>NC_133027.1:26907857-27536428 GCF_048771995.1 Taeniopygia guttata | reverse complement strand
TATTCGGATTTTTGAACTTCAGGTATGGCACCTGTCACAGGAAGTTACAGCATAGTAATAGTCAGGGTCAACTGTGCATTTTGCACATACATATGTCTGACTGATTAGGAACATACTGGTATAAACAGCTTAAGACAAACTATTTAAACTGGCAAAACATATATGGAAATTACCTCTGACAATAAGATAGGAGAAGGCAGTGCCAAAAATTTGGAGCTACCACACTCTTAGCCCAAACCAAAGTATTTATATATCTATCATCCCTTGAGACATATATTCATAATTATTAAAGAAATTCTGTCTGATACGTTTCCCATGAAAATCTTTCCTTTCTCATTTTGCAGCAAACTTTTGTTCCTAAGACAAGTTATGTTCCTGCAAATTTAGTTCAGGTTGAGTTGAAATGATCTGTATTTGGCTCTAATTCTGAAGGATCTCAGAGATTTCAGAATTAAGTGGAAAGTTCTTGCAGTGCCTGAGAAAGGCCAGTAGAATAAATTTGTAATGCTTGAATATCTTAAGACCCTGGAAGTGACACAAAATTCCTTTTTCTTGTGTTGATTTTGTATAGCCTGGCTTTTCCTGGGGGCCACAGAGGTGGCTCCTGTGGAAAGCTGCTGGAAGCTTCCACCATGTTGTCACGATCGATCAGTTCATGCGAGGTGTTGTGATGGTTCGTTAACCGATCCCAAAAGTGCAAAAAGGCAAACAGCAGGGGACTATCAGTTAATCACAAAAAATGCACCATTATTAGGGGCCAAAACAATAAATGCGATAGTGGGGTCAGAAAGGAGATAAAAGGAGAGAGACAGAGAGAGAGAGAGAGAGAGAGAGAGAGAGAGACAGAGAGAGACAGAGAGAGCGATAGAAAGAGGGGGATGGGAATAGCTGCCAACACAGGTGATATCCTCACTGGTCCACACAACGGGGATCTGTCTTGTGTTGGGGAGAGTCTCCAAAGTTCTGGTCAACTCAGGAGGAAAAAGGGGGGAACATGTAGGACAATGAGAGTCTATTGAAGTTGCTGAGGGGGAACAGGTGAGTCCACCAAAACCACCAAGGCAGGAAGAACACAATGAAGAATAAGTCCATTGGAGTTACTGAAGGAGAACAGGTCATGTCATTAATGGTCACACTATCCTTTTCCCCACTCCCTGTGGTAGGGGTCTCCGTCTCAGTCCTTGAGAGAGGGTTTTTTTATCTCCGTCTGTTGGTGTGTGTTATAAGTTTCCCCCCAGTTATGGTTGCTCCCTTTTCCCCTCTTTTTGTAAAATGGTCCAATCTCCCTTCGCCTCCCACCTCCGTCTGCCTGTCATTCCTCCCTCCACCCCGTTCATTGTATTCCTGCTGAGTTATTCCCCCCCAGCCCCACCCCGGAGCCTGTCTGTCTCTCAGAGACCTCTCCCTTCCACCTAGAAAGTTCCATCCAGGGCTTCAAGTGATAGGCTGGTCTCCGGGGTCCCCTCCCTCCCTCCTACTTCATTGGAAGTTTCCCCTGCATGTCACCCCTGTTACCACCCCCCAGGTGTTATCCCATTGGTTGGCTGCTGTTTCCTCCCCCTGTTACCACCCCCCTTTAACAAGCAGGGCACACGGTGCCCATCGCCTTTTGGAGCTTATCTTCCTTCGGGCCAATAAACTCGGGGCACAGATACCCCCAGAAGGACGTCTCCTGGCTTTTGTCAGAGTCGCTCTGCATGTCTTTCAGTCTGGTGGCTTCATCTTCCACAGGCCACACCTCGTGCCCACAGCGGCACATGAGAGTGGCCTTTGCTGCCACAGTGCTAAAGGTTCTGGGCTAGCCGAGACTTGGGAGCCTGGCAACAGCCCCGGTGGCTCCGTGGTAGAATTCCTGCCTGCCACGCCGGCAGCCTGGGTTCTAATCCCAGCAAAGGCACTAGTGCTGGCTGAGACTTGGAAAGGCACAGTGACACTGTCTGTCGCAGTGGTATCGAGACAGATGGTAACGAGGAGTCTTCAGTGTAAGACCAGTCGAGTCACCCCAAAATGTTCATTTGGCTTAACGGTGTAGAACAGGAGGCTGTTCCTTGCTGGGTCTATGCCAGGTACTTGCCAGGCTTGTTCAGAACAGCTCGTGTGACGGTACAGCACCTGCACTGCCACCTTCTCCAAGCCGGAACTGCAGTGGGGGAGGGATTCCCCCTCATGGCAGTCAGGAGGCAGAAAAAAAATGAGGGGGCTTCAGACAGCCTCTTACACATGTCCAACAGAGCCAATCCCTGATGACTCTGAAGATGGACATGCTGCTGGCCAAAGCTGGGCCAGTGAGAGAGGCTGGTAATGCCTCTGTGATAACATACTTAAGAAGAAAATCAAAACAAAGTGGAACACAGGTTTTTTCCAAGTCAGAGAAGAGCAGGACTTGAGAACATGTGAGGGAAAACAATATGGAGACATGAAGACACCAAGGTCAGTGAAGAAGGAGGGGAGGAGGTGCTTCAGGCACCAGAGCCAAGATTCCTCTGCAGGCCATGGTGAGACGACAGTGAAGCAGCCGTGACCCTGCAGCCCATGGGGATCCACGGGGAATGCCGAGATTCCCCCTCAGTCCATGGGGGAGGTGCCCATGCTGGAGTGGATGGATGCCTGGAAGAGGTTGTGATCCAGTGGAAGACCCAAATGGAGAGAGAGAGCACCCCTGCTTCCAGGCTGGAGTAGCCTGTCCTTGGAGGACTGCATCCTGTGGAAGAGTGACCCAAATCACAGCAGGTTTGGGACGACTGTCTGCCCATGGGAGGACTGTGCCCAGGTGAGATCTGGCTGCTGCTTGTGAGAGTGGACCCGCACTGGAGGAGTACATGGAGAACTGCCTCCCATGGGAGAGACCCCACAGTCTTACAGGTGAAGAAGTCCTCTCCCAGAGCAGTGGAAGATCATCTTGGGTGAAAAATTGACCAAACCCTCATATCCTGTCTTCCTGTGCTGTCGATGGGAAGGAGGGAGGGACTGGGGGGGAAAAAAAAGATGTTTTTAAGAGCTTATTTTACTTCTCATTTTCCTCCTCTGACTTTGTTAGCAATAAATTAATTTTGTACCTCTATGTTGAGCCTGTTTTGTCCTTGGAGTGCTTTCTCTCAGTCCTTATCTCAATTCATGAACCCTTTGTTTAATTTTTATTTCTCTCCTCTACCCAGCTGTAGCAGAGGAGGGTGAGTGAGTGACTGTCATGAGTGTCTGGCATTTGGCCACTGTCAAACCATGATACTTGCTTGCTTTTTTTTTTTTTTTTGACTAATCTATTTCTCATATGATTTATTACTTGAGTTTATTAACACAGGAGCTGTGCTAAACCAGCTTTATTGTTGCCAGTGTCAGCGTAGTATTTCTACAAGGCACAGCATTGCTGATAACTGTAGCTGTCCTCCCTCTGTACTGCACCAAACCTCACACCGTCCTGTTCTTACCTTCAGTACATCTCAGGTAACCTAAGTACACATGAACACTTTGATCAGGTGACTGCTCATTTCCTATGGGCCACACTGAACATATTTCATAGTGTACCCTACCATGAGAGTTCACAAAGTGCTAACTAATGGATAAGTTACTGAAAATCACGAAGCTATGTACTTCTATACCTACAGGTAATGAACAAGAGTACACTGCCTAGGGAAAACTGGGTAATTACACACAGGAAGTTTGTCTTATGTTCTGACTAACATAGAAAAAAAGTAATCTTGTTCACCAACTTTAGTGCTCTAGAACTAGTCTGGGATTTCTAGCACTTCTCCTTGTGCCACACTAATCGAAGGGGAACTGACTCCAGCTCTAACCAAGAGTTCTGCAGAGAATTTCACCCAAACTGTTCTCAGATCACACCTTCTGTCCTGCAATGAGCTAAACACAAACAGAAATACCATTAAAATATTTTCCCTCATGTTCCTTACCACATAAACACTCTTTGATTGTTTTTTTGCCAACAACTTTGAATCAAGATCTCTCTCAAGTTACAGAAGAGATGTTAGGAAAATATTTTTCTCAGGTTTTATTTATTTATAGGTTGATTGCAGTACTGCTTCATCTATGAAAAATGTTTAGCCTACACTAATGTAGCAAGTGTAGTATAAAATTTTAAAAACATTCTGTGATCCAGGTGGAGACCAAAATAAAAATTACTTGATACTGTAGGGTGTTAAGGTCTTTTTGTTTTGGCGGGGTTTTTATTTTTGGGTTGCTGTTTGTTTGTTTGTTTTAGTTGGTTGGTTTTGGTTTTGTGGGCTAGGGAGTTTTGTTTCATAGAGTAATAGAACATGCTGAGCTGGAAGGGACCCATCAGGATCACTGAGTTGAACTCCTGGCCCTGCTCAGGTTCTGTGATTACTTCCTTGAGGAGCCTGTTCCTGTGCCCAACCACCCTCTGGGTGAAAAACCTCTTTCTAATATCCAACCTAAACCTTCCCTGACTCAGCTACATTCCACTTCCTCAAGTCCTATCACTGCTCCTGAGAGCCAAGAGATTGGTACCTGCCACTCCACTTTCCCTCATGAGGATGTTGAAGACCACAGTGAGGTCTCCCCTCTGTCTGCTCTTCTAAAAAAACCAAGTGACCTCAGCCACTCCTCATGAGGCTGAGGTTTCCCCTCCAGAGCGTTCACCAGTGACCAAAACTGCCCCCAAGGTGACACCATCCTAGTGCAGAGCAGAGCAGGACAATCCCCTCTCTTGCCTGTCTGGCGATGCTGTGCCAGATGCACTCCAGGACATGGTGCCTTCCTGTCTGCTTTTTGTTTGAGTTTGGTTTTTCCAGTGATGTCCTAATATATATGTAAAAGACATGTTTTTCTGTTTAACTGTAGGAAAAAGTTACCACCAGTCCTCTTCTGTGATCCTGGTATGAACACACCAAACTATGAATAGTTCTCTGATATGTGATCTACACACCAGTAGGACAGTGATCTGGTCAATGTGGCTGCAGTGAAGGAAAAAAAAAAAAAACAAAAAACCAAAACAAAACAAAACAAAACAAAACAAAACAAAAACAAAAACAAAGAAATAATTATGCAGGCAAATGGTTACAAGATTGTGCCACAGTTCCTGTCCCTGCTCCCAAAATACGGTATAGTCACTGACTGGTCCTAACAGATAAACCAGTGTACCATTGAAAACCTCTGAAAATTTGTCACTTCAAACTAAAGTTTTAAAAAACTGATATTAACTGGGCAAGGCTCTTTGGGATTGTATTCTTGGACTGATGTGACTTCCTTCTTCACCTGTTCAAGCTTGGCTTTGTGTCTAGTTTCTGTTTCTTTCCATTTTTGCAGGTGCTAATGAAACAATTCTGCTGGAATCAAGGTAACCACAGGGAGTAGAATTTATTAAAGAACATTTTTTTTTTCTGGGAATACATATCGGCCAAAATGTGCGCATTTACAAGACTGAAATTTTACTGTCAATGTTTTATTTCTTTCTTCCACAGTGAGTATATGAATGTGTTCTTATTGAGTCATTACCAAATTTAATTTATTTCTTGGCATACTCTCAGACAATCTCTTTCTCTTTTCCACCCAGCCACCTTCGACTGCAGCCAGCCAGGTGGTTCACTAACTGACTTAATAACTTATAAATTCAGCTTGCTTTACAGTTTCTGCTGAACACATTCTCTCAATAACAACAATTTTCCCAGCTAGAGTAATAAATGGGGTAACCTCAGGGTTTAAACAAATGTGAAGTGTGTCCTTAATGCAACCAATTTAATCAAACACATCACTGAGTTCTTCTAGTATATTATTTTCATTTAGCTGATATGAGACCTCCATTATACATTTGATCAGTTTTAATTCCTTAGAAACTCTAATCCCTGGCACAGGCTAAGCCTCTACATTCACAAAGAGAAAACAGAATAATTCCTGAGAATTCCATACAAAGAAGGGTGGACCTTCAACACATTCATGTTTTGTGCCGTTATTTACTGTGACATCGATAGCATTTTTAAACTTTCCCATGCTCCCAGTGAAGAGCCAAATTTGGATATTGTCATTATTTAGTTATATAAGGCAAATGTCTATAGTAACTTCTAGCTGTAATAATCTGAATTTGTGACAATTTTTCTGCAAATTAAATACTTTAGTTACATCTATTATTCATATAGTCAAGTACATTTCTTGCAGTACAAAGGATTCCATGGTGTGCTTAACTGTCAGATTCACCATTTGCTTTCAAAATATTTGACAGTATCTGTAACGAAGATCTAAACATCTACTGAAATTTGTTTATGAAGAAGTAACATGGCTTATTCTGCTTGCAGCTAGGTATAAATTGTGAGAGTAAACCAATAGAAAACAGACAATTTTAAGTTCATATGAGATTGGGGTTTTTTAAGTGTAATACTTCCTCATAGTCAGTTAATCAAGGGGTCAGAAAAATCACATGCGCCACACAGCAAGTGCTTTATTCTAAACCTATAATAAATGAGGCCAGATGTTAAAAAAAAAAAAAAAATCAATTGGAGAAATGTGTTTGCATTTCAACATAGAAGCAAGATCATTAGATTGTTCTGATTAAATGACAGACATTTTGTTCTTGGATACTGCAACTCTTCTGAAAATTAAGAAGTGTATATGCCATTACAGCTATTGATGTAGTTTAGCTGATTGAGTTTTTTTGAGTTTTTAAAAATTTAATACATATCTTTAAATGTTTAAATGTCCTGTCTATTTCTTGTGTTATGAAAAACATTGTTTCAAGTCTATCTGTAGGCTTTCCAGTTGCTGTCACTTGTCACACAGGCACTTTGCATCTCTTTTCATCTGTGTTCTGAAGGTCAAAACAGTTCCATCACATCCTGATTGCCCAGACTGCCACACCATGCCTAGACCTGCCTTTGTTGCCACTTTTCTATAAACCAGAGTTTAAGACAAAACACATATGTATCATATGAAATATGTATCAAGTGAGGAAAGGAGTTCAAATTTAGATGAAACTCCTCCTCTTTTTATATGTATCCCTCATACAGAGTAAGTAACTTAGACTTTAACAAAGTAGGTAACTGAGAAGTATGGGCCAGATAAGTGTACAAGGAGGTAGATTAACAACTGGCTGGAATGGAAGGCTTAAAGAGTTTTCATTAGTGACACAAAGTCCTGCTGGAGGCAAATCACTGTCAGAGCTTCTTCCAAATCTCACTCTAGCAGACATCCAGTAAGATATCCTGCTGAGCAGCAGATCTTTAGTTTTCATCAGTTCAAGTCTTGAGTCTCTCTTGAATTAAAGTGTTTGTCAGTACCTCCAAATACTACCCGAGCTGAATTAGGATGTTCAAAAATCAAGTTTCTCATTTAGAATGCCAAAACAGCTTTGAAGCAAAATATGAGATGTGGCAGCAGCTCTCTGGCCACAGAGAGCAGACACAGACTTTCCCAGGCATTTTCCTGGGGAAGGCTGTGAGAAGATCAGAGAAAAGAAGGAGAAACAATTCTTATCTCTACTTATTGCACCTGCTGTTGTGCACATGTGGAATGTGTCATGGAGATTTGTTTACCAAAGGGATATTTCTTAACTGGACACTGGATGGTGTTTGGACTGATTGACCAATTAGGTCAAAGCTGTATTGGACTGGCTGTAAGGGTTACTGAGTTTCTTAATAAGTATAGTATAATGTAGTATAGGATAAAGCAATTGATCAGCCTTCTGCAATAATGGAGTCAATGCTAATTATTACCCGGCTGGGGGCCTGTGGCAACAATGAGAGGCTTAATGTAACCAATGAAAGAAACCAATGAAATAACCAACTCCAAAAATGGGACAATATTTAGATGAGATAAAATGGCCTTGGGAAAAATGGAGGGATATTATTACAGATGGAGAATAAGAGGTAAAGATGAAGAGGGAGACTGGAAGGAAGAAATACCAGGTAACCTGAGAAGAAAATCCAATAATGCATATACTGATTAGAAATACAAAATGAATAATAATACCAAGAAAAAGAAGCAAAAATAAGCCCAGGAAATTACCTTCTGAGTAAATCAAGAGCAGTCTTCTGGTTTCAAAGGTCTGCAATAGAATAAATATGGTATTCTCTAATATGTCATATGGGTTTTTAGATCACTAAATTCACATTTCAGTGCTTTCCAGCTAGAGACATCCTTCCAAAAAAATTAATAGATTTCACATAGAAATAAGAACAGCAATTTTTTTAAAAAAAGTATTAAGAGATACCTTGGATAAATGGGGGGGAAAAAAGGCGATAACTTCACAAGGAGAAGGATAATGTGTAAAGAGGAGAATAGAAAAGTATGATGTTACTTCTGCAAAGAAAATAAAAAATCCCAAATGACAAGCTGCTCCTCAAAATGATTTTTTTCCCTAGCTTTTTATAGTGACTCTTTATGGGGTCTCATATCAATCTTCCCAATTTATCTGATGGTTTTATCAGTTGCTGAATATTCAAAAAGAACTAATTCTAAAAGATCTCTCTGCTTGTATAGGGAGGAGAAAACACAAAGAAGATGTAAACCTGCTGCAGGAAATGTGAATAAAATGATTCAGAGAGATGAGGGAGAAGGGGAAGAAGGATTGCAGATTGTAACAGTAGAAAAGCAGTTTCAGTATTATTACTACTTACCTTTTTATTAGAATGCATGTGTTATTGTTTATTTACTGTCGTGTTGCTATTTTGGATTGCTCTGGAATTTAATCTATTAAAAATTTCAGGAAAAAAAGCAAAGTTCTTCTGTGGTATTGGACATGAAATCACCTGTATTTAAATAGATAAATTCTCTGTGATTGTGATACTTAAAGGAACAGCAGTTCAGGATATAAAAATATGGTTCTTGTTAATCCATTATACTAAAAAATAAGAGACAGGTGAAAGCTGCAATAGTAACTGAGCTTATCACACACAATTGCCTGTCAAAGGGCAACTGTCTCATATTAAGTAAAATTGTTGTCTGCTTGCAGTCTTTGGGCAAAGTGAATAGAAGGGAGTGTGTATAACTCTATTATTTGTAGTTCAGCTGAATTCAGCTATTAGAGATACCCTGTGAAAAGTGAATTGCAGCACTTAAGCCAAATGTGAAAATGATGGCATTTTCACATTTCAGGTCTATAGCCATTACACAAGGATGCTTTGAGAGACATTTCTAGACTTTCAAAGACAAAAAAAAAAAAAAAAATCACACTCTTTGGCTACAGGAAACACAGACAATTTTGGGCACCTCTCAGAAATTTACCATTTTTTCAGTCACATGTAAACAGGGAGAGTTTTAAAGACATATATGTTATGCTTCTATGCTACTGTGTCCTGTTGCAATTTCAGGCTTATTTTAGCCTAAACTTTAGTCTTTTCTTGTTAGCTTCTCTTGCAGGAGAATCTATTGTAGCAACAGCTCCAATGAGTTTGTGAGGTGAATCCAGAGAGAAAATTTCCTGCATATTCCCTAATGGATATCTGGTTTTTTTCAGTAATTATTTTGCCTTTCAGATGCCATACACCAGACTATGGCAGCTTGAACCTTTGAAGCAGTGATTTGGGAAGTTACCTTGGAAAAGAGTTTAAAAGGAACCGCTCCAAATACCACATCAGTCATCAGTGGTCCTCTGCAATCTTCATTAAAAGGACAGCAGGAGGTCAGGTAATATTAGACTGTCACAAAATTATGCATGTTATTTTGAAAGATATTTTATTTTAAGAATAATAAATGCAAATCACATTGTCTGGGAAGACAATTATATGGTAATTCAATAGAACTTGAAGGTAGGAAGACAAACCCACTAAAAAAATAAACACGTCCAAGAATCTTTGCATGTCAACAGACAAACCCTCCCTAAAATATTTTAAAAATATTTTGTTTTCATTCTTCAAGTAACCAAAATCTCTGGAAAATAGGGGTCAAATAATTTAGGGGAGAAAGGGAAAGGAACATTCCTGGTAAATATTTCTGGTAAAAATGGTTTATGTTTAGGGACATGCAATTGTCTCCAGTAGAACAGGAGGAAAAGCAACCCAGGCTGGGGTTCTCCTTTTGAATGACAGTGCTTTCAAGAATGGTACTGGTTTGGTCCTTGACTCATAACCAAAATGTGCATTATGTAATATCTAAGAAACAGTTAAATATATAATATACCTGATGTCAACTGCTCTGAATGCTCAATATTAATCTTCTTTCTTTTATAGGTCTACTTTATGACTGGCTTCTAATTTTATCACAAAGGATTTACTCTAGCTTTGCTAGTGTAGCATTACTGTTCTGGTGGACAAAATATTATAAGCTCAGATATAATATAAAAATCTTTCCAATACAAACACAGATTAGTCTGAATATTTCATATGTCCACTCTTTTTCAAAGTACAGCCTGACTTTCCTCAGTGCCTGCATTCTTGCTCTCTCTTTGGCTTTTCATTTTGCCCAGTAACAAACCTTTTCAAGCTAGTATGAATTGTGGCTCTGAGCAGCCTCAGGCTGCATATATTTCAACACAGATGACAGACTGAAGCTCAGGCTGATACATCCTCTATCACAGAAAAACAGAATCAGCTTGGTTGGAAAAGACCTCTGAGATCATTGAGTCCAGCCTATGACTGAACACCACCTTGTCAACTAGACCATGGCACTGAAGGCTACATCTGGTGATGGCACCACCTCCCTGGGCAGACCATTCCAATAGCTACTCACTCTTTGTGTGAAAAATTTCTTCCTGATGTCCAACATAAACCTCCCTGACACAGCTTAAGACTGAGTCCTCTTGTCCTGTCACTGGCTACCTGGGAGAAAACACTGAACCCTACCTGGCTACAGCCTCCTTTCAGGCAGTTGTAGAGAGCAACACAGTCTCCCCTGACCCTCATTTTCTTCAGGATGAAAAACCCCAGCTCCCTCAGCTGCTCCTCACAGGAGAAGCTCCAGACCTTTCACCAGGTCCATTTCACTTCTCTGGACTCACTCAAGCACCAAAATGTCCTTCCTGAATTGTGGGGCTGGTACAGGACTTGAGATGTGGCCTCAGCTGTCCTAGAACAGTTCAACAACTTTTTCCACAATATCATGTCAAATAGGAACTCACTAAAGCTCCACCAAGATTCTCCTGGCTCTATTGCCTTGTTTGGTCTGGTATCATGATGATGTGACTAGAGCTTGTTTGTGGCTCAGTTTTTCTTTTGCTGTATGTTCTGGCTTATAGCTCTTACATACCTCAAATAGATGGGTTTGATAGCATGAGTTTAATTATTTTCCAGTAACAGACATAGACATGACACCTCCAATATGAACTGTACAAAGTCTATCAAAGTGTCCAAAACACAGGTCTTCTAAATTTAATCCCTGTATTTAGAAAAAAAACCCAGAACTTTTCACTAGCAGGCACCAGCTCCTGCTCAGATGCATTTGCAAATAGATGACCCTGGTAGCCTAATCCATTAAAGCAGGAGCTGCTGTATTGGAAATTTAGCAATTGGTAGCATTCTTTTATTATTGTTTGTTGATTGAAGTTAGTAGTATTATAGTTCCAACAAAAAAGCTTTAAATTGAATTCCAGGATATTTAGATGACATTGGAAGGCCTCAAATTTTTATTATCCTTGCTGTAAACAAGGAGACATCTGCTAGAAAGAAACCTTCAATTATAGATTTCACTACCACCCATAGAAAAGTAAACATTTTTAAAACTGCAATTACTAAGCAGTGTGATGAGGCAGTACATGCAGCAGTGATCCAGCTCCATGGGGAATGTGTAAATAATGGTATTTGAAAGTAGATGCAGAAGCACTCTAGAAGATAAAAGGTCATCACAAAATGTGGGTAACTTCCGAGGCATACTCTTAAATGAATCTCAAAACTAAGATGACTACGAGTGCTTAATAGAATTTTATTTAAGAGGCCATTACAAGTTTCACAATGCTCAGCATTATCTTCTAGGACTTGCAAATTCTATGGGCTTCATTGAACGTCCACCTATTTTGACATTGAAAATATAATTCTAAATGCATTTGTGATTCTCAGATATATTTGTTTTTAAATCTCATTTTCTATAGCTTCTATGATATGCTAAAATCTATATTTTGGTACATATATAACTAGAACATCTATACTACCTGTTAGGCTAGTAAAAACTCTAAATTTTTATGTTATGTGCAGTTAATATCCACAATAAAACAGCATGAGAGAAAGCTGGAATCTTAACTTCTTATTTCTCAGGTCTGCTTTATATGTGTCTGCAGTAGATTCCATTACTCTAAAATGTGAATTACAATGACAAATATTTCCCTGGTACTCTAGTACCAAGTTCGAAGACCAGGAATTTTCTTTTTCTTCCTTTTCTGATTAATCTGATTACGTAGATCTTCCATGAAAAATCCAAGATTATTCTCTTATCTTTTGAAGATCTTTTTTCCATGCCTGGCTAACCACATTATTGAACTGTCATCATGGTAGTCTTTCAGAAGAACTGTTAAAAAAAAAAAAAAATATATATATATATGTATATGTATATGTATATGTATATGTATATGTATATGTATATGTATATGTATATGTATATGTATATGTATATGTATAGGACATTTGAAAAGTCAAACTGGAATTTTCACACTAGATTACTATATATTTAAAATGTCACAGAAAAACAAATTCTAAGAGCAGTAATAATAAAGATTTTTAAAGCCTCAGCCCCCACTAATAACTTGAGTGCAAAATTTGGCGAGCTGTACATCGGAGAGATGGTTCTGATACCTGAAACACTGTTATTCTAATACCTTCAAAACATTACTTGTGGAAGTGGCTGTAGTACCTACAGTTAAGATTGTTTACTGCTTTGAGAGTGTCACAGCTGAAGTTTGGAACCTTGGCCACTAATGGGCACCAGCAGGAGTTTTCATCTTGCTTTGTGTTCTAGCTATACACAGAATCTAGGGTGTCACATGAGGTTCCAAAATGCTATGTGGTGTGAATATTCTCTGCTTACCTTAATTTATTTTAAACTCCTGTTATTAGTAGAGTATAAATTAATTATAAGGCTTGTGGTTTTGATACTCAGCTTCTTCCTGTCTCAGGATGAGAGCCTCTGAAAAACTAGGCATCTTAAAATACATACATATTTTACTCAGGATAATGAGTGAAAGAGAATCAGCAGTTTTATTCATAGTATTTTTTTAAGTAATTTATTTGATGAAATACAGAAAGATCTAGTGGTTCCTGAATATCTCACTTAAGCAAACTGTCTAGAGTAGTCATATGGACAGTTATTAAACTGACAAAATTGGCTGTAGTCTGTAGGATTTCTGTGATTTCAGTCCAGCCTTCTTCCTCTTCCAAAAGCTGAATTAAAGCCCAAAGATCCCCACTGAAAGGCTATCATTTAATGCATCGACATTTCAATGCTGGTGCTTATGTGATACCTTTTCTGGTATATTTTGCTTACCTGTAACTGAAGTTGATTGGGTTTTGCCTTACATCAAAAGGACATTGCCAATGTCAGTGCAGTAAAACAGAACTGTTTTAATAGCCTTAAGCATTCAAACATTTCTACAGTATGACAAGGTTTCATATTAACTAGAGAAATGTGTCTTGACTGCCTTTAGGCTCAGTTAAAGAGAAAAAAGCTGTACCCTGTCAGATTTAGGTTTCCTTGTGACTTTTTAAGAATTTATTGAGTATTTCTTAAACACTATTGATTTGTTGGCTTTAATGAGAGTTTCCCAAGATTAACAAATTATTTATAAGTATAAAACATGAGTTTGCCAAGGAAAATAAAGTGATATCATACCAATAAAACGCCTCCACAATCGAGTGCCTCTTGCATAAGATTCTGTAGTGAATTCACTTGTCATAGTGAATTTTAATTGAATCACATAAAAAAATGTTTTGATATAACAAAACTCTGAGACAATTTAAAAACACAGATAACAGTCATGTAGAATATAAGAAACTTCACACAGCTATCAGAATATCATATGTGGCTTTTGCATATAAGAAAAAATAAATAGGAAAATAAGTGATTACAATGTGGATACTGTCGTTTACACAGAAGTGATTATCTTTAGGTGGAAAGTGCTACAGTTTGACAGATGGGTATGAAAAAATTCCTCACAATTTTCTCCACCAGGAATTGCTTTATTTGAATGCAGTTCAAAACTGGAGCCTAACTGTATATTTCATGGCTATTATTGCAGGCCTAAGTCTGTCACCAACTTTCTATTGCAACAGCCATGCACTAATAACTCCCATCACAGAACAGTCTCTTTGTCCATAATAACCTATGTATAAATGAATATAGGCTAAAATAACACTGTGCCTCTTGTTCACCAAAGTATTTCTGACTATACAAAACTTTACACATGTCTGGACATTATTTTTATTTTTTTTTAATGTTACCATATGATTAGTTGCTTTGCTGAATATTGTCCTTGGGTAGACTAAAATTATTCTTTTTCTAGCCTCAGTCTTTTCACGATTTCCAAGTCAAAGCATACTGTAGAAAATTCTACTTCTACCAGAGAAAAGCAATTCACTCTTATCAAAATAATTTCAGTAGAAAAATCTGAGTGATCAAAACCAAAGTGTGAACTTGTTTTTTTCTCAGTGAAGTTTTGCATCTAAGTGTGGAATTATATATTTGTAAGGAACATGTGGTATATATGGAACAGTCATTTCATATCTTTATAAAATGTATAGCAGATGGATAAGACACTTTGCTGGCAGAATTAAGCAATTCTGCTTCTCTGAAATCCATTATACAATTAGTGCTAAAACTGTGCTAGTCTTATCTAGGTAAATGAGACATGGCTTGGCATGGAGATAGTTGCCATTATGCAAAAGACATTATGGAAGAAGGTTTCAAAAAAATCTCCTGCGGTTGCTTATTTTTCCATTACTTTCATTACAGATGAATGCAGTGTATCACTGAAAGCAAGAGCAAATCTTCCTTTGACTTTAGTGGCATGGAATTTCAGTTACATGTTTTTGTCACATGAAAGTAAGTTCTGATAGAAAGATATGTCAGTGTGGCAGAGATTGGAAAATGCATCATTTGATAGGAATTTTAAATAGAATAAAAAACTTTGAAGAATTCAGGCAGGATTAAGATGCTATTCCATTAAAATAAGGAGCTTGAAAAAAGTGTGATTTAGGTTGGTCATAGAAAGTGGAATTAGGATCTTCAAACAGGGAAAGATGAGATGCTTAGTGCATGTATAAGTAATGCAAAACTGAGGTGTTAAAACTGTATTATCCAAACTATTTCTAATGTTACTGTTATTCTTTTATCACATACTTCCAATATGAGAAATTTTAACAGAAGTAACTTACCACATGGTTCCAGGCCACATTTTCAGGTTTTGTGTACACAAGGGACCTCTATGAACTAAAAAACTGATATGCAAAAACCAATCTAAATAAAATTTATAGCAGCTTTTCAATTCTAATATCTAGTCAGATGAAGCACAAAACATTGTAGCAGATTGGTAAAAGAATGATAGAACTACAAAGTAGAAAACTCAGAAATTAAGAAATGCTAGAACAGAAATAGCTGTTGCAACTGATGGCTTTAATAATTTGTGTCATAACAGTCTTTAAAAGATAAATGACAATTAGATGAGCATAATTGTCACTGTTTAGGACAGGAGCAATACTGGGGATGGGTCAGGAAGTTTCAATGTGAATGTTTTAGGCATAGCATAGTTATATGCAAAAAAAGCCAAATTATTGTAAGAAAAATAAGATAACCTCAAATACATTTGTTTTTTCCTAATAGCTCTGCCTTCTATATATTGAGTAATCGTAAAGTTATACAACAGGACAACTGAAAACAAACCAATATTTAATATAAAAAATTTATTTTTAGGCATATATATACGCATGCATTTAATCTCAATAAAGCATATCTGGTTTCTTATAGAAACTGAGGGACCTGTTCCATCTTGCTCTTTTCAAGCAAAAGCTTTTTTTCTTGAGCAACTTTCCTTTAAAATGTAATTTCTCTTCTGTGAGTGGCATGTTTGCAGATAAAATCAAGTCATTTTGTGGTACTCAGTGTAAATAAGCATCTCAACATTTTTTCCAAAGCATGAAACTGTCCTTTTCCCCATTCTGACATTTTTAGACTAGAAACATTTAATTTTATCACACCTTTTCTTAGTGAAGGAAAAGAAATAACCTTGACATTGAAAACATGCCTCAAAAAAGGTCATTCAAGCAAGTAATATTTTTCCTTTTATAAAAGCATCAAAATAGTGGCTTAAGTGGAAAACAACCCTTAACCATTCTGACGGCCATTGTGAGTGCATTATACATGTTATTTTCAAAATAGTATAAGGCAATCATATTGAAAAACTGGAAGCAAAGAAGGTAAAATTGTTGCTCTGGATGAAATAAATAGAAAGCTTTTTCCTTGTATTTCCTGTCAAAAATTTACTGACCCTGAGTCAGTCATTGTTGGGACAACTGCTGAGTAGTAGTATAGCAGAGGGAAGTCAAAAGGAGATACTTTCAGTTGATGATGCCTTAAGGATTCAATAGAAAAATAGGAATTACATGAGCTAAGTAACTTCTACAGCAGGTATCTGAATAAAAAAAAATTAACCCGTAGCTTATCTATTCCATATCCTCCTGATCTCAACATATTCTCAACATCTTGTGTTAAAGTGAGGAGCCTTAAAAGATTGAAAACCACTACAATGGACTGAAGAAAGAGAGAAATCAGCATATGACTAATGTCCCACTGCTGCAAATTTCAGAAGACTTTGGGTAGATCAGTAGCACAGCAAAGATTTTTAGTAAATTCATTGCTTTTATTGAATCTCAAACAGGTGGTGGTGACCCTCTTCATGTCCTATGTGCACAATCTGAAGCTGGAAACAAAGTGCTCTGGAGAGAGAAAGAATTCATAACTGAATGTGGGGGTTCAGTGCCTCATCTTCGGCGCTATGTTACTTACATTCACTGTCCAAAGTAAACCTGTCTCTGATCCTTATGAGTCAGTGAAAATGTTTTAGGAATACATATAAATGGAGATTGCTTTCAAGCAAGTTCAGTTTTAGCCAAAAGGGCTGCTAAAGGAACTCATACTAATGGCACCTAATTTTTTTTCACAGGACAGTAAATGGAAAAAGATGGTCTTCTCTGAGTACAGTCTGAGTTTAGGCTGAATAAAATGAAAATAGGCAACATATAATAAAAAATGATCTGTTGACTTGTAGCAGAAGCTACAGTTCTTAGGAGGGACCATAATTTTCTCAGGCCCTGAAGCTCTAGTAAGTATTGGGAAAATAGTGTAGTAAAACCATGAGTGCTGTTATATTTGAATGAAAAACTACAGCAAATCAGCCTAGTTCAAGAGACATTGGGATTGAAATAAACCACTGGAACTCTATTGAAAAAAGTAAATTGAGGTGCTTATTTTTATTTCTTAGGCTTCTCACAAACAATGTCCGTTGTTTGTTGAGCTTTTTATTGAGAGTGGGCTCTAAGGGCTCCTAGCAGAGGCTCCAGGGGCTCTGTGAGAGGAGGCCAGGGCTGCTCCAGCCAGACACAGCTGATTCCAGCCAGACACAGCCGGTTCCAGCCGGACACAGCCAGTTCCAGCCAGCCACAGCCGGTTCCAGCCAGACACAGCCAGTTCCAGCCAGCCACAGCCGGTTCCAGCTGGACACAGCCAGTTCCAGCCTGACACACGAGTTCCAGCAGGACACAGATGGTTCCAGCCGGTCCCAGACGGATCCAGTCATTTCACTGCAGGGTGCAGCTGAGTTGTGAAAAACGTCAGTGTGAGCACCGAGTCCATGGAGCAGGAGGGGCAGGGGGTGCTCCAAACACTCCAAACACTCCCGTGCAGACCTGGTGAAGACCATGGCAGAGCAGATATCCACACAGCCCGTGCAGGACCCGTCCAAGCTGGCCTTGAACACTTTCAGTGATGGGGCATCCACAGCTTCTCTGGGCAACCTGTCCCAGTGTCAAAGCACCCTCACAGTAAAGAATTTCCCCCAAGAGAACTATTCAAATTGAAGGTTTTGAGCTGCTGTATAAAAGCAAGTAATGACTTCTCTCAATTAATGAACTCAAAAGTTCCTCTGTAAAGTGGCAAAATAGTTTTTAGAGTAGCAAAATGCTAGCCCGGCCTTTAGTTATGTAGATTATATTATGCACTAAAAAACCAATGTTTTTTGTTATAGGTAGGATGTGAGTTCATACAATCACAAATTTTTGTACTCTAAATCCATGCTGGCTAGGTAGATTATAAGAGAGCATTTTAAAGACATATTGTTAAAGTAAATTCAGTTTGCAGTCCCACAGGTAGGTGGGACAAAAATAGCCTCTATTCCAATAGCTGCACTTAAAAAGAAGCATAAAATAATTTAGTTTACTGTAGGATTGTCAATTGTATGGGGTTTTTTTGTAAAATACAGTTAGAACACATGCTGTGGCAATTGGTAAATCTATATAACCTCTTTATAGAGCAAAGCAAAAAAATAAATTTGTCTTTTTAAAAATATGGCTTCTTCCAAATGTATAAGAGCTTGCTATTGTGTCTATATAACCCACATTTTGGGTATTCAGTGTGATGAATAATCCAAATTTTTTGCTGTTATGTTTAATAAAACATTTCATATAACCTCTTCAGAGTGATGATCTGTTTTCTATGACAGACTGCACTGATTAACAGAACTAGCTTAATCATAAATACTGTATAGTTAGGGAACTGTCACCTTCCTCGCACCATTGAACTATTGTAATATTCATTCACACCACTGGAAAAAAATGGAGGTGCAGATATTCCATTAAAATTTTGTCAGTACAGTCCAAGCACAGATATATACATGTCCATGTGAAGGATAAACCTCACAATATTAAATATTCTAGACTACATGGATATCACATGTGTATATATAAAAATGTAAATATAAAAGCATAAATATAAACCAAATGTGAATCTCTGATAACCAAAACCTTTCTAAAATTACAGCCATGGTGGATTTTTTTCTTTTTTTGAGACAGAAACATTGGAAAGATACTGACCTTGTCTTTCGTAATAATGGCTGATTGAGCAATGTCAATATTTGTTGTATTGCTTTCCTTTAAAATCTATGTTTCGCATAATTCTAGCCCAAATTACTATGCAACTTAATATAATTTAAAATTTTAAAATCTTTAATTTAGTGTTGCAACAAATAGAGTAAACCAGAAGTATTAACATAATGGGAAGACTTGTAGGCAGATTCCTTCACAGCATGGTAACATTTGAGTTGGAGATATTTGAATTACAGATTATTTAACAAGTGCTGAAAAAGTTTTTAGAAACAACTTTCTTTCAACAAAAGACTCACTTTCAGTGTACCTTATTCTGAATCAAAGGTCTGGTCAGGAGAGTCATTTATTATTACAAGTCATTTTAGGTAGGAAAAAAATGTGAAAGCCATGTGATAGAAAGTTTTATGTGTTTTGTTTGCAGATCCCATGCTGGAGTTGCATCATACCAGCAGCAAGGCCAGGAGAAATCTTTTGCTTTCCTATATGGAAGTGGAAGATGGGTGCAGTTACTGAAACCTGCATTACCTGTTGCTCTGGGACCTGAACAGACACCTGACTCAGACCTGCATGAACAAATACTGAAGATTAGTCTGTGTGAGTGGTTCCTGACACCCTGCTCTCTTCAACTGTCTCAAGCAGGTGACAATATTTATGAGCCTGTTGGCTAATGCACAGTCTGTTGGGACAAAGAACATTCTTGCCATTTGAGATGCAATAATTTAAAAATCAGATCCAGTAAAGAAATGCACATTTTGTTACATGCCACCTAAAAGAAAAACAGATAATGGGAGAAAAACTGGAATTTTAATAATTTATTTTATTTGCAAATAACCTGTATAAAAGATTGTATTACAGCAAAATACAGTAATGGGATATTTTCTCCTGTATCACAATAAGATATGATTGTGGTCCAGTTGTTTTTTTTTTTTTGTTTTTTTTGGGGTTTTTTTTATTAGTTTATTTTCAAGTTCTCCCAATTTACTGTTTTAAATTTTAGAAGAAATTCTCCATTGTTGTATTCATTGCAGGGCATCCTGGTTCCTGTTAAGAGTTTTGATGAAATTGGCCTTTTCTTGCAAATTATTATATTCATAATTTTTAATATTCTCTGGTGATGTTTTCACCCAGCTTGACTAAGAATTCTTTATATCCACCTTTTTTCTTGAAACAGTGTTAGGTATAAAACAGGACTGGAGGTAAAGTCATTAGAGGTTTTTGCTGCTCAGGGTTGACCAGTTGGGACCTTAAGATTAGTTTTCTCCCTGATCCTACCATCACGTACAAATGCTCACCTCCTCTGCAACCAGAGATGAGGAACAGCTGATGGCCAGCTATGAAACCTTCAGTTTGAGGGAGAGTTTGTTCATCATCATGTAGGAAGTCTGAAGCAGATATGGGAGAGAATTTTCCAAGCTGGCTTTATTTTCTTGCAAAACCTTGCATCTTGTACAATCAGTGTCTGCTACTGGGACAGATACTGCCAGTGAGCAGCTTTGTTCACTGCACAATCCTAGCAATACCCCAAGTACAATACATTATGGATTTGAGATACTACCCAGCCTCACTCCTCCTTAAAAAAACACCCTATGGATCGCATGATTAAACATTGTCTTAAAAACATATAAACCACAAGCTAGTGCCTACAAGAAATATGTCCAGTAAAATTCTGCACATCTTTTCTCTAGGATAACAAAAAAGATAAATCTCTTTTCCTAAAACTTTCTATTTTGAGACACATATCCAGCACAGGAAATTTCAGCCTGAGCAACTAAAGATTAGCAAAATAAGTACAAATGAAAGCAGGATGCTAGAAGGAACTAAGTAACCAACACAGAAGTAGCATTGCATAAACAGACAATTACATGGCATACTTCAGATCTAAAGATGAAAGTGAGGAGTTTTGTTTGTGCAGCTTTCTGCTAGGCCTTCTTATGAGGTGGAAATAAAGATAATCACAGGGCCATGGGACTGAAGAAGGGGCTTGGAACAGCACGGTTTGCTGGTCTGCAGGAAGTATGAATGTCTGCTGAAGATGAGAACCTGCAGAGCCCAAACTCCTGATATCTCAGTAAAAAAGAATTTGAACATCCTGTCACCTCACTATGTTAATTCAGAGGCCTCTACTCTACATATATACTTTTTCAGTATATGCATTTAATACAAATACTAGATAGGAAACACT
The DNA here is from genome assembly GCF_048771995.1 of Taeniopygia guttata. Taxonomy (NCBI): domain Eukaryota; kingdom Metazoa; phylum Chordata; class Aves; order Passeriformes; family Estrildidae; genus Taeniopygia; species Taeniopygia guttata. The sequence goes on along the minus strand of NC_133027.1, from coordinate 27,515,272 downwards.
TTTGACAAAACTTTGTCAGAAAGATGAGGGTCATCTTTTGAGTTATCTTTTGTGACTCATCCTTTATAATCAAACAAATATATTCTAAACATTATTTCCAGGCTGAAAGTTGATGAGGGATTCTTCATGTATCTCGATTTCTAGGGAGTTGGATCTGTACTCTGAAGCCAAAACAAAATACTATGGATTGACACAAAGCTTAAAATCTCTCCCTTAAACTGGTGATTGGATGAAAAATGACACTGTGTTTTTAAAGTGCAGATGTGTTGACTTCAGTTGAAGCTGTGTCTGCACACAAAGCACTGCCAAAATAAAGAGTATAGTCTGCTGAAATTTCTGCTGACCTTACCATGTGCAAAGATCTGCCAGCCTTCCCTCTTCTTAAAAGGGCAACATCTGGACTAGCCAAACTGAAGAGGAAGCTTTTGTAAAAGGAAGGATAAACATTCTTTTCCCTAAGTTTTATTGTTATTTTATGAAGTGATATTGCTTTCTGTTGCAACTCCTACTTCTTTGGTAGAATTTTGAAGGAGGCTGAAACTCAAAAAAGATATATAAAAATTTTAAGAGGAAAAAACATTAGAATATATATAATTTGAATTTAAAATGAGTGCATAGTTTGAGATGAAAATATTTGAACAGGAAAAAAAAATGTCTGTTACATGTAGCAAAGAAAACCTCTGCTTAATTTTTTCAGTGGAAAAAAGAAGATAAGAACATGTGATATAAAAGTGGGTTTTTTCATTTTTAGTTGATTAAAAAGATGTTTTTATACATGCTGCCGATCCACTTGGCTTGAAATTTCTGAGACAATAAAATCCAAATACATTTCACAGAAAAAACTAATAGACAGGTACTTTGAACAAATTATTTATTAACCTGAAAGGAGTAAAAAAAATACTAACATTTTCCTTTTATTAAAAATGTTGCTGTTTTCAAAGTCTATATCAATGTTGTCATATAATTCATTAGAATGTGGTATTTTTTTTTCCCAAAAAAATCTCTTGATTCACTGATTGAAATCTGTACTTTAAAATTTTGAAGGTCTCCAGCAGAATTGCGTAGTACAATAATTAGAAATGCCACTCTGACCTGGCAGTTGTGTAATCAGAATAAGAAGGGAGCAATGTGATATGTGGAATGTCTGGGACTGCTGCAGTCATTACAAAAAAAACCTTGTCACAGGATGTGGTCCAGTGATAAACAAGGCCAGGCTAGCATACCATCTGCCCATGGAATATTGTGCCGATGTGTTATTCCAGGTCTTTTACATCTACATGGTTTTCAGTCATTTAAAAACAGAAGAAATTCCACCAGGAAAAAAAAAAAAAAAAAAAAAAAAAGGCGTATTTAGCAGGTAATTAAATGCAGAGCAAAAGAGACAAAAAAGAGAAACACAAAAATATCTTTGTATGACAGTGGTGAAAGCCAGGGTTGAAAATATTGTCATCTCACACCACCCATCAGTTCTGAGTGCTTTAAATGGGAAGGAATCTGGGTTCAGCTGTCCTCCTTTGGATGCTGTCTTTCTGGGAGCTGCTACTTATTGGCACAGAGCTGCATATTCTGGGATCCTGTGGGGGAAAAGAATTATTGTCATTCCTCAGCTGACTGTCTCATGCTCTGTGCACAGTGTGACTAAATTGGCTGAAGTAGAGAAAACCTTCCAGAATAGGCCTTTGAAAACACAACACTGCAGAGTCAAAACGATGCCTTTCACTTTCATTACACAGGATTACACACAGTCCTACAGATGTAAGGTGCTATGAAAGTGCGTGCAGAGTGGGTATAAAGGCTTTTTTCCTGTTTTATCTTTCCTTGTAAAAATGAAATTATATTGTGTTTCATTCTTTGAAAGCAAAGAAAGACATTCACTGAATAAATACATGCACTCCTATTTCTCAAATTCTGTAGGTTTTTGCATGGTTTATTCCCCTTGAAGAGATAAAATTCCTACTGACTTCATTTGGAAGGATATGTGAATCAATCAAGGAGCAGTGGGTGCCCTGTGTTCTTTGGAATTGTGAGCAGTAACTGGCTTACTGTTCAGGATGCCATCCACTTACAGCACTCCATAAATTCCTCTGCAGAAACCTTTTAACTCAAGTAAAATGACAGTGGCAAAAATAGAAATGTGAAAAACAAAATCAGATATATTTTGTTATGGCATGTAATTAAGATCACTATATGAATGCATTCCACAGGTACCTAACCTCATTCCTATATTGAGGTATGGGAGGCCCCTTCTTCCCCTAGACCAGGGAGAGGTTCTGCCTGTCTCCATTGGAACACACACCACATGCTGGAAATGGCTTTCCTAAGTCTCCAGAAAATTGCAGTTCTTGCATTGCAGGCTTCCCAGAGGCTGGTCTTTTTAATTCTTTCTTGAGAAACATGGATAACAAAGGATTGTGAAAGGACGGACAGGTGCTGATCAGTGGCCTCACAAAATAGACTGCAGAACTGGCCAGCTTTATTAAGGGGTAAAGAAAAGGACTCCTCTAAGAGGGACAAAAGCCACCCAAGTTTCACTGCACTCTCAGGTTTATATCTCACAAGTGGCTCTTCCCTCCAACTCTTTACAGGTCCCACACAAATACAGTCAAGTGCAAAATCAGATGTGTAGAATAACTTCATAATGAATATCTTTCAAAAGATCTGAGGTAACCCAGAGTTTCTTTTGCTTACTTTTATTTTACACTGTGTATATATGGACATAATTTTCAGTATTTTCAAACTTTATTTCACCTTCTCATTCTAGATTCATTATATATATTTCAATTTTGAAAATCAATTCATTATTTATATTGATTTATCAAGACTAAAAACAAATTGGATAAAAAATATTATATAAAGACAGATACTGAACTTCAAAGACTATCCTAATGAGTTCTTTACAGAAACATGTAAATGAGATATTGATGAGGCTTTTAATACAGTTTTTGTAAGATTTTTATTTGTTATTTTCTGAGGAAGTTTTAACCAGTACATGTAAGAACACATTCCAGTGGTTTTACTTCATTCTGTATTTGAGGATTAATTTTGCTAGTGAGCACCACAGTGTTGTTCAGAAAAGCATCCACATATATACTTATGGTCATTGAAATTATTTTTAAGGTTAGTTGAATATCGGAGTATTCAAAGGTACACATAAACTTTGGTGTTTTGAGAAGCAGGATCTGGTTTGGGAACATCCCCTTAAAATGAAATGTTGTATGTCAAGGCTGAAAATAGTAGACAAAAGATCCATCACTGTGGTCTAGCAGAATGCAGATGATGACTGACGTGATGTGGCGTGGAGGTCTCTCAGAGGTGCCTAAGAACAGAACCCCACAGTTCTATTCTCAGAATCCATGGTGACTTCAGGGTGTGAATGGATGAAATAAGCAGCATCTTTTTACTTGCTTGGTTACCACATGTGCTAAGGCTCACAATGACATTAAGGGCAGAGCTGTTGCTTAAATCTTCCTGTGAAAGAAGGCCTAAGATCTTCTGCACCTTCTGTTTCTTCTTCTGCTATTTCACTGGACTATGAAGAAGAAAGAATGATATTGAAGAAAAAAGTAAAGATATTGATTCAACTTAGAAAATATCAGTAAACTGTATGACTGTTATACTGTCTTCATGTTTAATGACAGAGATATTTGCTTCCAATTTTTCTGCATAATTAGTACAGAGACAGATCTATTTGCTTCCACTGTGCAAAATATATGTGTTAATCTGAAATTAAGTATTTGATTTTATGTTTCTCAGATACTGTTCATAAATTCAGTTTACAATAGAAAATAAGGGAAGGGTTACTTAATTTTCCACATGAACTTTGATTTAAATTCCATTGAAGTATGCTCTTAAATTATGTTTAAACATCTGACTCTGGAGATTTAAATCCTTTATTCACTATTCTATATCCTGGGATTTAGAATCTATTCTCCCAGAAAGGGTTTCTAAAGAAAATCAAGACTTTATGTTTAACTTTATTCTATATATATGTTGTTATTTTCCTACTAACTCATGCATTTACTCTTTCACCACCAAATTTCAAGTGCTTCTTATTCAGTTCTGTTACCGCTCTGGACTCTGATCTTGCTTTGAAGCCTGTACTGCAGGATTTTCTGTTACTTTGTTTTCATGTGTGACACTCATATCCACTCTGGTAAATTATTCATGCTTGTTTTTATTCCTTTTATTTCTCATAAACCTGTTTTGATTTTATTCTGCTGCTACCCACCATCATTCATTTGACTTCAGTAAAGTTTAAATTGCCCTCAGACGAGCTTTGCTGAACCTCAGGATTTTGTCACAAGATGAACCATACTAGTTTCCAAAGCAGGAGAGAAAGCATATAAACCCTCTCAATAATCTGTTTTGTGACTGAAAGAGGGCGAGGGACAGCTCCTTCCAAAGCCTTGAGAGTCTGTACAGAGACCAGGCTCCTCTTAGAAGGGAGCTGGATTTTTGTAGCCATCACTGCAGGAGGAGGAATGTTCACTTTCCACAGCACAGACCAACATTTGGTAGAGACCAGGCACTCAGAAGAAAGCAATAATAATAATAGTAATAATAATAGTAATAATAATAGTAGTAGTAATAATAATAATAATAATAATAATAATAATAATGGTAGTAAAGGCCTTGTTAAAAAAAACCAAAAACTTTGGCACAGTGCTTTCTCAGTAACTGATTAAAGAGAAGGCAGAGAGGAAAACATACACCTGTACAAGGTGAAAATGGTTGAAAGAGATTTGTGACCTATAACATTCTTAGAGGAAGTTTTTGACACAAGTCTGGGCATCTCTGGTAATAACAAAGGCAGAGTACACCAGAAAGCAGAGATGGGCTCGTTATAAGAAGAAAAGTTTGAAAAGCCTTGGAGTATGGAAGAGACAAAAACTCTTGTTTCCTGTCCAAGTGCACTTGATAACATAAAATCTTTTAACATAAAGAATTATTTTATTGCCACTAATTGGGAGCAGTGTTTAGTTCTTGGAAAGAAGAGAAAAATTTTAAAAACCTTGGGAAGAGAAAGAAAGACATCCCTAATTCCTCTCCCTGGCAGTATGGCTTAGTATCTCTTATAATTAGTCTCAATTGATGTGAAAGGGAAAGCTCACACCCCTGCCTCTGATTATATTTTTCACGTTATAAGGAAGGAGTTTAGTACAATCACACATCACTTTACAAAACTTAATTTTCCTAATGTTTTAAGGTGAATACAGGTATTTATTCACTGTAAGAAAATTTCCTTTACGGTATATATTTGAGTAGAACTGTATGAAACATTTATGCATCCATGAAATCTCTCAAAATAGCACACAATTAGCACACCACAGTTTGAGTGATTTTGGAGAGGCATTGAGGAAGATTTTAATTTTTTTGTTTTATAAAATACCTCCTAGTGTACACATACCCCAAAGTCACTTAAACATTTAAAGTGATTCTTAACCCTGACCAGTATATTATCTGGTAGGTAAGAACAACCTCAGAGAAGTGCTAATGAAATGGTTCCCCCATTCTCTTGTCCAGAAATGAAAAGAAAATAAAATTCTTTAATGTTTCTATAACAGTAATGGGTAACCTTAGTATGATTTGGACATGTCCTAAAGTACACAGTGAAAAATCAGAGAAGGTAAAAATCAGAGCAACAGTAGTTTTACCAGTCTTTTACATAAGACTATTAAAAGAAGAAAGAAAATTTATATACAATGGATGTTTTATTAAGAAAAATCTGCTGATAATACAAAGATAACAGCTTGGTGGAGAACAGTAAAAGGAAATAGACGCCTCTAAAACACAGGTAACTGAATATATCTGAATATTTCAGTATATGTACATTACCATCATACAGAAATTAAAGTTAACTTCAGATTGCAAACTTCAAAATATAGTCACAGTGACAAGTTTTTGTCCTGCTATTAAATATTTTATTCCATTAGAAACTAGTTACAGTGTATATATTTGGACACTTTCCTATTTCTATTTCTTGTATACTAGCCTTTGTTTTCTATACACCTTTTTAGTTTTAATCACTCCTTTATAGCTATTCTTTACTCTCCCTTTTGGTTCTTTAATCAGCTCTAACCACTGCTTATGATTTTTATTCTCAATGCTTTTAAATCTTCTGTTGAAGTTCCTTCTTTGTGCTTTTTCAGAACTGCTTATCATTTTTGTTAAAAGTCCATACTCAGTATGTGGATTCGTTTGGATGTTTTAATGTGATAGTAATTACTTATTCTCTTTACATCCCTCACTTCTTTAAATCTTTCACTTTGTGATCCTCACTTAGTTCTTGTGCTTATCATGCTGGTCTTAAAGTCCTATACTTGCTGTACCTTTGTTTAGCAAGAATTTATTTTATCTTTCCCTTGGCGTTTATTCCTTCAGCCTGGGCAATTCAAAACAGATTCCTTGTTATCTTAAACTGTTATCAAAAACTGTTATCTTAATCTGAGAGGGAGCACTCCAGGGCTCACTCTCTACTAACAAGTCCCTCTACCTGGCATTTCTCTTTACGCTTTTCATATTTTACTCCAATTCTACAGAAATTTAAAACTTGGGAGATTTGCCAGTAAATTAAAATGTTTCAGGTGTTTTTATAATTTAAAGATACTAGCCTGCATTTCTTCTCTAAAACATTTTGTGAATCAAGCCCAATGCTATTTACATATTTATATTATCAGATATCAGATGCAGCTTTAAAACATTATCCTGTTCTACATATCCTTAAAATACCTGAAAAAAAATCATTTACTGTGATTTTACAGCATCACTAATACACAAGTAAATAATCGACTCAGCACCTACAAAATTTAGTCTCTGCTGCACACCATAGAATATTACCATATCATTGATCCATATATGGATCCAAACTAGATGGATTTCAACCCTTACTGTTGTTGTTTGTGCTTTATGCTGAAAGCAATAATATATAAAGGGAAAATTCACACTGGGAGCTGCAGGTTCCGATATGCGTTTTGGATAATTTTCCCCACTGTTGATCTGGCTTTTGAAAACTCTGTCACTTCCTTAAGACATTTACACGTAATTGCTTCATATTCTAACGTCTTTTACATTACATTTAGCTTCTTAAGTATTTTCATGCTTAAAAACTTGTTGGTTGTCACTTTTTTAAAAGTACTTGAAAACCAGACCCTTGTTCGTTCTCTGTGTGGGTATGAAGAATCTTTAAGATCCTTGTGACAGTGGATAGCCATCTAAAGTTTGTAGCAAGTAGACCAACTATGTGGCAAAGGCAATAATTAATTTGTGATTACTTTGCAGGATTGGTGTATTCCTCCTTCATTCATAGCTGAGGAAGCTGAGGCCTCCAAAAGAAAGAGGGATTAAGGAGACAACTCAGAAACAGCACCCTAAAAGAAAACTCCCACTTCTGCATCATTGATACATCAGCAAAGCTCATTACAAGCCACACACAAAACAGTGAATTAAGAATCACTGAAAACAAATTAGCAATGAAAAATTTCTTATTTCTTATGTTTTTTTTTTTTTTTTTTTTTTTTAGAGCTGACACAGTACTGAATGTACCAGGACCAGAAGCAAAAGTATTCAGGCTTGAATTACTGCAGGAATCTAGGAAAACTGTGGAAAGCACAGGGAAACTTTGCTGAGAGGGGAATGCTCTGACTGAATGTTCTTGTCATTTGGAAGCTAGCATCTGAGAACAGGAAGAGGAATGTTCAGATTAACAAAAGCTGTATTTATTACCAGCACAGAAATATAATTTCCTAATAGTTTTTTTTTTAAAAAAGTTTTTTGAAGAAAGATCAAAAAGTAGGCATTAAATACAGATGTGCTATTAACACCCTGTGCTATTTGCTTGCTCTTTGAGCCTCACTTTGTTTATAGAAGCCAAGAAAAATCCTCAGAGGGTGTCCTTAATAAAAATGGAAGACACAACTTCAGCTGAACTCCTTCCTCTTGTTCTGCTGGTGTTTGTAACTTGGAGGGATGTCCCTGACAGCTGCAGCTCTGAGAACTGTGGCCACTCGTTACAACTTCTCTCTTGTAAATTAGGCACACTGGCAAACTTTATATCAGCTCTTCATTTATATCACCTAGGGGTCCAACTGCTCTTTTGTATCAAAAAGTGTTTCTATAAATGCAACACACTATTTTCAGTTGTCCAATAATCCAGTCTTTTGTTTTTGACAACACAGAACGAGTGTTCTATTTGCTTTGAGGCAATAAGTGCAGTTGAAAATTTTGCAATGAAATGAAGTGATTGCAACTAAAAATGGGCCTGGTAATTCCAGACTTGATGTTCATTTCTCAAAAATTCTTGAGGTTTTATTTTGGGATGTTATTATCAGGTGCAGAATACTGAAAATTCTGTTAATGATTATCTGGTAATCTATTGGACTCTTTTGTAATCTATATCCTATGGAATTGATATCATTAAAGATAAAATATGAATGTGCTGACATGTTTTCATATCTGAGTGACAATTTGAGCTTTCTTTCAAAGTGAGAATGTCTCCTTGGTTCAAACAGCAATTCAGTGATCCACAGGGTAGCTGAGATTCATTTTAGCAGCGCTCTGAATAATGGTGTTCAAAGCAACCACAGAGAAAGAGAGAATTACAGAATGAGATGAAGCTATCTATTAAATTATATAAGTAATCAAATTTCCTCTGCCTCTGAAATGTAAGATAGTTGCAAATCTTTATTTTAAAACTCCTAGGGAAATCTACCAACCTAACTAGAAAATCTGTAGTCAATCGTGGTACAAAAATAAGAGCTGCTGAAAAAGAAATACAAAAATGACCACAATGTAACTGTCAAAACAAGATGTTTTAATCTGCTTATGTGCCCAAGAAAAGCAGCATTGCACAACCATGTTTTATTGTCAGCAGTTTATTCAAAGCCATACACTGTCTTTGTTCTACATTAGCAGGTCATTTTGACAGTTCTGTATGCAGGTTAGAATCAGCACATGGTTCAGAGAGTCAGTATTAGTGCTTTGAGAAATTGCCTTCTCTCCTGTGATTTTTTAAAAAAATAGAAATCCAATTCTGTACACTGTCACTCAGTAACCAGATTTTTAAACAATTTACATTTTGCCCGGAGTCAGATAATTGTATCATTATTTACTCTCTTTAAGCACAGACAAACATCTAGATCTGGATGTGTGTATGGGAAACGGCTGCATAAATAACAAGGAAAAAAATAGCAAAGAAAAGAAAAGACAAAAACTCAACTAGAAATATAAAATAGTTGCAAATACTTGTAGTTCTGTAAAGTAGGTTACTTTTTTTAGTTGCTTCCAAATTTCTGTAGTTATTTATTCATCCTTACAAAATCGAGCAGAAGGAAAGAAGATAAAGAATCATATGGAAAAGGAAGAACGTTTTGGAAAAATAGATTTGGATTCCTCAATTGCCTCCGCGCTGAATTGTTTTCAGAACCATTTTTTTCTCATTCTTCATAACATAAAATCTTACACACTGAAATGTGATTTTGTAAAGCTCTCACATTTTTGATACATCAGTCATTTTTCTCTATCTGATTAGCTTCATATCCATTCATTTACTGATACCATTATCTTTCCTCTTACACCACTTAGGTTTGGATAGCAAACGTGCCTGAGTTTCTTCTTTTGTGCAGATCCAAGTGCTTGCAAAATGTTCTATCTTCTTCTTGGCTTTGGAGGTTGTAAGGCAGAAGTGAGCCCGTTCTCTTGATTACTTGGCATTGTTGAGCAGCAGCTCAACCACTAGTCATCAAAGCAGGAAATCCTCCCTTACATCCAGGTTAGATTGGAGAGGGGATTTGAATCAATCCTCCTTACTCCACTATGCAAAAACTGGATAGGAATAAACTGTTCTGTGAAAAGAGGTGATCCGTCCATAAACACTTTGGAAGAAGTGCATCAATCTATTCTTTGTCTTCTTTTTGTGTCAGTGTAGCTCTATGTCACCTTTCACAGTAGAGTATCACTTTATGAGCTAAGATGTTGGTTGCAGCTTGATTGAGGTTTAAAGTTGTAGAGATGTCTTTGACAGCAGAATTTGGCCTATTCTTACTATATACTGCTAAGGTTTGTAGAGAGATACAAAGAATCCATTTTGAAAGGATGAATTAGAACCAACAATAGAATAAAAAAATCAGCTTTTTACTTGTAGATTTTCTAATGTACTATGGGTTCCATTAACATAAAAATCCTGAGACTCCATAGAGCTACATCTACTATATAATTTTTTTTCAGAGATAAACCACATTTTAATAACTTTTGCATTAGCATATGGGTTTTCATCTTTCTAAAAAAACCAATTTCTTTGTATTTCAAGCTGATTAGTGTGCAAGCTCTTACCTTCTACAGCTCAGATCTGGTCAATGATTTAACAATCAATTTAACAATTTAACAATAGACTCTTGATCAAAGTTCCATCAAGCTATTATCAAACAATTTTCTTAAGCCAAATTCTGTGAAAAAATGGTCAGGGAGAGTTATCTGATAATTCATCATGCATCTTTGATCTGGGAAGCACTCAGGTAACTATTTCAAAAACTTTCTGTACTGTTAGAAATTGTTTTCTGCCCTTCACTGAATAGAAGTGACTGACACTACAAAGGCTTTAGAATACAAATCTCCTTTTCTGAGAGGAATACACTCAATTCCTTGGTTTCCATACATCCCAGGAATTCAATTTCAGCCATTTTGATGAAGCACACATGATATAATCAAAGGCAGAAGGTCTCTGTCCTTGCCGACTTACCTTGGTTATTTGTACATAAAAATTCTGTGAGATAATCTGTCTACAGCCTGCTGTCAAAAATGTGACCTTCTTTCTTCTCCTCTGATCACATGTTCCCTACTCTTTTGTTATACTGGATGGTTTCGACTAGCTCACTGAAATGGTGCAGGTTCACCTTGAATATTTTGTGCAGTTTTGGTCACCACAATACAAGATACTAAACTGTTAGAGCGTGTCCAAAGAAGGGCAACAAAGATGGTGAAGTGCCTTATGTGAAAGTTGTATGAGAAGTGGCTGAGAGCACCTGGGCTGTTCAGCCTGAAGGAGACTGAGGGGAGGCCTCACTGCAGTCTGCAATTTCCTGATGAGGGCAAGAGGAGTGGCTGATCTCTTCTCTGTGGTGCCCAGTGACTGGACCTGAGGGAATCACCTGAAGTTTGCGCTGGATATGGGAGAGAGGTTCTCTTTCCCCAGAAGATGGTTGGGCACTGGAACAGGCTCTCCATGAAAGTGGTCACAGCACCAAGCCTGACAAAGTTCAAGAAGCATTTGGACAATGCGCTTGGGCACTTGGTGTGGTACATCCCACTCTTTGGGATGGTGCTCCCAGGGCCAGGAGTGGGACATGATGACCTTGTGGGTCCCTTCCAACTCAGCATATTCTTTGATCCTGTGATACAGCTGGAAAGTTAATCTTTCATTTTGTGGTGTAGTTGCCCACCAGGTTAAGAAGCTGATCATGTGGCTACAAAGGGCCTGTGTGATTTTGTGTGTCATGCATTGTCGGAACTGAAAATATCCCTCAGACATTTTTAGATGTTCCGAGTTCAGGTCAAAAGCATTTGAGACCCTAGCAGGCAGCTGGAAATAGCTGTGATTTTAGGTTTGAACCATGGAATGATTTACCAACCTTGCAGGAAGAACAAGAAGTCACAAAATTTTAAATATTATAGTAGAAGTAGTCACAAAGTAAAGGGAAGAATTTTTGAGTGCTGTACAGGGGGGGTTTAAGTCTTATACAGGGGGTTTTAGTTTTGTACATGGGGGTCAGAAGTTTTAAAATTGAGGGATTTAGGCCTGTCCTGTCCTACCTCTTTCTTCTTCCTTACCTCCATGTTCTTAGTAATGTTGGCACTCACAGATTATTTTAGAATAGAAAGACACCATTTAGTATAGGTAATAGGCATTGGTGAAAAACTATAAACATTTAACACACAATGTGCCATATAAAGATAGCACCTGCCCTGGGCGGAGGGAGAAAAGAAGACAAAAATAAAAAAAAAAAATCAAAGTGTGTGTGTACCTTTACCTGAGCTGCTGAGCAAACTGCAGCAGTTCAAGAAAACAATCTTTTAGATAACTTACAATAAACTACCTTAAGACCAAACAACAAAAAACTTCTGAGCCTTTCTTTAAAAGCGTAAGTTGAAAAATAAATTTTCCACCACACGGAGCCACCCCCAACCTAGGGTGAGCTCCGGCAATGCATGTGCATCATGCTGTCTGTATTTCTTAAATCAGTATCTGTCTGTGGGAAACAAATGTGTTTGGAACAAAATAGGTCATCCTAGGCTTTATCTATTTCTATTTCCTGCAAAAGACAAGTAGAACATTACAGTTACCCAAAAGTTTGGAGGAGTCCTTCTGGGAAAGACCTTTCAAAATATTTAGGGAAGCAATTCATATGTATTGGACAGATGATAGCCTGCTTGCAAAAACCTTATTTTTATCAAACATAACTTATTTTATATCAGTTGGAAAAAAAATTGAAATTATTTGAAAATTATAATTCAGATATTCTGATATTTTGTTTAGAATCATAGAATCATAAAAAGGTTTGTATTAGAAGGAACCTTAAAGGCCATTTAGTTCCAACCTCCTTGCCATGGGCAGAGATGCCACGCACCAGTCGAGAATCCTCAGGGCCCCAGATAGGGTATTCCCAACTTCTCAGAGCTGTTCAGAGGTCTCAGCACCAAAAGAGTAAAGAATTTCTTTCCAACCTGCCCCTTTCAGTTAGGAACCATTGCCCCTTGTCCTGTCATTATCTGCCTGTATAAAAATTCCCTCTCCCTCCTTTTTGTAAGCCCCCTTTAGGTACTGGAAGGCTGCTGTAAGGTCTCTGAAGCCTTCTCTTCTCCAGGCTGAACAACTCCAGCTCTCTCAGCCTGTCTTTGTGGGAGAAATGCTCCAGCTCTCTCATCAATCTTTTTGGCCTCCTCTGGACCCACTTCACAGATCCATGTCTTTCTTGTATTGAGGATCCCAGAGCTGGATGCAGTTCTCCAGGTGGGGTCTTGCAAGGGCAGAGAACGGGGAAGAATCCTGTCCCTTGCCTTGCAGGCCAAACTCCTGTTGATGCAGCCCAGGACACAGTTGGCTTTCTGGGCTGCAAGTGCACACTTGGCTCACATCCACCTTTTCATCCACAAGGATGAAAAGGCCACAAGGCCTGCACCTAGACACAAATCCATTGACCACAATACCCTGGCTGCATCTATCCAGCCAATTTCTTATCCACTGAAGAGTCCATGCATCAAATCTGTGCCTCTCCATGTTCAGTTGTAAGGAAGATCAACTGAAAACAAAAAGACAGGCATGCAACTTTAGGCATTTCCTTTTCAACTGCTGCCATAATCAGTCTCCTTTTTCAAAACTCTGAAGATCTGGTGTATATCTGATAAGAATGTATGTGCTGTGAGTTTTTGCTGGGGAAGCTGATGTTTGGTAAAATGTTAAGCTACTCAGGTGAAACATAAACATAAAATGAGATATAACCCTATATTTGATATTAAAGAATAGAAGAAATGGGCCTGGAGATGCTTTCACATGAACAGGTTGCAGGTGTGCACAGCAGCCTGAAGGAGCAGGAGTTGGCAGTTAAATTTTTTTTATGACTAATCCTTATTTTTTTCCTGGAAAGTTTATCTAAGCATTAATACACCATCATATCCATAACTGAATAATTCTTATTTTTCAAATTTCCCTACAGTCTATAATCAGTAAAAAATCAATGGCACCCTCAATCACAGTGGGTATGAGCCTTGAGAATTTTTTGGGGTTTTTTAAAAATTTATTTAGAAGCATAGAAACAAAATTGCATTTCAAAAAATTGCAAACATCTGTCAAGTTTAAAAAAGGTTTCGCGCAAAATCTACGACAGGACAGAAAGAAAAGTAACAAAAGTGCCAAGTAATCTAATTGCTATTTAGCATTTCAAGATGGAAAGGATTTCTAATCTATTATGCTGCTAAAATGAAATGGTAACTTATTTATTCATGTATACGAATAGGCTGTTATTCAACTGTTATTTTCAGTGAACATAAAAATAATTTGATGTGTTACTTGAACTGCTTGTTATTTAAAATGCTGAATACTGTATGTATTCTATAATAAAACGTATTATAGAATATATATATTCTATAATATATATCTGATAACTTAAAAATGTATCTGAGAGGGTAAAAATGGTGCAAATTTTTAAAAAAATACCAAAAAAAGAAAAATATTAACTTTAAGTAAAAGAGCATATTTTAGCACAGCTGCTTTATTTATCCATGTAAAAATATTATGAGATAATAGTTATGTGGTAGAAAAAGTCAGAGGAGGTCATCTTGGAAGCTACAGAATTGGACATTTGACATTCATATTCATCTTTGACAATTTCAAAAATCCATTTCATAATCATTGCTGGCAGTTGATTTTCAGAAGAAAATAAAAAGCATGATAGATCTTAAAAATAATTTTGACTCACTGACATAATGAAAATATCAAAAATTAGACCTTGAAAACATATCCTAAGCATACAAACGAGTAACTTCCCATTGTACCCATGGGAGGTACCAATAAGATAGTTGTACTACTGGCAAATTCTAAATGCTTGCTAAAGTAGTAGGATGAGACAGTCAGATATAACTAAGCTTTCATAAATTTTGATGGTGTCCCAAAACAATATTATCACAGTATGTTCATGGTCTTCAGTAGAAAATGCTGATAGTCTTGAAATTTTCCAAAAAGAATTAAAAAGTTAAACCATTTTTTTCTGTCTACACAGGCAGTCTTCTGAAAGGTGACAAAGAGTGGGAGGAGAACCAATGAGGCTGATTAGAAGGGCATCACCATGTGTGACTCCATCATAGCTTTGAGATGAGTGTACATAACCTACAGGTTCCCTTGAAGAATATTTTTTAATATACAGAAACATTTTCTTCATTACAATTCAGCTGTATAGCTGGATTCTGACTGTCTCAAAATCTGATTTTCTAAATGCCTTCATAGCTGCTTTCAGAACTTGTTTTCTAACTTTGGAAAAAAATGTTGGCAAAGTTTTTGTATAAAGTGAGAAATGATCACAGGAGGGAAAGCAGAGGACAATCTCTGTCAATACTTCATAATAGTTCTCAAAGTTTGAACACTGTGTTGGCACAGCAGAGATTTTCTCGGCACTCCCCATATCTGTTTCACTGGAGATGTTCAAGAATTGTCTGGACACAGTCCTGTGCCATGTTCTGCAGGATGTCCCTGCCTGAGCAGGGAGGTTGGAACAGATGACTGACTCCCTGTGTTCCCTTCTAGCCTTATCCGTTCTGTGATTCTGTGGGAAGGAATTTCCCATGTTGCTGAAATTATCTGAGCTAGCTGCTGCTTTTCAATTTGTGTCCATTGAAGCAAGCCTGTAAGAAGAGGTGGGGAAATTAGAGACACATTTTCTCAACACTGATGCAATGGAATCTCCTCATCTGGGGTCTCCGCTAACCTCTGTGACCTTCTGCTATTATTCCTGTGTTCAGCTTTATACAGGATAATCCCATAAAAAGACTCCCATTTGAAGGGAAAAGGAGGAACTGAAAACCTGATTGTGTCCTTTACCTTTCTTCCACTATGGCACAGTCTTCATTTCTCTACCATATAAATATGACTTCTTTTGTGGAAACTGTCACTATGAGCAAAGAGACACTGACTTTTAATTCTTGCACATAAATAAGCTGCTATTTTGATGTACTTTTACAGTTTTAGAAAGAAACTCTCAAACTAAAATTCTGATTCTTTTCCAAAGGTATTTCATTCAATTTTATTGGTAATATCAAAATTATCAAAACCACGCTATTTAGTTTAGAAACACATGGAAGTTTGCACCACATTAAAGAACTCTGCACCTCTCCTCCTGTTCATGCCAGGATCTACCTTGGTTCTGTAGCTCTGCGATAGAATGTACACAAATTGGCACATGCTTCAGCTATTAGACATTTACTTGAATATACATGAATATGGACATGCATCATAGTGAAAGTGCAAATGTGAGAAATTTCACATAAATAAGACTCTCAGAAAACAGTTTCAGCAGTCTTGTTTATTAATTTGCCCTTCTTTTTGTAAACCCAAAGAGGAAAAAAAAAATAATTTAAAAATCCAACAAGCAAATAAATAGTGGTACACTTATGGCCTTAAAAATATGGCAGTTATGGACCTCAAACCAGTATTTTCTAGGACAACTTTGTTTATGTTTTTAAGGAAGGAAAGCTATAATTTTACAGGTGACACAAGTTAAGTGAGATGACCCACAATGTGCAACAAGATTTTTTGCTCTACTCATGTCTAGTTTCTTAGCTCTGTGGACTTTGAAGGCTGTGATTTGTTGTCTCATGCAGATTTTCAAGTCACCGCTTGAGATTGCTGAGAAGGGAAAAAAAGCAAAGCAGTAGCTGTTCCAAAGCATACATCTCAAGTGTCCACTCAGTCCTGGCTTTTTCCTTTATCAGATGATATTCAGACTATGCAGTTAAATTTTTAGTCCACAACTACAGCAGCAGCCGTATTTTACCACCTACTGCAAACTTAGAGTAGAGACTGCAAAATACAGTGATTCCCCTCTTCAATTTCGGGGTCTGGAGGCAGCCTGAGCCATGGAGCACAGATGGGCAGGCAGGACACATGGCCTTTGTCCCGATGTAGAAAGAGCTGTGTCTGCTGAGCTAACCCCAAAACTGGCTGAGATGAAAGACTTTCTAAATTATTGGAGCTTTAGGCACTGCTTTTAGAAACTTCTCTGAGGTTACAGGTAGAAATAAATTGTAGAGTTTTCACATGCATGTATTTGGTTGAAGATCTGGTGGGAAGAGTTTTTGTGTATTGCTAATTTGGATGTGGTTTGGCAAAGTAATGCTGGCGTCTACTGTTGTCTGTTCAATTCTCCCTGTATGTAATGACAATTGATTAGCTCAGTACTTTGATCTTAATGATTTTCCTTCCAGATATATTTGAATGTGACATCAAAGCTGTCCAAAATACCAGACTTGATATAGTTATCACTAGATTGCTTTAATGAAAGTAATAAAAAATTAAAGTATAATTTTTTTTTATTCTGAGTGTGCCTGGAGGCAAGCAATAAAACCACCTGATAAATCCAAAAGAAGTCAATAAACAGATACCTACAAACTTAAATAAACCAGAGAAAAATAATAATGGCCTTTAATCATCCATTAACATTTGGAAATCAAATAGTTTCCAATCTTTCAATTAAATACCTGCCTGCTTAGGAACTGTATCTAGACATAGGCACCAATATTATTTGGGTTATGTAAGACCATAAAGCCAAGGGAAACATGCTTTTCTGTAAGTACATTGTTATTCCATGTGTTATAGCTAGAAAAATATTTTTCCTCCAGAGGCAATGGAGGGAGGACAGCCCATTGTTTCTGGGATTCTAGTTTGGTTTTTATCTGCAGGATGGCTTGTTTTTCTGAACATGCTGCTTCAGAAGAATAGAAGATATTTGTAAAATTGGTCCTATGCTTAGAAAAAAAAATGAAATGTCATAACAGTTTCACAAATCTCCCTTTGCAAATTTGAAAAACATAGTGAGGCTTCTTTTAAAAATTATTTTATTTCAAAGAAAAAAAAAAAAAAAAAGTTTTATTTAGCCTGGCAATCAAGTTACCAATTTACAGTTCTGGACCAAAACTGGAATTTAACTCTATTATCCTGGTGTTGTTAAAGGGGAATTGTAAATGAGAATGTTGCCATTCATATCATGAAACTTCTGATGAGAGTAGGTGCAATGGAAAAGACACCTATAATGTAGGTGTCTACACCTGAGGTCTCTGTCCCAGGCTGTCATTGGAGTAACAGTCATTGTGTGTGAATCTCACTGAAAATTGCATTTAAGATTTGATGAAATGGGTAACTTCTTTGAATGGCCTTATCTCCCCACTAATTAAAAAGAGAAGACAGGGAAGACTGTTTGGAGAGGTGAGCTGAACCCCACCTGAACCACTTACAGTGGCCGTACCACTCACTTAGATCATTTACAGCAGAAATTTGTGACAATAAAATGTTAATCTGTGATTTTTTTTTTTTTCAATGAAATTACACCTGGCTGACCCTTGCATATATGGATACAATATTTCAGTTTGGCCCTTGCAAATTTAACACTGGATTGACTGTCTTGTCAAAACCAGAATTGAAGGCACTCACAGGATTTCAGGCTAGGTCCTCAGAACTGGCAATGCAAGAACTACAGGGAAATAATACGTCTTCTCTGTAGATACAACTGCAGTCCCTTAGCTGGTAACCCTGTCCTGTTGCTCTTTTACTCTTTTATAGCTTTAGACAGGTGAATCAGACTAGATCTGTGGTTATATCACAAATCTTATTTGCGTGATCGAGCTGAAAATAAGTTTGTAATTTCACAATACATTTTATTTGCCTACATTGTAGGAAAAGCACTGGTTCTCATTCCCATCAATATTCTGCATTTTACTCATCATGGGTGAGTAAAGAGTGTGCTTTGGTATGGTAAAGAGTGAAAATCAGGTCTGGATCACTCACTGTCTTGAAAGAGACAAATTTATGGAGCAGTTTTTCTGCTCAGGAAAAGAGAGTATGTAACCACATTCTTCAAGAGTGATTCAAATGGCAGACTGCCTGTTGTCTGGAAACACATTGCTGGCTTCATTTTGGTACATTTTTTTCCCTAGAAGCCTAAAATCTTGGTTGTTTGACAATTTTAGCACAGTATCCTTCACATTCAGCATTGCAGTACCTAGAATAAACATTTTCAGCAACATTTACTTATTTTTCTCCATTCAGAGAACTATGTGGTTTAAGAGAATGTCAAAAGATTTAAATTTCTTTAGCTTGTGTTGCCTTCAGGTGATGCCTATATGTGTAGGCTTATGTAGAAATGTGTTCCCTAGTTAACACAACTCTAGGACAGCACAGAATCTTCACACAAATGCTAGAAAAAAGTCTCCATTAAATATTATACAGGAATAACTGTTCCTTCTAAGTGTTACTTGAACCATATAGCTAATTATATGAATGTAGGATTCTTTTATAAGGACAAATACCAAAAGCATGACTGGTTATAGAACTTCAATAAATATTTCAAATGTGTTTAAGCTTGACTGTCCTCTGTCTCTGATATGTACAGACAAGAAAATCAGTGATGAATGCATACGAAAATAAAACTCTTACTGATTTTGTATACAGAGCAATATCAAACAAAAACAAACAGTGTATTCAGGCTTCCTTAGGAATATCACATGGAATAAAAAACAGAGTAATGCAGTAAAGACCACTGTTCATCTCTTCTTGCACAGACTCCCATAGTAGCATATTGGCAGTTCTGGTTCTTGATGGCTATCAGCTATAAACAAGACATATATTAATATTCTTGATTGATCAGCTCATTCCTAAATCCCAGTATTAAAGAGCACCAATCTACACTGGAATGTTTTTTTGGTGTTGTTTTTTGGGATTGTTTTGGTTTTTTGTTTCTTTGGTTGTTGTTTTTTTTTTTTCCAATATTTTAAAATATGTGTTGGAGTATAAAAAGGAAAATGTAAAGGATCAAGGTGCTTGGCAGGCAACATTCTGCAGCAGCCCCCTCAGACCAGTGATGCACACCTTTGATTCCAGGCTGATGGAGCAGACATAGGGCAGAGCATCAGCAGAAGCAACAAGCCAGTTTAGTGTCCTAAGCATTTCTAGAGAGCAAGAGCACAGCTGCCCTCTGCATCTATTTGACTACATCAGCACACGTGTATTCATCCAAATATGGATGATAATTAGTAATTAATCCTTTTGTTACTAGAGTTAAATCCTTTTGTTACTACAGATAACACATCTTGCAGCAGGAAAGAGTCCATTTTCTTTCCTCTCTTGTTGATGCTGCTTGTTCTCAAAACTGGTAAGAAAAACTTACCCTGTCATTAACTTATTCTTTTATCTTTGCTCAAGTAGCTCAGAAGGACAGTTTATTGAGGACCTAGTTTCAAAAACACTTAGCAGTGGTCAAAGCTAAGGGAAATAAGACGGATGTTTATTTTTCAAGTATAGAAGCCCTCCTTTGTGTTATTGAACCCCAACACATTCATTTTTAGCAGAGGGATGTTTTCCTGTCAGAGAACTGGCATTTGTTTTGTTAATACCATGCAATTGTTTTTCCTTTGTTTTGCTTTAGACTTTTTTCACATATTTATCTTCCCAGAGCAGTTTAAAAAGAAGGAAAATGTGCTTGTGTTGTTCCCTGTACCAAGGTTACTGTGATTTAGCATAAACAGTTAATACAATGTTGTGCTGTGCATCATTATGGTTGTAGTGATTGTGCCCATCCTTAGAGAACGATGTACAGCCCCAATTTACATTACACCACCTCTTATTTTCTGTGGGCAAATATATCACAACACATTGCCAAATAGTTGCAACCTGCCCAGCACAGGTCAGAAAAATGATAACATTTAACTACACATGGTTAACACAAACACAGGTTGTTGAATTTGGGGGCCACATAACTGAGTGAGTAAAATTTCAGATGCCTATTGCAGGAATATATATATTTTAAAAATAGCACGCTACATGATTATATGCCTTCTTTGTGCCCTGGCTGTCAAACATAGTTTATAATTTTTCCAACATTTTAGGATCTTGAGAATTTTGTAAGTTAAGGGGAAATTCTTCATAAGATAAAAATATTTCACGAAGTGTGCTTCCTGCTCATAAACATCACTGAGAGCTGTCATCTTGTATTAATAAGAGAATGAGGCTGGGCTCAGATTATAAGTTTGGTCATGAAAAGTTTAATTTTTTTAAGAGAAAAAGTTCATTTTTAATCCTAACCAAATCAGGAAGACATACACCTGCTTTCATTAGCAGTTGATTTATTCTCTCTGTATTGAAGCTATCTCAAAACTTATGAAAATTTTTAATTTTTTTTTTTATTCAGGTTCAATATACTTGTGTGATTTGGCAGTATAATGCATATTTCTAGCTGGTCTCTATTAAGATGCAATTTTTGATCCACCAACAAAAGAGTAAGAACTTGCTCATAATTATGTTTGTGTTAGGAGTAGGCCCTATGGAAAATTATTCCTTTCTGCATTTAATTTTTACCATTAAGGGGAACAAGTTCTCAGTTCACAAGCTATGATCTCAAATGTATGTAATATACAGGGTGCAGGTTGCAGTGGAACCACAGGAAAAAAAATTACCGTAACCCTTTCCTCCTTTTTCGCTACAATTTCTACCATTAGGAAGAAATGCATAATACAGCATCTTATTTTCTTGTGTATGAAGTAATTTTGGACACTCCTGTGCACATTTAAATTTTGAGTGCAGCTGCATATGATGCAGAAAATAATTTGTGGGGAAGCCATTGCAAAATTATAATTTTATCATCAGCATTACATTCGCAAGAATACAGGTAAAATCTTCACTCTTTTAAAGTGAAGTCAGAGGAAAAGGAGAAGGAAAAATTTAATTATTGTAAATTTAGAATTGCTTAGATTCAGAGTTCATTGGAGCCCACCAATGTGAATAGAGAAGCACAGAAAAATTCCGCACAGTTCATCTCTTTTGTTCATGCTGTGCACATCTCTGAGGTTGTAACATAATGTAAAGATATCTCAAGAGTAATTATTATTAAATACAAAAAAGAAAACAATTAATTAAATGACAATTCATTTTTTCCAGTATTAGATGTATACGAAGAAAAAAATCTGTTTTGAGCTTAGAGATTTATCTTTTTGATTTTTTGCAGGTACTCCTTTCTTTCTTCTTTTCCTCAAAGACTATAATTTCCTCATCCTTAATCAGAGCAGACACATTTATAAAAGAGTTTTTTAAAATTTTCTATAGATTCTGAGCCATATGGAGAGTCTATATATTTGATTGTAACAAAACATTCAGTCTTTTTAAATATAAATTTTCATTTTGACATATAATATGCATAAATTACCAGTAAGTTGACTTCAAGAAGAATGATGTCTTAATCAATGGTTGTAAATCTGTGCCAAGATCTTTACAGCACTTGAAATTTATTCATGAAATTTATTTTCTTCAAATTATTGAATAGCCTCCAAGCACTTTCTTAGCACTAACAGTAAATTTCTTGTTCTTTGCAAGTCAGTACCTTCTGTGCAATCAACAATGAGTCTTGCCCTATTGTCATTGATTCTTGCTACTCTGTTGATGTCGTCAAGTGATACCAGTGTCATATACCGTTCTATTGTTAATATGGTTTTTGTACATTGAGTCCTTGAAATTTTATTACGGTTTTGTCCAGAGTTACTGAAAAACAGAGAATTGAATCAGGAGGAATTGAATTATTCTGAAGGCTCCACAGCTAAGGTAGATGTTTCCCCAATCTGTCAAAAGAATGATGAAAAATAGGCTGTCAGACATTACTTGATTTCTACCTAATCATGCACTACAGCAAAAAGATGCTCCAGGGCATGCATTGCTCTTCTCTGTGTGCACTCGCAGGTAGTCTGGGAGATCTGAGACTGAAGGCCAAGTGCTTTCATCCATGCAGGAAGTGCAAATTAGACAGCAATACAGTGCACACAATCTGGAAGTCAGCTTTTGTAGCACTAGAATATAAAACTTCCTCATCCTACAACTAATATGCTGGCAAAAGCTTTTTAAAATTTCAGTGTCAGTGTTCTCCCAGCAAGGGTTATGATGGGGTCAAAATTGTGGGAGGCAGTACTGTAATTGTATGAGAATAATTCACTGAAGGATGGGCAAATTACAGTATTGACTTCCTTGTTCAATTCACTAATGAGCTGTAATGGCACAGTTTTCTATTGTGTGTCTTGGGTACTTGGCAAAAAATGTGTGCATTCAAGCAAACAGGGGATGTGTTACCTTAGTGGGCAAATAAAGTGGGCAAATGTTCTTATGATAACATGTTGATGTTCTTATAAGTCATCTTGTTAAGATGACTCTTAACAAGAAACTTTCTATATAGTGATTTAGGACTGTAAT
The DNA here is from genome assembly GCF_048771995.1 of Taeniopygia guttata. NCBI lineage: Eukaryota > Metazoa > Chordata > Aves > Passeriformes > Estrildidae > Taeniopygia > Taeniopygia guttata. The sequence goes on along the minus strand of NC_133027.1, from coordinate 27,492,294 downwards.
GGGGCGGGGAGGAGGGTTCACCCTTCAAATGTTCACCCCACTAGTATTTCACTAACTGGCCAAGTATAGTTCTCATTTATTTAAAAAAAATGAAGCACTACTGAAGGAATTAGCAAACTCTGCAAAGTACTTGCTCTTTCTTTAATTTTGTGATAGAGACAGCCTGCCATCCATCAGCTCAACTTTTCCCAACCACAATCCCACAAATTTCAATGTGATATAAGAAATGAAAAGTTTCTTATGATCCTTTTGCATTGCTTATTTCCCAGAAAATCTAGCTTGCACTTTCCACAACCTGAGCTGGCTGGCTGGGAGCAGGCACTGCTGCAAACACTGTTTGTATGCATTAATAGAGAATGGTGATTCAGCTAAACAAGTCTAGTTCTCAGCAGAGATTTTCAGTTCAGCACTATGTCACACCAAAGCAGATAAATGGCTCTGTTTTCAGAGCTGTTCTGCAGCAAATTACATTGTAGCACAAAATTATCCTTTTTGGCCTTTCAAGGAGCACCTAAAAATATTCCTGGCTTAAATCCTTAAAAGGCTTTTTGAATAGTCTTCATTGTCTCCAAGATTTTATCTTTATATGCATATCATTACCTAATGATTTCAAGAGACATTTGGTCCAATTGGTGTTAGACAGAATGGATTTTCCCTGGATGTTATATATAAGGTATCAACTGAACAATATGAATGATAAAATACTTTCTTTATGAAAGGAATGCATTCAGGTTCTGGGATTTCTGTTCTGAAGGCACACAGAAACAGTGATAATTTGCTCTAAATATTTAAACATTTTTGACTTTATAAAATTATCTGAATCTCTCAGAAATCATGGCTATGATAAAATGAGGGAGAAAAAATGTAGCAACTTTCAAAACAGGTAGTTGTTTCTTTTTCATTGAGTTGCAAAATTTTTGCTTTAATATTATCATAAATTATAAAGAAATATAATTTTAAAATAATTTACAGCATCCTGAATATCAACCTTAATTTTCTATTCATCATTATTAACCGAATCATTTGGGGGTTGATATTCCAGAAAACTAACTAGCAGTTGTTACAGTGGTTTCCAGGCTTGAGCACCAAGGGACAATTTCTATAGGCTGTATATACTTGTGGACACCTCTGGTGGTCGTTGCTGCTGGTGAGGATAGCTTCTGGAAGCTGAAAATTTTGATCTGACAATTTGAAATTTTCTTCTTTTACTATGAGGGAAGATAAGCTCTGAAACAGGTTGTCCAGACTGACTAGGAAGTTTCCACCTTTGGAAGCATCCAGTGTTTTAATGGACAATACCCTGGGTCACCTGATTTAATTTGGCCTCCTCCAGGTGGAGATTTTATTAGGCAACCTCAAAAAAACCCTTTCAGTTTTGTTTTTCTTTTTTTTCTGTGAGCTAACATCTCTTTCTTCAAGACATATTGTACTTTTAAAAGAGACAATTGCTTTGTGTGAAGCTGCAGCTTTCAGCTAAAATCCTGACTCTTCTTAAATCAGTGGAAAATACCTCCTGAATGTTCAGGGCTTTATCATGTCATCATCATGGACAATAACGTTGGTGTTCTGTGGCTGAACACTGCAACTTTAACCCAAGACTGAGTATTGCTGCCCTTTGCTCTGACTGGTTGCATTTCTGTTGGATTGCTGTGCAGTCATTTCAGAGCAGAATTAAATTCTTTACTGCCAGAATCAACATGGGAAAAGTAAACAACTGCTTGTTAACATAATCACTCAGAACTTTTCTTGATTTAGCACAGCAAACTGTTGGAAATCTGCATCTTTGGTGTCTACAGCTGGCTTGCAGTAGCAGAAAAAGATGATGCTTTGAGTCTGTGCAACTGCTGATGACAGCACCCTCCAGCATATATGAGAGCTATGGTTCTGCACTATTTGCAGAACAGCTGCAAATCTGATTTTTTCTCTCATTGATATGAAAGGAGAAAACATTGATATGAAAATCATCTTCCTTCCCCCTTATCCTCTTTTCTAAGTTGAGAATGTACCCTGAGCAACAGACGTATGTACATGGAGGAATGCCATGGTGGTTTCAAAAGGTGTCTTATGTTCTGGAAATAATAGTTTTACACCATGGAGCATTCAAAGAGCATAACTGTTTTTCTAACAGAGTTCAACTTCACATATTTTCAAGAGTGTAGGCACTAGTCCCAAATTTTCACTGAATCAATTTTCATTATTGTTTTTTTTTAATATGAGCTACACAGACAGGTGTGAAATGATCTAAAACTCATCATAGTGTGGTATGATATTTCTGTAGCTGGTAGGACTGAATTTTGATTAAGTTGCAGCCCCATCATGTTCTTTGAGTCCAAAACATGTTTGTTCTTTCCATCCAAACACCTTCTCACTTCAGCTATTTTCTCACAGAGATCTTTAGAATGCTTAGTAAAGCTTATAAATGTTTATCTTCCCCTCTGAAACCTGACTGCAAAGATAAGAGATGCAAGGTAGCAAGCTGTAAAACAGTGGAAGAATAAACGTCTTTAATATATCTAAAAGAACTTGTTAACTTGTTTCTGTTTAAGTCTTCTGGAATATATTTTCTCCATCTAGTAGATAAGGATAGACAGTGCTGTCAAAACATAATCTTAGCAGAGTTCACTTTCCTTCTTATTTTTTTGAGGCTTAATTTAGAAAATGCAAATACAACTGATACTAGCTTGTTAATTGGCACATGCTGTTTTCATTAAGGTGTGAAATACTCTTATGGAACAAAAAATATGGAATATGTAAAAGATCTGCTTGACATTCACAGACAGATTCACAGCTGTGAGAAGTGCTGGAGAATTTAACTTGGACTGACTCCAAGTGTGAGACACTTCAGTTTCAAGAAATTTTGAGAGCTTCTAGCCCTCAGCGCCCACAGGAAATATTTTTTACATCTTAAACATATCAGATAAGGATAAGTTTGAATTCCAGTACAGTAAAGTTTGTATTCCAATACAGAAATTATTTTATTATTACTATTATTTTTTCTGCTGAGATATTAGCCACAAATAACCATTGGCATTTTCCTGGGGAAATGTCTCTTATCCAGAATTCATCAGAGAGGAGATAATGCTACAAATTTATACTAAAAAATGCTTAATTATTTGACTGTAAGTTATGACCAAGTTCTGTGCAATTAATATTCTAGGAATATTTTTTATGCATACTCCAGGTATGATGATGGGTGAAGAAACATCTGTGACTTTGTGTATCCAAAACAGTTGAAGCATAATGTATTAGCAATAGAACTGAACTGAGTGCAGAGAAAATTTGAAGCAAGTCTTGGTTAAGTGATGACTAAACAACTTTAGGCATTTAAGTTTCAGACACAGAAACCTGTGTTCAGATCTCTTCTCATTCAACATTAGTTGAAAAGCACAGAGTATTTTGACAAGGGGTTAATCAAGGTCCTGTCTTGCTAAAGATATTAAAGCCTGTGCTGGAGACACCATCCCTGAACTTTGTATAACATCACAAAACTCCGACATTGAATTATCATTTTCCCGTTTTCATCGGTGGTTATATATAGGCTTGTACTGTGAAGAATCAGATCAATAATTCACCATGGTTAGGCTTCATTTGCCTTGAGTTGTTTTGACAAGTTGAGCAGCAATCCATAACTACTGGTGTTTTTTTCAAGATCATAACTTACTCTAAAGTCACAGTTTTTTAAAGGACACAAAAGGGTCAAAATAAATCTCTAGCTATGAGGTTGTGAATGGGTGAGAGAACATGGTGCTCAACGCCCAGGCATGCTAATGTTGCAAACCACTGTTCTTCATTTGTAATGCACCAGCACTAGTCAAATTACAAAGTACAATAATTTGATTATAATTAGCTTATTACAGCACAAGGAAACAATCTAAAATAGCACTGCTGTTCTGTGAGAATTCTGTTTGTAAATATTAGGCATTCATGGACTGCTTAGGGATTTGTGGCAAACACTGGAAGTATTTGACAATTACTAATTGCATTCAGTTTGGTTGCTTTGGTTTTTTTTCTTTTTCACTAATACTTTCAAAAGACAAAGCAAATCTTCATTTTTATTATATAATAATGATTTTTCATTATTTACCCTATAAAAAACTCATCAACTCATCTTCCAATTTCTATTCTATTTATAGTAGAGAAGTAACTGAAATCAGGCAACCTAGCAAGGTCAGAAAAGAAGCAGTCCTACCAACAGAGTTAGTTCAGCAGAGTATGTTTCAGAAAGACTTAAAATAAGAATGACTTAAAAATTAAAATAAATCTAGAAATATAAGTGCACATTCAGAAGAAAAGAGAGGAGGAGCTTGCAATAACATTACTAGTTAGCACATAACTAACAAACATTTTCTTAGAACAAAGAAGAAAGAAAGATGGCAGTAATTTGAAGCTGTATGTGGAAATAAAAGTGTAAGACTGCATGCAAAAAAACAAAAAAATATCAACACATGTATTAGGAAGAGGTGTTCAAAAAGTCACTTTTTATGGTTTAAAAGAGACTAATTTAAGGCACATGCTAGTTATTACAACTAAAAAGAAACCAAACCAAAAAAAAAAAAACCCAAAAAAAATAAACCCAAAACAAAACAAAAAACCAAAACCCAATGACAATCCCTGGAAAGGAAAAAACAGAACATAAACTATAAAAAAGGTAGGAGCATAGCAATGCAATGCAGAAAAAAAAAAATCAATGACATTTCCTCATTTTTATTTCAAAACAAGTACTAATTTCATGTCTTTTTTCAAATTCCCTAGTTACCTCACTCTAAATTTTTGCAAGGTGCATTTAAGCTTCCTGTCAGCATGGAGGTAGAACACCTTTTCATTCAGTTTTAATGAAATCAAAATTGGACGTTTTTCTTCAATTCAAACTAAACTTCACCTTTATATAAAAATACTATATATATATAATATTTGTTATAATGTGGGAGAACTTTGGAGAAAAGTAATAAGAAAAGCTAGAGAAGATAATAAATGAACACATTTGTCAGTTCCTACCTAACAGTAATTCTAGAGCTTTATAAAAATTATCAAATCTTTAATTTAGGAAATACCTCACTATACACTCTTTTAAATCTTGTATATATAGAAGCTACTCATGTCCCAAAACACAGAGATTGAAACCACTTGCAAGGCAAACTAGGCTAGAGCACAAAAGCTCATTTATTTAAAAGTATAATATTTGTATGAAGGTGATGCAAGAATATACGAGACCAATGCTATTTCAGTGGTATCAATAGATACATGAAAAATAACAGGTCTGTGTAAAAATCTGCACAGTAAAATTGTAAAAGGAACTTCAAAATACGGTATGTTAGGTCTTCTCTTGCACTACCAGCTGTGCAAGTTTCCCAAAGAAAACATAGAAACTACATAATTTAGGAAAGAAGTCTAGAATTCATAGGTGCCCAGAGTGGGGGGAATAACACTGCATTGCCTCTGCATGTCTCACAGCTTCTCTCAGTCACTAAAGAGGTACCTTAGTATTGGGATTATTGCCAACAACTTTTAGTCTTAAAGGAACCAATCTATTATTTATTGCTGTTATTAATACTCTTGTCTGATTATTTATATACAAATTAGATCAATATGTAAATATAGAAGTGTATATTATTAAATACTCCACTTTTTTTTGGCAGTAGTAATTGAGTTTTCAATTCCATAGGTGAAAAATTAGAAAGTGGTACCTAAGAGTGCATTTCAGATAATTAATTAAATTTTAAGAATTGCCTTAATGCAGATTCATTTCTGTGTTCACTACTGAGATACTCTTTGTAATGAACAGGTTTATCTGGTTGATGACATGCAGAGATTTATTCAGCCTTTCCAGGCATGTTACATATTTCTTCTTTTCTGTTTTCATCATCAGCATTCTGCAATATATAAAAATTCTTTGAAATTAGGCAAAAAGTATATCAGCTCACACAAAGAGGCTAGACTGTTTTCACTGATCTCTCCTGATAGACAAGATTGTGTAGGGCTGCTGAGAAAGATCTTAGATTCCTTTAGCAAATATCTCTGGCTCGTTGCACTAAATGAAAGGTGAAAACATGGAAAATTCAAGGTGGATTTAGTAGTCAAGCTACAAAAAGAATTTAGGTTATGGCTCATGAGATACAAAAGTTGGAACATGGATCTTGGTCACAGACACAGTCATCATTGGAAATACTCTTTTTAAGACAAATTCACACATTTTAATTTTCCAGCTGTAAGACCAAATGCATATGCTGCTTCTTAAATATATAATACCATTGAATAGTGTCTCCAGAAGAGAGATTTTTTACTGATTTAGAGGTTGGAATTCAACTCAACATAACCTTAATTTGCCAGGCTTGCCAGCTAAATACATGGAGGAAAAATGTTTTAAATCCTTCTTTTTCATTTTTTAGGGTTTCAGAGATTTATAAAATGCTCTGAGCATGTAATTTTCTCCACTCAGGATTTAAAGGTCTTAATCCTTTCTTCAAGGCATTTATTTCAAAACGTGTGAATGACTGGTAGGCTAAAATAGTGACTGTGACTTTTACTGGTTTTATATTTTTGCACTTTGCACAAGTGTAGGATACAGAGTCTATGGTACTAGAATAGGCCAATAGACCACTAAATCTTATGATCTAGAGCTAAAACATGTGATTTTCTCTGAAGCCAGGGAAAAGTCTCAACCTGCAAGACATCATTTTTTATCTTTGATATCTCATTCAAGCTGTATATGGAAGTGAAAGGAACCCCGCAAAAATCTTGCAATTGTCGGGCTGTCTGGGAAGTCTGCTGTACAGTTCACATCCCTTGACCACATGAAGTCCTCCCAACAAGGAGGTGTGGTGTGTTCTCACCACACAACCAAATAACAGAGGTGCAGATCAGCAACATCTCATTCTCCAAGTATTTTAAAGTGGAGCAGCAGTCAAGGTTTGATGACTCTAAAGCTGCATTGTTAAGTCCCTCATTCAGTATGCACTGAGGAGCTCAGGTTTCCTAGTCCTGATGGAAATTAGGCTTGAGACAGACCCTGAGAAACCAAATCTAGTCAGGCTGGCTCACTGTCTCCCCTCCAGCTCTATGTGGCTGGGAAACACGACTGTCTTGATGGCAAATTTATGGCAACATGATCCCTAGCAGCCAATTGCTAAGGCAATCATTTTTGACTACTTGTCCCTTTGAGGCTGCAACATAGTCCCAACTTTGTGACCATTTGCAGCTGGTAAACAGCTGTTGCTGCTCACCCAGTGGCTTTGAAAGATCTTGCTGCTGCTTGTTATTTAAAAGTTCTATGGGCAACACCAACAGTCTCCACTGTTCTATTCTAATAGTTATATTCTTACAGTTCTGTTCTATTCTAACAGCTCTATTCTATTCTGTTGGCAACACCAATAGTCTACTCTGGCAAATATCTATGTTTGCAACACAAAACTAGTAGCTGTCAATGGATGGAACTGAGAGCCAGCCAAGAGCTTTCAAAAGGCTTTTTCCTGGATTAAACTCTTGGCCTTGTTCCCACCAGCTAGTGGCAACTGTTCATGCGCATGATGTTCTGAGCCCAGTTAGGCATTGACTGACATTAATTCACCCACTCTCAGTGCTGAATGACAGAAGGGATTGAATTTTTTGAGTTGAAGTTTTCTGACCCACATCCTACATAGTATTTTACATCCCACAGAAAGACATATAAACCTACAGAAAGACACATTAATTTCAATGGCAAGATATATTTCCCTAAATTAAATTTCTACTTAAGTTTTTTTCCTGAGATGCCCCTTCTAATTCATGATAAAGTTAAAAATGCAAGATGTAGAAGGTAACACTCTTACCATAAATATGTAAACGGACTTGTTTAGAAAATAAAAAATAAAACACACGGTATATGCCTTTCAGTGTTGCATTTCAATTTTGTGTAATGTCTGATAAGGAGCTACTTCGGTGCAATAGCCTGTTATATCCAAATATCTCAAAGTGATGGAGAAATATATTATCCCTCACAAGATCCCACTAGACATACCTCAAAGGTGGGGAACTAAAACACAATTAAATAACCTGCCTAGCATTATATAGTAAATCAAATCAAAATCAAAAGAGAGAAAGAGAAAAAGAGAGAGAGAGAGAGAGAGAGAGAGAGAGAAAGAAAGAGAGAGAGAAAGAAAGAGGGAAAGAGAGAAAGAAGGGAAGAAAGAAAGAAAGAAAGAAAGAAAGAAAGAAAGAAAGAAAGAAAGAAAGAAAGAAAGAAAGAAAGAAAGAAAGAAAGAAAGAAAGAAAGAAAGAAAGAAAGAAAGAAAAGAAAGAAAGAAAGAAAGAAAGAAAGAAAGAAAGAAAGAAAGAAAGAAAGAAAGAAAGAAAGAAAGAGAGAAAGAGAGAAAGAGAGAAAGAGAGAAAGAGAGAAAGAGAGAAGAGAGAAAGAGAGAAAGAGAGAAAGAGAGAAAGAGAGAAAGAGAGAAAGAGAGAAAGAGAAAGAGAGAAAGAGAGAAAGAGAGAAAGAGAGAAAGAGAGAAAGAGAGAAAGAAAGAGAGAAAGAAAGAGAGAAAGAAAGAAAGAGAGAAAGAAAGAAAGAAAGAAAGAAAGAAAGAAAGAAAGAAAGAAAGAAAGAAAGAAAGAAAGAAAGAAAGAAAGAAAGAAAGAAAGAAAGAAAGAAAGAAAGAAAGAAAGAAAGAAAGAAAGAAAGAAAGAAAGAAAGAAAGAAAGAAAGAAAGAAAGAAAGAAAGAAAGAAAGAAAGAAAGAAAGAAAGAAAGAAAGAAAGAAAGAAAGAAAGAAAGAAAGAAAGAAAGAAAGAAAGAAAGAAAGAAAGAAAGAAAGAAAGAAAGAAAGAAAGGAAAGAAAGATGGGGCAATTTGTCCCATTGACAAGACACTGTGAAATGGCACAAGCAGAATCAAAAGAGGGATTTTATTTCTCTGTCAGCAGGGCAGAAGAAAAGTAATTTGTTCCTGGAGAGTGAAGAGCTGTAAAGAGGGTATACAAAAGAATATCTGCTCTTAGAAAGCACTTGACACAATAACCTTGCACTTGTGTGAAGGAATACCTCTGCAGTCAACAGGCTGCACTCATCTCAGCATGGAAAGACACTGGACTTTCACAGAATGCCTGAGGTTGGAAAGTGCTTCTGGAGATCACCCTGTCTAACCCCTTTGCTCAAGGAGTGCTGCCCAGAACCCGTTGCCCAGTACAATTTCAATTAACAAAAATAAGAATACATGGGGTCCCATGTTCAGGTCTCTTGTTCTAATAACAGCAGTTTAGTGACAGGTAGACGAAATTCCTGGAGAAGAATTATTCTGTGTACTTGCATGAAACCTGTCACTCAAAAAGCATTCAAAAGTGATGCATTTAACAAACAGAATTATTCCTGCATGTTTTGATCATCTGTGTTCTGAAATTTCTTGGTTTAAATTATATATTCATCTGCAGAAGAGGACCTCTCCAACTGAAGGAAATGCAGCTTTCATACCTGTGGCTACAGGTGGTAAGAAGTGAGTTTAAGATATATCTGATGATAATATTTGTTCATATTTGAGAGGTATGCTTAACTCCCAGCAGGACAATGTCAACAAAAAGTGAACTAGCGATACAACACTGAAAACCCTCTTAATGTATTTTGTAGTAATCCCATGTGTTTGCTAAATGGCTTCACCTTTTGTCAAGATCCTGATCTTTTGGGGACTGAAAATGGTGAGAAAGAGAATGCAAAGGAGGAAAGGATCGTGGCACTTGTCTCCACTTTGATCTCAGTGGAATAACCAAATTTATACCAACCCAGCGCAGGTTTTTTTGGACTACACAGTGAGCCCTGCCCACAGGCCAGATGCAGGCTTGGTCACTTGGCTGGCTCACATCCCAAGCCCACTGATACAGTTGCTTATATGAAACAGACACACGTGAATGAAACCACAAGCCCATGACTGGACTTTCCCCTAAGAGGCTTACAACAGGCAACATCCTCAACAAGCTTGTGGATGCAACCATGAACACCATATAAAAGTAATGGCTTGGTACTGGGAATTTCTCTTCTTGTGTGCCCACCTAGACACAACTGTTAAGAGGATTTTATTCAATTGACCTCAAGGGCAGTGCCCCCTGTCCTGGGATGTCACTCAGCTTTCTCCAATTTGAGCTTTCTCCAATATCCAAATATCAGTTTTCTCATGGCCCAATGGTCCAGGTTGCACCACCTACCAGTACTGAGTTTATGTCAAAATTGTGACGCTTATCTGTGCACTGAAGGAAGTTAAAGCATCTTGTTTCTGATGCCAAGATATGATTAGACTATTTGTTTTACTTAACTGCTTACTTTTTCACTCTTCTTTTGGGGGAAAACACACAAGTTAAATAGTTAACTTAAAATTTAAAAAGTCTATTATCTAAGGTGTAGTAGAAATTATTTATTAAGTTAAATCATTGTAATTAGGACATATTTCCTCTTATTTTAGTTTTTACTGAACATTAAAAAACATTACTTTTCAATATAAACAATGAAAACAAATAATGTAAACCATGCAGACAATGTAAACATAGAAAAAAGGACTGTATTAGTATTTTTTTTGATACCTATTTGTTATGATTTAGGCCCAGCCACTTCCCATGGGCAGGCAGGTATTCAGCCATTTCCAGGAGAGCAGGGCCCCATCCCACACAACGGTGACTAGGGAAGACGAACGTCATGGCTCCAAACATCCCCTTCTTCTTCCTCCTTCCTGTCCCCACTTTATATACTGAGTATGATGTTGTATGGTCTGGGATATCTCTTTGTTATTTGGGGTCAGCTGTCCCAGCTGTGTCCCCTCCCAACTCCTTGTGCATCCCCAGCCTGAATTATCAACACTGTTTCTAGCACAGGTCCAAAACACAGCCTTCTACCAGCTGTTGTGAAGAAAATCAACTCTATTCCGGTGAAAGCCATCAATATTTAAACCCAGTGGGCCTTGAGCTTTCTGAATCTCAATCAAGATGACTTGAGGAATTTACAGATTATAAAATTCTGCCACTTATCTGCCTAATAAAAATATTTTCTTAAATAAAACCATTTACTTCTGCTACAGAACAACAAAACAGCTACTGAGACATGGTCTAAATTTTGAGCAAATAAGTCTTACTAGCAAGAAACCTTTACTAGTTTCTAGAAGTGTGTCTGAAGAAAACCAAGAGATAGGAAGCAGGATTGATTTGGAAAAAAAAAAAAAAAAAAGAGTAATTCACATGGCTAATAGGACATTATGAATACAAACTTCCCCTATTCTGATACTGTATTGTCCCATGGCCTGGCTGAAGCTGAGTGAAGCTGCAGAATAGTGGTTGCTTGTACCTAATTGAAGTAGTACTCCTCCTCAAGAAACCACAGAGTATTTAATTTTTGTCTCTGTTGCTTTTTCATCTGTTTATTGTACATTTGTACTATGTCCAAGACATAGAGTCTTATGAGACCTTTTGAATAGTGTGTGGAACATGAGAACACTGACCTTAGCTTGTGCATCTCATTTTCTGGCTTTGTCAAAAGGTCAGTTCAGTAACTCAGGTAACTTGTCAGGGCTAGGTCATCACAAGGACTTGCTAGATCTTAAATAAAAAACATTTCTTAGCTGTACTGTGAAGATGTTCTCCTAGAGGGGAAAACAAAGTGCTTGAAATAGCACTCTGATGTGACTTATGATGATATTGAAGTGCACTTAGCTGTTGAATGTGATATGTGTAAGTCAGTATCCATATGGGCTACTCATCTTTTGCAGTACTTTAAGCTGTAGTTATTTTATATCCAATGTGTCCTTTTAAAAATACATATGGTATAAGTTATGTGTTCATGAAAAGGATTTAAAGTTTTTATTTGACTCAGAGGTTGGTTGCATAGATTTTAAACCATAGGCTGGCTTTTTAATTACATTGATGCATGAGAAAATAACATGACAGACATTTGTAGAGAATCATAGCCATCATTTATCTGTGTTTTCAAATTCTAGATTCAAAGACAGTGAAGCCTATTTTTAGATTGTAGTCTAATTCTTTCAAAAATTTTGACATTGGAAAATGTTTGCAAGATGGATCAAGACACTTCAAGTACCAATAGTTGTTACTGTTATTTATAGTTTCCACAGCCTTGTTCACATTCTCATGAACAAGGACAATGAAGTAGGTCTATCTTGGGGCAAAGATCTGTAAAAGACTGAAATGAAGAAAGATTTAAAAATGATGTGCTCTGCAGTTTATATTAGACTGAGTTTATCATTCAATTTGATTTGAGTAGTTAATCCACTGAAAATGATAAGTCAGAGAAATTGTGAATCAGTGAGGAAACCCAGATCCATTTCCTTAAAATAATGACTCCCCCATAATCCTTTTACCATTTTTCTCTTCCCTGCCCTCTTCTATGATGAAAGATACAAATAAAAGTTCACTATATGTTAAATGATAAAACACAGCTCTAGATTTTATCCTGAGCATTCTCCAGCCACCTTAAATTTAACAGGAAAAGGGGTTTGAAATGTGGGAGATTTAAGTTAATTGATCCCATGCAGAGAAGAACACATAATGTGTCCTTCATTGTTTTCATTTGTGAATTGGGATTTTATGGCCAGATTTTGGCATTGGGAATGGGGGCTACAGGAGTGCCTTCTGTGAGAAGCTGCCAGAAGCTTCCCCAGCGAGCGGTAGAGCCAATTCCAGACAGCGCCAAGAGCCCCACTGCTGGCCAAGGCTGAGCCCATCAGTGGTAGTGGCAGCACCTCTGGGATAACACAGTTAAGAAGGGAAAAGAATTCACAGCACAAGAGCAAATTGCAGCCAAAGATGAGACGAGTGAGAATATGTGAGAGCAACAACTCTGCAGGTCAGTGACGAGGGGAAGGATGTTCTCTGAGATCTGGAGCAGAGATTCCCCTGCAGCCCTTGATGTAGACCATGGTGAGGCAGCTGTGCTCCTGCAGCCCTTGGAGATCTACCTGCCCCTGTGGAGGACCACATGCCAGAGCAGAAGGATGCCCAAAGGAGTTCGTGATGCCATGCTAAGCTCATGCCAAACCAGGCTCTTGGCAGGACCTGTGGCCTCATGGAGTGGGGAGCCCACACTTCACTGTAATCCTGTGGCAGACCCAAGCTGGAGCAGTCTGTCCCTCAAGGACTGCACCCTGTGGAAGGGACCTACACTGAAGCAATTCATGAGGAACCACAGCCTATAGGAAGGGCTAACATAGGAGAAGTTCATGGAGGACTATCTCCCATGGGACCCCACAATGGAACAGGGGAAGTGTGAGGAGTTTTCCCCCTGAGAAAGAAGGAGCAGCAGAGACAATGTGTGGTGAACTGATCCCAACCCCCATTCCCCATCCTCCTGCGCAGCTTGGGAGGAGGAGGCAGAGAATTTTAGAGTGAATTTGAGGCCATGTCACAATCCACCAAAGGGTGATTTATTTATCAGTTTACTAATCCCACCATGGAAGTAGCATAGCCCATAAGCAGCAAACTATTGGCTTTAGAACATGATTCATTTGACCAATGCCAACAAGGACTCTTGTCATAAAATTTTGCAGTCTGTGCTCATCTGATTTTAAGGCTAAACTTTGACCATAATTTTGTGATTATTGTCTAATTTGGGAATAATGAAACATGAGTTATAATAACTCAGCAATATATGTGCCAGTGGGATTCTAAACTAGGCCAGCAGAAGTACTTATTTGTGTGAAACAGAATAAAAGAGGTTTATATAATCCTATAGTAAACATCTAAAATGGAATATAGGAAGAAAAGAAATCCTAAGTAACTTGTCAGCTCTGACAATGCATGGTTGAGCAATGTATTTCTAAGGCTGTAAATCTCCTTGCCTAGTATTTGACAGGTTTGTGAAGGATAGTTAAAGACTAAGTCCATCTGAAAGCAAGGCATTAAGTCAAAAGCATCAGATTATTTGCACTCTAGCTTCTTTCAGCTAATGCAGCTCAAACAACTGATTTAGGTAGCAAACAGAAATTCTCTGACATGCAGTTACTGGTGTAATCAGAATCCAGCAGAAATAACAAATCTGTCATAAATTGTACCTGCAGTTATTCAGAAGATCTAGCAAATGTATCTTTAAGCGTATATTTGTGAAAACAATTTTAGCCATACTCTTGACATCAAAAATTGTTTCTGTATAGTATTCCAAGGTGCAGTCTTCTGAAACATGGAGCTGAGAAAAGCTGTTACCTTAGCTGTAGATAATTGTATGGGAACAAAGGAGTTACTAGAGGAAGGAAGAAAAATGCAGACCTTGCAAAATTCTTTTATTTTATTCTTTTATATTTTAAATATCCATATCTAAACCTTCTGCTCTTTAAGGGCAGTGATGCTAAAATTTAAGATCAGCTGCTTTTGCATGCCTTGTATCATCTAAGTGAAGCTTTCAAATATGGTCTCTGACATGTATTGAAATGACCTTAAGAAAACGACAAAAGCAGCATGCTTGCAATTGATTAAATGTGAAATACCAATTTCTGCTTCTGTTTCTTTCTTTGAAGGACAGTAGTTGTCCCTCATTAATCTTTCATTAAAATAATAATCCTTCATTATAAGAGTAATACCCTTTAATTTGGATGAAGAACAATGGCTTTTCTTACCTGGTAAAATAGAATGCACTAAGTAGTGCACTTAGTAACTCTTCAGCTTAACCATTATGGATCTTTTAATGTTATTAATATCAATGTTAGTTTGTTTCAAGCATCAGAGAAAATCAGCAGCTCAGTGAAATTTAAAAACTGACTAGCTTCATGGTAGCACAGAAAAAAGTCTGATTAGCTCTTGCCATGATAAAACTAATTCATACTGCGCAGTTTCATCCAACTACTGGTGCTAATTATGTATAAAACCAAAATTACTTTATTGCATAAACCAGTTTTTCAAGTCTGTCTTGCACATTTTATATAAATTTTTATTTCGATGCATGCATGTGAACTTTGCCTTCTGATCTGAACTCGGTGCCAATGAATGATTCATCAAAACTCTGGCAAATATTGCAAGTCTCTTCTCCTGAACAACTGTAGGATGGAAGGATAATACAGGGCCCAGATGTTATGAATATTTCTGGTTTCTGCTGATCTGTTTTTCTGTGATTTTTTTTTCCCAATCTTTTCTGTCATTATTATGTGAAGTCTTTGTTTTTCCCTGCAACCAGAATGACTGTCTGACTCTGCAACCTGCCTGGAGGTTTGTGACCTCATGTTCCTCTCTATTCCCACTTACCTAGCACAGCAAGTTTCTTGCTTCTTTGATTAAGGGATGAACAATTTATTCTCTGTGCATACCTCTTATACTGCACTTTTCTTTCTTAGTCATCTTTCTTGGACCCCTAAGAGATAGCCCAAGAAGATTCAATCACACATTGAATAAACCGAGTACTAGATGTTCTTTTGAAAAACAAAAACAAAAAAAATAAAACCACAGGGAAAAAAAAAAAGAGAGTTAAAGAGTTTCAGTTTGCTTTCCTTCTGCCTGATGTGGAATTAACACAAGTTGCATGCTTATTATTATTTATTTATTCAGGCAACTCCTGCACACTCAAAAGAAAATACAGGGAAGTCAAATGATCCTAGACCTTGGTATATTTTCCATTTATTACAAAGGGAAATAAATCACATTTTTAAATTTTGCCAAAAGGAAAGATTTTGCAACAAATCTGACCAATGGTATTGCTATGTAATATTTTGGGTTTGGTTTTCAAATTTTGAAATGCATATTTAATAGATATATTTCATGATGCTATATTTTTCAGCTAGAATTGAATTGGTATGTATAAGAAAATTACATTTCTGGTCACAATGGATATTGTGCATGTCTCCTAAGATTTTCTTTTTAGAAACCCTTCAATTAAAATTTTCAGATTTCCAAAATAAATTTTTTTAATGTATTTCTTCTTCAAAAGGCATGGGTTTCTATCCAGCCATCATTTTTATATGGAAATGAGCACAGAATTTGCACAATGTTCTTGCATTAGAAACAGAAAAGTAGTGTGTTGGAAGCATCCAAATTTTTTTCATAGATGAGAGCACTTCCTAAACTTCATCTTCCTTTTGCAAGTACAGGAAGAGAAGAGTAAATGAACCTTCCAGATAGTTTATCATTTTTTCTACCCATATAAATTTGGGCATTGCTCCTTTTCAGGCAACAAATAACAGGAATTTTTACCATACTTCACATGAAATTGATACTGAGATTTCAGACATATTTGGGTAGTTTCCATTAGTTCTGTTGTCAGTAAGGGACTGAAAAGACACACACCTCTTTTGAGACACTGTGTTTTATTAAAACAGTTCTGTTAATTGACAGATGTGAAAGTCACAGCTATCTCTGACAAGAAACTACATTTTGGAGCTCTGGTTTCATTGAAGTGGTTATTCTGAAAAATATTGCGAGTATTTAATAGCAATAATGACACTGGAGCTGGAAGTTGAATGCAGATAATTACTTCTTTTCTTTTTTTTTTTTTTTTTTTTGCTTTCACAGAAATTACATTGAAAGGCAAAATGTATTTGGCATTTGTAGAACACTTACATATTAACTATGAGAATCTGACCATGATGAATGATGCAGTGCATACAACATCTAAATTGAGTAAGTGTGAGTGTTCCTAGCTCTTTAAACACCAATTTTGCAATTCTTAAGTGGTAGATTTCTAGCAAAGTGCAGGAAAGTCATGTTGATTTGACAAGCCAAGTCCTTTACGGCACCACTCGGTTCATTGTTTCAGCAGAGATTTGCAACGCTTGTGCCAAGTCTTAAACATAATGCTGTAAATTCCTGTTAAGTGTCATTCAAATATAAACAATACGAAGGTAAGCCAAGCTGATGCAAAATTTAAAACCTTCAAATCCAAGCTGTGTGCTTGCACACTGGTGTGAACTGGGTGCGTTTTCTAAGATATGGTAGGAAAAAATGCTGAACATGCAAAATTTTACAAAGTAGCATGGCACAATGCAAATGCCTGAAAGAATTAAAGGCAAATATCTGCAGTGCTCTGATCTCCTAGGAATGTTGCACTTTTTAGGAGGTGGTGCTATATGAATATATTTAGCATTGCTCTTTGTTCTTGCATTAATATCTCCACTACAGTACTTTGTCCCATAATAACAGGAAAATTTTGCACATGTACAACAATGAATGGAAAATATTGAATATATTATTGGACTGTTGCAATGGTAAGAATATAAATTAATTGGACAAGGTTGTGGTATAACCAAGAATCCTGAGGTGGCTGGTACAAGAGGGCCATACCCGCAATACTAAGCTAAAATGTATTCACAGTACGTCACTCAAAATATCCAGAAGAATAACCATGGACATTAGAGTAATTGTTTCCCTGCAAATATATTAAGATATAATTTTTGAGTTTTTGGGAATCTGATATACCTATAGCTACACTGGCAGCTCTATGCTAAAGCATGTAAAGGAGAGTCTTCTGCTGCTAGGATGTTAAATTCATAAAAAAACATTAACTTTTATATATAGTTGGTCTAAACTTGCAACAAGGCAATGTACACAGTCTTCTGAAACTTTTTCTTGTCTTGTAAACTTCAATAATCAAATTAGTCTAAATTAAGTAGTTTTACCTTTATTAAGGATTTCTTCTACAATATTTATTAAAAAATGTTTACAAAAAATTATAAACCTCAAATATTTCGGAGGAATTAGTATACTTGTTGCAGAATTGTCATGTAAATGGCATCTTGCAATTAATTATCTGAAATTATCTTGAAAGAACTGATTGAAATGCAGGAAAGTAAATTCAGCATAGCACATCTAAACAGAAATAGTTAATTATGAACATTCATGATGGGTCCCAACAGGCTCTTAAGTAGTTCATGTTGCAAAGGGAGCAATTCTCATTGCATTTATATATAACCTGTAAGATGTGTGAAACAAACTCTTTGTGCTATTACTAAAGCCTTAGTGATATTGCAAATGAACATATATATAAAAGTATCATAACCTGAGATTAACTGCATTGTTCAGAAGTTTGACAAATTCCAAACAATTCTAAAACAAAACTTTACCAAACTCACATTTCATTAACAATACTAACAGTTTATTAGTAGTAACATGAACTAATATTAACAGTTAGTTCTTTAATGTTATTGCTACTCATATCTACCTATACAGAACTATTAATCTGTAAATTGTTAATAGGTGTAAATACCTATATCATATGCAAGCTGCACGTGTACAGCTCCAGGGTGCTGATGCTGCACATTTAGCAGAGATAGGCCATGGATCTGGGAAGTTCTTGGTCTCCAGGCTTATTCACAGAGTCTGCTTCTTTTATTTTTACTCCTTGTTTTGCAAAATTCACTGCTTGGGTCACTGCATAAACATTTTCCAATGCCTGCTATGTGAAGTGCACAGATCTTTCTTTGTTGGGTTAGTGGTCAAATTGCTCACTCTCTTCAATAAAGAGTGTGTTTAGCTATGTCAGCACAATGACACAAAATATTTACATTCTTTTAGTACATGTAGATTTCAATTCAAGACAAGCTAATATTATTCTATCCTAATTAATATTTTTTTGTAATTTACATCACAAGCCTTTATTTTGATCACAGCCAGAAATACCTGTATGGTTTGGGCCATGAAATTTAAAGAGACATGTGGGTATATCACAAAAAATCCAGAAAAGAACAGTGAAAATGATGGAGATTTAAGAAACTTGGTTTATGAAAATTTTGGGCAAAACTTTGGATTTTTCAGCCTATGATTTTATCTTTTTACCTTCATATAGCCTCTCTGAGTGTTATTAAGCATGAACAGAGCACTTGCTAGCACCAAGACTGGCACTGCAGCACCTTAATGCCATAGGTACCACTGCAGAAAGCACCCTGTACAGGATTTATAGCAGACATAAAGTTTATAGGCTAAAGTCTATTTGTCACACAAACACACAGATGTGTGTGTGACAGCTGGGCCAGAGGACGAAATTGTGAAAGTTAGGAAAATGTCGGAAAATCCTGAAATCCCAGCTGCTCTGAGATTTCCCTTGTGGTTTGACTGACATCACTATAACCATGTGCTTGAACTCTCCTTTCTGTGGTGAAGTTGAAATAGACATTGAAAAATAGAGGTTGAAAATTGATCTTCTGTGAAAAAAATCATTTTCAGTAAACAAGTTACAGAACTCTTGTACGCTTTCACTATAGCCCTCAGTGTGAATATTGCTGACTTGGAGGGGCAGAGATGTGTTGAGAGAATCTCAGCAAAATGAAGGCCACACAGGAGATACTAATAGGGCCTTTGTAAGCATATGGCTATTTATTTCATATTTTCTCATGTATAAAAAAACCCAAGTATTTTCAACTTGTTAATATTGTCTTAAGAATAAATAACTTGCTGTGCTCCTGCCTGGTAAGATACTGTAGTTATCAGCCTCTAATGTGTTCTGTGCATGCACCTGTGCACAAAGACACTTGGCGTGATGGGTTTTTACTTAAAAAACAATTGCTTAATAAGCATTAGAATTTGCAATTTTTCTATCAATTAGAAGGATGCATCAAATGTCTAGGCTGAAGAAATTTCATCAGTGGGGTGTATGCCTCTGTATTTTCTATATGTCTGTAAGGACGGGGGAAGAAATCACTTCCCAGCACAAAAAATCAATATCATTGCTCATGATGAGCAAGTGTTTCTATGTCTGAATTCTTGCAATTCTATCTTTATAATCCACAGGGCTTCAGTGAGACTTCCATACTCTTATGTGGGGATAAAACTTGATTTATAATCTTTAAGATATGATATAAATTAGTTTTGGTGATAGCTTTCTTTCTCACTCTTTCTTCTGTAGGAAATGGCTGAGTTGTTTTCTAAAGAAGACAATTTGAGAATATTGTGTTTCTGTACATCACCTAGCCAGATTTTTTTTTTTTTTTTTGAGAAGTTAAAAACATTTTTTTCCATGCCACTAAATCACACAAGCTCTCTCTTTTTGGAAATGTCCTATCCCAAAGATATCCTGGAACTAACAGATTATAGTCCTATATAGACCTAATATTATTCTTCAAGGAACTGAAATTAAAAAACTGCCATTTACATTTTCTCCTCATATAAGATAAGTACATTAGATGGGAAAGGCTAGACTTTGGCCTGTAAATTTCATGTCTGTTATAAACTACTTACAGATTTTTGTTGAATGCCAGCAGCTGTTGGACTGCCCTCTACTCTACATCTACCAAAGCAATATGGAGCACTGAGAATTTAGTTAGTTTTAATCACAGAATTATTGAATGGTTTGGATTGGAAGGAACCTTTAGGATCATCTAGTTGCAACCCTCCTCCAGTGGATAGGGATACCTTCCACCAGACCATGTTGCTCAAAGCTCCGTCCTGCCTGGCCTTGAATACATTTACAAAATTTGCAATAATAATATAAAGTTTTCACCTCAGAAATCATTGCAGTAGATGGAAATGCAACAATCAAAATAATGAAACCTGTGTAATTAATACATATAGTCTGACCTTGCTTTCCAAGAGAGGGCTTTAAAAGTCTTTGCTGCATAAGAATATTATTATTATTATTATTACTATTATTACTATTATTATTATTATTATTATTATTCATTCTTCCACTCTGTGCTAGAAAATATGACACTAAGAGGTGAAATGCTGTTATTTCTTGGAAAGCAATTATCCTACACTAATTTTTTAAAATAACATTTCTGCAGATTTTGTTCCTTTGTCTAGTGTGGTGTTCTTTCTCTGTCAGTTATCTGTTGCTGATTTTCCCCCAGTTATTTATCAGTGGATTTCATCTCAGCAATATTGCAACTTTTTCTGATCTTCATCCTCCGTTGTGTAGAGGGGATTTTTTAATTTGTTTGTTCTTCCATTGTGACTGTTTTATATTCTATGTTTTTAAATTTTTTTTAAGAAAGACTCATGTTTAAAAGCAAGGTCTACACAAAGTGCACTAAGTACATTTTTATATACTATTTTATGCCCTCTCTTGGCAGTAAAAGTCAATTCTGAATTGCTTTAGCAAGAACTATAAAAATGTAAATTGCGAAGATCTGATTTGGTCCTATTGCCTGAGCTGAGTTCTAACAGCTATATCTAGAATATATAGCTGCTGAAGCTTATTAATACAAGATAATTTACATATTCAGAAGGATCCTGTTGTAGTCTGTTCTCCTCACTTAATATAAGATGAATGAGAATGAGCTCCAGAGGACATCAACATAAGGTTCTGAATTTGAAAATTTTGCCTTCATTTAATATTTAGAATTACTGTAGAATTATATCAGCTTATAGGTCTAATTTCCCCTTTTTATTCTTTTGAAGAGGGTTTCAAATAATGAAATATATTATTTTATTTCATATGGGTTGCAATTTTAGAAAAAAAAATTATATAAAGAAACCTAAAGCTATTGTTTTGTCTTTGATCCTTAATGATCCAAATACAATGTAATAAAATTTTCCAATCATATCTCTGTGATTTTGCAAGGGAAAGGTATATGTATACCAAAAGTAATAGTCTGTTTTTCTGCAGGAATTTTGTAAAATTAGTGCAGTTTATGCGGCAATATAGCAAAGTAGAGAAAACTATGGATTTTTCCCTGTATTAACAGTTTGATATTAGATCCTGATCCAGCCAGTCATGTGTGTACTCTGCACACAAATAACCTTCAGCAAAATGGATTTGCAAGAACACATAAAGAAGATAAGAATGTTTATATATTTCACACATTGTATGTAGTAGTTGTGCAAGTAGTGATAATTAATAAATAGACATTATTTTAATTTAAATAGGCTACTTAAACCCTGTCAATTTTTCAGTAGAAGCAGCTTGTCAGTAATAATCTGATTGATTTCAATATGAGAAGATAGACTCTGCAAAAAGCTCAAGATGTTAGACAAATTTCATGGTCTAATAAACATAAATTTGACAGATGGAACTTGCTGGCATAGGATCTTTTCAATCTTATAATTTAGAATAGATCAGACATTTGTGTAGATATTATCTTCAGACCAGCTACCTAGAAGGGAATTGACAAACACAGTGAAATCCCATAAACTGTTTACCAGCTGCCATCAATTGTAGAGTTTTGGTATTATTGGATATCTGTGTGTAGTACAGCCAGCAGGCAGAGCTGCGAGGAGCTAATCTAGAACTGCCCAGCTCACAGGTCTCATCAAAGGATTCCAAACTGCCCAGCTCACAGGTCTCATCAAAGGATTCCAGCTATCAGGCTCACACCTTCAGCAGAGCTGTCCCACATCTTTCAGAGATATCACTTCTAAAGACTTTGGTCAAGAACACATCAGACCTCTAGGTATTCTTAAGAAGAGAGAAACAGATTGTTAGTAGGCAGAAGGTACTTCCATTTAAACCATTTGGTGATTTTTCCACTCTTTTCTTGAGATAAACCTAATCTAACCATAATAACTGTTCCAAGAACTTCAAATAAAGTGAATGACTGCAGATCTGACAGGTATGATAAAGCTGGAGTTTACAATCTAAATTCTGTGATTACTGCTGTGGTTATTTAAATTTTTGTGTAAGGAGAGAATATATGATGGGTCTTTATCCTGAGGAAATGTGTTGCCAGTACACAAAATATTCAGAAAATTTAAGGTAAGCCATCGGTACATATGTTGTTTAAGAAATGAGAGAGATGTGAAGTGTAGTAAAGCCATGAACATTTAGATTTGCCAAGATTTACAAAAATACTTGCAAAACACCATAGAACAAGTAGTTCTAATATTATTGACATATTTTATGATTCTCATAATATTAACATTGAAGAGAATTCTGGCTAATATACCCTGAAATTTTTCTAGAAAGCAAATATAATCTCTTCCATATTAGCACTGAATCTGCACAAAGAATTCATACTTAGAAAAGCAGAGATGTACATTAAAATATTTGGCAAATTTACATAAAATTTTAATTACTTTAAGAAGGGATAATATGATATTTAACTTTTATAAAGCAAACTTCAAAAAATGAATTATTCTTCCTCTTAATTCACATTTATATGGTTTAGTCCTTTTACCATCCCTCTAACATGCCATAAAACTAGCTGTTGACTGCTCAGAAAATTGATGCAGCAGTAGCAAAAGGCCAGTAGTGATAATGTATAGAGCATTTCTTCTATATATTGCGCCCCCACCCTGTGGGTATGTCATCATTTCTACAGATTAGCTGGTATCAGGTTTTTATCATATTTTTCTCTGTAAATTGCACCAAAGGAGTCTTTTGTTATGCCCTCAAATTTTTGTTTATAGGGAAGCAAGCAATCACAGACTCTGCCAGAGCCACAGAAAAACTTTAGCACCCCACAAGTCACTCAGAAAAGTGCCTATTACCAGCAATAAGATGGCAGCAGGTAATTTAACTTGACCATGCTAATTAACACAAAGAGGCAACATTTGTGACTCAGATTAAAAAAAAAAAATCACAATTGGCACAAGTGTTTAGGAAGAGGAGAATTCTTTGCTACTAGAGTTTATGGTATCTTGGTTATATCTCATTCTGACACTTTAATTAGAAACTTAGACTTAATGCTTTTATATTTTCTATTCTGTGATAAATGCAAGCTGTAGTTTGATCGAGTTTCTAAACATATTCAGACACTTCAAGATGCAGATAAAACTGTAGTAAGGTTTACGAAATGTTGTAGAAACTAATTAGGAATTTAATAGCCAGGTGCTTCTGAAATTCTGATTGGGTGGATATTTAAATTTTTAACAGCTCCTTTCAAATAAAAATATAAGCAGTATAGGCTCTAGAACAAAATAAGGATATTTATTTAATCTTTAAAATTAAATTTCAAATTTAATATGCTAAGAAAATTTATTTATTTTCTTGTTTATGTCTCTGATTCAGACTGCTTTGCTCTTTATGTAGCAGTGCAGTGAGAATCTTCACATGCATTAATGCAATTCAGTGCAATTTATTTTTCATAGTGGCTTTTATATCATATACTATAAAACCATCCATTTTTTGTATGATAGACCTTATGACAGTGAACAGTGAAGAATTTAACAAAAGTAAAGAAAATATATTTTATTTTCAAAGTGGGTAATTTGTGACATTCTGGGAGAAAAAAGTAATTATAGTGGGTTGACTCTGACTGGGTGCCAGGTGCCCACCACAGCAGCTCCATCTTTCTCAGCTGGACAGGAAAGAGAAAATGTAACACAAGACACGTGGGTTGAGATCAGAGCAGGGAGGAATCACTCACTAGTAACTCACTAGTCATGGGTAAAACAGGTTGGACTTGGGGAAATTATTTTAATTCATGAACAGTCAATGGGATGACAATAATCAAAAGGAAAACCAAATCTTAAAAACAGCTTCCCCCTATTCGTCCCTTGTTCACAGCCATAAGTGCAGTCTACAATACTCTACCAAATCCCAGTGCAGCAGCACAGGAGGATGAGCTGTGGTCATTTCTTCACATGTTGTCTCTGCACCTCCTTCCACCTCAGGGAAAGGACTCCTCACACTCTTCCCCTGCTCCAGAGTGGGGTCCCTCCCATGGGAGACAGTACTCCATGAGCTTCTCCAAAGTGTGTCCTTCCCACAAGTTGCAGTTCTTCATGAACAGCTCCAGCATTAACTTTCCATGGTGTGCAATCCTTCAGGAACAGCCTGCTCCAGCATAGGTCCCCTATAGGGTCACAAACCTGCTCCAGAGTGGGCTCCTCTCTCCATGGGGCCACAGGTCCTGCCAGGACCCTTTTCCAGTGCAGGCTTCCCAGGGGGTCACAGCCTGCTTTGGGCACCCACCTGCTGCACCAAAGACCTCCATGGGCTGCAAGGGCACAGCTGCCTCACCAGGGGCCTCCCTGTGGGCTGCAAGTGAATCCCTGCTCTGGCACCTGGAGCATCATCTCTCCCAACTTCTTAATTCACCTTGAAGAGTTGTTCCTCACACATATTCCCACACCCCTCTTCATTGGCTGCAATTGCTTCTGCACTGTAACTTTTTGTCTTGCTTAACTCTGTTATCCAGAGGTTCTCCCATTGTCTCTGCTGGGCTCATCCATGGCCAGTGGGGGGGAAGGGGTCAATCTTGGAGCCAGCTGGCATTGGGTTTGTTGGACATGGGGGAAGCTTTTGGCAGCTTTTAACAGAAGACATCCTGGTGAGCCTCCTGATGCTAAATCCTGGCCACAAAAAAAAAAACAACACTACAGCATTACCCTGTATTTCAAGTGTAATAGAAAAGTCTTTTGGTGTTGTTCCCAGTTCAAAGTGGAAAAAAAGCAATTAAGAAATATTTAGTAAGAAATGAAAATATGAAAACCATGTAATAGATTTGGTTCTACAAATGCATATAACTATAAAATTATAAAATTCACTGATCATTAATTTAAAATTTCCTTGTTATAAAAATGTAGCTTAAAACTAGGAAAAATAAATTTGGTAATTAGTGGAAGGGTAGTTTTTTCTAGTTGGATGCAGTTGAATGAAAATTCCTGACAATATTAAAATTAGATCCCATGGATGTATTTTCAACAAAATAACCTCAACTGGATAGTAAATTTTTGGCCTTCATATAACTGATGAGAAAATATCTTTCTGTGACGGGGTTCTTAGGGGTAGAGGTTAAATGCTGGTGCATATAAAAGAGATAAATGCCTCAAGATTTAGAATAAAGTCCTTGAAAGCAGTGATGGAGTTTCAAATTCCCTAGTATGGTCAGTGCAATATGTTCTACATTGATTATCTGATTACAGCACTATTGAATGTCATAGGAGGATTTTCTTTCAGTCTCTTCTTGTGACTTGTTCCATGCTATATAAGATATCCATTACTTCTTTGGATCAGATTACTGTAATCAATAGGTTTAAAAGTATCTTGCAGATAAAGATTTTGAACTAAAAAATATCATTCCCCATTTAGAAGTAGAAGATTCTCTTTCAGCTTTTTATTGAAAAATAGCAAACCGCTGAGTTTGGAGGTTCTTTTTTTTTTCTTTTTTACTTTTGATCAGAGTGGTGAGATATTTTAATAACATTTTCTTTCAATAAAGTAGATTTTTTTTTCTGAAAGCTTACATTTCCAGCCCCTAATTTCCAAGAAAAGTTAACACAGTCTCAAAAAAACAATAGCTATGAGAAGGCATTGCACTTATTATTAAATCTGGGTGTTCTGAAGTGGTCTGACATTTTGTGTAATGTGGAATTGTACTTCATCCATTAAAAGGCTACATATGTTTAACTCTTCAAGTTCTCAAGGAAAAGATAGGAATGGTATTTTTATTTCTGAAGAGATTTGTATATTTTTCAATTTAAATAAAAGAGCTACCGGCATAAAATTGTCAAAATGCCACCTTTCCAAGGAGAATTTCGACCACCTAGTTTCTAATGTTTGCTTATGCCAAATGGTATTTTTTGAAATCCAAAACTGTTAAAGAAATCTGATGCACATTGATAGGCTGCTGAGACTTTAGCAATTAAATAAAACTTGGTGATTGCAGGTGAAACCTGAAAGAGATGCCTCTGTGACAGTGTGGATTCTAAATTTTGCTAAACCCGTCTAGACCTGTATTTAACTTGAATTCATGATCTGAAAAATTATTATGTTCTACAAATCCCAATGTATGTTTGAGATATAAAATGGCTAACCAGAAAAAAACAGCCAGAAACGACTGTTGTAAAACAGATGCTGTGATAAAGCTCATCCTGAAGCCCGATGGAATGATAGTGCCTCCAGTGACTGAAGGTGTGCATTATTACAGATACAACTGAAACATTTCCATGAGAGCAGTCCAGAAGTGGAGCTGTTGTGCAGCCAGCATCCTTGGAGCTGGATAAACCCTGAGCAACCCAACCTGAGCAGAGTATTGTCCCTGCTTCAAGAAGGGCTAGTAGTGGAAACAGTCTGAGGTCCCTCCCAGCCTGAATTATCCCATAACCTTTTGAATATCAACCTTGTTTGCATTTTGCAATGGCACAGATTTCTCAGTTTGTTCTGGGTTCCCAGCAATTTGGTCTTGTTGCACAGACACCCACGTAAAAATTGTTATATATATATATAAATTTTATATATATATATATATATATATAAAATTAATGGAATTTTGAATGTGATCATGTTCAGTATCTTAATCAGTCAACTGCCTCTATTATGCAGAGATTACTGGGGAACTATCAGTGCACAGTGTGGATATTCACAGTGCCACAGTCTTTTAAAAACTGTCTGCACTAAGGATGTAACTTTAAAAAATCTTGGCTTTCATCCTTATATTTCAACTCCATATACGTTGCCACAGTGTTTGTGGAGAATTAATCTCTTACCTTCACATATGTAGGATACACACCTTAGTAATATATATTGGAGTTAAAGCCTGTATGCTTTCAGTAGAGATCTTTCAAATATGGTACATTCGGCTTGAAAGTATCAGCTTGGAAAAGCAAGGCGATTTTTTTTTTGGAATGCAAGTCTACATCCTCTGTAAAAGCAGGACACAGAGCACTTACTTCTTCTGTTCTTTCTGTAAGGAATGTTGTATCCTTCATAAACACCCTCATCACACTCTTTGGAGATATTTCAGTATTTTATTCATATATAAAAGTAAGTATATTATATATTTAAAATAAGTTAGTGATATTTAGAAGAAAAACAGATAAATCAAGACCATGAGTTTTTTGTTTATGACAAGGAGATAAAACTGTCAAGCTTGTTCCGCAAAGACTCTGGTTTGTCTCTCTACATGTCCACTCTCATAACCTGAGTGTGGTGAGACAGATTATGGTGTAGAGTATGTCTGACCTGACTGGCATGAAGAAAGCTCTGCTGAAAAAAATGCATTTTTTAGTTCACCATGTAATACATACCCTTCATCTATCGAAGCAGTGACCCTTGAAGGGGAAATAACACACTCTAACTCCATGTTGCAGAAAGCTGAATAAAGTGCTTTTATTAAGCTAAATTGTATTACATTAATACTGTACTATACTAGGACTATTACATATTAAAAAGATACTCAAGAAAAACCCGTGGCTGTCTCCAGACAGTCATGACACAGCTTTGACCCAACTGGCCAATCAATCCAAACAACCTTCACTGGTTTCCAATTAACAAATCACTCTTTGGTAACCAATCTCCATAACACATTCCACATGTGCCAAATGACAGGAGTAGTGAATAGAGATAAGAATTGTCTTCTTTCGCTGAGCTTTCTCACTGTGTCTCACAACTTCCCAGGAAAAATCCTCGGAGAGAGAATCATGTCTCTCTCTGTTCAGAGAATGTGAATACCACATTGATCAAGGAAGATTAAAACATCTCTCTCTTGGTAATTTCCTAATTACATGGATAAGATACATTATTTTAAACAACCTGTCATCTTTGGGACTAGAGACTCTCACGGTAACATACGCAGCTAAAGACAGGCTAATCAAATAGATTTTTAAGCTCAGTTCATCCTTCTCTATATAGCTCAATTGAGGGTTTGAATGTTATTGCAGAAAATATTGTATATTTGCACAGTACTAACAGCTGATTGGTACTCTTTCCAATAAATATTACATTAAAACCAAATCCTAATGCACTTTAGCCAACCAACAACAACAAAATAAGCTAATTAACAGATTTTGGAATTCTTTCATAAATAGAAATGAGAAATTTTTCTTATTTTAAATTTCCACATCATCTAAATTATAATGTTATTCCTGAACTATTTCTGATTTTGTGCACTTGATATTTTATTTACTATAACATACTCTATTGGTTAACATTGCATCTACATTACTCAGAA
This sequence comes from Taeniopygia guttata, assembly GCF_048771995.1. NCBI lineage: Eukaryota > Metazoa > Chordata > Aves > Passeriformes > Estrildidae > Taeniopygia > Taeniopygia guttata. Next base: position 27,463,599 of record NC_133027.1, on the reverse strand, counting down.
TACCATTTTCACATTGAATAGATTTATTCATCAAGCTTGATAAATGTGTGTGTGTGAGGCATTCACCCTTGACTCAACATAGCAGTGAAGTCAGCACTTTTAGGGTGACAGTCAACTTGATCTGTTTTCAATTGACTGTTTTAGCATGAGATAAATTACACTAAAAAAAGTACTCATTTGTCTGATTAGGTTTAAGCATGCAAAAGATGACCAGCTCAGATATAGAGGATCTTACTGTAAATGCTGACATTTGATAAGATGTATCACCTCTCCAGATCCATAACTGGACATATATAAACCATTTCCAACAATCAGGAGATATATTTGCAGTCTAATTACATCTGTTGCATTCAAAGTAAAGAGACAATAAATTATCTAGAGATAAATAATCCAAATAAATGAATAAAACTCCTGCTAATTATCAAATAATGTTCAAGTATTTTTGTCCTGTAAAATAGCACAGTAAAAAAAATAATTTTACTATGAAATTAATGAAATGATAAAAGTGTCTATTTCCCTTCAGTAGAGGGAGCTTAGGATTGCATAGGACATATGTGCTTTCCAGCTTCATGTTTAATTATATTCATTCCAAAAATAAAAAAGCTTGTATCCTGAAAAGCCCCTCTTGATGCTTGATTATCATTGATTTTTCAGTCATTATTAAAGAACATTTCACAAAAAAAAATTATCTTTTCTTATATTCATTAATGAAATAAATAACTTCTTTCTTACAGGAAAATATCCTATTACATACCTATTTCACTTTTATGACCAAAACCAATACTTAATATAGGAACATCCATGTCAACATTAGCAACTAAGAGAATATTTAAGCAGACATCTCAAAAACTTAATTTTGGTTTGAACACCCCCATTAAAATGATGAAATCTTTGATTGAACAAAAAACAATTTCATCAAGGTGTCAAACTCAAAGTGACCAAGATATTGGATTGACAGATGCAGTAGATTCCAGGCCTTGTTTTACTTTTCCCTTTTGACAGGAGCTAGTTAACATTTCAATCACCTAGGAATTAGGAACTTTGAGGACCATTGACCAGCATCAGCACTAGCCATTGACCTTGCCAACACAGTAGCTAAATTTCTGAAGCTGTCTACAGAACTTCTCAGTCAGCTTTGCAGCAAATGTCAATCTCCATCTCTGCATTGAAAATAGGCTGTAAGGAAAATGATTCATTGTACTCAATATTATATCTGAACTGGGCACTGCAGTAATTAAAATGGTATATATTTTGCTTACTTAAATTATATAAATTAAACAGAAAACCACCACTAACAAATTCTTCAGCACTGAACCACAAGTCAAATCCTATTTCATATATAGAAGATTTTTTTAAAGAAGTAAGCTTGGTCAGCAATCTGTAGTCTAGGTTTTGTAGTTTCAAAGGAAACTTTGTCTGAGCCCTGCTGTGGAATAGTATTGTAGGTTTATTGTGGTCTGAGAGTTCTGCTGGTTAGGGAATTGAATTTTAGCAGAATATTTCTCTCTTCAAATCAGATCTATTTGAAGATTAAAACCTCAAATTTAAAAAATGTCATGCAACCTTATTGTTTTCTTCTGATTCAGTACACAATAGTCTCAGGTGTTATTCTGAGAATAAATATCAGGATCAGAGGCTCTGTGGGTGAAGCTGTCCCCAAGCTCCCCCTGCAAAGAAGGGTCTCTGCCTGGTGCCCCTGATCATTTCATGATCCAAGGATGGTCAAGCATGAGCCAGTGTGGACAGGGTGGGACAAGTGGAGGCAGTAGCTTGGCTTGTCACCCACTGCACTCATTGGCACCTCTGCAGCCCTAAGGAAGCAGGTATGGAAATTGCAGAAGTGTCCAGGGAAATGGACACTTTAACTCTGTTGATAGATTTGTGGATATGTGGATCTGGAAATGGCAACTTAAATCTATCCTGTTGATCAGTTTATAAAAGTAACCTTTTTAATATGGGGGAAAAAAATTCTGGCAACAAGACTTTGACTGTGATTACCTATATAGGTAAATACTGTGGTATTTGCATTAGGTTATTGTGTGGGATTGAATTCCAGTAGAAGGTGAAAAATCTAGCTTCTTTTCTTTTTGTATAAATTACAGCCCAAAAAGATTACTACCCCTAAATGAACAGAACCAAAATATATGAAAAAAGATACAGCCCACAAGAAGGGATGCATTTCAGAAACATGCCTTCCTCCCACACAGGGATAAAATATTGGTGTGGATACAGCTAGTATTGCACTTCCTGCCACCACAGAGAAAGTTTATACTTCAGGGAAGTTTCAAAGACAAAATAGCAAGAACGTGCAAGTAAAATATAAGCTGTTTGCCTCTGTACTGGATTTTTTCATTGGTAGGTGCTGTCATTTTCTTCAACAAAATGGCAGGCCATCAAACAAGGAATTTATGTTTTCCAGAGTTATATTTGTTCTTTCTTTTATGGTTGATAAGTAATTCTAAATACTGGAAACTGTTTTCTGTGTTATTGATCTCAAAGAAGGGGTTTTTAGAAGCAGAAATGTTTGCAACAAAACAAACAAAGCCCCTGGAAGGGCCTTGCACTGACAGTCTTTGAGCATTTCTCATGCTCTGGAAAGAGGATAGTGACAAAATTAATACAGGTGAAACATCTATGTATTAAAGAATGTAAGAAACCTGACTTCTCTGAGTTCCTGTGATCCCACAATGTCTTTCTGGCAAGTGAGGACCTTTCCTCTAACTGCTAAAAAATTGGAGAAATCCCTCTCTGCTCTCCCCTCCCATTTTGGCTGCTGCCAGCACAGTGACATGAGCTCTTTGCTTGCGTGTGCTTGCCTGGCAGGCAGCAATGTGTGTGTGCTTCTCTCGGGAGGAAATGCTTCTCTGCCTGTGTGCACAATGCTCAGGGACTCCCAGGAGGGGAAACAGCCCGTCGCTTTTCAGGACTGACTGGAGGGTTTGCAAGAACAGCAGCAAAAGCTGACACATCCAAGTAGCCACAGAGGCTGGGGATGTGTCTGAGCTCTTAGGCAGACAGTTTTCTGGCCACTTAATTCACATTTAGACAATTATCCTCACAACTGGAAGGGGCATAACTATGTTTTTAAATAAAAGCCTGACCTTTACAGGCATGAAGACATTTGCCAAAGGGAATATGCCTTTTTCTTAGCATTTTTCAAGCCTTGATTACAGTGTTTTATATAGTCCAAAGTTTCTAAGAGAGAGAGAAAAAGGAAAGAAAGCGAGGAAGCAAATATATTTTTAAATATACACACAAATTTGAACACAAATGCTGCATCTATAGCTGGATTTAGAAATTAAAATTGGAGAAGGATTCTGAGGAGTTAAGACAAATCCCCTCCTGTCACACACATTTTACTTTATGTTAGCACAGTAGCATTCTACTTACAAATAAGCGTTAACCTATTCACATGCAGTAACTCTGTTGAACAGAGCTGTATATTATACATTCTTCTCATTACATATCTATTGACTAATGCAGATGCACTGTGCCTATTATTTCTCTCCTACATTCAGTAGGATGAAGGAAAAGTGAGTTATGTAAAGCTCCCAGTAATTAGATTTTTTTGAACTAGTGAGCCAGTACATCAAAAGATGTACAAAGCACAAACTATAATGTGTTCCACTCCAAACGATTTTCTTTATATTTCTAATGCAAAGCAAGGATCTTGTTACATTAAAACAGGTTTGCTTGAATAAATTTAATTAGGTGCACACAGTATGTTATTTTTTATTTTCAGAAATTTCATGTTTAACTCTGTCAGTCTAATTTTTATGGTTAGGGTGTGGTTTTTTCTCTAAGTTTCCAGCTTTTGGTGCTGTATTTACGAAGAACGGCCACTAGAGTGCTGCAAGTATCCATTGAAGCCGCAGTTGAGTAAATTTACCATCAGTATTTCAGTTTCAGACATACTTTTAATATATATTTATCATACACACTTTTTTTTTAAAGTAGAGTTTGGTGCTAAGTAAATACCTAAAAAAACTTTAAACTGTCTATGTGTATAAGCTAGCTCAGACAAGATATTTTTGTATCTATGAGAAAGATGCATGTGACTGCTTACCATGCAGTTCACAATTCCATAATAGTTTAGAGGATGGACAGTTACATTATGTACACCGTTGTGATTTAAATTTTTACCAAATAACCACTGTTAAGTAGCCATTTTCTGGTTTAAGCTGTCTGTAGCATTATTAATGCATCTATAATGTGAATGCCACAGGTCTGTTGTCAGTTTCTGAATTGAGACTAACAGATAATACAGACAAAACTTGATTCTGAAACTTGAGTGCTAATATGAAAATCATCATAGAAATCTGAGTCCTTACTCAAAGTTTTGGCCAATCTGTCAAACTTGAACAATTCCAAGAAAGAGTCACAATTTTCTGTGCCAAAAGGGATACACTTTCCTTCCTTGGGATAAGCCCTAAATTCAGTAAAAGAAGACCCACTCATCCCTGACATAACATAGAATCATGAAATCATAGATTCATAGAATCACAGAATCCTAGATTGATGTGCATTTAAAAAGACTTTAAAGATCTTCTAATTCCAACCCTCATGACATGGGCAGGTACATTTTCCACCAGACTGAGTTTCTCAAAGCCCCATCCAACCTGGCCTGGAGCACTTCAAGAAATGGGGCATCTACAGCTTCTCTGGGCAGCCTGTTCCAGCTCCTCATCACCTTCCTGTCTGTCTATTCTAAACCTATTATCTTTCAATTTAAGGCCATTGTCCCTTGTTCTATTAATACAGACGTTTTTAAAGAGCCCCTTTCAGGTTCCTTACAGGCCCTCTTCAGGCACTGGAAGGGGCTATAAGGTGGAACCTTCTCTTCCCACAGCTGAACAACCTCAGCTCTCTCAGCCTGTCTCCACAGGAGAGGTGCTCCAGGCCTTGTGTCACCTTTATGGTCACCTCTGAACTCACTTTTTTGATCCAGATTCTTTTTATTTTGAGGGCCCCTTAGCTGGATGCAGCACTGCAGGTGGGGTCTCACCAGAGCAGAGCAGAGGGGCAGAATCCCCTCCCTGGCCCTGCTAGCCCCACTGCTTTGGCTGCAGCCCAGGAGACAACTGACCCTCTGGGCTGGGAATGCACATTGCTGGGTCATGTCCAGCCTCTCATTAACCAACACCCCCAAATCCTTCTCAGCAGGGCTACTCTCAATCTGTTCTCCACCCAGCCTGTGTTGTCCTTGGAGCTGCTTTGATCCACATGAAGAACTTCATTGGCCTCTTGAACATCATGAGGTTTTCATGGGCTCTTAGTACCCTGCTTGTTCTTCTCTGTCTGTGATTAGTCCCTTTGCAGCAGCAGCTGTAGGAACAATAGCCTGAGTGGGAGAGATGATAGGAACCCCTCTGCTATAGCCTATTAAGTGTTGAAGAGAAGCCAAGGGCCTTCTCATGTTTCTGTGGTTTTAAGGTTGACCTTGTCCCTGTCTAGTTCAGCAGAAGTCGTCTTGGTCAGACTCCTTCATAACTAGTAGCCAAAGGAAGGAACTGAAATTAAAAAAATAATGTAAAAAAGCAGGCCAAATCTGCTTGAGCTACTACACTTCTGTCTAGTTTAAGTTATTCTAAAAGAGATATGAAAACATCACTTTAAAGCTAGACAAAGCCAAAGTATAATACTACTCAAAGGTTAAGAAGGGGAAGACTAAAGGTGAGAAGTCTTATCAGAAAGAAACTGATACTGGGGTGAAGATGAAAAACCAAGCACTTCCAGCTGGCTCTGAGGAGCATATCTGGACACAGCACAGAAAAGGAGAAGACTGGTGGGACAAATAGATGAACAAATGAAGTAAGAGTGAAAGAATTAGAAAAACTGACATTGCAAAGCACTGTTACAGGGGAAAGCTTAAAAAAATCCTTGCAAGACCCTGAAAGATGAGGACGACTGAGGTCACTGTAACTATGACGACCAGCAAAATGGACAGAGGAAAAAAACAGGCAAAGAAAACTGAAACCAGGATGATTTGACACACACACATGCTGTTTCTGATCACTCAGGGGAAAAGGAGAGTGGAATGAAGGTGAAAAAGCACTTCAATGGTAAGCAGAGACAGGCATGGTTTCTTTTGCCTTCTTCCTTTAGTTGGTATTAAATTCCTTTCCATTTCACATCTTCCATGCTAAATTGGCAGTGTCAAATTCTGCTTAAAGATAATGAGGGATGTGTTTTTAAAGTATTCAGTACCTAATACCCCTTTTAAATGTCACTGTGTTCCAGGAATTTCTAAGATTGCTAAGTTTTTTATCAACCTGTTTTTTCCCCCCTTTTATACTTATCTTACATGGTAAACTCAAAGACCAAGTATAGAAATGTCTGAAAATCACCAAATATCAGCTATTGCAAACACGTGGATTAATAATGATTTACCTAATCACCAATGTGGAATTAATCCATGTAAACCTATGAGAAGAGTGTGGTTCAGGAGGTAATACCAGTATGTCAAATTCTTCTTTCATGCAAGTGAATGCCATCGCATTGACTGATGTCATACTATTGATTTGTCCTCTCAGGAAATTTTTATTTTAAGTGATTTCATATTTTAATGCAGAATATAATCATCAGTGATTGTGGTGAATGAGGGAAAGTGAAAGAAATAGAAATGCTCTACGTCCTAAGGAAGGACCAGAGGGAACCTATGACCCTGACATGGCATAGAGAGAGGAAACTTTTCACAGCTGCATGAACACCTGTGCAATCAAAGACATCTTGTTTGGGCAAAACATCCATGGTCTCTGTAAGGGCTGGAGCTTCAAAGGACTCTGTACCCTTGTTGATACTTCCTGAAACCACAATACACAGCTTTACTCAGCTGCATCTTTAAGTGCCAATCTGATCTCTTCCAAGACAACCAGTGTTCAGATAAACCAATCAAACTTTTCCAGTGCTTGTGCTAAACTTCTGCTCAGAGGAAAATGATGTGTTTACCTTATTGTGCTGTGTCTGCTGCTACAAGTGGGGTTAACTTTGATCTCTACACTATGTTTTTATAGGTAATGCAGAGTCCAGAATGTAAAGGCTCAGTGACATGAAAAAAGAGGACTAGGCAAGCAGAGGTCACCTCACTGGTTATTTATTATGCACTTGAAATCACTGCACCAATTAAATAATTGTTTAAAACTTTAGGACATTTTTAGTTCAGTGGCAAAGAGTGACAAGGTCTTGTCTGCATTTAAGACCCTATGTAAATCCCTTTGAATAATGCAAGCAATGCATTTGCTGCATTTGGCAAAATACCACAAGGGATAGTCTGTTCAGAATAAAGGAAAAGTTATTTTTGCCTTTTAATCAAGATCAGTTGAAAGTCCAAGCACTCTGTAGACTCCTCTCTTAATACCCAAAGTGCCTTAAATTTTCTGATATTTTACACACAGCTGAATTTCACTTCAGTTACACCAGGAGAGTGAGAAGGAAGAACCAAGGATCAGGAAAAGTGTGCTGAGAATTTCATGGTGATTTGCAAGCAAGTCTGCCGACAACACTTTAGGGCCAAAGTTGTATTTGTTAGCACTTATATTGAGTTAGGATCTATATGTGGATAATTCTCAAAACTGATTCTCTTCTAAACACCTCCCTGCACGCCAAGATTTTATTTGATGTGTTTCTTAGCAATTCTCAGAGATGAGCACAGATAAAACAGATTTTTCCCTTTACCCCTACTCATGTCTGTTACCTTCTTTTCTGTTCTCAGCAGAGCTCCTGGGACTGTAATAGAGGGATCATTATTAAAACGAAAATCTCCTTAGATATCCTGTTGTATATTGCACTGAGCAATTCTGGAAGATTCAGTCACTAAGAAAAAGCTTTAGATACTTCAAGACTCTCTGATTTCCCAAAAGCCCAGTACTTTCATATCTATTCAGAACAGTGATGCAAAGACTATTGTTAGTCTTCATTTTGACCATATCACCTCTTACAGTGTATTGCTTCACTCATTCTTTCTGTTTTATAATGTAAAACATAATAGGCTTTTTCATTTTCAGGGTCTTCCATGATCTCTCCTCTCCTATCTATCATTTCACATTCACCATGAAGATGTCAGCCCTGTCCCCGAGTCTTTCACCCATCTCATTTTTCTAACAATTTTTTTTCAAAATATCTTCCTTCCTTCTTCCCCAGTGTTTCAAATGAACTCCCTGACAATACTTACAATAAAACTTTCCTGCTTTCTTTTAGAAGTCCCTTAAACTTCTCTCTTTGGAATAATAAATGAAGGATTTTCACTATACCTAGGTGTATTACTACTATGTAAAGCTCTAAAGCTTCTTAGTTTCCTCAGATTTTAGTTCTCTCTGTCTGTCTCTGTACATTATTTCTTACTTTCAAATTCGTAATTTCTGATCTGTGGGGCGAAGATCATCTCTGTTCAATGTTTTCACTAGGCTTAGAATGATGCAGTCCTAGATGCAATGCTGAGCTGCGGCTAGAAAAACAAAATAAAAAACCAAAACCAAAACCAAAACCAAAACCAAAACCAATGGTGTAACAACTATCTTTGAAGAAAGAGTTGCTTATATTTTCTAGGGAAAAAAAAAAAAAAAAAAAAAAGTCATTTTCTGAGACCCAAAATGCACAATAAATTAAGAAGTTACAGTTGTTTACGCTCAGAGTAGGAAATGTATCCTCATGTAGCCACTTAATTTACTTCAGCTTTTATGGGTGTACACACCTGCTGAATAGCTACTCCAGAATGCCCAGTAACTGCTTCAGCAAAAAGCCTCCAAGAGACTTTTATATTTTTTAAGATTCTATTACTAGATTTTCGAGTAGTATGGTTAAGAAACTACATCAAAGGTCAAACAGTTCATTGCTACGATAACATTGGTTTTAATGCTGTTTTTAGAAGGTCTGGGGAAATGAAGACTCCATAGCACAGTCAGTTAAATTTCTCCTTGTGACACAGCAATCACAGAGAAACCTGTTGGTTCTGTTGACTGCAGAGTATGGGAAAGGCTTCAGTTCTCAGCAGTATTTTCTGGCTCATAAGGCATTATTTTTTCTGAAAAGTAGAAGTAAAATTTGGTATATGTTGTTGCACAGACACCTTCACATAGAAAATTTAATTTTATAAGATGAAAAATACATAAATATGCCATCAAAGCACTAATCAGAAAATGCTAAAAAACCCCTAAGGGCCAGTAATAAAGGAAACACTAAATAGGAAGTCAGCAGTAAGAATTCGGTAGCCATTGAACATCTACAAGCATTAGTGTGTGATGACAAAAGGTAATGTTTATAAACCCATTTTGTTCAAAAAGGATAAAAATAAGATTAAAGTACATTTATTTCTAATACAGTACCAAAAAAGAAATAAAATCATATGGTTTTATAAACAAAGGAAAAATTTCTTTCTGAATGTACAAATTATTTTACAATTACTTTATTCTTGCAACCAAATCTAAGAAAATGACTCATTATTATGTTCTACATTCTGCAACATTTTATTAATTAGGATTTCATTTTAGTTCCATGCCATTAAAAACAGAGCTATCTTTCACAGAAGAGATGTTTGATCCTGTAAGCACTTTCTTCATGCATAGGCCCACCAAATTCCAGCAAAATGTTCGGGACCAGACTAAAATAGAATTTTTTAATCTGTAGACAAACATAATAATAATCGGAAAAGCCTAATTCCAAGATAAATAAGCCACAAATGTTTTTTGTGGTAACAATAATTAACACAGAAATACAGTTGAAATAATCTTTGCAATATAGCCTAATTTTAGCAGCTTGTACCCTTAAAACTTTGTTAAAATCCCTTTTGCTAGTGGCTCATAATTTTTGCTAGTGCCTCATATTTTATAGTTCTATTTTCCTGTGAAGATTGGAAGAACAACAGGGGGATTTATTTAAACACTCATAATGTTGAATTCAGTTAAAATATGGGGTTTAATACACTAGTGTAACCCAGCCAATGAAATGTTTGCTGCCTCAGCCATGAATTTCTTCTCTAGGATTTACAGGTGTAATGGAAGTTTCTTTACTGAATGGCAATTAGTCCAGGTCCGCCTGATGTTCATCCTGTCTGTCAACACCTGTCCAACCTGCAGTGAAGGAGTGACTTCATCAGGGTGTGTAAACAGGCTCCTGCTGGCCTTAGTCTGGGACCTTGAGTCCTGGTGTGTGCCTGGCCCTGGCACCACAGGGGCGCATCCCACCAGGGAACTGCATCTGGAGCCAGTGGCTCCTCCAGCCCCGCCAGTGCCAGGCGTGACACAGGGCACCCACACGCTGCCCTCTGGGCTGCACCGCCACAGACACCCAGGAGAAATGTCCATGGTTGCTGGCCAGGCTGGTGACCAGCACTGAGAAGGGCTCAGCTGGTGGGGCATGGCCCTAGTAACGCCAGGGTTGTAGGATTGATCCTTGTATGGGCTGCCCACTTAAGAGCTGGATTCAAAGATCATTGTGGGTGCCTTCCAACCTGGAATATTCTATGGTAATAAGAAGCTGAATCTTGGAAAGGCACTCTTGCTTTTTACAGTTGTAGATAGAGCTAATTACTATTATTTCATGCAATTGCATCTGTATAATGGAGGACAGAATGCAGACTCCAAGTCACTAAATAGAATGAACACTGCTTTTTTTTTTAAAAAAAAAAATAGGGCAATAGAGCTTGAGTAAGTATAATAGATTCATAATTTCATTTCAAACAAAAGATAAAAGCTACAAAAAGCTATGAATTTGTTTACAGTCATAAAGAGTAGTTTTAAGCATCAGTTTGGGCAAGTCTGCCTGGAAAAGAAAAGAGCCAAGACTTAGCTCAGGATGGTGTCTAACCACATGTGTAACATTTAATTAACCTCACAAATAAATGCTTTGTAGTTTTACAATCTAAGTGAGGGGGGAAAATCAACAAAAAATAGTTGAAATATTCTTCTTTGGCATATTTTTTTTAATTTGGAAATATGTTCAATAGCCCTGCATTATGAAATTGAGAATGTTTTACAAAGTCTGTCAAACTAAGCAAACAGAAACAAGAAGGTTTGTCTCTTTCTGTAGAAGTTACTTTACTGCATGATTTTTTGAAGGTAACCACTGAGTCATCTTCACAAATAACTTGACTGTTCACAAATAATTTTTTTGTCTTTCATTATTATTCTTAACATCGGAGAGCTTCTCTAGTGTCACTTTTTCATTAGCTTGTTGGTAGATGTGGCTCTCTTCCCCTGAACTAACCACTTCCAACGAGAGCCAGGAGAGCAGCTTGATGGCCCTGCTGCCTGCTTCATGCATCCAGCCACTGGGATGCCTTGGGAACAAAGGACAGAAAGGTGCCAGAAGGCAGAGCAGCTGCTGATGCCAGCAAGGCATCCCAAATCTTCTAAATTGTGGTGTGAACCAAACCCCACAGGGGAGTGTGTGTGCATGCTGTTCCTGAGCCCACACCAAAGCAGGATGATTATGGCTTTCTGCCTTGTAATTCCACTGCCGCACACTTCACTAACATGCACATGTAGTTAAGTGTGGCCAAATATGCTCAGAGAAAATAACAACAAGGACAAAAACCAATTCTGAATGAGCTGCTGGCCCCAGAGAAATCGTGCTCCTATGTCTGTTACCTGGAATATTTAGATGCTTGAAAGGCCATTACTGGCTTGGGAATAATTAACTGAATTCTGATCAGGACTATGAAGGTAAGTTGCTGCCACCATGTATCATATTTTCATCCTGTGATTTTTTTTCCCCTGCCCTTTTACATTCTTAGGAGTTTAATGAAGTTTTTCTTGAATTTTCTCTCTTTCTTATGAGCTCTATTATTCTGTACTGTCTGGGCTCAAAGGTCTTGAATAGTACCTTCCAGTTCTAATTCTTGAAGCTGAAAAGATCAAACAATAACTGAATGATGCTCAAAGAGCTGAACTCAGAACCTTAATTTCATGGAGTTGCTCTCCTGAATTTTTGTCAAAATAAATATTGATTTATAAAGTTTTAAATGCCTAAAACCACCTATTCTCTTTAATATCATAGTATTTGCCATTAGCTTAGTTGTAAGTTTGAGTACTATTTAAACACCTTCTTTACAGGCAGAAAGAAGAAATGGATAATTTTTTCCATTTCTTGGAAATTTTCATTTCCATTTTCCAGTTCATTGTCTTGAACTGGACACACTTTACTACATTACTGTTTGCCTTCAGTCTATGACAAGAAGCTGAACCTTTACTTAATCACTCAAGTGTACACTAGTTCTGCTGATGCTTCTCAAATACATAAAATTAAATATATATACAATATATGCAAGGTTTTTCCCAGTTTAAAATCCTAGTTAAGAATTAAATCAGAAGAGCAAAAAAAAGAAGAGGGTGAAGAACAGGAAGAGGCTTTAGTCTAAAATTCAAGATGAAAACTGGTAAATAATTGACTACTCAGGAAGAGAACTGTTGTAGATATTTTGTTGATTGTTTATGAAGTAATGCATTGCAGAAGTCCCAAATTATTCTGACAAATGATTTTGAGGAATACAGAAGAAGAAGTTCTTGTCCTTAGAAGTGTGAATAAAAGGAAAAGACATGAAGGGAAAGATTATTAGCAGCGTTACTTAACAGCCGAAGAACAGAGACACCCACAGTACCTGTAACTTGCCTGGTTACAGGCTAATCTGCTTTTTAACAGAACACTGACACTGTTTTCCAGTCACAGGACAGCTGTTCCTTTTTTGATTTTCTCCTGGTGACCATAAGTTACAAATTTAACAACACGTCCTGGCCTGGAGAATCACTGTGTAAAAGAAACCAGACACGCAGGTAATGAAACCCAACTGAAAACTGCAGCAGTGGCAGGTCATAGCCTGTGTGTGGGTTCTGTGGATTGCTACCGCCAATCACTGCAGATTTTAGCTGGTTATTTTCTGGCTATAAAGCACCAAGAAATAGAAATGAGCTTTCAGAGATGATTTGAGTGGAATAGAGTATCAAGAGGTCTGTCAATGTGCAGCACATTTCATTATATATGTAGGACGACTCTTAAAGTGTATGGAATGAATCCCTAGATTTGTAGCCTGAACCAAGTAACAGAATATCTATTGCCAGCAAAATCCTGGAAGTGATAAAACATTGATTTGCAGAGCAAAAAAGCAGAGGTTGACTTATTAGAAATTAAACAATAGATCTTCTGTCTAAGAAATTCACAGCATTTATGTTTGTTTGGCTCAGACATACTGCCTCTGGCAGTGATTCTGATTAAGAATATGAAGGTAAGTTGTTGTCACCATATATCAGTTGGTTTTTTTTTATCCTGTTTTTTCCTCCCCTGTTAAGTTCTTAGGAGTTCGAGAAATTTTCCTTGAATTCTCTCTCTTTCTTGTGAGCACTGCTGTTTTGTACAGTCTGGACTCCAAGGTCTTGAATAGTACCTTACAATTCTAATCCTTGCAGCTGAAAAGATCATAAAATGAATCACTGAATGTTGTTCAAAGAGCTGAACTCAGAAGTGTTTTTCAAGAAGCACGGTGAGGTATGAAGCCAACATTTAACCAAAAAAAAATTGTTAATTGTTGATTGTTAATTGTTAATTTTTTTTTTTAAGAAATAGAATCTTTTTACAGTGTCATCCAGAGAGCACTGGTAACATTGGATTGCAACAGTGTTAGGACCAGCCTCAATGTTAGAACTCAACATTGTTTGTATTATCATGGTTTGGAAAAAAAAACTAGGTTTTTGTGACACTGCTGAGTTTACTAAAGTTAGTCATATTGATTGCTAAAGTCAATGTCAGGTTCTCAGTGAACATTTTTCTGTAAGAGTGAATTTAGTTATTTGCTTTCTGATAGCTATAAATGTAGGCATGTTTGATATGACAGAGCCCCATGTTTACAATATAAAAATATCATGAAGAGTTTTAAAATGCTCTCACAGCATCAACAGTCAGAAATTTGAGTAATGAAATGTCTTTGAGAAAAAACATGGAACTCTGGATGGTGATCATAAATTAAGTTGGTTTAATGACTACACCATCATCTAGTAGACTGTAAAGACAGCTTAAAGCTATTTTAACTCTATCAATCATTTCTGTGCCACAGACAATGGCAGCAAATTTAAGACACAGCCTTCATAGACACAGATTTTAGTAACATGGGGGAAAAATAAAAATTGTATGTTAGAGTTCTCACCAATAACAAGAAGCTCCAAATACTTTCAAGTTCTTATTCAGTTTTATTTTATGAAATGCTTGTTATTTGTGTGGACTTCAGTGGTCACTAAGAGGAGTCACTATCTTTGATGACCACTGGTCATCTCTTTGGAATGAAGACACATCTACTCCAAGGATTCAACACAGCCAGCAGCACAGTGTATTAATTTAGGCGAAGCATCTACAAGCTGTGCTAACAGGCTCCATGTTAGAACAGTTATCCTCACTGCACAGTGTCTTGTCTGAGTGGGTGCAAAGACAGGGATTTACTTACCAAATGAAAATGGAGAACAGCCAGGTTACCTAGGCACTGAGCTTATGGTCTGGTATTTAGACCATCATTCACTTTCCTTACAGAACAAAAGCTAGTGAACATGTAAAAATGTGGAGAATATTTTCCAGCACACAGGGGCTTGAGATGCTCTTTGTGGTTTGTGTGATGTGTGAATATTAAGCTGCTCTTCCACGTGAAATTTCACTTCCTGGCTGTGCTGTGCCAGAACATCTCAGAGTTTATCACTTTATTTAAGTTTCAATACCATAATGACTGCTTTTGAAAAGCACGTTGGACATTGTCTACTGTTGCTACTGAGCACAAAGAAATAAAAATATGTAGTCTTAGTAGAATGGCCTTTGAGCATTATAAATTTTGCTGACCCTGAAAAGCATATAAGACAAAATTTATGTCATTGTTACATTCAAACTTGTATATTTTGTGTGTAGCTCAAACCTCTGCATCTCTTGTACAATAGCCTGTACTTATTTTCAGTAGTGTCTGTGTGATGCTAGCTAATTGGTATTAGCAGCAGGACACAAACAATTACTTATGGTTTCTGTCTGTTGATTTCAACAAAAACAGGAGTTGCTCATTGTCGTGGTTTGACACGGAAAAAGAATTTTTCTGGAAGGAAGAGGTCAATTTGGACATTGACCAATTGAAGGTGGACACGCCTCTGAGAACACAGAGGGGTTAAAAGCAGAATTCCCAGGAGAACTCGCTCTCTTGGGTTCCGGTCAGCGGTCAGTGCAGGACTCTCCCCTGCCCGGCCACGAGCTGGGTGGGGGAGGGGAGAAGCCATGTGGCCTTCAGAGGTAGGCCCAAGGGTGGAGAGACTGGAACCGGGCTGGCCCCCTGCAGATGGAAGGGTGGAGAAATCTGGGATGTCTCCATTTCCCCCCAGAGTCTCTCTCTCTCTCCCAAGAGAGAAAAAGAGACAGCAGTGGTTTTGCCAGCAGTTCACCGCGGGGAAGGAGAAGAGCAGGGGGGGGGCCGCAAGGTGCCCAGCCGGGCTGTGGGAGCTGGAGCCTGGGCAGCAAGCCATCTCTGGGAGTTGGGACTTTTAACCCTTCCTGAGAAATGAAAGCTTTGTGAAATTTTTCTCCTCCTTGGTTTGAAAAGAGAGGAAGAGAGACAACCTGGGACCTGGGATGTTGGAAGGAGAAATTCTAGGTGGGAGGAGATGATGGAGTGGCTTTTTGGCTGGACTTTTTCTTGGTAGCCACAGACTGAACTGATCTTCTCCTCCAAGAGAGACTGTATTTTAGGAGGATGCTGGTGAGCCAAAGAGACCATGCTTCAGCTGGGAACAGACAGAAGTGGAGCGAACAGAGAAAAGTTAAGGAGGTTTGTGGTGGTGCCCCCTGTCTTCACAGGGGAAGAAGAGAAGATCTCTCTTATTGGATCCTCGGCCCCAGGGGAAAATGGGGGGGAATTTGGTCCCAAAAATGAAAAATTGAACTGTTGTTTTTCCCCTCTTGGCAGGGCATCCTTGAAAGGAAAAATCCTAAAAGCAGTCTGTCCATCCATGCATTGGTGGTGAGAGCACTGTGCATGGGAAGGAGAGGGTCACCACTGGCAAACTTTTTCTCTGGGCGGTGCCATGTGGTGACATGGAAGCACAGAATGTAGCAGCTGTGTTTCTTGGGGGGTCTGTGGCACAGGAGAGACTCCTCTCTCCCTGCAGATGGACTGAGTGTTGATTATCTGGAGGGTGGAAATCTGATTGGGGTCCAGATTGTGTCTCACTGTGGTTTGTTGGAGTTGGATGGTGGGAGGAGGAATGCTTTGGAAGGTTTTCATTATTAATTGTGTGTGTTTCTTTCTTTTTCCCCCTCTTTTATAGTAGCATAGTGGTAGTAGTTTAATAAAGTTTTTTTTTCTTGTTATTAGGCTTGGGCCTGCTTTGCTCTGTTCTCGATCGCATTTCACAGCATTCAGTTGAGAGATTGCATTTTCATGGGGGGCACTGGCATCGTGCCAGTGTCAAACCATGACACTGAGGTTTTGCTGTTTGGTTGTCAAAATATAACACAAGAGTTAAAATTGATTGTGAATGTTTTAAAAGCAACCATATACACCAGTCAAATTTTAGCTTCCAGATAAAGTCCAAGAGTGCAATATTAAAGTAAGGAGTTTTCTTATAAATCTCTAAAACTCCACAACTTTTGATTTTTTAAATAACGGTCACAATACTAGAAAATAATGAGACCAAAGAAAATGAAATTAGTAAAAATTACCATGACTTGAATTGTTTCCCCCCCACTTTTCAACATGTAGATTAAAACTTCTACAAGAATCAAAGTTTATGGATGCCTTCTCTTACATAGTATCAATTCAGAAACATCCCAATCTGGAAAAAAATGCATAGGAATTTTCATTGCATTTCTGGCAAACCTATCCAGAGGAATCTGCATTCTGCTATAAATATAATTATACAAGGAAAATGTCCATAAAGTATAGAGAATTTACAAGTGACAAAAAAGGCAATATTTAATGAGACAATATTTGAAAAAAGTAATAAATGAAAGCAGCAGTTATGCTTTTCTTCCTCTCCTGATTGATAATTGTCAAGATCAGCTACAAAGAATGTTTCTGGAGAAAAACCTAATTTGTTCTCTGCAATTCATCGGTGAAATGTAGTATTTTGGAGGATAAATTATTTGATCAGGACATTATTTGATCAGAAATATAAGGTGCAACCTAAATTGTCAGTGTAAAAAAAAATAATAATTTTCAGTTCTTTCTTTTTTGTGTAAAAATTTTGATATTTCTCTCCTTATTCTACTGGTTTAGGGTTTTTTCCTACAATTCTTATGTAAGTGTGCTTTCTTTTTTACAAGGTTGTTTATTTGTAGATGGCCGCTCTTTATTCACTGGTGTCCAAAGGGCTTTTGAATCTCTTTAGGGCAGCAGCTGCCTTTCTTATTGACAATTTTCTGATCTTTTTGTCTCTAATACTATAATATCAGTGGCTCACAAACAACATCCTATAGCCTGCAAAGAGTACAATTGCACATAGAGCTATTTATAGCTAAAGCAGGCATTTCATTTGTTTGTTTATATTTATTAATATGTCTTTTTTTTCCTTCAGATTGCCTTCAGATTGGCCAACCTAAACCTTCTACTCTTCATCTTTCCTTTATCATGAAAAAAAAAAAATCTGTTGAACATGATATCACTTTCATTTTTTTCAATTTGCTACTTTCCACAGCAATTTCCATGTTTGTGCAATTTTCTTTGTTTCCTCAATCTAGAGGGAGAGTAAGACTGCTTTTGCAAATTGATGTCACCAGCCTGCTACAGCTCTGCTAAATTCTGCATCATTACCAGTCATTCTTCCACAGCAAAACAAAAGGTGCTGTGAAATAATCCATCATTCAAGTGACCAGCAGGAACATGTTGAAGTTCCAACTAGACTGGGATGGGACATACAATTTTATGCTGGATCCACTTTATATTTCTCATATATTTACTAAAATTGAGAAAACAAAAGATCAGAGTATGTTGCTGAAAATAGGCTCCCACTTTTTTGCTGTTACCACTTTAGGCAACTAAGATTATCCCAGACAGATAAGTGTGAAGGATGAAACCCTGTCAGTGGGAGTTTTGCCACTGACTCCAGTTGAAACTGGAATTTGTCTGCAGTTGTGTCTCAAAATGTCAGTACTGGAAATTAACTTGGAAGTTGCTATTTATCCTAGAGGGATTAAAACATCAATCTCTTGCTGCAGATCCTTCAAAAATACGCAGTATCACAGACAGCTCTCTTATATGTGCATTAATTGACATAAAATATAAGGTATCTGATATATCTATTAACCGATTTATTTTCTAAAAATCCCTGAAACCCCACATATTTTCATTTTGGACTTCTGTCACTGAGTAGCAGTGAAAAAATTTATTCCTTCAAATCTCATTTATTTTTAACAAATCTTTCAAAACTCAAAATTCTTTATATGCATTTTTTATTATTAAAAATAAGATTTATTATTTTTATTTCTTATTGAAATAATATAACTTTTTTCCTTTTCTGTTCTGTTCACAACTAATGTCAAGAGTTTCATGTGATAAGGTTTCCTGCATTATGTCAAAAGCTTGGGAGAAGATGGTCAGTCTTTGATTCATAAATGAATTCAAAGCATCTGGTTCAATGTGTGAAATTATTCTTGCAAGGAACAGATTAATCTTGATTTCATGACCCAGCTGAGAGTATAATATGACTACTATCTATACTCCTACTTGAATTGTAGTATATTCATATTGATTTGTAACAGTCAAATCCATGGTAACATCATTGTTCACACTTTCGTATCAAGCAATTACTTTTAAGAATAATATTTCTGAAAAACTAGAAGGCATTCAGTTGAATGCATGAGCATATAATGTTCTGTAAATGAAAATTTAATGTAAAAATTAAATGATCAATACTTAGGCACATCTTATACATTTTCTAGGTAGTAAAATTAAGAAAATATCCCTTCACATTCTGAGTTTTTCTGATTACAAGAAAACTTCACTTGCATTTCTTTAGCATAAATTTAATATGTTTGAAAGATTACTCTTTCAAGTATAAAAATACCAGCAAAGCGATGTATTCAGTGTAAGACAATTTATGCAGGGATTTCAAGCTTTTCCAAGGAACATAAGTAAAGCATCTGAAATTGATTCATTTTGTGCACAGTTGCCCTATAAAGACGCAGTATCAGGATTAAATAAAGCAAAAGTCCAAATGAATAAACTAAATTGGAAATAAGTGCTGGCCAGAAAACCTTTACACAAGATAGGTTTTCTACCATTCAGTATTTTGCCTTGGCAGATATTACAAGCTATTTTAGTGTCTTCCATTAGTAAGAATGAAATAAGATTAGCAGGTATTATAGAAAATAAAAGTTGTAATGTTATATTTAACAATATACATTGACAGTTTAACTGACAGCACAGTCAACAAGTTTCTGATTTGAAATTATTTTTCTTATCAGTACATTCACTGCATCATGAATACCACTCCTTCACAAACAGAAAGGTATCTAAACACTAAAAATGTAAATGGATCCCAGCCAAGCAAATATTTAATAATTATGTATTAATTTATATCTTCCACAACCTTGGAATCCTTAAGTTAGAAAGAATTTGTTTTTATCTTCTATAGAATCTGCTACTCATAATACAGTCAATAAAGTTGAATCCCCTGTAGGACACAGCCACCACTTATGCACCTGGGGTTAAATCCAACATAATATTTAAATGCCCTTAGTGTCTGAATTTTTCATTAAATTTGCTCAGATATTTCACACTCTATTCCATGCATGCCAAGGATGTATATTTTTCTCTGTATCTGCCTTCTAAGGCCAACTGAGATTCATAAACTCTGGGTCTTGGTGCCTCTAAAAAATTTGGTGAAAATTCGTTCAATGATCCCTAAGGTTTGGTACAATAATCCAGCCACTGAATTGTCTACCCATACTAAGGAAATGATTAATTTAGTTCTATAAATGTTTGAACATGAGTCTACAATTCCTGTTTTCCATATTTTTTCTATTGATAGTTTATATATATAGTGTCTTCTAACAGCCACATTATTTATTAATTGCTAAGTTTTTGAAATGCAACTCTGTCAGAATTCCATGGAATCAGTAATGCAAACCATAGGGCTCAAAGGCAATCAGCAGCCTGTATTCCTTACCTTATCTCTTAAACTCTCAGTCAGGAGCTCTTCTGAGGAGAAGGTGTAAAATCAAAATTTTAAGATCAATTTTGAGAACAATCTTGTTGCCAGATATTTGCTTGATGGTCTCTCATATTTCTTGGGAAAATGAATACATTTCCCAGCTCAAAGTTCAAATTTTATTTGTGAGTGTGGATGCTTGTCTGCTAGACATTTCAATGCAAACAATTATGTTTCCTATAGCATTTTTCTGACTGTCACTGACCTCATGCATGGAATAGGGGAAACAGAAAAATGGGGAGTGTTGGTGTCTTATGTGAACCTCAGAAAAACCAGATGTCTCCAAATAGTGTCAGCAGAGTAAATTTCTTTTTCAGTGGCTAGTATGAGAACAGAAATGGCAGCACCAGTTTATAGTGCAATGGACATATTCCCTGGGAAATCACTTATCTGTGTTTCCAATACTGAGTCTGTATTTTACTGAAAAACTTCTTAGGAAAAGATGTGACCTAGGGCCTTATCTTCCAGGCATGATTTGTGTGAACAGACTTTAGCCCTTCTTCCTTTCATTTTCTCTCCATCTTGAATTTCTTGCTACACATCAGCCAAATCTCAGCAGCAGTGAGCAATTTTCTTTGCAATAAAATAGTGTATAGATTCTTTCAAGGAATATAGCTAAGAGGTAGCAGACAAAGGTTGAATGTTTTCATAAGGCTGAGTCTCCTTTGGATGTGTGTTTGCCCCTAAATTATTAAACTTTTAAAAATTGGGATGTTGCCATGGTATTCAGTGTCTGATCCTGTGACTTGTGCTAAGTAGTATCTGAGAATACCTACTAAGCAGAGCAGAGCTCCTTTCTAAATCATAAATGGCTTTACGTGCTGAGCTGTGCAGAAGCAGAACTCACAGTTGTCATTTAATTCAAACTTTATATTCAAAACCCGAAAGGCACATTAAATCAAAGCAGCAAGCATTCTGTATTTATAGGGGGGAAAAAAGCCCTTTCATTTAAATGCCATTTAAATTCCATTTCTTGGATTTTATTCAGAAATATTAACCTTGAGTATTATTAGGTTTGACTGGGATCTTTAAACTGTAAAGTAGTGAAGCTAAGTCATATCACACACATCTGAAGACCTTAAAATAAATTATCTATTAACAGCTATGCTAACCAGAAATCACATTTTCCATCTATTGATTTTTCAATCTAATTACCAAAAAAAATATACTAAGAAAAATAGGCTAGGGAAAAAATCAAATAGAAAACCTTAAAGTTATTAAGGAATTGATTCAAATAAGAGATAGAAAGAAAAAGACCACAAATGTGGCCTAATGGAGAATTTCCAAATTAACATATACATTTTGCCATGAAAGAGACAAATCATAGGAGAAATAGGACTTCCACTCATTCCACTGGAGCTGTTGAGTCCTAAGCAATTCTTAAAGGGAGTCCACCTTAGATGCTTCCAAGAAATCATCCTTATACTCAAACTGTAAGTTTGGGATATTAACCGAAAAACACAGACTCTTTTCAATGGCAAAGAGAGATAGCTAAAGAGATAACTAAAGCTTTTTTGCTTTTTTGCAGTTTTGCAGTTATTGATTTATTTGCCACAAAACTAGAAATGTGTTACAAATACTCATTTTCATCACTGCCTTTTAAAATACCTTGCCATGATTTTTAGTTGTGAATTTGAGATACAATTAATATATTTAAACATTTGTACTCTACAAGATGTCACAGAAACTCACTCTGTCACTACACAACTGAAATAGTCATTTATTAGAAAATGTAACAAACATTAAGTTGCAAGTACTACTGAATTTTGATGTACATGTCAATTGCTTTATTTTACAGAATGATACAATCTCTTGGATCTAATAAACACATACTTGAATTTTACAGAGAAAGTTCATTTTATTTTTCCTGTGAATCCAACAAACTTGCTTACCACAGAAAGTGACCTTTAATAAATAACTTCTAAATCTTTACAAATTTTGTAACTGAATTTCAAAATCAGGAGATCAAATTTTTTTCACATAATAAAGATTTTGATGGCTGTACCTGAATGTTTGAAGCTTTTCAATAAGCTAGAAGTTAGGAGATAAAATTTCTCTTTACTTTAAAATAATTTTCTTTCTATGTGACTGCACCTACACTCTTCCTACAACAAATCTGTCTTATTAATGGCTAATACTACTTCATGAATTTGTCATTAGATGTCAATTCAACAGCAACCAAATTTTAGCTCAACCACTATAGGTTTGACATGACACTTCAACTCCTTTTATTTCCTCACTTTCCAACAGAGAAAACCCTAATTCCTACCCATATTCTTCTGTTAACTTGATGTTTGCAGGAAATGTGTTGGTGCATACTTAAGGGCCTGTAGGGCTTTTTCTATTAAGGAAGATTACAGTGTAAGTTTATATTCATTTGCTTAGGCTCACAGAGATGTCTTGACATCTCAAACTAAATGGGAAGCAAATGGCAAAGTACAGAACTAGCCAACTCTAAGTAAGTAATTTGTCCTCCCCATTCCCCATTTCTTCCCACGATCTCTTGCACAGTAAAACACCACGTTCTAAGCAAAAATTGTAATTCTGTAAATTATAAATAGGCTACTACCTTTGAAAATCTCGAGTGAAAATATGTAAGACACAAATACAAACATGTAAATCTCACTAAAAAATGGTAAAACTGATCCCTTTTGATCTTAAAATTCATTAATCAATCTTTAATTTTAAAGTGGCCTACAGAGAGACATTCATCATGGATCTTCCCCCTTTCTGGTAAGACAATGCTGCACAGTATTCTCCCTTATAGGACCTTTTCTTTCACATAGGTAATCAGTGAATCAAAAGTTTTATATTTAAACATGCTACCGCATGAGGTAAAAAATTCTAATTCTGAGTTGTTCCAAAGGACAGAGACGAAGTGTGATTGGCAAATACTGTCACAAGCATTACTGGTATTTGTTACTGCCTCTTCTGAGTCAGAAAAAATAGCTCCATAATTATTCTGAATTAATGGTTTTGTTGGGTTTTTTTTTCCTTTTAAATATAAGAAGTGACTTGTCTATGACTTTTTAAAGACTGGCTACATGGTTGGAATGACATTTTCAAAGAACATCTTCATTTCAGCTACCATCTCAGAAAAGCTACTAATTTGGAAAGATTATCATTCCATTAAACTAGCAAATAAATTTGTATTACTCAAATTTAACAACTTTAGATTGTGTTGAGGTTAATTGATGAACTGACAGCTCATATGGAATCAGTCCACTATCAATAAACTTGTAATTATATGTACATGAAAAACAGTAAAGTTCTGAAATCTTCCTGTGGGCTGATGTAGATTTTTTTTTTTCCAATTAAAGAAAAAGATTCTTTCTGACATTTATTTCAGCCAAAGTTATTACATTATTTTTATCTACTGTTGTATTTTACGTATTTGCTATTCAACCACAAACAGCTAACAAAACACAAAATAAGGAATGATTATTAAAAGTTTTGCTTAAAAATACACTTGCGTTATAAAAAATACCCTATCTAAATATCTGTTATCCAGATAAGCTATGAACTGATTATTTACATTTATTTCATGCAGGAAAATGTCCAGCTTTATAAATATTTATATCAAAGTAATAATTGGAAAAAATACAGTAGGTATATTTCATCTTCTTAATGGGCAACGTTTCTCTTTTGTAATAGATCATAACATCTCAGTAGACAACAAAACAGAGTGTCTTTCTTCAGAATCTATGAAACATAGCTTCCTGTGTGTCTATGCAATTTATCAAACTTCCAATTTCATATATTTTTTTTTAAATTATGATTTTCAATATTTCTGATTAGTGTTGCAGAGATATGTTTTGACTGCAAATTATTCTAAATATCTAAGCAAAGTAAATCAATTTAAGTCTTACAGGCACAGGCCACATGAACTGTTGCAAGCTACAAAGAAGTATTTGGACATTGTCACTCTTCTAATGGTTAAAACTTTTATTTTATCTTCAGCACAAATGGATGTATCATTAATATCTATGAGTTATTGTTGCTTATTTCCTAGGCTAAAGCTATAGTTTACTTTTAATGACTCATTTTTTGCCCTTATGTTTAACCAAATATGTTATTTATTAAGAATGATCAGCTCAGCAAGCTCTTTCAGCTGTCATGTCAAATTGAACATTCCAAGCTTTTTTTTGGTAATTTTTCTCCACTTGGATTTTATATTCCTAACACTATTCCAGCATCCTTCCATTTTCAGCTTAACTTTCCTAAACTATGTAGGAAGAATAAAATTACAAGGTAGCAGGACATCTGCTGAAACAGATTTAAGGTTTTTGTTTATTTGGTGTGCAGCTTCTTGGTGTTTAAACAAATCAGATGATAAATGTAAAAGAATCGTGTTTCCGTACACTTCTACACTGTAATTCAATGTGACTGATTTCAATTGAACCTTCACCTCATTTTATGGAACTGCTGCTTTTTAGATTAGCTGTCTTTTCTAAAGTGATCTTTAGTATGTGCCATAAGAAAAAAAAAATCTTTTCCTTGCTCAAAAAAAAAAAACTGAAATTAAATGTATATATATATTCTGAATATTTCAGTACCAGATCACAGCAAAGAAACATAGAGAACCCTGAGGCATTGTTTTGCTCGGTATGAGAGAGGATTAATGCTACCTAGCTTATTCTGGCAGATGTTGGTTTAACCTTCTATCAAAGATCTTAGACGAGCCCTTGCCAAATCCCCTGGGAATTCCCTTTTGCCATTTTCACTCCTGCATTACAGAAAGTTTGTTTGCCTCTTCTTGTGGTGGGCTAGCCTTGCATAACAGTAAAATACCTACCCACTTGCTCACTGACTCAGCAGGAGGAAGGGAGAAAATTGGATGAGAAAGGTCATGGTTTCAGGTAAGACAGGGAAATCACTTACCAATTACTCTTGGGGGCAACACAGACTTGACTTCAGAAAAAGTAATTCATTTTCTTGCCAGTTAAAATAGATTTAGGTAGTGAGAAAAAAAGAAAAAAATTATAACAACATCTTTCCTCATCCTTTTCCAAGGCTCTATTTCAGTTCTTCATTACAGACTTCTATACAAACCTCACCCCATTGAGCAGCACAGGGGATGGGTATTATGGTCAGTACATTGGGGCTTCTTCCTTGCCACTTCCTCCTTCCACTTTATCCCTGCTCAGTTGTGGGATTTCCACAAACCCCTTCAGAGATACCCACCTGCTCCAGTGAGAGCTCTTTCCCAGCCTGCAGGGGAATCTGTGTTCTGGGGATGGTGCCTAGAACACCATTTCTGACTTTATTATTCACCCACCTTTCAGTTGTTTTAATGTCTTAAATATTTTCTCCAGATGCCATCACCTCATCTGTGGGTTCAGCCTTGCCCTGTGGCAGCTGGAACCAACCATGTCCTGCCCAGGTCTGGCCTCTGCTCACAGAGCCCCACTGCAACCCAAATTCAGTTTCTTTTCTCAATTTGAAACTGAAATCTTTGTAATGAAACTTTAAGTCCATTAGTTCTATTGCTACTCTCCACAAACAAGGTTGGGAAGTTACTCCCTCCCCCAGCCTTGTTTCCTAGATCTTCAGAATTCCACTCCCTTTGTTTTCCCCAGAAATCATGTTTTATAAATCACAGTGCTCTCTTGTTTCTTCAGTTAAACTATGTCTTTCTACTAAGCAGCACACCATGGCCCACACAAGGCCTAAACTGAGTGAGATAACTTTTATGGACTACAGCAAAGGCATTTTTGGCAGCAAACCCACTTCCCACCTTCCTACTTACCTCCTGATTCCCCTTCTGGTAAAGCAAGAAATCAGCTTCAGCTTCTGTTATGATACACCTTCCAAAACTGCCTTGAAGAAAAGAAAATTGTTTCCTCACCTTTTATCTGTGCAACTGATGATTCCTAAATATTTAAGATGGTTGGTTGACTCTCACACTTGAGTCTTCAAAAAGGGCAGAAAGCACTGGCAGAACTGACAGGTGTCTATACTCTCAGAACTTCAGAATTACCAGAATTACAGGTCAGCACATTAAGGGGCTGAATATTACTTGATTTTATTATTGCAAGATTAAAACTAAAAATTTCCACTGTTTAAAACTTAAAATTCTTGGAGATGTTTATATTTTCTTATTTTGAGTATGTGCTATTAGACAATTCATTCCTGGTATTCATGGACAAGAAAGGTTGTCAGAAGACAGGACATATGTAGAAGAAAATGAGTCAACAATTTAGGATAGTAATAAAATAAATACCTTCAATGTTTTGAATTATATAATAATGATAGAAAAACTAATAGCATGTTGAAAAAATTTGTCAGAAATTTGTGTGACATTACCAAACTCAATAAAGAAATGTACTTGATTAAACCCACAGAAGAAAACATTGTGATATGTATCCTGTTACTCACTGAAGACGTGTCTTTTGTTGCCTAGACAGAGTGTCACCATGTTCTCATCCATCTTGGTTATTCAAAGGATACAACAGAACTATTGATTTGTGTTCATTCCTGTATTCCTGTGCATAATAATTGCTAAGGAAGGTAAAATTAGTTATCAAGAAGCTGCAATGTATTTTACTGTGTCTGACACTCACCATGCATTTAAATAAGAAAATACCAAGTTATGGTATTCTGATTCCTTAATGCGATTATTCCATTTTGTACACATTTGTGATTAGTGTTCAGAGTACCTCATTTGAAAGCAACACGCACAGTGAAACTTCAAACACTATTACATACATCTTTCCTAATTTAGCTCAACTGATTAATTGAGATTTTTTACACTATAGCTTAACTAATAAAACAATTTGTCTCTAAAGCACAGATTTAAGCAAATTAGAAAGCAAAAGAATCTGGCTGTATGTACAACTATTTATTTTAACTTCAAAAATTAAAAAGTAGCTTTTCGATAGTTAAAAAACTCTGTGTTGTTTTCTGTCATGGCCTGTGCAAGTGCATATTCAAACAAAAGGAAATGGACAATTTAAAAATTCTAATATTAAACCATTTACAAGATGAGCCACTATTAAGTCTTTAAAGTTCAGACTCAATGAACTGGTATGTGCAGCAGGTACATATTTTTGCAAATGAAAAGCAGAAATTCATATGGATTAACAATAACCTTCCCTTCTAGTCATACACCAAGGAACAGTCATGTTCCTGGACTTTAGGAGCGTTTTAACAACACAGCACAGCAGTTTCAAAGACAGAGCCTACTTCTTGGCCTCAGATAAGTAGAGAAAGCATCACACACAATGCTATTTGAACATAACAAAAACTCTTAAGTTGCTCAATTTTCATTTCATAAGCACTTGAAAATGGTGAATGTCTGGTGGTGGTGTTTGTATGAAGGGAATAGGAGATGATAGTTTAGAGTAAAGGAGATAAATAGGCTGTGTAACTACATCACTTCTAGTAAATTGAAGCAGCCAAGGCCATTCTTTAGAGCAGAGGGTAGCTGGCTGGTGATCATCATGTGGACTTGGACACTGACCCCATGCTAACTAGCAACCAGGATGGCCCAAATCCCTACATCCCTGTCCTGCTGTGAGAGACTGCTGCTCTGCCCCAAACCCTTCCCACAGTCTAATGGGATGAACAGTCACCTGGCAGCACAGGGTGCTAGTAACCTATAGATTTCCAAATGAAATGTTTAACTTTTCATAAAATAGTTATGATGCTAGCAAGCTTTTTAAGCAGACAGAGGTGATATTGAGCATAGGTAAGCAGTGACTCAGGACATTTATGCTGATCAGTGTCTGCCAAGTCAAACAAATGAGAGTGTTTTCACTGCATTTTCAGATCAATATGTATTTCATTTCTGGAAATTGCAGGCCTACATCTCAGCAGTTATTGGTGAGGCATGTGCAATCCCAGAAAGGAAGACATAAGAATTTTCAGGAATAAATCCTATAACGAATTGCTGCTTCTGTAGCAGTAGTCTTGATTCCCAAGGGCACCAGCACCACTGACCATCATGGACAGCAATTTTGACCCAAGGCCTCACTTTATCCTGCTCACATCAAAGGTCTCCACACCAGTCCCTCGGGTCCCGTAGCCCCTGCTCCAGTGATGCCACAGCAGGGCCAGTCTCCAGTTCCCCACAGCCTGGCTCTGCCTGGTCATGGCTCCCGCTAGATCAAGCCCAGGCATGAGTCCTGCTGCTCCAGGCACAGACTTGGGACCATGTCCTGGCCCGTCCCTTTCCTTGCCTATGTCCATCCCCAGGGAGGAGCCTGGGGCTGGTGCTGCTCAGGTGCCCTCAGCTGCCCTTCTTCTGGCTGGGGTGGTAGGAGCATTGTTTTGTTGCCTTGTCAACTCTCCTTGGGGAGCCCTGACCATCACAGACAGCACTTCTGTCCCCAGAAATCCCCTTATTCTGCCCACATCAAGGGATCTGCTGTAAGATATCCCCAGTCCGTTCTCCAGGCTAAACAGTCCTAGCTGCCTCAAAGTGGCTTTATAGGAGAGGTGCTCCAGCCCTGTAATCAACTTAGTGGCCTTCTCTGGACTCAGTCCAACAGGTCCACATCTCTCTTGTGCTCTGACCCCAAAGCTGGATGTAGAACTTCAGGTGGGGTCTCCCAGGAGCAGAGTAGAGGAGCAGAATCACCTCCCTCAACCTGCTGGTCACAGTTTTTGTGATATGGTTCAGGACACAGCTGACTTTCCAGTCTGCAAGAGCACATTGCCAAGTCACATTGAGCTTGTTTTCCACTAACACCGCCAAGTCCTTCTCGGCAGGGCTGCTCTCAATCTGCCCTCCTTCCAGCTTCTGCTCATTGGGATTGCCCTGAGCCGCCTGCAGGACCAGCATTATGATCACACCACACAGCTTGTTGTCATCAGCAAAACTGTTGAGGGTAAATGTGTACAATATATACATATTCATATGCATATACATATATAGATACCTATATATATATGTATATATATTATATATGCGCACACACACTGCATTTATGTGCACAGTAAATTGTGCATCTCATGCAGCATAATTATTAACTTCTAATTCTGGGAAAAAGATCTTTGTTAAACAAAAATTAAGTGAAGATTAATATGAATCCATTACACTCAATAGAAGCCACAATTGTACAAGTAGGGATAGCATTGTGCTAGAACTTGTGCTTCAAGCTGAAGTTATGAGATATTTCTAAAGATAAAATGTGCACACATATTAGAATAGAACTGTCTGGTCTGTTCTCCCCAGCTTACAGTCCTCCAAGGTTTTCAGTATCCTCAGCATGCATTGATCATTACAGCTAGTAAAGCTGTGTTGATTTACTGCTTTGTAAGAAGTTGTCAGCTTATTTGGCTTTTAGGTGAAAATGTTTGAATTTTTGGGTGAGGTTTTTCATCATAACAGTGACTCATCATAACAGAAAACCAAGAAGCAAAAGGTTCATTCCTAAACACATTGAATCAATCATCGACGGGTAGCATGTTGCAGTACTATTCTCACACTTAACAGTGAAAGTTAAGCCATAACATATTTTTACAAATGTCTGGCAATATATATCATTCAGACCTGTATGAGGCTTCTTTTATGCATACACAAGTGTAAGTGCAGTTGCAGTTCTGCATGCCAAATAAATATAAATGTCAGCAAAGACATCTTTGCATGTGTTATCAGCAAAATCAAAACTATCTTTTTAAGTCCTCAAGTAACATTTTCTGACATGCCACACATGTTTTGAAAACCTTAGTGTTTCCTATACTAAATATAAAAAAAAATATTCACACTTACAAAGTGCAGTGCAGTTAGAGATGGGTTTCTCTTTCACAGGTACAGTTTTCAGTGGTTATAGGCATTTTGTATGATGTAAGAAGTATTTCCAAAACATGCTAGCAATGCTAAATGTTTTAATAGTCAATAACTCTTATTTGTTTCTGTCTCAGTACACACATACTTGAGACAAGAAACTAAGCTACTCCAACTACTTGGCATTACAAAATTCACATTTGAAATTACAATTTGACAGAGCATGCACTATGTTGGCACTGAAGGGGATTCAGTCTTTTCATCCCAGCCTTCCCTGATGCTTAAAATGAGTTCAAGCTGCTTTCCCCTAGGGCAGTTTTAACATGATCATTTTTAGACACTTTTTGTTCTTCCTGTCACGCCCACAGCCTAGTGAGCCCTTTCATTTTAACAAAGCCCTGTGCATTCATTTGCATGTGAGAGAATATTAAATTACTCTACAATTCAAATATTTTAGAATATGAGCTAAGAGACATAAGTCATATTAAGTATAGAAGGCAATTGTAACATACAATATGTGTTTTCATCACTCTTTGTTATTCCAATCAAAATGGAAAATTCCTTCTTCTTTTCTGACTTCTAATTTAATCAATCATATCACAATTTTTCTATTTTTTTTTTAAAGATTAAATTTAAATCTCTTCCTGAAAAGTGCTTTAATCAAACAGTACAGCTCAGCATAGTACCATCTTCTCAATATGGGTCTAGATGAACCCTTTTTTTAAGATTTCAGGTTTGCCTATCAATTGGTATCTGCTGATCACCTTGAGTTAAGAGGATTTGTACCCACTGTCATCCTCTGCTTTTTGCATGCATTACTTGGATAAATAATACTACTTAGAGATTAAAAGCACAATGTTGATCCCAGCCACTAAAAGTAAAATGAAATTTAGTAATTCACACTATTAACATAATCAATGGATTCCCTGTCACTGGATATCCTAAATCAAAGCCATCTGATTTTCTGAAATTCAAACTGTAGCCATCCTAAAATATTGGACTCTGTAAAAGAAAAGGTGACTATAAATATTAAATTTTTTCAGAATATCAGACTATCTCTTTAAATCTTAAAACTTGTCTTCAAAACAATCTATGAAAACTTCTTGTTGTATATTTGCAACATCAAAAATCAATAAAAGGAAATTATTGATTTTTGTAGTAACCATTTTTTATAGTTTGTTCTTACAAAATAAAGGGTGGTAAAGATATTGACTATGACTGAAGGTATAGGATCTATTGTGCTAACACATAGTGGGGAAAGATCGGCCTCTAATATGTCAGCTACTAGAAAAGGCTTTTGGAAAATAAGTATCTTTTTTGTAAATCAGGGCACCAACAGATACTGTATTTTCCTTGAGAAACAGTGCAAAATCGTAAGTACAATTTCAATTTCGTGTTTGGAAAATTTAGTGGAATATGAAATGCTTTATGAAATGCCATGAAAGATACATGTTCATTCATTTCAGTTGTCCAATGGAGTGAGCTGTAATGCTTTCCTGTCTATTACATTTTTTTGTCTGCCTCCTGTCCCTACTAATCTTCAGGACCGAAGAGGCTTCAAGCAGGACATTCTAGATATTCCTCCCAGATCTGTGTAAACAGCCATGTCTCTTTATCTGATAACCACCTGTCCTGGTTGGATGCGGAGAATGCCTTCAACCTTGTCCTTGTCTGGGGAAACCCGTGGAGAACATGTGGAACCATGTGGGAAAGGCTGCCATCTTGTCTTTGGCCCAGGGGTCATGGTGAACTAAGCTGAGGTGGTGAACACCTTAGCTTGTGTGTGTAAAGCACCTTCTCTTTTTATATACTTTTGTTATTAGTACTGATGCTGCTACTGTGCATTTCTTATTCCATTGCTGCTTGCTTTCAGTAAATTCTAAACTCATGTTCTCTGCCTTTGTCCCTCTCTTGCTGGAAGGGGTGTGGAGAAAGGGAGTCACTTATTTGGAGTTTAATTTCTGGATGGTATTAAACCACCACACTATCTTTGCCTTGGAAAGAAAAGGGTTGAGGTTACACCCCCAGTACTTCTTACTGCAGTGGATATTATTGTGGCTGCAGGAGTTCAATGCTTAGATTGTCTGTGGCTTTGGTGTGCTGCCAGTCAAAAAGCAATAATGGAAGCCCCAACAGGAAAACAGCAATTCTCCATAGTTTATTGCCCAGTCAAATCTGAAGAAAATTTCCTGGCATCAACCATTGGTGTTTTCCTGGCACCAGAACTTTTCCCCCATCAGACTTTCTACAAATAATGTAGACAAACAAGCTACCCCCCAAAAAGGGTCCAATAATATTTCCGATATTTCCATTGTTTCCAATAATGGAAAGTGTTTCTAAATTATCCAAAACAAAAGATCACTATGCCTATTCTGAAATGCGATCTAAGAATTCATTCTGTAATACTAAGCTGTCTTGGAAATGGAAGAGTAAACAATTTTAATTTCTTTCTATTCCCTTTAGCATAGCACTACTATCACCAAGATTTTGTGATATTATATATGCAAGGTATCATAAACTCTCATGTAAGAATAATGAGATAGCTTTATGTTATTACTCAAAACATTTCAAAATAAATTACCTTATATATGTAGGAATGTGCTAACATTTTATAAAGAACTTTTCAGTGCATTATCTACTATGTCCACTATATTTTTTAAATGGCTATATAAATTTTATTTTATTAGTTGTTTTAGCTGTTAGAAGCCCACTACCTGGTAGCTGCATATGGTACATGCTACCTGCAAATTTTGATTATATCTGGACGAGACAAAAGTCACACATCCTAAATGTCCCAGTTAATAAAGAGACTTGGCACAGAACCACCAATTAGGAGTCTGACCATGCATTTTTCTTCTGCACATAGATTGTTCAGACCAGAAAAACTGGGCATTTGGTATTCCAGAAAGAAAAGCTGTTGTTGAAAACTAAGGATTAATATAAAGAAGGGGTCTGGGAAAAAAAAAAAAAAAAAAAAAAAAAAAAAAAAAAGAAAGAAAGTGAGTATGTGCAAGCAGCAGCCCAACACAAACTGGCAAAAGTTTCTGCCTAACCACCCCAGACTAGCAAAGATCTGCTGGATGGGATGGAAAGTGAACACCCAGTGAGCAAAGCAAATTAATGAGTAATGTTTGAGATAGCCAAGTAGGGTAAAAACTCTAATTTTTTTTCTTCTCAAGTGAACCACAGTACTTAGAACCAATATAAACTCTTGTTTACTCTACTTGCGTAACAATGTTTTGAAGGATTAGTCCAGCTTCAGAATATAACTTTATAACAATATTATGAAAGGCCAAGAAACAAAGAAAATGAAACATTTTTTAAGTGCCTACTTTTACAATAAAAGGCTTGATATGGGCTTTGAGATCACTGAAGCACACTATTTTCCTTGACAAAACTCCAGGTATAAAAGACTTAATGTGGATATAGGATCAATATCACTGGAATGTCTTAAGTGATCTCTCTCTCAAACTCTAAAGGAATAGCAAAAAAAATTTAAAAAGAGCTGTGAATTTAAAGAATAGAACCACAGAATAATCCTCACTGAGCTACTAGATCTACTTAGCATTCAGGGGTTTTTTTTAGTTTCACAGGTTGGATCCTCTGTTTTAGAGATTTGTGGAGGAAGGTGTGCAAAGTTTCCAGGTTAAGATATATTCAGGACAGGTAATTTTTTTAAAACAGTTTTGGGTTGATTCACCAATGGTCAACCTCAGTTCTTTCTAAAGTTGCCTGAATTGTAGCTTACAGTGGCCTGAAAAGTTCTTCCTGTGAATATGAATCACAGATGATCTGACACAGTTTCACTGAGGTTAGACAGGGAGGCTGGAATCCATCTAGCTTATGCTAGTATATGAAAATTTATTGCCTGAAACTGTTACAATAAACTGAAGCTCACTTTGCAGCCAATGCAGATAAATAGGTAAATGAGATGAAGTTTCTGCTCGAGGTGCTTAACTCTCCACTAAGGAATGTAGCATTTAATAGCTTTAAGTCAGGTTGATGGCTTTGAGAGATATAGTTTATGTCTAAATGAATACCAGAATGTTAAAAACACAATCTACTTTTACAAAAGCTATTTTCTATATTATCTAATTTGTATTTTGACACCACAGTCTTTAGGTCTCATCAGTATATCTAGATTTTTTTGTGTAATCCATGAGTAAGGACTTCATTAGTAGAGCCAAGTAATCTAATACAATGATTGGAAAGCTAAACAATATTAACTCCTGTAGGTTATACTTTAAATCTTATCCCTTTCTGAGGTGCCTGAAATAAAGAGATGTACTAATTTCACAGCTACTTTCCTGGTGCTTGGCACCTCAAATTGATCACAGACATCAAAACTTTTTAAAAGACAATTGGAAGACATGATAATGGTGCCTCTTTTTCAGTAGTGGAGTGGCTGACACACTAAACCAGTCCATTTTTATTTGAAGAACATACATCTTGACCTTGCATAGTCACTGGACTGTAAACTCTTATAAAGAAAAGATTTGTTTAAAAATCCTAAAGAATCCAGTATCATCAGTAGTTCCTGGGCCAAAGGAAAATTGGGCTCTACTCTCGTACTTTAGGGCATTCACTTGAAAGAAGAGATGTGAATTGTAATCCCTCCTTTAATGACAGTCTCTCCATCAGGGGTTAAGCATTTGCTCATGTGAGAGGTGGAAGTGCATTGTGTTCTCTAGAAAGTGCCCAAATCATGATGCCCTAATCATGAGGCTACAAGTTACATGCCTGGTCTTTTGTCTGGTAGACATATAACAGGTGCAAACAGAGTGAAAGATGCTCAGCAGAAGGGATTCCAAGGAAACCTTATTGTAGAAGACTACAATAGTAAGTCTGGCCTAGTGTTTGGTTGACTGTCCTAAAAATCAGTAATGAGGAGACCACAATAGTAAGAATTTGTAAGTCTAGACTAATGTTAGGTTGACTTCCCTAGAAATCAGTATATATACAGAAAAGATGGTGGACCCTATATTCCACATCAGAGAGGTGACATAGCTGTAACTGCTGCCACCATCACACATATTCCATAGAGAGGAGTGCTTTTCAAGGAAAAGGTTTTCAAGGCTTTAGAGTCTTCCCTGTGGCATGAGAAGGAGCTGCTGAAGGAGAGACTAAGGAGACAAAAGATAAGACACAATGTCAATGTCTCACTCAGTCAAGTGGATGCCATTCTGAGCTGTTCTGTCGTTCACATATCACAGAGCAAGCCCACACCCCTCCTGACTGGCTCCTGTCCCTAAGCAGCAATGGGGCTGTGCAGTTCCAGGCACTTTCCTGAAATTGTGACAATATCAAAAGATACTGGAAGCCAACAGATTACTTTCTGAATCTATCTTGAACTGACTGCTAATTAGTGTTTTGTCTGATAGCCCTTTCATACCTGGATGCTGATAGATAGAAGTAAACCACAAATGGAGCACATTTTTGTTTATCATTAATTTTAACTTAATTTCATATAGACTTGTGAGACCCTGCAGTAATCTTCTCAATTTGTCACACACTGTAAATTCATTTAGTATGTTTATTCATTCCAGGAGTCTTTTTTTGTTACTTCTTACAAGTCTAATCAAATCAATACATTTTATAATAGGTTGGATCATGTGATATTGCTTAAACTAATCTGGTGAGCTTCTACTTAATTATAATATTAGCTGTCACTAAAGTTTATTATTAGATTTTCCAATGCCCTGAGGGCATTTTCCATGTGGTAGAAAGGCAGGGCTCTGGATGAACTTGTTTAGATCCTCATAATCAGGACAGCCCTCATGCCACATTTATGTGAAAAAAACAATTACTTCACTTTACAAAATGAACAATCAAAAATACAAACTTCTCTCATTCTTGCTTTAATGCCTGCATCTGTATTAGATCAAAATCTAGTAGGTATTCACCTCCTGAATGATAGTTTCTAGGCCAGGGACATCAAGGCATATGGGTCGGATGGAAGTTTAGGTATGAAACACCCTAAAAGTTTTAAACCCCCTTAAACTCTGTATTTTAGGTATGAATATTTAGGTAGTTGTTTTAAAGATTCATCCTCTTTTGCCAGCAGTAGGGTTACCTTTTCTGTGAGACATCCTTTACTTCTCTCCTAGTCCTCACAAGTTTAAAGGTTATTTTGTTCTTAACAGATGTTTGCAACAACTTTATCAGCAATTTAAAGAATCAAAGTTTTGGCAATATCCCTTGCATTTTAGCTACCATCTTTGTTTTGAGTTCAGATGCTTAAAAATGTCTCACTACCTAAAGATTAAATAAAACAATAAGTTCATCTCCTAAATCAGGTTTTAGTGAGTGAAGTATGGTTGTCTCCTAGGCTTTCATTCAACTCCATCAAAGTAATATTCTTCAGAAAAAGCTTGCTTTTGCCTTGACAAGGATCTTAGGACATATTAATGCTGGCTCTTTGACAGGAGCTAACAAAAAGGCTTCTGAGTGCAGCAGTTCCACTCTGCAGGGTGGACTCTTACCATCTTGAATGTGTGATGAACCGTGACTCCAGAATTTCAACGAGGAAATAGACTGTCACCGAGTTGTGCAAGGGGCTAACTCTGGCCATGGAGGCTGAAAATGTCCAGTTCAAAGGACTGGCGCTTGTGCAGGAATGAGTCATTCTTCCCAGCTGAACTGCAGCATTGGCTGTACCGTCAGCTCCCAGTAGCTGTGGTGGCAGATTTGCAATGCAACTCTGTTTTCTACATAGATACTTACTTTAGGAGTATTATTGGAACTACACCTCACTTTTGGGAATTGGGGGCTCTGAAATCATGCTGAGGTCACTGGTAACTCACATGCACTTGTTCAAGAGGGAGAGTTTCTCTCTCTTGAACAGAAGAATGTCTGCCAAGTATTAAGGATAGCTCGCACTGCTACCACAAGCATTGGCAAATGGAAAGGTCTTACAGAACTATTTGAAAACAAATGCAGGAAATAGCATAAGAATAATTTTGGCCTGCAGCTCCCAGCGAAAGAATAAAGAAACAAATTTAGAAGGACAGAGCCAGACTTCATTGCTAGGCTTCAAAGCCACTGTCAGTGTTGGCTGTAAGCATGCAGGAACACATGAGAGACCCTGTACATACCTATGTCTTGGTAACATATACACGGTTCCCAGGAGACCCACTGAAAAAAATTAAGGTAAGAAAACCCAAGGCAGGGTTTAATCAGGAAAGCAATAGACTTTTTTTTTTGTTTAGTTTTGTTTGGGGTTTTTGGTTTTTTGTTGTTTTTCTACAGAAACCAGGCCTGAATGCCTATAGAATATATGAGAAAAAGGGACTGCTTTAGTTTTTGAGGAGTGTCATTTTATGGCCTAGACCACTGTTCTTTTTCCATTTTTTGGCATCTTTTTAACTATAAACCTGTTTATCTGTTTTGAATCATAACGTACCAGATAATTTCTTTTTACTTTTAAATTGGATTGGTTTTGTCTGATGCTGCAATAAATTATTTTGGCAAAAAATAGAGTTTTTAAATTCCTTTTTTAGTTGGGCATTGACTTCACATAGTAATTCACAAAACCAATAGTATCTGAGGAAGTAAAAAGAATAGCATAGTCAGACTAACTGCTTCTTAAAACAATTTTTTCTTAAGCCTATATCAAGGCATAGACTACAAGGGAAAACTGTTGAGCAGTCAAATGAGAGCCACAAAACCAAGAAGATACCTATTGTTTTCTGGGCCATTACTTATTTTCTCTTTCCCCAGTATGTATACAGAAATTTTGAATAAAGTCTATTTTCTACTTCTCCCACTCTGGCATTATTTATTCCTTCTATCAAAGATGAATTTCTAGTCCTTGAGCAGCCTTTAGCAGTTAAAAGCACACAGTAGAATACCAGTACTGATGAAGAATTCATATGGAATTCAGTGAACAGCTCACAGGAGTTCCACTTCTCCTCTCACCCCAGTCTGAAGCTCTCTTCCTTCATTTTTATAGAGGCTTTTTAAAAACAAACCTGGTAACAGCACACGTCAAATCTATCTTCTACCAAGTTACTGATGTAAAAAATAAGACTTTGCCCACCATCAAGTGATCAAACTGAATTCCTGCAAATATTGAAAAGATCCTGTAGGAGTGCTGAAAAATTGCAAAGAACTTTGGTGAATAGATGAAGTCAGTGTTGGGTAATTTATAGCTCCGATTGCTATTTATCCTTCCCCTTTGTGTCAAACCAGAATAAATTCCTTGTGAAAGGTCAGAGAAGGCAACAAGATAAAATCAATTCAAAGGAACAGAGAACTCTATGAGGTTATAAGGATTTGAAAAAAAATCCCCTATTTCCAAGTGAGAAATTTCTTCTTAGATGCCTAAGAAAGTTAACAACAATTTGATGATTGCAACGCAATCTTGGGTAGGGAGGAAGTGGAATCCTCTTAGTAAGCATAAGTTGGCGTGGGGGGGGGGGGGGAAATCCCCAGCATGTAAACAATTGGAAACTTCTTCCTTAAGTAAGTAAAATCTGATTTATAAAATTATAATGTGGCTTCTAATCAGAACATAGCCTAGTCTAAATAAGAAATAGAGAACTTTTCCTGTTTCTATCAAAGGATTTTATCTAATCAGTTGCAGGCATTAGATTTATATATCCAAAGCCATGCACTATGGGAGAATGAAAGGTGAGGTGATACAGAAATTCTGTAGTTGGTATCTGCTCTTTATTGAAGTTGCCTACTTCCAGCTCTTAAACTAGGACAATCTCTCTGCTTAAACCATGAAATGTGTAAATCAGAAACAAGGGCAGCTGGCAAAATATACAGATTTTTTTTTCCCCAATGCCCTATTTTATGGGAATATGTGCAGTTTTTCTGCTAAACTAGGGGTTGCTTTCATTCATCAGGGTTTTTCATGGTAACATATCCAAATCTGTGTTCAGCAGAAACACGTAACCTCAGTACAGAAGAATATGGATGGATTATTTTTTCTATCCAATGCTTTAGTGACTTGAGAAAACCATATTACCAACTAAGAGAGATTAAGTTCTCTGTGTCTTACAGAGAACAATTGGCTAGTTTGGTAATACATCTCCCCTCTCTTGAAGAGAAAGAGTTAGTACATTATTTAGCACAGCTGTAAGCTTATTCTTATGCCCCTACCTAAGTTCCTAGCTTGTTAAGAAACCTCATTTCATCCCTTCTTTACACTTGTCTTAGAATATTTTTCTTGCATTTAAATGTAGAAATTGCTGTTTATGGTAGAGAAAGGTATAAGCAGAAATGAACTTAAAAGCAGATGTAAAGTTATTTTGCCCTCATGCATTTAACATTCAGGAGTCTCTCTTCTCCTTAGCTGCACACATGATTCTTATAGGTTTCTCAGGATATAGATTGATACAAGAGAATAAAAAAGCAATTTGGTTGGCAGAAGACAGGCAGCAGTTTAGACACTAAACAAAAGAAATCCAGTTATTTAATTTATATATATATATATATATATATATATATATATATATAAAGAAAAGAAAACCAACTAAAAAACAAACAAGCAAAGTGGGACTCTGCAAAGGGTTATAAGACAGTTCACTCTAGCTGAATGCCAACTGCCCACCAAAGCCACCATATCTCTCCTCTCCTCAGCAGGACAGGGGAGAGAAAATATAACAAAAAGTTCCTAAGTTGGGATAATGGCAGAGAGACATCACTCACCAGTTATGTCACAGCCAAACCAGAACTGGTTTATGGAAGTTAGTTAAATTTATTACCAACTAAAATCAGAACAGGATAATTGAGAAGAAAAACAAATCTTAAAAACACCTTCCCCCACCTCTCCCTCCTTCCTGGGCTTAACTTTATTCTTTATTTTCTATTTCCTGCCCTTGAGCAGTGCAGGGAGATATGGAATGGGAGATTATGGGTAGTTCATCACATTGTTCCTACCATTACTTCCTTCTTGGGGAGAGTTCTTCCCCTGCTCCAGTGCCACATCCTTCCCATGGGAGACAGTCCTCCTCGTGAGGGGATGAGTCCTTCCTGCAGGCTACATTTTGTCACAAACTGCTCCCATGAAGTCACAAGTTCTGCCAGCAAACCTGCGCCGGTGTGGGCTCCTCTCTCCATGGGGCCATAAGTCCCACCAGGAGCCTGTTCCAGAGTGGGCGTCCCACAAGGTCACAGCCTTCTTTCAGGCACTCCCCCTCTCCAGCAGGAGTCCCTCCACGGGCTGTGGGTGGCTCTTTGTTCCTCTGTGGTTCTCAAGGGCTGCAGGACACAGCTGCCTCACCATGGGCTGCACCAGGGCCTGCAGGGGTATCTCGGCTCCTTTAACCCTCCTTCTCTGACCTTCGTGTCTGCAGAGCTGCTCCCCTCACATCTTCTCACCTCGCTCTTGTCTAGCACAAATAATGTGGTTTTTTTTCTCATCTTAGGGAATATAATTTTGCATACCTAATTTAAAAATATTTTTAATAAATCCCTTCAAATTCATCAGGCTATGTATTTTAAAAAGTGTAATTATATTTGAGGAACTCTTAGGTTGCTGACATTCACGTAGTTTGGGAAGTATATTGTGTGAAGTTTGTAACAAGTTTTTATTTTAACAGCTTCTGATTTCCCATCTGTGTATGGCGCACTAAATTTATAGAAATGCATGGTAATTACTGCTTTTTGTTTTTTGGTAAATCTCTAGGTTTGACTCACTCTTGAGATGTCAAAGTTTAAATAGTACAAAATCCTATAAAATGAAGATCAGAAGGTTATATTGTTGTTCAGTCATTAAATAAAACTAGTATGATACTGACTAAACTGGGGCAGTGCTTAAACACTTAAACCGTGATATGGTATAATCTATCCTTAAATTTAATCTACTATGAAAGAAATTATATAATCATGGAGTTAGATCCTAGAGTTTTGGAATTACTTGTTTGGAAAATTAAATAATTGCAATGTGAGACTGAACTTAATACTCTCGGAAAAGAATGAATCATCATCCATTTGCTCCATGGGTGAATTGAGCTTTGCAATAGTTGAGATTAATACAGCCCAGTTCCTGAAATAAAGCAAATTCATTTGCTCTGGCACAAACAGCAAATTAACTCCATCACTATGAGCAGATTTTACAACATTTGCTGCATTTGTAACATTTTCATTCTTATTACTTTATTTACTCTTACTAGAGCTGCTCAGGCACTGGAAACATTTCTTCCTCCCATAAACTTAAGTGTTTCTCTGCTTTTAAAATTTCCTGTATTTTGATTTTCCTTATTTTCTGCATTTATTATGCACATATCTAAGAGAACTATGTGGAGTACAACCAAATTCTGGCAAATTCTCCAAAGAAAAAGGAACTGTTAGGAGCATTAAATGCCTTTGCTAACAAGAAGCAAGGAGAAAGGATAAGTTTTGAAAGTTTTGAAACTCCTCATGATCTGAAGGTTTTACAATTTGGGTTCATATTAGTTTTTCTAAATCTTATGTATGTGAATGCTCATTGTGGACTACAGATATTTTAGGAGTTAAAGCACTCTTATCTAAATTAAAAACTTTTAATTTTAAAGCCTTTTCATGGAGAACTTAAAAAAATATTTTTGTTTTTGTTTTTGTTTTGATCCATACTGGTGATAACACCTGCATTTAATCCTAAATTAGATACATAGGGGTTTTTAAGGTTTGTACTGAAATGTTCTGCCTAAAATAGTTTTGTGTAAAGAAAGTGGAGACATTTAGGTTCTTTCAATATTCCAAAGTTTCTCTCTTCAAAGGTCCTGATGGGTAATAACTTCTAATCCTATATTTAGCACATAGCATTTTTCTCAAACTCTAAGGTTGCTCATAGTATACACTTCAAATGCATTTTTAATATACCATTATATAACATTTTGCTTGAAAGTATATAAAATTATGAAGATGCTGTGTGGTGTCACACTTTTCCCCATGTCACATTTCATTTTGAACAAAATTGCCATAATGCTTGACTAGGGTTTGAAGAGTTAGTTGAGCTCATTCTGACCTTTTATTATGGTCAAGTATCTTGAAACTTGTTTAATGGTGATTTTTCTTCTTTGTTCAGTTTGTCGATGTTTTCTAGTTTTACATATTGCATTTTAAGATTGCCAGATGAATACAGTCTGTGAGTAATTCATCTGGAATTTTCCATTTATACTTCTACTATAACTTCCCTAGAGTTATACATTGTAAATGTATAAATAGACTTATATTAAGTCATTTGCTGAATTTTCCTCATTTCAGGTTTTGCAAAATTGCAACAGACCAATGGATTAATAACACATATTTTTATCTCATTGTCTGGATTTGGGGTTTGTGTACCTGATCAATAAAATAATTGAGATCAGGGAGTTGTCTCCATTGTATCCTTCTTAAGGAAGCAAAGTTAACTAAATTCAGCTGCTAATTAATCAATTACAAATGAATATTCTCTGAACAGAACTTAAACCAAAACTGGATAAAAATTTATGAATGTATTGGAGAAAAACAAAAACCCCACAAAAAACCCACAAACCCCAAAACCAACTAACCAAAGAAATACCACCAAATCCCCAAAACAAAGCAAACCAAATCCACAGAAAAGCAGAACTATACATATTACCACCTTTCTTATATCCATATCTACAAGTTTCCCTTTCTTTGCTTTCTAATTTTCATGCAAGTTCACTTGCTAAATAAAATGGCTAAAGTAGCTTGTTATATTCAATATACATTTTCCTATGTGTAATATAATCTCTTTATTTCTAGCTTATATCCTTTGCATTCTCTAAACAATTTTATTCTCATTTGGATATAGTATTTTCTTTGTGCATCTGTACATTTACTTACATCTTAGATAAAATAGATGCATTCATCCCTCATTTTTTTTTTTTCTCAAATGAATTGTGTAATTTTATTCTGAGCATATTCTCTCTTTCAGCCTCTATATGCTTGAAGTAGAATACATTTTGTCATGCAAATCACGTGCACTTTTTGGAAGAATTATTTTTCAGTTCCTTCATCTGTTACATAATGAGAAACTCCTCAGGACTCTATTGTCACACACTACTGAAATCTGTTTGAATTCATTTCTATTAATGTTGTTATGTACAAGATAGATGCTTATGTTTAATCTAGTTACTGACTTTTTATCCAGTGGAGAGAAATCAGATTTCTCATAGGATGACTCATCTCAACCAAAGATAGGTACTTGCAGGTCAGATGAATAAACAGCTGCAAGAGCTTGTTTCAACCTCCTGATGGTAAAGGGTGCCTGTGGTGACTGGACTAGACTCCAATGTGATTTTTTACATGCCTAAAGCTCCATGAGACTACCATCTTCTCTAAATTGCTGTGCTGACTAATTGGCACATAACTATGAACTGAAGGATTAGCTCAAAGAAGAGTCCTAGAAGATTTTTGTGGAAGTGTTTGAGCTACCCTCAATGGATAAGCAGTAATATAAAGGTCAGAATGAACAGCAGAGGTAGAACTTCAAACATAAGCAAGCAAAATATAAGGCCTGGTCTTTACTTACATGTGGAGAGGAAAAAGTTATGTTATAGAGTCACAATTCCTCTGTCAGTTTTGTTAGCATCACAAGGAAGAAAGAAGACAAAAATTCTAGACTGCATTTTATTCTTTGCTTCTATTTAAGCATTTTTTCTGTGTTTAGCTGCTGTGTTATACTTTATTATATTGCTTAAAATTTTCCCAAATTAATGATGAAGGAGACCTTTCAGTGAAATTATGCTATCTTCCATGGCATTTACCCTGAGTTAATGTTTCTGTTACTTTTTCTTTACAGCATCTCAAGAATGCTAATATGAACTAGAGCTGTAACATATATAATTTTATTTGTTTTGATGAACTAAGAACTTGTAATCTGGGTGTCATAAACCCAGTCATAGCACAAGACAGAATTTGTTTTACACCTGGAACTCACACTGAACTCTCCTAGGGTTTTAGGTTCACTGAGTTTATGAAACTATTTAATGTCTTGAAAGGAAATAAGTAAGTACTGATATATTTTTTTTAATGGAAGCTGATTTATTTGATTTGTGTAGACTAATAACTAATCTGTAAGAATTGTGTCCATTTAAGAAAATCAGTGTTTATGCAGCTGTATGGGTGAAGAGACCAAAACCCTGTGGAAATCAGGGACTTACTACAGATATCAACTATCTATGTGCTGGACCATGTATGGCTGAGTCTTTTGCTGTGCCTGGGGTAGTCTGAAGGTGATCTGCAGTGACTCGTGCACTTGCTGATGCACACTTGCCTTCTGGATTACACAGTAAGCTGTTGGCAGTGTGGGAGTCTTCAAGGCTGGCCTCTACAAGGAGAAAGTGTAGCCACTTCCATCTGGACCCACCACTGGCCAAAGCCCAGTACATCATCTGAGTGCTGTTACACTGTGCTGTTACACAAAGGAAACAACCTTTGTGCATGTTCAGTTGCCCCATGATCAAACCATGAAATCA
Source organism: Taeniopygia guttata (assembly GCF_048771995.1). Taxonomy (NCBI): domain Eukaryota; kingdom Metazoa; phylum Chordata; class Aves; order Passeriformes; family Estrildidae; genus Taeniopygia; species Taeniopygia guttata. The sequence continues at coordinate 27,419,302 of NC_133027.1, read as the reverse complement.
CCAGGTACAAGAACTGGTATCCACAGGACAGCATGCAGAGATCAGATGGAGCCTGGGTATAGACTGTATTCAAAGAAGGAATTAAATAAACTATATTAAAGAATGTGGGGGTCATTCCTTCTTTTTTTGCACATGTACTGCTGCCTCTTTATTACATATGTTGTCTATTATAATTCTACTTTCAGGGAAGGAGATGGTTACTTAGATTATAGAAGAAAGTCCCTATTTTTTCTTCAGTGCTCATTTGGTTCAGGAAGCAGATAACCCTTACTCATACCTAAAGCAAATGAACCAGTAAAGAAATTTGAAGGCAAATTGAATTTCTGAAATACAAAACTCTTGACTATTCTGATTTTTTGATGTATGTGGTACTATGTCTACTCCCACATACATGGTTAACTATTCATTTAAATTATTGTATCAAATTTATTGCGAGGTGTCAGAAGGGTAGTTCATTCTAATTGAGCTCACACTGACCATTCATTCTACTGCAAATTCCTAAAATATTTAATAATTTTTGAATAAGCAAATGCAAAGTTTGGGGTTTTTCCTTCAATTGCTTGGATCCACTGCCTTTTGACTTCAGTTCTACATGATAATACAATGTATTTGGATGGCACTGGCAAGAATACATACTGATTTTTACCTGTTCTGTCTTTGAATAAACTGCAATCTGTTATGCTGTGATCCACTTCATTATCAGACTTAGCATTAAAAAATATAGTACAGATAAACTTCAATTTGTCTTGACACTTCAAACTAAAGAGTTGTAAAATGTGTCTTTGGTTTTTAGTAGTGCTGTGAAAAAAAAATTGATCTCCAACTAGCAATGAAGTCATGTTTGATGTCATTAGAAGTCTATATTTCTTGTCTGACAGATTTTAATGCCTTTTTTTTATTATTAATGAGATATAAGGTGAAATTCAGAAAGGTACTCAATGGCTTTGCAGCCTAAGTATCACTGAAAGTCAATTTTACTTCATAAGTTTTCAAAAATGAACTTACACAGAACTTGTTTCTGTCTAGTTTGCTGTAAAAAGATGTGTAATGAAACCTGCTGTCTACCCCTTTGACCAGAAAAAAAAAAAAAAAAAAGAGTTTAATGAATTTAGCACTTCCTACTCTTTAATAAACTTAAAGGTGTTGTGTTTAAATCAAAGCTCCCTGTGATCTAAGTAGGTTAAGTACAATTAAACAGACTAAAGTAGCATTATTCCTATAACACCCCAGATGGAAAACCCCCAAAATTCATTTTCCATATACATGCCCATATGGTATGTCTTGAAAGCTACCAGACCAGGATTACTTCTGGGGGGATGGCTTACATTCATCTTGAAGTTGCTTTAGGAGAACACACCTATCATTGGCCTTCTATCTTTCTGAACCACAGAGCACCAGCCTAAATTGTTCTGAAAAACAAAGGTGCAGAAATACAATCTGATGGCACAGGTGAGCTCTGAGCTCTGTTGCAAACACCACTATTTCTTCCTACGCTGTTAAATGGGAAAGGAGAACTATTCATGCAGTAAATTGAATCAGGGTAAATTATTAATAAACTATCTGAGTTCTGCGCTTTTCTTTGTTTTATTTGTTTGTTTTTTAAAGAAGGACTTATGTCTTCCCTTTATCCCCACACACAATTTGTAGTAAAAGCCGATTGACTATTAAACCTTTCAATTCTGCTATCAGTCTTCTCTGCTTCTTCAGTGTTTTATAAGTTTGCAGAAATCAACAGTTTTCCTGCTCCTATTCTTTCTCAGCAAGGAGATTTGTTCTCAGGTGTTGTATCCCTCCCATCTAGAAATACTACAGAATAATAAGGCATCGGTCACCGACATTCTCTACATATTTTTGTAAACACATGCTGTCCCTCAATTATCTGCATGATGAGTGGAAATTGCGTAAACGTTGCCTGTATGTATCTTAGAATTTTGAAAACATCACACACCAAATCTTTATGTAATGTCAGTACAACACATTCAAAACCTTGTGGATGCCATTATAAAGATTTTGCTTTGATTTTTATCTTTCTCATTCCTTCTTCCTCTGCCAACTCCCCCCAACCAAAACAAAACCACCGACAAACAAAAAACCAAAATCTAAATTCCTCTACAGAAACAAAAAGACTTGAACAGTACTAGGCCATTCACAAATGTATTATTGCAACAACTGTCTATTTCATTAGAAGATAGTAGTATTAATGGTACATACTAAGAAAAAATGTGACATAGGGGTTGAGAACAAAATGTTGTATGATGCCATAGACTGCTTGTTCTTGAGGTCCCACAAATGGAATTTTCATGAGTTGAGATGACTTAGACATTTTTTGTTTACTTTTAAAATCAAAACACATTACTGTATGATCTGTTGGGGTAAAATCCTGAATAAATATAACCTAAAGTAAATGTATACTTAAAGCTAAACTCTAATTAAAATAAATTTTATTTACCCAAGCTGTAGACACTTTAATTGCATAATAGTTCTAATTCTGTCAGGCGTGGCCGTGGGAGCTGCAGCACGGCATTCCTCGACAGAGATCGCCCTTTCCACAGGACCTCCAGGCCCCCGCTGCGCCTCTCCAGCTGCGCACAGCAGGCACGGGCAGACGTTTTCGGCGCGGTCTGTGAGCGGCGGTGCCCGGCCGCTGATGCGCTGATCACACCCTCAGGGGAGAAGCTGTCTGGCAGCTCCAGCACGGCCACGCCGCCGATGCGGCACCGCTTTAGCGAGGCGTCTCCCCGGACCCAGAAGGGCCGAGGAGCCCGGGGAGCGCGGCGGAGCTCGGGGGAGGCACCGCCGGGGAGGGAAAGAGAGAGAGCCGGGCAGAGCCGCCTCCTCCCGGCTCCAGCACCGCGGACAGCGCCCGGCGAGCGGCGCGGGCGGGCGGGGTGGGGCCGCGCGGGCGGCGCGACTCACGGCGGGCACGGAGCCGCGGCCCCGCGCGGGGACACGGACACGGCAACACGCGCCGGGCCGCGGCCGCAGCACGCCGCTGCCAGGAGATCACCGGCGAGCACGGGCAGGGCGGCCCACGCAGCGACACCGGCGGCACAGGCACACTGAGACACGCGTGGACAAACGGGCACAGGGGCACGGACCCAGTGCGCGCTCTCGGGCACAGACACAACCGCCAGGCTCACAGAAAGCTCCGCAGCACAGCCTCTCCCGCGCAGCCCGCTCTCGCTCTCACACACACACACACACAGTTTCACACACACACACACACGCAATTTCACGCACGCACACACAGTTTCATAGACACACGCACAGTTTCACACAAGTGCACGCACACACACACACACACACAGAGTTTCACGCATACACACAGAATTTCACACAAAGACACACATAGTGTTTCACGCACACACGCAGTTTCACACAAACACACATATACAGTTTCACGCACACACGCAGTTTCACACAAACGCACACACACAGAGTTTCACGCACACACACGCAGTTTCACACAAACGCACACACACAGAGTTTCACGCACACACACAGAGTTTCACACAAACACACACACACACAGTTTCACACAACTGTTTCACACACCAACACGGACACGCGCCCGCGCTCCCACAGGCGCAACACCGGCACAGCCGCACACGGTCACGCGTGCGCGCACCGGCACCACGGGCGCCACTCACGGACATCACAGGTGCTCGCACCAGCGCTGACACAGGAACTGGCACACACAGCTGCACGCAGACAGACACACAGACACAGGCACACACACAGTGACAGACGCACAGACTGTGCTGGTTCCTGCCTGGACAGAGTTAGTTTTTGCCGTAGCCAGGAGGGGACATGGCCAGGACCCAGAGGCTGTTCCGCTATCACCTCGGGTCATTGCCGGCGAGGGACTTAAGGGGGATGGGAGTCTCTTCCTTAGAAAAGGGGTTCCTTCTGGTCCAGTAAGCGCGGGGTGGGTGCGGTGAGGTAACCTCGATTCTGAGCATTTTGCATGAGAACCACTTGTCTCTCTCGAACACTTTTATTTTTAGTATCATTGCTGTTACTCTTCATTTTCTTATCTCATTGCTGTTTCCAGTAAATTGTTCTTATTCCAACCGGTGATCTTTGCCTTCGATTCCTCCAATCCTTCTCCCTAGCCTGCCACGGGGAATGGGGAAAGGGTGGGGAGAGCGAGCTGCAGCGTGGTTTTAGTGGAAGCAGTAAATTGGGTAATTCCAGTCCTAAACCACAACACAGACACACAGACAGACACACAGACAGACACACAGGCGCGCGCGCGCACACACCTCCGCGCACGGCCGCCAGCCGCAGGCCCCCGCCTGGCGACAGCCAATGGCACGGCGAGTCTGCCCCCGGCGCGGTGTAGCCGCCAATGGGAGTGGCGGGGGCGGGGCCGGTCTGGCTCCGCCTCCCTACTTAAGGCCGCGGGTGGCCGCGGGCCGCTCAGTGGCGGGAGGAGGAGGCGCGGGGCTGAAGGCGCTCGAGCAGCGGCGCGCGGCGACCCGCGCACGTGCCCGCCCCCGCGCGGCGCGAGGGGAAGGCGGAGGCGGGGCCGGGGCAGCGCCCGCCGCGCGAGGGGCGGCGGCACCCGCGGGGCGGCCCCGGCGCGGCCACCGGCGAGCGGGCGGCCGAGGGCGCGGAGCGGCGAGCCGGCATCCCGCGCAGCCCGCCCGGCGTGCCCGCCGCGATGGAGCAGGACAAGTACCTGCCCGAGCTGATGGCCGAGAAGGACAGCCTGGATCCCTGCTTTGTTCACGCGATGCGCCTCCTGGAAGACGGTGAGGCTCCGCTCCGGGCTCCCCCGGCCGGGGCGCTCCTCGGGGTGGGCGCTCGGCGGCCCCGGCCGACTGACAGGGAGCGAACTCGGGTTTCCGGGCCGGTGGGCGGCGGGGCGGTCCGCGGCGGGACCCGGCCGCGCGTGGGCTCGGGGCGGCGGCGGTTCGGGGCTCGGGCGCCCGGAGCCGCCCCGGAGCCGCGCCGAGGGACCCGTCCGGCGGCAGCAGCGAGTGCCCCGCTCCCCGCCGCCCGCGCTCTCTCCCCGCCGTGCGCCGGCGTGCCGCGGCTGGGTCGCCTCTGCGGGAGGCGCTCCCCTGGTTCCCGGGCTCACTTACACAAAGACAGATGCTGGAGTCTCATTACATTCGTTATATCCTGTTTTCCACGCTGAAATAATAAGGTTTATATGGTGATACTATTATGCTGTTAATGCGGCGCTGTTTTAGTCGACTGCGCGAAGTCAGACATTGAGTTGATATGGCTTATCAATTTAATGACAGTTTCATCCAGGACATGATGATTTCCTCTTGGTTTTGTGCGGAGATCAGAATACACTGGTTATAACATTTGGTTTCTCAGTGTAGTTCGCCCTCCTTTCCTTGTTTTAGTTGGAGTAGAATTTTAGTTGGACCTCACCTAAAGGTTCTTTAAAAAGTTTATCATTTAGTCTCTCTTTTAATAATTGCTCAGTATAGTGGTTGCGTGAAGACCTCGTGGTATGGAGTTTTAACTTTTGCCAAAAGTGTAATCCATTAGGTTCCTCTTATACGTTTTTCTTCTTAGATATTTAATAGTCTTTATAAAATCCCTGTTAAACTTGGAACCTAATGTTGAAAAGAAGTAGTAAAGAATGATGCATAAATCAAGACAACCTATTAAGCTTTTAAAAGAGATTAAAGCAAAGAAATATATGGTCAGGCCCTTGAGAGTCACACATTCAAATAAACTCAGAGGTGGCAAATAATTTCCCAAGTTCTGTTTATGACTTAAAGAAAATCATAACTAATTCAGATTTACAATGCTAAGCAGTAAGTGTTTTTCCTCTGTCAGCAGTTTTTATATTGTCTTTCCTTAATGTATGTTTTATTGATTGTGAATGAAGATACTGAGTCCAGGTTTTGTTGGAGTGCTTCTGTTTGATAGCTTTGAAATTCATACTGAATTTCAGTATGAATACAGACCCATTCAGTACCCTTTTGTCATAGCTGCCTTGCTGCTAAAGAGGCAGCCATGCTGCTTTTTATAGTTGTTTTTCTAATAATCATACCATAAACTAAGTCCTTATTTCTTAGAGAAATGTATTTTTGGAACCTTGCAGTTCGGTCTTTTCCCAGAGGGGGGAAGTATCCTCTGAGAGTGTGCGTGTGTCTGGGAAAGGAGGAAGATGCAGGAAGGACAAACCGAAAGTAGGCAAATAAAAGTAAAATGAAAACAAATTGTTTTTTCTAGGTATCAAGTTCATGTAGAAGTTGCATTTTGAGCAACTGTGAGATTGAATAAATGAAGGATTTTCTCATTCCTTCTTAGCATAAGTAGGACTATGTATTATTTCACTGTTTTTTTTACAAGATGAAGGTGAGTTGTCTGAGAGAATGCTAATGTCAGATTCACACCAGGTACCTGGCATTATCCTTCAAAACACCATCTGTCAAGCTTTCTAGACATTTGTTTTAGAGTCTAACATATGATGACTGTTAAAACACTTAACCATGGTAAGAATGTTACTACTTAAGAAAATTAAAATTAATGCACTGGTTGCTGCTGGGCATAAATAGAAAGGAGATTTATAGAATGGGCAGAATTTTCTTTTTTGAGTGCCAGAAGAAAATGGGATCCTGGTGCAAGGATCTCTGTAGTAGTGAATAATTTCTAGGTTATATTAACGATGAAATATTTTTTCCAGACTCTGGATTTCTGTTCTTTAGAATGTAATGTGCAATCAGCTACATCCATAAAGATGCCAGCCAGGTGTTCTTTTTATGGTGTCCTAAGCATTTTTGATTGCCAGCACATTTTGTATCAAATGCATAAGTGTAGATTTGCTTTGGAGCTCAGAGCCTCAAGCATTCAGTCTGACTTGAAAGTGCTGTTTTGTTTCATATTGGCTGCTGAAACCCGAGGTTGAGAACAGTTGTGTTCCTGTGACAGACTGCAGAAGGACACACAAGCAATAAATATTCCAGAAAAATGCTTCTCATTTGCAAGAGTGGGTTTACTTGTAAAGATAAGACTGCCCATTTCCCCCCAATAATTTCTTTTGTTTGTTTGATTCTGTTGCATGGGTTTTCTTTGTTTGTGTGTTTTGGTGTACTTAACCAATATCAACACCAACATATTACTTATGTTTTCAATATGTAGGTCTAGGTCCTTCAGGTTGACCTGTTTCAGATGCATACTTCAATCAGTAGCTATTTATCCCTCACCATTAAGGGATGACTAGAAATCATTTATTTTAGTCCTTGCCTGGGTCTGGTATAATCCCCAGAAAAGGGACATTTCCTTTGGCAGACTATTTATATACATACCAAACAACATAAAGAAAGGTAAGGTCCTAATGAAGGTAGAAGGTACTAGTGCTATTTAAATACAAAGTGTGGAGACAAAACCCGATTTCTTTAAAAATCCCTGAGGGACTCTGTTGTGGATTCTATCACTGAATGGCCAATTGAGTGCCTTAATCAGAAGATACTTATTTCCCATGGGTCATAACCCGTTTCATGTAGAAGTAGATCCTACATGACTGTTGCACTATTAGAAATGGAAAAGTCATTGGTAAGTCATCTACTGGGAGGACTTGTGAGTGGCTAATGATATTTGCCTCACCCTAAGTTTTTTCAAACTTTTGCAAAATGCATTGAACATACTTATTCTGCAACTATAATCCATTCAGTAATGAAAATTAAATACCTTTTAATTGTAACAGGTAGTTGAACTCTAAAGAATAGGCTAATCTCCATCTATTGGAAAGGGCTTTTCTGTGTCAAGTGAACTGTTTTGTGTGCTAGGCTGTTATAAGAGCTGGAAGATTGTCCCTGTTTCATGTATAGTTTTAAACTATGCTGTTGTATACTTAATACCAGTAGTTATTTTCTCAGGTAAGATTGTTCTCCTTTTAGTTAGGATATGTACTGATAAATCTGTGACGTCAGGTAACACTTGGTTAGATAAAAAAATGTCAAAAGTCAAGAGCATGTTCTCAGGCAGTACCTTTTCTACCCAGCTTGTGCTTATACTGCAGCACACTCCAGAGCTCCCAGAAGAACTGAGAGCTGCTTTGTTCTAGTGCTGCTCCCTACCATCAAAGCTACCAGCTCCTTATATGTGTTATTTCTCCATGTTTGTAAATATTTATTGGTCTGTGTAAGATGTCTGTGATTATGAATATAAAAATAAGTGTGTTACTTCAGCTCTGAAGGTGTGGATGACGTAGAAAGATACAACCAACTGGAAGTGTTTGGTAGTTCCAGACTGGTTTTATATCCACATTCCATTTAACAGGCTAAAGTGTCACTAATTGTCTATGTAGTTTTTGAGGTCAAGCAAATTATATATGCGTGTGTATATATATATTTATGTGTGTGTGTCTATTTATATGTATGCAGCTGTGGAATATCTTGCATAGTGTGATCTTAAAACCAGCTCTGTGTTTTGTAATATAAACATAAAAGAAAAAGACCGATTGGAAAGAGCTGGCCAAAGTAAGAGCATCTCTCCCCATGGAAATATCAGCATTACTAGGGTAATGAGGTAGCTAATTTCTCTCTCTTATAATGACAGTGCAATTGACCTCAGAATTTCAGCTGGCATTCTGAAGGCAATGAGAATCAGGCCTTTAATCTTGAATTAAGTCCCTAGGTCATTCCATGTGGCATAGCAGAGTTCGTTAAATCTCCAAGTTGTGTAAATTAGATTAATATAGCTCAGCTATCATCCCCATGCAGGCTTCTTGTAGGATGGGACATGATTATTCAAAACATTAGCCTTTACACTGAGCATAAGTAGGTTCTCTCATACAAACTTGCAGTAGGACTTCTGGCTAGTACAAAACTGTTGACATAATGCAATTTATTTTGTCTTATATTCAGTATTTTAACTAATACACTGTCATAGGTGGGTTTGGGGTTTATTTGGCCTATTGGAGATAGGTGTTCTTTTCATATAAAGATGCAACTTTAGTTCATGGGTGTGTTTTTGTTAAAAACCTGGGATAATAATAAGGTTGTTACATGAAAATTATTTGTCTTGGAACTATAGAATATGACAATCATATCCTTAGCCCTAGATGTGAAAGGCTGTTGATCAAGCCTATGACCCGCTAAAACCAGGCTTCTGATTATTTTTAGTTTTTATCATTTTTTTCATTGAAAACTACTCGTGTAAATATGCTTGCAAATTTATGACTTCACTTGTCTCAACAAGCCTTTTGACTAAAATAAGATTAATGTAAAATGTAAACATAAATTCATACATTAATATTAATCTGTGAGCGGTCACTATTCTGCTTATTGTTTCTTTTATTCCTGATGTTTACATCACGTGAGAAGAAATCTGTATTCACAAAATAGTTGGTATTAATCATTGTTTGCTTTGCTGTCTCAAGACATGCACTGTAAATTCCCGGTAGTCAACCTGAGTTGACTCAGGAAACATGCTAATATTCAGAGTGTGTATTTTAGGTACCTTGGTTTCATTAGAAACTAGATTTGTATTGATCATTTGGAGCCTTTTCAATAGAAAGTGCAAACTCTAGATGAATACAAGATACTTGCAATCTCTATAAAGTAGTGATGTGCTAGGCATTACGGACTTGGTTCAAAGCTGACTAAAGTTAATGGGAATTTTTCTATTGTGTGTAGTGGGCTATCAGACACTCCTTGTAATACAAATACGATCTATTGACTGGTATAGCCAGTAGGACATGCTTTTGCCTTGTAGAATGTAATGCAGATGAATCCCAAGTGATAACCAGATTTATGAAAAATAAAATATTATAAAATGTTAGAATGAGTATAACAAAGCAAATGTTATGTTTGTATTGACTCCAGCTTCTTCGTCATAAAAGGCAGACTTGCTTCAGAGAGAGAAAAAAGAAATGATAGATGTGATTTAAAGAATAAAAATAATAAAATTCTTTCAGACATCTGAAGCCACTTAGGGCCATTTGATCTGTGATCTTAGAAAACATGTACTTTGAAACGCAGTAAATTGTTTTGCAAAGAGGCAACAATATGAGTGCAGTAATTGAAGGTTAGATTCTAATACCCTGGTTTAAATGAAAGGTACTTTGCTCTTTAAATAGTGTTTGACTCAGTAGAGTTGCTAAAGGTGTGATTTAGTGCAACTAGCAGAACTTAGTACCGACTGTTTAAGGGAATGTCAAAGTTATTTGCTGAGGTTTATCTGGATACCCAGAGCCTCATCAACAAAGTGCTAGTTTTTTGGCAACATGAATGTTTTCCTTGAAGGAGAAGAATATATTTTACTTGTCCTGGGAATTCTTTTAGTAAATTTTTGTCATATTTAGTCTCCTTGGTATATACATTCAGAGTGCAACTGCTGTAACTGTCCATCTCTCTTCCTCTATACCTCTAAGTAAGCATTTTAAAAGTCAAGAATTTGGAAAATTGTTAATATTTGTGGTTAGTACTGCAAGAAGACAGAATACCTGGATAGCTGAGTAGAACATTCCTGTCAACTGTTAACTTCCTAAGCACTGAACACCTGTGTAATGTGTAGAATAGAGTGGCCATTCCTAACCAGGAGGTGGCATGATTGGGCTCCACATGCCAAAATAGAGCTTCATATCCTGGCACCTTCTGGGAAAGGGCTCGTCGGGTCCAACAGACACATCAAATTCTTCTTCATTGGATGTATACTTTTCTCATGTAGGCAATATGCAGAAAATATATACTGACAATGAAATTCACTGGAGCATGCTGGGCTATTTAGTAGTCTATAAAATCTGATATGATCAGCAGTGACCTGTGCATGAATCTTCCAATAAAGGCTAAACATCTGCCTAACCCACCAAAGCAGTGCCATGGGAGTGAAACAGTTCCTCCATGACACGAGGACACAGGTTTCAGGCTCAAAGTATGAGATGTCTTGGGCCTTACTTTAGAAGGCGTAAATGTAGCTGCTTCTTAGTAGTTCTTCTCAAAGGTTTATTAAAATGGGAATACGTTACACCTTTCTGTGCCTTGTAGCTGTACTGTAGGCTGCAAATGCTGCTTTTATGAAATAGTTGTTTTCTGGATCAGCAGGGTCACTGCAGTCACCTGGTGCCTCAGTTCAGCATTAGAGTGCCTTTTCAAAAATAAGCTGTTTTTCACTGCTTCAGTTAAATCTCTTTTCTCTACTAAACTGCTGAATGTGGAGGAAAATTCAGTGTTGTCACAGCTGATCTTAGAATATACAAATTTTTTTAAAATATTTTGAGAATAAATAATAGGAAGAGTGTTTTCATCAGGGATTTGAAGTGTTAAGAAAGCATGCACAATAGGAAAAAAAAGTCAGTTTTGCAGGTGGACCCTGCTAAGCATTGTGAAGGTATGCATTCATCTTTTCTTCACCTTGCATTTTTCAGTCCTTGGATGGGTATCAGTGCACTATATCAGAATAAGCAAGGAAGCAGACAGTTTTTAAAATCAAGTGTGTAAAGTATAGAACTTTACTCATGCTGCAGTTTAATCTTTGGCTGTATACGCAAATAACATTTTGCAGTCTGACCAGAAAAATGGAAAACCTTAATACTCCTGTTAAGATCTGATGTACATAGTACATGGAGTCTTGACTTGTCCTACATATCTTCAGTGAATACATTCTAAAACTCGCATCTGTAAGATGTAGACTGATGCTGAATTTCATTCTAATCTTTGAGATCGCTATGTGAAAAGAGCTTCATAAGAAATGTGTAGTATTCTTACTACTTTTGGTGCAAAATTACTGTTTTTTAAATCTTCAGGCAGAAATAATCGTGGTTATTACAGTCCTCTGTAAATCCTGTCATATTTTAATTAGAATCCTGCTGGAAATTAGTACAGCTATTTCCTTATCCTAAAAAGGGCTGAAACTAATAAAAACTAAGAAATACTTAAGACTTTCAGCAGACTAAAAACCTCTAACTCCCCCACTTCCCTCAAAAAAACCCCTCCTGAAATAATGTCTGCCTGTTCTTGACTTCAGAACCTTTGCTGTTGAAAGGGAATTTTTTAGTTTGAATTCTGAAAAAATTATCAAGTGAAACTTCTAATAATGCTAATATGGCAATATTGAAGATAAATCACACTTAAATTGAGATGGTACAAAGTTTTGATGGTCATATATGGCTGCATATGATATAACCAGAGACATCTTAAAATCGTCAAATGCTCTGCTTGCACTGGGCATTCCTGTTTATTGTTCTTGGGTTAGCATGAGGCAAAGGCTGAAAGACACAGAACAGGTCACTGCTGTTTTAGAATTTCTCTGCACCTGCTGAAGTCTCATCAGTTATTCTAGCATCTATCCCTTGTTGTAAGGGTTACACTGACAGATGTAGAAAAAAAAGTCAAAAACTTTTGATTCATAAAATACTTTAAATTCTGGTAATCAGTGTAACTATTAGAAAAAATAATAGTGTGTGCTAGTCTGTAAAAGATTTATCAAAACCTGCATTCTTCCTATTTGCTCTGCTTTGGATCTGGAACAGAATGTTTATTTGTTTTGTAGTAGAAGCATTTTTGCTTTGCTAACTGGTAAACACAGGTGTGTCTTCAGCAAAAGCAGGGATCGAAGCCCCTGGTTCATAATCAGTCAGCTTCCAAATAGCAGCGCTGCAAATCAAGAAAAAAATTTTCCTAAGAGGTTTGAGCACTGGAGAAAGAAAACAAATCTCCAAGTTCAATGTTCCAAGTGTTCCTTGGGATTTAAGTGTATGTTTCAAAGCTCTCTTTTAAATACTTGAAGTTAGAGAACTTGCCATGAACTCAGGGACCATGTGCGTACGTTTTAAAATGGCTTTTCAGTATTGAAAAATTGAGTAAACTTACCTGTCACAGTGTAAATTTTTGTCTCTGTGTTTCTGCTAATGAATGCTCATATTGCCAATTTTTCTGAATATTTCTAAGCAGACTTGTTTGTTGCATTTTGTCTTTTTTGAGATTGTGGAAAGAACCTTTTGGTGTTGTCAGGGGTTGCTCTGAAGTCAGAATGTGACCTCTAGCTGGGGAAGGAGTGAAACATTGTTCTTCCTAAATAGAACTACACTGATCTGCTGCAGCTATGGAGCTGTTTTCCTGACTTTCCCATTTTAATTTAAACTGATTTTTCTCCAGTTCTCCTGAAAGGAGCAACACCAAATTTAAGTGACTTACTGTCCCTTATTTTGTTGTTTGAAGGGCAAATTAAGGACTAATGAAATAAATTCCAGGAGACGTTTCTCCTTCCTGTCTTCAGATAACTCAAGAAAACAGAGAGTTAGTTTTGGTAAATGATGCTTATTATCCTTGTGTCTCCATAGGGCATTAGAGCTGTCTAATAGCTTTAACTTTTGCAGGAGTACAGATTTGCAATTATGTCACTAATACTTGTATGCAAAGTAGTAGGATTTAGCTCTAGTAAAATTTGAAATAACATCATTCTCATACTTGTAAATCTAGGTAAATAAATGAATTATATCAATTTACTACTATGCTCAAAAGCCATTGGTGGGTAATGTGCCACGCCCAGTTCTTACATTGCATGTACTCCTTTTCCTGATCCTACACTCCTATTTAAAAAGATAATTCTGTCTTTGTAAATGCCGTATTGCAGAATGACCTGATTATCTTTGATTTGTTAGGGGCTGTCCACATGCTGTTGATGCTGTTACAGGAGTGATTGGTTTGTTCTTGCTGCAAATGGTTTAGTGTGGACACCAACAGATCAGGTTGTGCATAAGTCTGTGAAGAAGGGTTTTACTCATCAATGTCAAAGGGGTCCGAGGTCAGCAATGAATGTGGGAAAACAGGTGTTCATGTTACCTATTTTGTTGCTCTTCTTTTTCTGAAGACCAAACTGTGAGGTAGCCTGGAAACACAGTAGTTTATGTTGAGTTGTGCATGACAGAAAGATGTTCATGCAGTACCAGCTTGTTAGAATACACAAACCATCTGTTCAGCACAAAAAGTCTCTGGCTGCTCTGAAGTGTATGAATAATCTGGAATGATATGTCAGATGCAAGGGGGAAGAGAGGACTAAAGTTTTGGTAGAAATATTTTGATTTAATGATTTTTTTAAGGAATATTTGTACTGTAAGCTATCCAAGTCCTTCTTGTAGTGGAAGTGGGAGATGTTTTCAGCATAAAGTGGAAATAGAGCGGGTTGGTTTTGACACAAAGCAGGAACTCGATGTGATTCTGCATCCATCTAAGGACTGTAGATGTCCTGATTTGGAGACAAATAGAAAATAATTAGAAGCTGCTATGAATTGTAAATATTACTAACATGGAAGATCTCATTTGCTATTTAATATAAAACTGGGACAATCACTGTAACATAGACTGTTGTGTTTATTTACTGGGTAACTTAGCACATATATATGGATGGCAGACACCTACGGGATTCATCTGAACACATGAAATACAACAGTATCAATACGATGTAATTCTTAACAGAAGCTTTTCAGAAAGAATTGAATTTTATTTTATTTTTTAAAATAAACCAATAGCATTTTCAAATGCTTATTATACTACTTTTATCTATCCGTTTTATCTGAATAAAACGTAAAGGTTCCAGAAGTCCTCCCTTAATGTTCACTATTTTATGTTTCATGGATGTGTGAATGAGAAGAAGTAAATTAGGGACTTGGGGCAAGTTTTTTCTTTTTGCTAATAGATTGAAAATGATACATTTTTTCAGTGCATTCCAAAAATACATTCTTGACTCCTAATTCTATTGCACAGATGGCTTTTGGGGTTTCTGCCAACACGTACAGACAGAGGACAACATCAAAACCTTTTCCAAAGCTTTAAAAATAATATTAATAGTGTTATCCTATCCCTATGTTGGAAAACTCTTCTATTATGGTTTATATCTTAAAAAGTTTTGCTAAGTAACACAATACTGGTTAGTAAAAGCAAGTTCTCTTAACTCTGAATCTGCTGAAAGTATCTGCATTGTATTGCTCCTGCCTTCGCCTTCACTTTGTACATGATGCTGCTATTGATATCAAAGTGATTTCAGATTTTGAAAGACTAGAGTGTTTTTTAGCTGATCACTTGCCAAGACATGAAGTTTTGGATACTTTTTTAACACCATCTTTGTTCATTAATTCAGAATTGGAGGGTTTAATTTCAATGTGGCCCTGTGTTTGTCCTAGGAGCTTTCAGTCCAGATGGCAACTCACTCTGTTTCTTTCCATTGGATAAGTGAGTGAATTAAAGTAAAACTGTCTCATAATCTGTGAGACATCTCTATTACCTATAGTAGTCTATAGGGTGCTTTTTCATCTGGCTGACAAAAGGCCCTCAGGAATTTTGTCCCTCATTTGAATACTGAGTAGTATAAAGGCTGTAAGTTTGTGACCTTTGAATTCTATAACTTCCCCATCTCTCATGATTTAAATGCTTATAGCCTGAGGTACATGGACTGGGAAGGGATGTTTGGTCCAGAGGCAAGTCTCAGTACTGCTGACATAATGATCTTACTGTAAGAGTTATTCTGAAAGAAAAATAGTACCACTTTACAGTAACAACTTATTGGAGACCTTTAAAAAGGAGTTTTCAGGTGCCAGCTAATCTCAGCTATCATAACATTATTGCTATCACTTTAAGAAAAATACTTGACAGCTGCAGGGGAAAAAAGTCAAGTCTTTGATGTCCATTTGTGTTCATTCCTAAAGGGATATCTTTCAGCTGTTTACTACAACTTTACAAGCATCCAGTCATTAGTTCAAAGTTAATTTTGAGATTGTTCTCATGTGCCTGAATTGAGGTATAACTCATGTTGAAGTCCATTATTTCTGTGTGGAGCTTTAGAAATAACCCCATGGTGTTGGTAAATTGCATGAACATCAGACTGAGGGATGATGCCGCACATACATGCCTTTTTGAGATAATCTGGGAAGACGTGTTTGAGGAAAAATCACTGCTAGTAAAAGTTTTCTTTAGAGGCTGAAATTAATAATTTCCTTGGTTGTTGGTATTGCTTCATGTGAAGTGGTTGAATATCCCATGCCCACTGACTATCTTTTCTGGATGCCATCTATTCCATGGTTCCTCACTCAGTGGTCCTGTTGGGTACAAAAGTCCTCTAGCACTTTTTTCCCAGGAACTGGATGTGTAGAAGCCTGTTGCTTAAGCTTCATAGTGGACCAGGAGGTGGGGGCAAGGGAGGTCATAATATCTACTACTTTATATGTACAGGTGCATAATAAGTCACTCAGTCTTTTGCACCCTGTAGTGAGGATATTGCACCTGGAAGTTCTTAATTAATATTCACTTTCTTTTTATTGTGTTTTTTCATAATTCTTTTGGTTTCGCTTTTGTGATTGTCCTATGTCATGGGGTGCCATTGTCTTACTTGAATTTCAGGCTATAGGAGGTAGGTGTGAGGTGCTACGTCAGTATATGGTGGTAGTACGTAATAATGTTTTTACCTTTTGTTGTTTGTTAGGAAATTGACCACTGCAAAACACAGTTGCCCATAAATGCCATCATTGAACATTGGATTCTGTCCTGGAGATGCCTCCTACCCAAGTGTCACTACTCATATTATCTACTCATTCCAAGTTTCAGTTTGGTTGGTCTCTAGCTTGTGGAGATATCCATGAGTGAGCTTTCCTCTGCCATCTCTAATAGGCTTGTTTGCTTTGGTAACCCTTGGTCTTTTCCAGTTAAGTTTTGAACCTATGATTTCTCCATCCTTTCTCTCAGTTAATTTATTTAGAAATTCTTGATTTTTTTCTTCAAGTTTACCAACCAATAACCCATGCATCCTGGCCTAGATAGGAAGGCCTTCCTGCCCTCACAACAGGGTCTAGACTGCACTGTTCTTTTTTTTGCAAAATAATCTAGTTGTTCTCAATGTACCTCTTAAAACAACAGTAACATCTTCTAGGCATTTTTTGTTTCTTAAATAGCAAGCTGCCTCTGCCCCCTTCTGATTTTATTCTAGTTTTTGTGTACTCTCACATGCTATTCTGATTTCAACAGATGTCAAACACGTTAAGTTGTAAAACATGTCTTATTCATTCTTTTCATCGTCTTCCCTGTATTTCCAGGCGTGAGGTAATGATAACCACTTGCATGCTTATCAAATGCACTTTTTAAAAAACAGCATCTTGTGTTTTTTCAAGTTAAACACACACTGATATATTTGAGTTATTAACTTACACGGTTGCAGCAAAGAAAATGATAATGGGATTTGAAGGACAGTTGGAAAAGAAGGGAGAATGCTGGCCTGGATATTATTCGTTTGTTTTTTAGGAAACAAAAATCTTTGAGTAGAGGAAACCAGCATGTGTCCAAGGCACCAGAGTTTAGTTGAATGGATTCCCGGGAGAGCAAGTAAGTCCATGTGAATTGAATTGTGTGAATGAGCACTATTTAAAGAAAAAATCCACAGAACCTTAAACCTCCTAATTGGTCATTGCCTGAGTTGTCACTAAACAGCTACTAAAAGTTGGGATGATAGAGGAGACAATGTGAGAGAGATAGGAGACAAGCTAGAGAATTAAGCTTGAAATAACTGGAAGAGAAGCTAGAGTAAGAGACAAGCATGAAGGAAATAAAAACAGTGCAGCATGTAGCTGGAATAAATTACAAGAGAAAAAGTGAGAACAGGTGAGAAAGTTGAGGAACAGGGAAGAAGGGATCCTCATATGGCTGTTTGCAATCATAAAAGGCTACAAAAGATTTTGCAGCAGCAAAGTCTAAGGGCAAAACCAGCGTTTCAGTAAGATCACAGAAGCAAAAAGGTGGTTTCATGGTTATTGTAGTGTAATGCATTGGAAATTACAAGAAGGAAGGGACTCACATGGGAGCAGTTTATAAGAGCTAGAGCCTAGGGGAAGAAGCTCACTTTAGGAAAGTTTGTGGAGGGCTGTCTCTCATGGGAGGGGCTCCCTGCTGGAACAGGGGAGGTGTGTGAGGAGTCCTTCCCCTGAAAAGGAAGAAGTGGCAGCGTCAATGTGTGATGCACCAACCTCAATGACTCACATCTCTGATGGGGCAACAGAGGAGAGAATCAGGAATAAAGTTTTTAAAAACTTCCCTTCCTGTCCCTCCAGGAGCCACTCTGTCAGTCACCCTCACACACCTGAGCCAGGACCGAGGCCCTTTGCAGCTGCACCCCCACACTCACAGTCACACCAGGCTTCTGAGCTGGCACCAACCCAGGTTTCCCACAGCAGTCTCAGATGAAGCAATCCTTAAAATCATTTAATCTCGGTCCAGTAACAAAATTAAAAAAAACACAGTTCAAGCTGGTGTCTCTGAGGAGGAACCCTGACCAAAGGACCACCTGGGCTTTTATCCTCCCACATTCTAAGCACAGGAACGTCTGGATCCCTTGGCTCCTGCTGTGTCGCTGTGTCTCTGGTCCCCTGGCCAGGCCACAGGTCCCCAGGGGCTTTGCTGGGCAAAGGGCAGCGACTCCAGACCTCCAACCTCGGGCTCATCACTCCAGAGCTCAGCCTGCGGCTGCTGCTGCAGCTGCTCACTGAGATACCGGCACTGAATGGATTCCTCAACAAAAATTAAGACTGGGAGAAATAGAGAGGTTGGAGGCTGGAAGATGATTTTAAGATTTGGTTTTATTTCTCATTATCCTTCTCTGATTTAATTGGTAATAAATTCAGTTAATTTCCCAAGTCAAGTCTCTTTTGTTGGTCTCAATAAATAGTGAGTGGATCCCTCCTTTCCCTTATCTAAATCTAAGAAACTTTTGCTGCATTTTCTCTCCCCTGTCCAGCTGAAGAGGGCAGTGGTAGAGCAGCATTGGTGGTCAACCCAACACATCTCATCCATTTCATTACAGTAGTCTGGATTCAGCTAGAAGCCTCCTTTGAAATGTATTATTTTGTTAGCACTTGATTTCCTGCATTGTAATTTCTTCTAATTTTCAATAGCTTTGTTGGTTGTATTACCTTATTTTTTTGTAGGTCTCTTTTTTTGTACAGAATCTGGTCTTACCTAGAAATGGAACCTGTGCATGACTTGCTTATTTTTTTTAAGTAGAAAAATGTTTTCATCAGTGTGTTTACATCATCTAAAGACTGTCTGGTTACCATAGTTGGTGTAGGGTATATACTGCTTTCTCTTACCTTGGGAGCAAGGCTACATGCAATGTTATGTTGATTCACTGTTGCTGTGGAACCAAGAATAAGCAGTAAGCAAAAGACAAGCAGAACATTAACCTTTTGGAATAATAAGGGAGTATGGAAGATTTACAGACAACATACTTGCTCAAAGAATAAGCAGATTAAAATGGGATACTTACTAATAAAATTCTACTATTGCAGTGCTGCAAAGTTGTTTCTTTTTAAGAAGAGTGTGCAGAAATTTTGGGCAGCTGTAAGCATTAAAAAAGCAAAGTGAGTGGAATGAGATTACAGAAACTGTGATGCAGTTCTGGGGCATCACAATCTTGAGGATTAAAATCCAAGAGTCCTGTGCACCACTGTGTGCACTCTAAGAGGGTGTTCCTTCCTTGTGGACTACTACAAGTCTTCAGAGCAAATAAAGCATTACTGCGTCTAACACAGGCCATTTAGGACTCTCATACTAATATAGGTGGATGGATGCAGAAGGAGAATGGTGTAAAGCTTTATCAAGAACCCAAACACTGAGTGGCTGTGTCTGGTTTTTCCTGCTCAGATAACAAACCATGCTGCAGAAGTGAGCATGTAATTTTCTGCTTAGAATGTGATCAGTGTTGTTCAATTCTGTTCATTTGACACTGCAACTCTGTCTCCGGGTTCAGCAATGCTAAGTGCTAACCTAGTGCAGCAGCTTGAAAAATAGTTTTTTATTAAAACTAATGCAGGTTGGAGGTGTATTAATCTCTAGTGATGATTGTATTTGCCAACTGTGTGCCTGTTCCTGTTTGGCATATTACTCTTACATATTCCGTTTCTTTTTATTTTTTTCCCTTACAGTACCTTGACTTCTTTACCCCGGAGTTCTTTCTTGCAGGAAGTAGGCCAGCATTTCATCTCTAGAGTTTTATTTTAAAAAAATTATGTTTCTTAAGGCATGGTGGGCTACAGGAGGTGTTTAAACTGCCACTTGCCAACTCCTGTTTTGCTTATCACTTATACATTTAGATCACATAATCAAATTGCTACTGAAAGTTCTTACAGCCAGCAAAAAAAGTCAAATGCAGTTATCTCAATGACGCTTATAAATATGGGCTCCTTAACCTGAGATTTTATTAAGCTGGTAGATTCTTGGTAGTCTAAAAGATAATTGCATTTTGAATAATTCAAATGTCAGCTTTATGTTTTAAAAACTGTACTAGTAAAGCTCTGTTTGATCTTCAGCCTGAAAAAATCCTGTCAAATAATCTCTAAGTGCACCAAAACATTGGAAAATTACAATTCTTAGATTAAATTAAGAGGAATTGAGAAAAAAAGATAGAATTTGAAAGTATTAATTTTAAATTTTATTTTCCTTTTGTACAGTCTTCTTTGAAACTTAAGTGTAATACTGAAGCTTTATGGGCTGCCTAAAAATTCTGGATGTGCATGCAGTTTCATCTTAAAATATGGGTATATTATTGATAGAACTCTTATACAGTTAAACAAAATAAATTCCTAGCTCTTCTTACAGGGTTTGTCTCATTTTTGATGAATTGTTCTAAGCTCAGTTTTGTTTAACTGCTCCTTGGGTTTTACCAGTTGAAAGAATTATTTGCAGTTTTAATAGAAGAAATGTATTTTGCTAATGTCTTCCCATCCCACTGAAATCATGACATACCATAACCCTTCTAGAACACTGGTGCAAAAAAATTTTTGTGTTCAGTAGAAATGAATTATTCATCTGGATTCTATGTGGTTTAAAAAGATGAAGTGTTTTCAGGAGTCTTTAGAAATTTGTTGGTTGCAAAAGCAAATATCTCATGATTTGTAGTAAGTCTGAGTTAGCAATTATTTGGTATCTTTCTAATGTTTAGAGATGCTTTATTAATATCTACTAATAATTATAATTTTGTTTTAATTTGTTATTATTTTCTTTTCTTCTGTTGAACCTTGGCAGTATTTTAGCCTTTTCAGTCTTTTGAAATTTTCAAAAGTCTTGTTTTTTCAAATATACTTACTAGCAGTATTAGCATTATCTCAGCCAGTTTTCCAAGTCACTCACAGTGATGTCTCCTCATCCTTTTTCTTCCCCAAAGACTTCTGCCTCTGTCTCTTTGCCTTCCTCTTCTTATGTTTCCTCTTGCTTTGTTGCTAGCTGCCACAAAGTCGTTGGAATCTCTTTGGCCCCTATTGCAGAGCCCCTCCTGACAGCTGGAGAAGGATGTTTATCCTAACCAGAATCCCAGCTGATACACAGTTTTTGGACCATGTCATGGAAGTGACCTGTCTTACGTGAAGCAAGTACAATTTTAGTCAGGATTGTTTGCTTGAGCTTTGTGCCCTATCATACCTCTACAAAATTAGTAGAGGTATGTTTAACTAGTCTGAGAACTAAAAAATGATTGATCTAAAACCTAAAACTATTCCAAGATCTTTCATGTTTTAAGACTACCTTGCTGTATTAATAAGAGGAATTCATTAGCTGTAGGTTTCTTGATGTTATCTGTTATTATCTTTAATGTCCCTTTGTACTAGTCAGAAATGTATTAAATAGTGTTTCCTTTAATTCCAGCTTAGTCTTAAAGTGTGACTTGGTTTATGGTAAAAAGCAGTGTACAGCACCATTTCTGAAACACATTGCTAGTAAATCTAAATTTACTTTGTAAGGATGAAAATACACTTGTGAATTAGTTGGTTTTGATAGTTATATTCTTCTGAGGTGTCATCATTCATGTATTTTAAAATACCAAAATACAGTATAAAGGAGAAGAAAAACAATAGTATTGGTCTAACACAGATGAAGTGTTCATTTTAAATGATTTTTCTACCCAAATAAAACTACTGTATTCTACAAACACATTTGTTTTAAAATTTTGAGAGTAGCGATGGCTCACAAAAATCAGTCTTACGAAAATAACCATAATACATAAAACAGATAATACTTCTGACTATTCCACCTGCTTTTCAGTGCCAGAAAAGGTTTCCCTTCTTATCCCTAATTCTGTTGCCAGAACATTACCAACTCACACAGACATTCAGTTCTGTGCTGCTTGAACACAGGTGGTGTCTGTCTACATGTGTTCTCCACATGGTCAACTATTGCTAGTTTTCCTACACTTAATGTCTCTTAAACAAGCCAATTATTTTATTTTTTATTTTAATTTACCCCCAGGTTTTTTTTTTCTGGAAATAATGTGAGGATTCAAAGAAACATAAAAAATGGAGAAACAATAGTTAGCCAAACAGCTCCCAAAAACCCCACAGCAGATCAGTTCTGTATAAAGTTAGCACAGCAGATGGTATAAACTGGGCTAGTGTAGTTCAGCGGTCAGTCACCAGCAAGAAATATCGAGTCTGCTTCCAGAAAGCAGTGGCATCTTGGCATAACTATGCAGATATTGTAGCTCTTTGCTCCTAAACATTTCTTCCCCAGGAGTCACACATATATTAGATTGCTTGGAGGTAAAACTGCTGGCTCATTTCTCTTCTGTGCTGCTTCAGCTCATTTTCCCCCAGCTAGCGTTTCCAAGAATGACTGCCAGAGAAGGCCACTATTTCCTAATCTGCCAGGACCTGCAGAGGCATTTTGCCTCTGCTTCAAGGCACTTTCTTTTATGTCAATAGCCAGAGAGATGCCAGTGAGGCAAAAAAGCAACCACCCAACCAAAAAAATGGTGGAATGCTACCTTTAAGTACAATGTGTTCCTTAGCTCATCAACCACTTGTGAAATTAAGGTCTCAGGTTCATGTTTTCTAAGAAGGAATCAATCCCAGGTTTAAACCTGATATTTTAAACCTGATATTTGAATTGCACATATGAAAACTACCATGATACTGTAGCAAACAAACAGCTTTGAGAGTATATTGTGATGTGAACAATCTCATTTGCAACACAGTAATTCAAGACTGAGTATTATTAGTATATATACTTTTTCTTTTAATTAATTCCCTAATCTTTCAGAAAGTAATTGTCAGTCTTTTATTTTATGGAAGCTTGTACTGATGGTATAACTATATATATATGCACACACTATCTAGTTATACACATATGCATACCTGTATAATACAGCTTTCTACTTGTTTCGCTTTCACTTTGTGTTTCTCTAAACTGAAAATCAGAATTATTATTTCATAAAACATCTGACTGAATCAAATATTCTTTCTCTTTGTAGAAATACCCATATGAAATAAAGCAGAAATTAATTAGATCTGGATAATGTTTTTCTAAATAGCCTTATTAGTAGGTTATAAATTTCACAGCTGAGACTTGACCTGTGTCTATGAAATGTTATATATATTTAGAGCATTATGCACATTTTGAATACTCTGAATCAAACCAGTTACGAAAATGGAAAATTGGTAGAGAACACTGTATTTCCAACCAGTACTTGTTAAAGAAGACTGTAGTGTCAGTGCTGTGATACTGTCCTTTTTAGAGAAGGCAGTTCATAGTGAGTTACAGTCTAGGAGTTTTCTTGAGAACTTTGGGTAAGGTGAAGATTATAATTAAAGACTGAGTAGTATGTTTGCATAGTGTGATGCAGGAAAAGTATCGGAATTTATCTAAGGAAGAGTGTTCTTTTTCAGTTTTGGAAAAAAGTAGGTAAAACACATAAAGGTTACCTGTCAGACATAATGTTCTAGGATTTCCACAAAGCCTTTGATAAGATTCTTCATAGTATGCTGCAAAGAAAATGAATAGTGACAGAGGAAGTAGCATAACGTAGGTATGATTTAAAAATGGATTATGAAGAAAACAACTGGAGAAGTAGTTTGCTTCTGAAATTGCAGTATAACCAGAGTTAACACTGTTGATGGTGTTGAAAAGGAAGCTGCGCGAGGGCAGAATTTCCTTATATGTGTAATTTGTGATTAGTTAGAGCTGTCCAGATCTATATGAAGCACCAGATTATAAGTGTGACTCAGTAAGATATACCTAGGTTTAACTTAATGCGTAAGGCTTTTTTTGACAGGAGCCTATCCTTTAATGTGGTATTTAGGGCAGGATAAAATACTACAGGAACAACTGTGTTCATTTAACTAACTGCTAACAGAAAATTATTATAATGTTGTCAGAATATTTTACTTGGCAAGGATGAGAAAAGTATGTTAATTTTATGGGAAGCAATTGGTGCATTTAGGTCTTTCACTTTAAAGACCAGGAAGGGACAAAATGCAGTTAACTACATCATGACTGACTTGCAATGATTTATGAAAAAGCAATTTTATTTTATTTTAAATGGGTGTTAAAGAGTCAGAGAGCAGCCCAAATTGGAAGACATCTTGAAAGATTGTCTGGTTTGGTTTCTTGTGGGAAAGACATCCTTTATGAGATTACCTATCACTGTGACCAAACAGGTACTGAAAATTCCCAGTGATGGGGATTT
This sequence comes from Taeniopygia guttata, assembly GCF_048771995.1. NCBI lineage: Eukaryota > Metazoa > Chordata > Aves > Passeriformes > Estrildidae > Taeniopygia > Taeniopygia guttata. Next base: position 27,394,900 of record NC_133027.1, on the reverse strand, counting down.
ACCATGTCCGTGGGAGGTTAATGCAGTGGTTGAAGACAGCCTTTATGGAGGTATTTGAGAAAACTAATCGGTTGTATCTTTTTACTCTTTCCAAAAAATAGTAAAACAAACAGCTGTAAAATTAAGGAGTGCATTAAAAACCCACAAAATAAAATAATTATCTATTATAGTGACCCTGTGGAAGTAATTAACTCTACAGAGCACTTAATAAAAAACCAAGGTCTGACTTTTATTTTCTGTAAGTACTGCATACCTAGCAACAAATAATCAATCTGACACTCTCCATTGCAGAGTGCTTTATATGTTTTTATATAAGATTGTAAGATTGGTAGAAAAAGTGCTTTCAGATTGGAAAAATGATACTGTTCCTTCTCTCAGCTGGAAATGACTAAGCAAGTTGATGATCAATGGAAGTTCAGACTGCATCTGTTTAGTAGGTTGAGTAGTGTCTTCCAAACTGCTGTTCTTTCAGTGTGTTGTCATTTCTGAGAAGCATGGAGTTCTGTGGTCATTTCACTGGGAATGGTAGGTGCTGGAACAAATCTGAGAACTTACTCTGTTTATCCATATTTGCATTGTCATTGTGGGTTGTGAAATGATCCTGATCATTTTGTAATTCAGAAGTCCCACACTGATATTGCAAAGGAACATACATTATGTTCCTCTGCATTATTTTCTTGTACATAAATATTAACACAAAGTCCAATGCTGGTTTGAATTGACATAGTTTGAGTGTACTGTTGTGATTTTATGGAACAGACTGAACACAGCACTTTATGGGCACCATTGTGCACTGGATCAGGTTTGCCTGTTGTGCTGGCATGAGGCTTGGATAGGAGGTTCTGTAACCTCATCACCTGAAAGAGAACTGGAATGGCCCTCTGCTAGGGAACCTGTGTAGAATGTAGAAAAGTGGTGAGGAAATCAAAGAGTATATGTTTTCTGTAATCCTCTGCCCTTTCTTCCTTTAATACGCAACAGTTGTATCCATAGTGTTAAGTGAAATGGGATGGTACTAAAGCACAAGGCCTGGCACATTTGCTAACATTGTTAAGTTTGTGAGATATTTTCTGATCTGATTTTGGGACAGTCCAACAGGAATTCTCCCACAGAGAACCTGGACATGGTTCAGAGTTGAGTAAAAACTTGACATTTGCCGTGGTTAGTTTAGGCAAACAGATGTGAGTTGTATGTGACAGCTGGTCTTGAGGCCAGAGGACATTTGTTGACCCTATTATATTTAGTTAGTTGGTGTATATTAAGATGTTGATAATGTCCAATTCCTTTTCATTTCTTTTCTTCTGCTGTCAGGTTTTTACATATTTACATTGTGATACTACATTCCTAATACTCATCATATGGCTTCCTTCTCCATTCCCAACAAAACAACTTTCATACTACAGTCATGACAGTTTTCTGCTTTGCTCTTAAGTGCATTTCAGGTTATTCTTTCCACCCTATTTCCCTAAGCTGTCATGTTTGCTCCTTCCCCCTTAAAACCTCAGTTATTCCTTGTTATTTAATAAATGATTCAGAACTTCTGCAATTCAAAAGAGTGGTTTAAAAAGCAAAGCACGTACAATCTCTCTCCTAGCTTCCTAATTGTCTTCCTTCCTCTTTTACATGCACACACTCAAATGTGGTTTTACTTTTGTAATATTTTAGGTTATAATTTCCTTAGGCAGGATTCATCTGTGCCTTGTTCTGGATGTTTTTAATGAGTAGTGGGTAATGCTGATAGGAAAGCTTTGCTTTTCAGAATCTTCTGCTAATATTTCTAAAACATAATGCTGCTGATGGCCACAGAGTTGTCTATACATATTCTTTATGACTACAATGAGCTACGGTCACGCGTGTGTTGAAAGTTGGCTACTGTTCAGTTCTGAACAGTTTTTGGTTTAATCAGGTGATTTATAAGGAGTCAAATGGAATGCAATGTTTGGTATCTTATAGTACTTAAAGTGACACTTAAAAGTTATCCCACAGCCACAGACTTTTGAAAAAAAAAAAAGATCTAAAGATATCCACTTTTGTTTATACAATAAGGTTTGTTACCTCTGGTTTTTAAATAGTTTTTAACAACAAAAATAAAAAAATACACCCTTTCTGTGGTTGTGTTTCTACAGATGTAATTGTATAATGCTGTATACTGTCTGTGGCTTGGTAATACTATTTATGTGCAGATTTGTGTCATGTCTGAAAGGCTAAGCATGGCATGAGTACTTAATTTATATCTGTCTGAACTGCCTGGAATACTGACTTGCAACTGTATCCAAACCAGTCCCAGGATGTTTAGTGGGAGGTAAGTGCTTCTCAGATAACTGTGCTGTATGTGGGGAATCCAGAAAAGTGCTGTGAAAGCTCAGCAGCTGCTCAGGTAGTTTTTTCCTGGCTACAGATGAACATGGTGTCCATACATCCTTCTCTATGTACTTATCAATTGCTGTAGTCACTGCATACAAAGTCATACTTCAAGGAGATTTTCTGATTTGAAGTGAATTGCTGGGGTACCCTGAGTAGACTGAGAGATGAAGCTTTGAATAAAATTTTCTTTATACTAGTACCCGAGACATAGGACATCAGGTCCTAAAAATAGTCAAATAATTTGAACAGGCTGCTGTAAAAGCTCTGGACAATCTCTGTTTCTCTGAGAGGACAAAAAAAAGCTAAAATAAATTTTACCAATGAGCGTTGATTCTTTAGTTAACAAGTAACCTTTTATTGCTATGAGAAAAGCTATTTTTAAAAAGTTTAATTTTGAACAGTAAATATATTTGTGTTTCTTTCCTGTAGCCACTGTGAACCTAACAGTTTCTTGGGGAAGGGATAGGCAAACAATTATATTTCACTTGCAGTGCATTGCTAAAATTAAGTATTAATTAAAATTAAGTGCAAGCATATTTTGCAAGTCTTGCATAGATTGGCCAATCTGTCTTTGAGTCTGTAAAAACAGACCTGTGATAATAAATTTTAAGTCAAAGTAATTGACTACCCCAAAAAAATGATACATTGTATCATGGTTGATGATTTAAAAATACATTATGAGCTATTTCTCGCCTGTCTAAATGTTCTCTGTGACAGTTGGCTGGCTGGGATATTTCCCAGTTGGCTTGAAGTCTGACTGTCCCCTGTATCTTTTGCTTGTATCTGGAATGGTTGGCCTCTCTCTTTCTAGAACAGTAAAAGCGGTGCAGGAAGATAATTCAGGTTCTGTGCTACCACAATTCTATTAAAATTTCATGAATTTTGAGTGTCTAGGAGACCAAGGAATGGTAATGCAGCTATTCTGAGGGGTTAAGTTGGCCTGGAGAACATTCTACTGCTGGAGGAATGTTTTTCCTTAGAAAAAAATGGTGTGGTATTTCTTTGTAGTGCAAAGTTAGTTTCTTTTCTCAGTAAGCTGAACATGAAAATGTGTGGTTTTGCCTCTTCTATTACAAAGACTGTGAAGAGTTCATTAAAACTGCTTTCTCTTGGCATATGAAGCATAATTCAGAACACTGGAAGGAAATAGACTTAACAGGGAAGAATTCATCTTAATGCTGAATATAGCTAGAGTTTCTAGTCCCAGAAGGAGATAAGCAATTTCTGAATTTAATGGTTCCCATCTAAGGATTGGAGCTGAGGTGCTGTCCAAAGTTATCTCTCATACAAAGAAGATGTAGCTCCCGAATATTTTTGAGAATGAAAAATGAACTGAAATCATCATGCTCTAAGCAGCAACTCAGACTGCTGCTTTACAGAAGCATGCTTCAAAGAGCTGCCCTGGAATATATTTGGAGATTAATTGAAATGTTAGGAAACTGAGTGGGAATTTGTCTGTGGATATTAATATCCCAAAGTAAATGTTACTAATCAAAAGCTTCAGCTTGATTATGAGGACTTTCTAGATAAGATAATTTTGAAATTGAGTAGAAATCAGGCTGAAATAGTAACACCAGAGAGACATCTTTCTTCTCAAATAGATACATGCACCAAAAAAGTGATATTTTATGAATCAGTAAATGATTAAAACAAAATGGGAAGAAACTCTAATTGTTAAAAGTTAAGAGGTAACTAATGGACCAGTATTTTCATAAAATGGTGAACCATGCCACTAGATGCAATTGCTTTAAACTCCTCTATTTTAGTACATTTTAAATGGCCATTTCCTGCTGAATTAATTGCCAGGCAATGTCCACCTACACAGTATGGGCTGTCCAGACTCTGCCTGTCTCTAGCTGATGTAGCTGTACTCCTTTATCATTGTTCTCTCAGATTTGAACTGGCAGACCAGTGAATTTTATATGTCACAAGGTATGTTTATACCTTCTTGATACAACATTTTCAGATGCTGGGACAATCTGCCAAGTAAGTGTGACACATTGACACATTCACATTCTGCCTTGCATGGTGATTTGTTTGGGTTGACAATCTTCTTCTTCACTCAACTGTGTAGGGCAGTTGAGTTCTTTACTAAGGCACTTACGTTTACATGCACAACGAGCTCTATGCTTTCATTACAGTTGATGGAGGAATAGTTAATGTCATCTGTGGAATGGGAGAAATTTAGCTGAATGTCCACTTCAGTGGGCTGGGCTGTTTTCCTGGCTTCGTTATCTCTGTTGGTAAGATATCTGAGGTGCAACTGCTTCAATTGTCTGAGCATGATCCAGTTCCATTTTTGATGTCCCATGGTGTCAGAGACATCATTGAACCAGGTGTGGGTATGACACAGGGCCTGTGGGAAACTTGTCCCCTTCCAGAGTGGTAGCTGGAGACTAGATGGGCTGTCCAACATTTCAGGTAATAGTCAATCACTATGTTTTGGTAACTGAATCAAATCCTTTCATTTTAAATAGACATCAAAATTTAGGTATCTTAATTTGAAGCTGAATTTCACTCAGGTCTAAGACATCTGTGAAAGGATTGGAACTAAGACACGGAAATCTGTAGATTTGTATGCTGCTGCACTGGCAGCTTCAGGACAGGTGTGATGTCCTTTGGTATCTCAGATTGTGCTAGACGTTTAAAATTAAGCAACTGAAGGAAGGGCAGAGTGGGTACTATAGTGTAATTTTCTCAGAGTTGCAATAAAAAATACTGGAATACAAAGAGAATCAATGGAATCAGTCAAATAACTTGTAGTTATTCCAGTCCAGTGAAGTCTTTGTAACCAAATTGTATGAATTCTGAGCAAGAGTTGATGGAATGTTGATGGTATTTTTTTTATTTCAGAATTGCACCAGTCTGCCCTTAAATAAAATATTTACATAGTGCAATTTACTTTTAAATTTTATCTTACATCTGAGACTCCTAATTGGAGTTACCATGATTTTTAAGCTTTATTTCATGTAAAATATACTTTAAAATCTGTATGGTGAAATCTGTATTAAAATAATTGTAGATAATGTTTGATTTGAATAATGAATAACATGTGAAGCTTTGTTTCAAAACAATGCTTATATTGTATGTGCATATACTAGAGTGTGGATTGCTCTTTTATAACAGGTAGCAGATGTGACTTGAGTTCCTGTTTGATATTGACATGCCTGATAACCAGTAAGTATTAAGTGAGAAACTAGCTGGAAAGAAAACAGTGAAAAAGATAAAATTCCCAGGATAAACATCTTCAAATAAATTAAGATAGCCATTTCTGCAGTTCCCTTTAAGACATACTCATTTGACTCTCTCCAGGCTGGCGTGTCTTAAAATGCCCAGGGCTGCCAGCCTAGGAGCTAAGGGGATCCTAAAGCTTAAAGTGGTATCTTAGGTAAACAGAAGAGTTGTTATTTTTTAAACCATCAGAGTAACAGGCTGGTATAAACACTGTTGGCAGGGTAGAGTGGCTGTCCCTACAGCAATGACCAGCTTCCTTACAGGGCTGGTGGGAGGTTTGAATGATGCTGTCAGGGCAGAGGGTTGGAGGATGCTACCTAGAGCCAATGTGCTGCACTGATCCTGAAGAATCCAGGATCTCCCAAGCCCTGCATCCTCATTGGTATGTTAATATCATGGGTGCCCAGCCTGTGTTTGGAAGGTCTGCTGTTATGGGCTGCTTTTCCCTGGTAACTGGCTCACAGTTTTAACAGTGTGATATTTAAATGGGATTATTCCCTATGTCTGCGTTGTTATGTTTCTCCAATTACGGGTCAGGTTTATGATATTTGTCTGACATGAGAGCTGTCTTAGCTCCTTGGTCAATGAGGAAAGGAGGGCTCTGTCTTTGAGACCTCAGAAGTAAGTAGGTAGCATGGCTGTTTTTTCTCTGTACTGAATTTTGTTCTCTTTTAAATTTATGTTGCATGGGGAACCTGTTCCAGTCACTGTCTTGGATTTTTTGCCTTGGAAAGTTCCTTTTGCAGTGGTGAATGGTGACCATGAGGGCTGGACAGTTGCATCTCTGGTGGGGCCTTTTGTGCTGAATCTACCAGGTGCTACAAGTTCTTACTTTGTTGTGCATTAAGTCTCAGGAATGCCTAGAGCTCATCATTCTCTCCATAAATGATTTTGCTCTTCATTGAATGTTCTTCATTGAACACAGCTATTGTAGTAGGTGGCCTGGATCCAGCTGGGCAAGGGCTGATATTGCCAGTCTTATGCCTGGACAGCTTTGGCATTTCTGGATTAGAAGACGTGCTCTCCCCCTTCCCTAACCTGAGTGTACAGGCTGTGTCCTGAGTCTCCCCAGGTGACAGCTAGAGGCAGCCTGAGCAAGATTATAAGCAAGAGTTTGCTCCATTTGCTCCTCCTTCATTTGAAGATAGATGAAGCCTTCTTGTGAATAGCTGAGATATCCCAGGTTTCTCATCAGGGCTGTGGGAAGTTCTCTGGGCCGTGTTGGTCCGTTAGTTGCAGGGAAGCTGCTTTAGTAACAGTTTCTGTAATTTCATTTGGGCCTTTTGCCACTATAGTGTTAGGCTTCCCTCAGTCTCGTGGGTCTGTTCCTCTTTCCTGGTATGCAACTCTAAATACATTATTGATTTTTTACCCTCTAGTTCAGTTAGAAATACTCTTAGAATCTTACTGTCCCCAGAGGACTGCTCTGGTCAATCCCCCTCTCAGGCTTACTCAGCTGGTGTATTCTGCCTTGGTGTTCCCCTAATTTCTGCTCTCTTTTTCTTGTAGTTTTGCAAGTTTCCTAGGTGTATATGAGATGGATTTTCAATGTGTTTGATTTACACTATCACCCATAATTTTGTTGGTCTTTGTTTTGCTTATAGGTCTGACTAGTCTCTATTCCTCCTCTTCTGATTCTTTCCATGTCCTCAGGGTCATTCCAAATGTCTCTTTCCCAGTCTTCCAATGAGACTATGAATTTTAAAGGTTCTGATTGTGCTATTTTAGCTTCTATTTTTTTTTTTCCAACTTCCTTAGTCAGTCCTTGAACTGGCTGTTGACTGTTACAGTCATGTTTTGCTTGATTTCTGTCTTGGGCTTTTTTTTTTGTGAAGTCCCTGGCACTTACTTTTGGGCAGCAGTCAGACATGCTGCAAGCAGTTTACTTATTACAGCCTTTCCTTTTCCATCTTTTATTGATCCCTTGCATTCCTTTATAGTGCTATTTTACTTTTCCAGTACCATCTTGTTGGGCCCAATCCCTCCCCTTCTGTGTGGATTTGTAAAAGTTCTCTGAGGTGTCAATTTTAGTTTGTTTAAATACATGTATTTCCTTCCAGAAGGAATGGTCAAACTGCCGTGCTTGGTATGTCTGAAAGAATTACCCTGCTCTCTGCACCAGTTTTCATGTGGCAGAATAGTTGAGAGCAGGTGCTCAGCAGTGTATGAGAAGTGGGACACAGTGATCGTGTGGAGGATTGTGTTTACATTTATTGCTAATACAGTATCTAAACATTATCAATGCATTGTCTAAATAAGAAGTCTATGATCTGTTACAATGGTTTGTATAATCAGGTTGCAGTCCCTCCTGTTGAGTCATGAGGATTCGGTGAGACAATGGTACTTTCTAAATTTCTTTGAGAAGTCTAGGTGCAGCTGGGTCCACTTAGAACTGGTCAAGAGATTTGTCTACTGCAGGCTCTACTAGAAAAGTATAGGTTTACAGTCTTAGACCTTGTAGAATTCAAAATTACAGGGAAACTTTGTAGCTTCTTTACGATTTAGTCTCCTTAATTTAACAGATACTAGTGCTTTTTACTCAGCTTTCCAAAAATGAGTGTTCCTTGTCTTTGGGCTGGGTGTACCCTGCAGGTGTCCCTGCCAGGATAGGATGCCCCCTCCCCAGGAGCTGCCTGCAGCCTCAGGAGACCCATTTGCCCAGTTAGCCCAACCTTCATCAGCATTTTAAGACCAGGAAACCTTAGGGGCAGGCTTTTATCTCAATATATTTCTCAAGCCTTAATCATTTATTGCTGTTTATTTTGGTAAACTTAGTAATGTGGGACAGACTTTACAGAAGTTTATGTCATTATAAACTTTAGTTAGCATGAAAGATAATACAAATGGTGCATATTCCAGTACATTAAATGCAATTTATTTGGAAGATACAACGGTGATCCATGATAGAAGTGAAAATTGCTTTATAATTTGATGAAGAACTTTATTCAAATATAATCCATAAGGAAAAGCATCCATGAGTTTTTCTAAAATATCAAGCCAGTCACTGACTCAGGTAAAGGTTTTCTTAGTATCTTCTCTTCAGGTTGTCTAAAGGTAGATTGTACATACTGCTGGGACCTTTTGCTTTTTGTTGACACATTCAGTGTATGAATATTTGTAATTCAGTCTCTCCAAAAAATTCTAAATATACCATGTTTTTTCATTAGACTTCTTAATATCAGTGATACACTGAGACAGTGCTCAGATTTGACTTCAGTGTGTTGCACAAGACTGCTTTATATTATTTAAATCTCATAGACCCTACCAGTGCCAAGAGGAAATGCCTCAGAGCCAATTTGATTTTCAAACAAAATGCACCCTATTTGCAACAAATTGCCCTGTGAATGTTTATCATTGTAAAGATAGATTAAAAGAGAGATGTTAGTTTTCAGTTTTATGGGATAGAATGGGAAGGACCTGAGCTTGTCACAAGATTAGAGAAATTGCATATCTGTCTTCTACTTCATAAGCATTACAGCTTTGCAAGAAATACTGCTAGTGTGTTGATGGACCCTTAAGAATTAATAGTTGAATTAAAGAAATTATAGTAACTGTAGATTTTTCTAGGGAAAAAGATTTCTTCCTGAATAGTCAAACTGGAATCATCTGGATATTACTCACATTGCTGATGTCTTGTATTGGTATTTCCAACACATTTATCTTTATAACAAGAATATTTGGCCTGAATTCAGTTGAGGCTGAAGTAGTATAACATGAATGGCATCATGTAATGTACACAAATACCGGGTCTGTCCCTTTGACACATCATCTTCCCAACTCACCTGCATTCTCAGGCCAGTAGTCCTGTTAAACTGTTGTGAGGTTTACTAATGGTCTGATTGGTCGAAGAGTTTGATACTCTGCTGAGGCTCTGTATGTGCTTAAGTTAATGAATTTGAATAGTTGCAGTCAGTCATGAAAAAGAACCTAAGAGGTGCTATTTGTCCCCAAGTTGTGACAGCTCAGTAATGAAACTTAGTCTGGTAAGATAAGGTGCTTGAAAGGCTGAAGGTGACTGGGGAGCAGAGGGAATCTCGGGCGATTACTCATTCCTGTGGTGGAAGGATACCAAATGTGCATTTCAGATTAGTCAGTCCATTCATATTTTGATTACTTAATATAGAAGCTAGTTGTCCCAGTTAATCAGTTTGAAGAGACGAGCTCTCCATTTTTTTCTTTCCAGAGATATAATATTTTTAACATATTTTGTTGATGTAGTAATCTTGTTTCTTTCAATCAACCTGTTGTTCAGTCAGCTGCAGTTTTGAGTAATTACTTAGTGCCAGAAGAGCTACAACTACTTGCTTTCCTTCTGACTAAGAGGATATGAATCCCTCAAGGATGACATTAATCTGCAACCTAGGCAAAACAATCTGGTTTAACATATTTTAGGCAATTAGTAGAGATATCAATTAGTGATAAGTATTGTAGTCTTTTGACAATTGTTTAAAGTTGGGAATTGATACATCAACCTGTGTTAGAATGGCAGCAGGTTTCTTTGGGGTTTTTTTGTGGTTTTTCTTTTAATTGTGGCTATTTTATGTTTTCTGTCTTAATGTCAAGGGGTAATGTTGTAAATTGTCACATTGTGAAAAGACAAAAAGTATTCCATGATTAGTTTTCTCACTGGGGTGAGGATGCTGTTTATGCAGACTTCAGTTACAACTGCGGAATCCATCGTTACCATGTGGAGAGCAGTGATGTGCTGGTCCAGCACTTTGTCCGTGCATATGTTGCTCAAGTTGTTTGGTCTCTGCTGCTTTATTTATTGCAGGTAATACTGACTAATTGTGCTGAGGGCTTTTTGTGTAAACAGAATCACAAGGAAGTCCATTCTGAATGAGACAGCAGAATGTTTATGTATCAGCTAAGCATGGATGGTATATGATAGAGCTATCATTTAAAATTCCTTGAACACTTAATTTAAAATTAACATATAGGAAACTAATAGTAGAGTTTGAAGTGATTTGTTGGGAGCATTTTTGTGGTCATGTGTGAGTCAGAACAATTTCAAAAGAAATTCTTTATCACTTGAATATATTTCAGTTTTAATAGAAATTTCCTTGTAGCTCTGGCTGACTTGCACAGTCTCAGAGATGTTTAAAAGGAGTGCCTACAAGGTCTATGTTGTTTTGGGGATTTATTTTGGGTTGACTATTCCCAGAGGACATGTTTAAATTAGAGCTACCTTCAGTGAAATTTCAAAATTACCTATGTAAAGTCTATAGTTCCAGTAATGCAATAGTTCTAGAAGAATTATAGTTCTGGTAATACAATAGAGCTCCTTGTTAGAACAAGAGATAGATGGTTGTTTTTTATTATTTTGACATTCAGTGGTATCAGTTTGAGGTAGCTGGATGTCTAATATATAGGGAATCTAGCTTAATAATGTTAAATATAGCTCTGTGTGAGAGCATGATTTCATAGTTCTACCCAAGAAAGATCTCTATTCTTTTTCTCTCTTTACTGAGCTCTGTTTTTCTTTTTACATTCATTAGTGTTGCATTTTTTTTAGTAAAAAAGCTAGTGAAGATGAAAAAATACCATTTGTGAGGATTTTTGGAAAGCATTCAACATCTTGGCTCTTCCTGAAAATGCATTTCATATCATGTTTTTTGTATTCTTCCTTCATTTAGAGGGAAGTTGTATCATGCCATGCAGCAACTTCTTCAGAAGACATTAAGAAACACCATTTGCTCTTCTAAAGTAGCCTCTGCTCAGAATTTGTAGATGTATGTGTGTGTATCCCTTCTGATTGAAGAGGAAGCTACTCAATGAATGAGGCTGTCTGCCTTAAGTCCTTCTAAGTCCCAAATGGCAACCAGGTTTACCTTTTCTCTTGGCACTGCTGACTCCAGCCTGGGCCCCTTCCCTCCTAAGTCGGAAAGCTTTCTGTCAGTGTTAATGCACGCATCCATAAATGCTCAGAAAAATTACATTACAGATAATTACCAGTACTGTCATACCCTGGAATTCTATCCTGTGGTATATTTAGTATTTGTTTCTTGGGTGCTCAGCAGGGAGCAGTGGGCATGGAAACTCAGTGGATCAGATTCTGTCTTGTTCTGTGCAGCAAGAATAGAATGAATACAAGAGCATTGTCTAACTTGCATGGACTGCCTGTCTTTGCACATATTCCACTTCATGTGCTGCTTCTTCCACCAATCAGAGAGGAGACTTAAGACCTACTCTAGAACAGTGGCGTGTCTAACCTTAGCCAAAGGTTAGACAAAATAAGGCAGCCTGCATTTAAGAAAGTGGACCCTATTTCATAATTTCTGTATCTCATGCTGTAATTGTGATTATTAATAAAAGAACTGCAGTTGCTTTTACTGCACACACTAACTTTTGCTTCTTTAGACTTTAGCAGTGATGATGAGTTAATCCACACACATCCACATACATTTCAGTCTTAGCTTTGAACCATGACCTTTGACCACAACTGAAAAATAAAAGTAAATGAATGCTGTAATGTCTTCAGAGGATAAGAGACTGCTAGGGTGGATATCATAAGCCACATAAACTTCTGGGCATTGCTTTGTGATAGTTTTGCATTCACAGTGCTGGAGTAATTAGTAAAGCTGCTAATTCCTGCAGTGCCAACAGCAGGACCCTGTTCTAGGTTTGGCAGTATCATTACTGGACCTTGAAACACTTAAACAGGCTACCTCACAATTTTATCTAACACAGCCAAAGAGTGCTGAATAGTTCTTACTACACTTCTTCACTGATTAAGTGCAAAATAATAATAGCCTCAGAAAATATATGAAAAATAAGTACTACTTTTAGATTTTAGTGAGAAAAAACTAACTTCGAAACCTTTCATAATGGTATTGCTGTTAGTTGTTTATACTCAAATCCATTTGCCTTTATGAAGTTTCCATTAATACTTTCAATTGCATTTATTATTGTTCACAGTGAGAAATGCTTTTGGTTCTTGATTGCTTTATTCTCCCTGTGTTACATACTCTTCCACTCAGGGAGGAATGGTACTTGTTTCACTGTATTTTAATAATTTTTCCTGGGAAAGTATTTTTGTGTGTTGCAAATACGCGTTTGTTATATTTAAGGAAATTCTAATTAGCTTCCAGGATACTTATAGCACTACAAGGTGAGTGCTGGAGGCAATTCAGGAGATGACTGCCTGTCAGTGGATTGCTGGAGGAGAACCTGTGAGGTGGCTCAGGAGCTGGGGATGTGAGAGGGTCAGTTCCCTCATGCAGTGTGTTGCTTCAGAAACTTTGGGTGCCACTGTTACTTTAGCCTTTTAAGCTCCTAAAAATTAACTCGTGTCTCTGAATGGGCACGCAAAGTTACTATTTTATTCTTTTGGTTTTTACTGACTTCTTAGATGTTCCAAATTTCTACCAAGTTCTGCATTTTTTCCCTGTGGAGCAGCTAGCTGACTTCTGTCTTCACATGCATTAATGTTTTAAGTTGATATTTCTCAAGTCCATATTTTATGAATGTCTTGATTTATGTGTAAACTAGCATTAACTTATTTCCAGTCCAGTGAAGGTACATGCAATGTATTACATTAAAGCAAGTCCAGTGTAAATTTTGGCTATATAAAAATGTCTCAACAGCATAAAATATTAATAATATGTTGAATTACAGAAAAAATAGGCTTTGAAAAGTCATATGCTCTATATTGACATGCCTTTAACTAAATCAGGGGTGGTGTTATAAGATCTCTCTGTCCAGATGGATATTGATGGATGGTGATAGAAACTGCGCAGCATGTTTCCCTGGTTACTTTGTGCCACTGCTGTTTTGGGGAAATACTTATTCTCCAGAGGCAGCATTTTTGCAAATACCTTCCTGTAGTTTAGCTTCTTTTCATTTCATTCAGTTATTCCTTCTTATCTCCGCACATTTGATTCCTTGCATTCAGCCCCTTCAGGGCAGATTGAAGAGCAGATCAGTAAATGAATTCTGCAACTGCTGTGTGTGTACTGGTCAGCCTAGTGGTTGTTTTTTCCAGTTTTATGTAGGTTAATGTGTATGTGCACTCTGTTTGTATCATGCTCCATGACTGTGAACACATTAAAAAGATGGTTGGATATCTGTATTTTCATTTGGATATCTGTTGATGAAAATGTCTATTGCAAACATCAGTCAAAAATTATGTAGACTAGGGGCAGTCTTGGGAGAATTTTATGTCCACTAAATAAATTGATACTTTGTGGTATATATGATATTTCTTTGTATGTTTTAAGAAATTTTAAATTCCTAATTAATTGCAGAATTATGAAATTTCATTGTGGTGTATATAAAAATCAACTTGACAGCATCCTAGAAAATTTACTGTAAGACTATTCCTGGTTAGTGATAGCTCACATGCTTTTTAGCTGCTGAGAATCTCAAGAAGAGCAGGTTCACCAGAGATGTGATTGTGTTCATCTGTGTAACACAGCAGGAAGAGGAAAGAATATACAGAATAAGAACAGCACCTGCTTTTCATTGCCCAGATGATCATAACAAAATGAGACTATTTAGTGTTATAAATTAGAGGTCAAAAAATGCCTGTTGCCTTGCAAATGACTTTGTACCTATCTCCCATGTGTCCTCTGGTTGCCTTAACAGGGGTATTTCAGACATACTTTACTTTTTTTAAGTAGTGAAAATTAAAAGAGCAGTTGCTAAGTTAGATACTTATTTTCTAGAGATATAAATTTACAAATTATGTATTATAATTTATTTTAATAATTAAATACACAGGTTTCCTGCATTGTTAGCAACTATCATACAGTATTTCATACCATTGCTGTGATTGCTCTGAGTGTAAATGAGCTTGGAAAATGAGACTAACTCCTTCAGTACAACCACTAGAGCATCACTCAAAGTCTTTCATCATATCCGTATGTGCTTGTGACTTTTTCACAGGTTGCCTCTCCTTTTGGTGCCTCACCAGTCTTTTTAATGTTAAAAAAATTGGAAGGATGAAACACTAGGGGGGAGCTTGTACAAGTCGGAAGAGAGTGGGACAGCGTGAGTAGGGACTTGTGGGAATTATAACGACTTGTGTAAATGGTTCAGAGTTGTGCCAGGGGAGGCACAGACCAGACATCAGAAGCATTTCATGTTGGTGCCCCAAGCCTGTCAGTGAGAGGCATTAGGAAGTTGTCCATAATAATGTATCTCAGCTTTTGGTCAGACCTGAAGTGGTCAGGCTTGGATGAGGAGTGCACTGTAGATCCCTTCTAACTGGACCAGTCTGTTGTATTCTACACTCTGTCCTATAGACATGGGAAGGGAGCTGGAAGCATGTGTCAGTTCAAGCTGGAAGATGAGTGCTCTAGAGAAGTGATAGGAAGACGTGCTGCAGGTTGCCAACCATTGGCTGTATTTCCCTTTTAGGGCTTTCTCCTCCCCATCTGTGCTATTGCATCTCTATTGCTGTCCTCCCTCACATGCCTTTTTGCTGCCTTATCTGCCTCCTGCTTTTTGCAGCAAGTTGCCTTGCTGTGCCCTGAAAAGCATGTAGTGAGTAATGTGAAAACACATGTCTTCAAAAATGGCTTCCATTTGAGGTGGGAGATGCTTTATTCATTATTTGTGTCAGTTTTTCATGTTGTTAAAGATGGAGAATCTCAAACTGAATTTCCATAATTTGCTTGAAGGGATTACATCTAAGACTAGCTTTAGCACTATTCCTCTGAGCATGTTTGAGTGCTGGTGCTTGTTAATAATGACCATATGACTGTCATCTCCATTGTCTTTAATTCAATGACAAGTCCTAGGATTTTCCTATCTCCTGTCACTGTGTTTTGATGTCTTTTTATCTTTGATGTGGTATGTGCCCACATTTAATTCTTCCAATGCATTTTTACCTTGTTAGTAAGTAAGTGACCCACCAGGTACTCTGCTCATTTTCCTATGACATTTCTATTAAGGTCCTGTTTTTTTTTTTTTTTTTTTTTTTTTTTTTTTTTGTGTGAGTGTTTCTTGCGAACACCTGCTATCAATATATGCTTAAACAATATGAAGGCCGTTTTGATTGTATACTTCAGCAGTAGGTATAATGACTTAGATATACAACCTAAAGAACTGATTTAAAATCAGTGAGATAACATACTTCTGTGACTTCCAATGATGTTATATATGCCTGAGATGATCAGATTCAAAATTTTTTCAAGGATTATAAACATGTTGAAGTTTTAGTAACCTAACACACTTCAGCATTGGATTGCATTGGACAAGAAAAAGGTGTTAAAATACATTTATGTATTTAACAATGCCTATATTTGATATTAAAAATGCTATATTGATATTTATAAGTATTTCTAAAGGATAAAGATTTCATCATCAGTTAATCAAGACAAATTAGTTGTTGAGGTGTACATAAAAACAGCAATGAAATTTATTTTAACCTTATTATAATAAACATAAGTAAATGCATTTTCAGTGAAGCTTAGACCTACTGTCATTGGGAAAGAAAAGACAGACAGTAGTTATATTACATTTCTTTGTGTGATCATGAGAATTGGAAAGTGATTTGTGTGACCAGAGCTGTAGATTGCCCAGATGGGAACTTTATTTATGGCTGTTGTTATTATTATGCTTATGATACCATGAGGTGCTTGTTAGATCTCTGTACACAGATGTAGTGGGCTTTAGCCTGCTTACTCATCACTTTATGCTGAAACTTTGATAGTGCTTTGTGCTGGTGTTATAATTGTTTTGGTTTTTTGTTTTTTGTTTGGAGAATAATGTCATTGTATGAAATATTGATTGTATACTTTCAAAATAAATTTAGTTACCCATATGTATCTGCTAAGATCCTAGACATTCTGAGAAACCATCTTTTAAGCACAGTCGGTGCCTGAAACTGCTGCTGAAATTCACTCTTTCAGCTTACCCTCGTGTTGGTACACAGACTGGTACACTCGTTAGTCATGGGAGTCTTGTCTGAGGATTAGACTGTTCCTGGATTTATTTATACCTGTGTTGTGATGTGAGGTCGGTTGTCATACTCTCATAAAAGCATGATAATTATACTGCCTGAAATTGCAGTTTTTAGAATCTGTCACATAGTCCCTGACTCTCTGGAGATGAAATGGTATATTAAAATCTATCTCTTTTAATCAAAATATCTCTATATCAGGTTTTCCATAAAGCCACATTGTAAGTAACATGGGCAGTGAATGTCTTGTTTGACAAACACTTCTCTGAATACTGTGAGGGCTTTTTTGGAGTAAAGGTATAGATTAAAGGAGGGTACTTTATAACAGAAGGTTATAATTTAGTGATTAGACAACAGATCTATTAGTAGGAGCACTCTATTACGTAACGTATCTTGCCATTCTTTGCTTCTGTGATGCATCTTCACATTTTGTATTGGCATTCCAGCTGCCTCGGCTATTTTCAGTGGTGTTAAGATAGAGCAATCTATGTGTCTGTATCCATATAATTGCAGACTATAGAAAAATATATTGGAATATTTGGAGTAATGTAGATTTTACTTAAGGTCTTCTGGAAATATATAATCCAGTATACAGATGGCTGCCAAATGTCAGCCTTCAATAGGGTTGCCATGGTTTTTGCTGAAAATAAGGTGGTACTGAGCGTGCAAATATCTCTTATCTTTTTTTAGAGCATCTGGTATTCAGTAGAGTAGAAATCGGACATCATCATCCTTAGCAGGATTTAAGTGATATATGTGGTGCCAGTTAGGTGAAGTGAGCATGTTTTGAGGGCAGTAACAGAGAGTAATCAGAATTTAATATGTGTGAACTAGAGACCCATGGTGAAACTTGGGATTCACAGAGAGCAAGCAGAAAGCTTTGCAGAGTGAGAATCCAGTGCACTGCTCAGCAGATCTGCTTTTATGTTCGCAATAACAAGAGCAAAACAAGAATATAATAATCTCCATAAGAATTGTGCTGATCTTTTGAAGGTTAAAAAGAAGTACTGTTTTCAAGTACCTTTCTTAAGGCAATCCCAGATCTTTGAATTTTTGTATCATTTATTCATTCAATGCCGATGCATGCAATGGGGAAAAAAGAAAGCAGCATATTTGAATTAGAAGGAAAAATAACCAAAATACAGAAGCTATTTCTGTGTAGATCGACAGCCCCGTTTTTGTGCCATGATTGTTTTGGCTCTCTTGAGAAGTAACTGCTATTATGCCTAGTTTATTTTATGCCTTCTGCTGCTGCCGACTCTTCCTCTGATTAAAGGACTAACATCTACTATGAGGTCCTTTCCTTTCTTCTGCATTACCCATGACTTAATCAATTTTGGGCTATGCTGAACACAACACAGTGCAGAATAATTCATAACATTTGCTATACTTGACAGCTATAAGTTTTATATTATTGGTTTTGTAATTTATTTACACATCTTACCTAGCTAATAGCAAGAGTGGACTATTAAGATGTTTACCAATGCTTCCTTCAGCTTGTTTCTTAGCAATTACAATTCTAACACAATTACTACAAATAAATATATCTCTAACAAAAAATGGTAATCATTACCCTATTAGTTTTTTTCCAGTTGAATCTTGAATTCAAAATGAATTTAGCTGAAACAGATAGTACTCATATATCCTCCTTCATTTCAGTATAAACTAATGCAAAATGAGCAGCTGAGTTTACTTACATTGCTCAACAATCCTTATACAAAATTACTGGCATTATTTAAGGTCATCCTAGGTCAAAGCTTTGACTGCCTAGTAGAAGTATATCAGAAGACACAGAGCAATGGAGCTCTGGGGAAAAAAAAAGAAAAAGGATGATTTCTTCATAATGTCTGTCTGTCTTTCTTAGGTGCATTGAAGATCTATATCTGCTAGGAGGTGAAGGACTAAAGTGTTCTAAAGTCTTCCTGAACCATAAATAAAACCAGTGACTTTATTATTATAATATATTTGTTAACATTCTGCTAGAAAAAGATTTAATTCTTAACCATCTGTATTTATGACAATTTATACACATGAGACACTTTCTAAAATTAGGAACAGCTCTTGCTTGTATTGCAAAAGGCAATGGAAGATGAATATTTCAGGGTGAGTTTGATCTCAGGTTCTCTCTAGGAAATATCCCAGTGCCAAATACTGACAAGACAATTCAGGGTTGACTATAAGAATAATTGCACCATTTTTTGCTTGTAGGTATTGGAATTTGTCTTCATATAATGGTGATAGCCTAGCCTTTAATTTGTGTGCAGGAATTTTAATTGGTAGAAATGTTTTCCATAGCAGCATGCGTCCTCTGAAATAGAGCAGCGTACATCTTTTGATTAATGCAGCCTAAGTCACTGGAGTGTTCATGGTGGCAGTATCAATTTCAAGGCAGAAAAGCAAAAAAACAGTGCAGAAAGAATAGCAAGTCTGTTAATGTCCCATGTCACTTTATTTCTATATTAATGTTTCAAAATCTAGATTTTTGCTTATAAATATGCTGTTCAAATACTATTTTCTATTAGAAAGTTGTTGATTTTTTTATTTGATTAAAGAATGATATTTTTTCCTGCAGTTCTGTAAAAATGCTGGTAGGTAGATGCATTGATTCAGATGTAACATAACTTTTTTCCCTTACAAAAATGGAAATAAATAATTTTATGGAAAATTCCTTTCATGTCTGTTGTGTAATTTCAATTGTAGAAATATTTTTAAAGTAGAACACTTACTGTGTGTATTGCTTGACCTTGCTTTACTTGGACATCTTGGACTTTTTAGAATACGCTAGAAAATATTACAGAGGCATTTAACTTGTTAATTTAATATTTATATGGAGTTTATTTATCCATTTACTTTTTTTTTTAAACCGTGGTATATCAAGTTGATAAGAAGAGACTGTTATGTATTTAGGTAGATAGCAAAATTAATATTTAACGTTAAGATTTCAAAGTGTGCCTAGTCAGTAAGATGGTCTATCTATGCCCATTTCTGTTTTAGTTCCCATTCAGAAACAATTCTGTTCTTCCTCTCTGATACCCCTTCTTATTCTCTACCTAAGTGTTCTCTTCAGATTTGTTCCCTTGGTTTTTGGTGTCCTGCCTGAGAACTTGTTGCTGAAGATTGATGAAGCATGGCTTGAACTTTTGACCTTCTTCTCCTTCATATGTTTTGTTTGTTACTTTGGTTGATCCTGTCATCTTTTTTCTTGTTTTTCTGTTTCATATTTCCTAAAGTGTCTCCTGGTCATCTCTTGGCACCTTTTTTCTCCCCACTTATGATGCCTTGCCTTCTATCTTCATTCTGGCTTACTTTTTTTTTCTAGAAAACATTTTTAATGAAAAGCAAGCTATATCTATAGTGTCTAATGCCATGTCTTTTATAATATTTTGGAAGCAGTCACAATACTTAATTTTGCTTTCTGGAATTTAAGAAAATGTTTTTCAGCCAATAAAAGAGGCAATCCATTCTAGGTTTTAGAGAAAACAGAAGAAAATAAAGGTGCAGATAAAAGTTTTTGTTTCTTGTCTATTCTTTCCCTCTTTTTTGGTTGCTTAATGTTTTAATTATTTCGTTACTTTTCTATTGAAATTGCTCACACTTGCTGTTTTTATAGATGCTTGAAAAGACCCATGTCCTTTCTTGAAGCATTCTTTTAAACAAACACTTTTAAAATGGACTTTAATATTCTCATCTGGATAGCTGTGAATCTATGTGTGGGCAAGAACTGACACGCCCCAGTTATTATCAACAATTTTACCTCTCATGCAAGCGCATGTAGTAACAGGACAAGGGGTTATGTCTTCAAACTGGGATTAGGTTTAAATAATGTATTATGAAAAAATTCTTTACTGAGGGTGAGAGTGGTGAGGCACTGGCCCAGGTTACCCAGAGAAGTTGTGGATGCTCCATCCCTGGAAATGTTCAAGGCCAGGCTGGGTGGGGCTCTGAGCAACCTGGTCTTGTGGAAGGTGTCCCTGCCCATGGCAGTGGTGTTGGAACAACATGATCTTTAAAGTCCCTTCCAATCTTTAACATTCTATGATTCTCTCCAGTAGTGAGTACTGTTTATTTTCTGACTGAAACAAAAATCTGTCTTATATTTTCATTACTCCATAAAATTGAAATGATGAATATATAAGTGCCATCAGCTCTTGCTATTGATGGCATCCATCCTAAAACAGAGAAGGCTATAGGATTTTTATCAGCCTTAAAAAAACCCAGCATTAAAAACACCCTAGCATCATACATACCAAGACCTGATTGGAGTATTTTTTGTATGAAATGGTTAAAATTTGTTGAGAAAATAAGCACTTCCACAAAAATAATAAATTCCTTATTAGCTCAGCATCAAGTTGCAGTTCTTATGTTGGGTTGAGCCTGAGCAGACCTGTTTTGCAATGGAACAGATTGTCTTGCAACACGGTGTACTCCTGGAAATTTTCTTCTTCGAGAATGAGCCTGTGACATTTTCTGAACTAGAGAGGCTGAGTTAATCAAGGCAGCTGACAAACCCTTCAGCATGCTTGAATCAGTGTGGGTTTGTCCAAGTTCTTTCTTTGCCCTGTAGACCCTTAGGCACAAATTGACAGATTTATTTTTTTTTACCAGCTGCTGAGATGGTTGGCAAGAGACATGTAACCAGATGAAAAAGTTTGTTAGTCTGAGACATAAAATTCAGATAAATTGAAAAATTTCCTTTTCACCTTTTCATTATGAATAGTATTTTTGCCTGTTTTTTTAAATAATTTGTGATACCTAATCTGCAGCAGCATAAGCACTTTCATCTGGACGTGATTAATTAGGACGGTTCTTTTGAAGCAGGACAGTTCTCAAATGTGGCAGGTCTTGGAGATCGCTCTACTGTTTCACCAGGGTTGGGAAAAAAGAGCTCCTTAGGAGGTGAAGTTTTTTTGTATGTCTGTTAATGAACAATGAGGTAAATTGT
This sequence comes from Taeniopygia guttata, assembly GCF_048771995.1. NCBI lineage: Eukaryota > Metazoa > Chordata > Aves > Passeriformes > Estrildidae > Taeniopygia > Taeniopygia guttata. The sequence continues at coordinate 27,373,454 of NC_133027.1, read as the reverse complement.
GAAGGTGGTGTATAAAGTGGGAGACAGAAAAGAAGTAAAAGGTGTTCCCAGATACACAAGGGTATAATGGGTATGTTTGTTGCTCTTTTTCATTCTCAGAAGCAAGGCTTACATGCCACTTACCTTTCTGGAAGGAACAAATCGCTCTTTCAGAAAAACAGGGCATATAGCAAATTTGTATGGCTTTCTGGGTAACAAGAAATCAGTGAACAAAACAAGCAGAAAGGTATTTCCTCTTTTTAGATTAAATGTAATGTCTCTGTTTACTTAAAGTCATGGCGGCCTTCCCAGCTGTACTTATTCTAAGTTTGAGTCCATTAACCAGCACTGCCAAGTCCACCACTACACCATGTCCCTAAATACCACATCTACATGTTTTTTGAATACTTCAGGGATGGTGACTTCACCCACTTCCCTGGGCACACCACTTCCCTGCTTCACAACCCTTTCAGTGAAGACATTTTTCCTAATAGTGAATCTGATCCTCCCCTGGCACAATGTCCTCTTGTCCTATCTGTGGTTACATGGGGAAAAAGATGAACACACACACCTTTGTACACCCTCCTTTCAGGTGGTAGTAGAGAGCAGTAGAGTCTTCCCTGAGTCTGCTTTTCTCAAGGCTAAACAGTCCTAGGTACCTAAGGTGCTCCTCATAAGACTGTGCTCCAAATTAATTTCCAGAATTATATTGTAATTCTTTATCCTGTTCTGCAAAAGTATTCATTGGGTTCATAGTGCTTTACTGGGCTGCAATACATTATTCCCTAAACAGTTTAGTGAAAGATACGTAAGTAAGGAGAAGGGTAATGACGAGCCTGCATAGTGTCAGCTGTGAGCTCCTATGTCAAAAATAATTTTATTGTATTCCCTCTCAGTCATGTAATCTGTGCTTCTGCATTTTTCAGGTATTAGGTGTTCACAAATCATAGGGCAGAATGAGTGCTGGGATGACTTTCATGGTAATTTTAAGAAAAATCTTCCAAGGAAATACAGTTAGTTTGTACAATTAAATGGTCTATTTGTCTGCCAGGCTCTTTTCCCCTCATATTTTCTAAACATGTCAGCTAATTTCAAGTTTATAGAAAGTAGGAATTCATTAGTTACTGTCTCCTTACTGTTTTGTGGTAGTGACAAGGTAAATGTGATGCCTGAAATCTGGTGTTTGGAAAAGCGTCATAATGCTGCTTAGTCTTCTGGAAATGCTGGTTCCTGGAAAAAACTGTTGTTCCCCACAGAACTTATTCCAGTCTTTTCCACACTGATAATACAGTGAGGTGCACTGGGCTTGAGGAGTGAACTCTTGAGCCTGGCACAGACTTTTATGCCAGTTTTTCTATCCCCTGGACTAGGAAATGCCTTGAAAGTGGATGCCATTGCTTTGACTTCTAATAATGAAAAGCCATCCATGGGAGCTGAGAATACATTTGGATTTATGACATGTTGCTCTTAGAACTGCAGCAGTTCGGCATTAATAAAAAGAAATGCAGGGTGAAAAAAGTTATTTGGCCATTTAGGCCAGTGTGGTATCTTCTAGCCAGCTGGAGTTAGGAATATAATGCCTAAATATCATTTATGGATATCCATTTGTGTAAGGGCCCAGCGAGGATTCAGACTTACTCCTGGACTGTAACTAACAGCTGTGCAGATGCATCACAAGGAGGTTTCACTGTTACTGGGAGCTTCTCAGGTTGCTTGTTTCCTGGCAGCACTCCTGCTTACTCTGGATTCAGTTTCATATAATTGTTATTTGTTAGTGATCCCATCTGTGATACTTTTTTTTTTTTTCCTATTGGCTAAGAAGCAAAGGATCTGGTAGAGAAAAAGGGATGCTTCTCATCACTGATTTTTAGATACATGCCAGGAGCATGCAATGTACTCATATTATTTGAAAACATTATCCTGGGCCCCTTTTTTTCCCTCTTAACATGATAACAGGCTTTGATGAAGTGGGTTACAGACAGGTTCAAACATGTCTTCTTCACCTTTTAAAATTGATTTCTAGAAATGTTGTTGGAAGAATCAAAAGTATATTTACAGGAAATGAAACAAGTCTTGCTGACATCAGTATGTTTTAATTGTGTGGCCTGGAAAAGGAAAACAAATGTTCTTAAGGCAATATGACAAATCTATGATATGAAAAACCCGCTTCTTATTTGCCAGAGTATCAGTCTTAACGAGCACCTGAATGCAACTTTTTTGTATATGAAGTCTTCGATGAAATAATGGATGTTTAAGAGAATGTCACTGTAGACAGGTAAACATAATCATTCTTACCAGTACTGAATGTTTTGTTTCCTTCTTTTGTGCTTTTTTTACCAGTCATGAATAAAAAGTTTGAGGTGTTTATATATATTTATTTGTTTTGTATATATTAATACACTCAGTATTTTCCTGTCTGTATAGCAGTCAGAGCCATTCTTTGCTGACAGAGCACAGTAAAGGTGATACTCTGGCACTAAAATCTCTCCCACCTCTCATCTGCAAATTCCTTGCATTTACCTGGTGTTTCATCATCATCTGTCCTGAACTTCAGTTTTCCTGTCAGTCTTTGAGATACAGATAACTTTCTTAGCCCAAGATCTGAAGTCACATCCTAAATGAAAACTACTATTTTGATGGTTTGTAGACTCCTTTCAAATACTTTGATAACTGTCTGAGCAGAGATTATCAGCTCATTAGTGGTACTGCTAACTGGAAAACCAGGAGAGGTCAGTGGGAAGCCTGAACTTCAAGCGAGATTTTATACTGGTTCTTAACATCAGTATATAGCATCTTTTCATAGTTTTCAGTATTGTGAACTTCTAGACATCAGTCTTTTCTGGAGCTGTTCTCCCTCACAGTAGAGAAAAATCTGGAAAAGGCTAGATAAGAGCAGAAAGGAAAAAATTGCTGGCTGCTTCATATGTCTGTCTTGCTCTGAGGACAGAATAGCAGACATTATTATCAGTAATAAGTTCTAGGACTGAAGAGAATAAAAGAAAATTCCCAGAAACTGTAAAGAGACAGAAAAGCTGCCTTTTGGCTGGTTACTCCAGCTGGGTAGAGCAACCCACTCAAGAATACCAGCAGGTTTCAGATCGTCAGGGATAGGTAATGAATATGTCACTGGTAGACTTAGCTGCGATTTCACTGATCGATTCGTCTTTCACCCCTACATATCTGTGCCACACCATACAATATGTAGCACACCACTGATCCTTTTTCTTCAAATTAATCTATGAGAACACTTCAGTGTGTCCTGAAGTGTTTTCTTGAATAAACTTTGACACAATAGAAACTACAAAAATCTTTGGCAAAAAGCTACTTTCCTTTTCTTACATGTCATAGCAACAGTGTTCTAGGGTGTTATATTCAAGGACACCTAGAGATATGTTCGCAAATAAATACACTTGTGATATTTCTGTTGGTTTTTGCTTTATTTTTTACTTGTCTGAGTAAATCTTCATGCTCTCTATGTCTTCTTTTATGAGTGGTCTCATTCTTAGATGAAAGAAATCCAGGATTAAAAAATACAAAAAAATAACAAATATTGGAAATAAAAGTTGTTGGAAATAAAAATATAAGTTGTTGGATATAAAAAATATTCCAACAACTTTCAGGTTTGCCTTTCATCCAACTGGTGACATATTCATAATACTGTCTAAGCTGCTCTGAAGTTAAGAGGTAAGAAGGGAGAACTACTGGGAACAGCTGTTTAGTGAACTGCACACCATAGTTAAAGCAATACTGCTGCCAAAAACAAACTTCCAACACAGCCTATGCAGATTAACTCCCCAAAGGTATGTTTGACTTCAAAGACACTTTTGAAAGAACTTTAGTCTTTAAAAACTTAACCAGTGGCTTGCTCTCTTTTTAACAATTTGATTAAAAAATATATTGAATCAATGTTGTAATTGTTTGGTTCCTTTAATAATCCTTCTAAAATCCTAATAATAGTCCTTTTTTTTTCCCCCAAAGCTAGAAAACACCTATATCTTGAAGCTGACATTGTTGTCACCCTTTAAATGTTATCAGCAACTTTATTTAGTAAATCATGACATTCAAAATGCATCCCAGATATTTTCTTTATATTGCATTTGCTGATGCTGACCTTTGGATTGCTGTTGGTTATTTTTACTGAGATGAGAAAGACTCCATCAATTTCCTGCAGCAAATTTCATTGTGAATAGTTTGGGTTTGGTTTTTTTTTTGTGATTGCAGTTGCTATATATCTAGAATTACATGAGATAGTGTATCAATGATAGTGGGAGTGTATTCAGCAACTGAACTGGGATTATATGTACTACTGTATTGAGGAACTACTTGGCAATCAGACTTAAAACTCTCCATGGAAGGGTGTGCATCAGAGCAGATGTTGTTCAGAAATTTAGTAAGAACTAATACTTTCATTTCAGGACTTTTCTAGTTATTTAACACTACTAGTATCCTCTTTATAGATTTTTTAGTCTATACTGATCTAGGCATAGGTCAGTAGATGGATACATTAGCTCATTATTTTTCTACCAATAGTATAATTTGGACAAGAAACTACCTTGTGGCATACCTTTGCAAGCTGCTGATGACACAATGGGTAAAGCCAAAGTAGTGACCAGGCAGTAAAAATCAGTTGTCAGTATAGAGAGGGGATAGAAATCTAAGTTTTTGCACACTTGAATTTTTCTCCTTTGTTTTCTTGTTAATACTCTTTGGTTTTCATTTAATTAGAAATATGAAATTATTTAGATCTTTAATTACTTTTCTGCCTATGTTAGTACATTTTGTTAAAAAAGTTTGCTAAGAATATAGGGCTTATGTAATCATGCTGTTTCTGTCTTCTAACTTTTTCTGCAACGACTTTAAATCTTTTGGATAAGTTCCAGAAATTTGACAGACACAGATAAGTCTGAAATGTATTGCATTTGTAGGATCCTAGGATAGTTCACATGTCAAGGAGCCTTGGAAGATCTCTAGTTCAACCTCCTATTCAAAGCAGGGCCAGCCAAGGGTTCAGACCAGGTTATTCAGGGATTTGTCCAGGTCCATCATGAAAACTTCCAGTGGAGGAGGTGGTATATCTGAGAAACCTGCAGCACTGCTGGACTGTGTTGAGAAAACTTTTCCTTATGCACAGGCCAAGCCTTTCTATTTTCACCTTTTCCCTGTTACCCTTGTTTCACACTCCTGTGAAGAGCATGACCCTGGGAACATCAGCGTTGCTGAGCTGCTGTTAGATCCCTCCAAGCTGTTTCTTCACCACAATAAACAGGCCCAGTTCTCTCAGCCTCTTCTCACAGGACAAGTACTCCAGCTCTGACCACCATGAGTGGCCTTCACTGACTTTGCTCCACTTTGTCAATGTCTTACCTCTTTTGGGAAGGAGAGGGCAAGTTTGGCCCCAATGTTGCACATAGATGCATTCTGATGAGTACCTACTGAAGGATCACTTTTCTGCAATTTCTCTATGTTCTACACAATAGGCAGCCTGATAGATGTTAATGGCCATAAAGTCCAACAATAAAAAATACCTGCATAATATATTAAACTTTTAATGGATGCTGTATTTTCAGACATGCCCAAAAAGACCTTCAGTACTTTATAGGATGGCATCTAATCATAAGGAAAAAATCTGTAAAAGACTAGAGTTTATCAATATGGATGCTTTCAGCAGTTCCCCTGTGTAATTACATCCTATACATAAAAGTATTTTTTTTTCAATCTGTACATCGCAAAGAGAAGCTTTCCCCTCCTGAAAAACATTAAATACCCATTTTTGTTTCTTCTCCTACTGTGCGTGATTTTGCATGTCTCTGTCATTCCTTTTTGACTTGTCTTTCAGAATTCTTTCTGAACATTATTTTACTAGCCACATTTCTTGCTAGAGAGCCAAGGTGATTCAGCTCGAGCTAATACAGTTACAAAACTTCAGTTTGTATTTGTCTAGAACAGATGACATAAACATGTAGATCTGATCCACAATTATCTAACAGGTATTAAATTCATCACTGGCAGAGGTATTGCCTTAGTTGTGTCTGATGTAAGAAGTATTTCCTTATCCTCCCTGAATCATTCCAACTAGCTGTGTGACTTAACAAGTATGTGTACATAAAGTAAAGAAATGTTGTTAATACAATATATGAATGTGTTTCTGGGTGAGTATAGTGAGTCAGTGGCTAATTTTTCAGTGCTCATGGCTGATTGTACTGTCCTTATAACCCCTCCCAACCACTTTTGGTACACTTAATATTTTTACTTTTAAGTTACCAATTCTTAGGGGTTTGGATGTCGTTTTTATTACTGGAAGACTCTTAGGATGTTCACTTCTCATGAATTAACTCCAATTTAATTTGTTCAACTATTGAGCCATCTGCCTCTTTTTTATCCCCTGACTCAAAATCCAATAGCCCTGCTTTCAATGAAAATGTAATGCCTTAGACAGAAAACGAGCCTTCATGTATGTTTTCAGTATTTTCTGTTTCTAAAAATATGCTGGGAATTTTTTGTTAACACTGTTCTAGGTATTCAGAGTTCTCACTGTGTAATTTTTTAATGATGCTTAAATTAAAAATGCTCTCTCTAAATTAGAGCTGTCAATGATTTAGTGGTTGTTATTTTGCACTGGCATTATCTCATTCTTCTGTTCTTTCATTAACCAGAAGAAAATGTGTACTTCTTTGAGTACTAGATAAGCTTGATATACATAATAGTACTTGCATGCAAGATGTTGGTGATACTCCCATTCCGGAAATCATTCCCATTAATAGAAACATGTGATTGTTTCAGGAGGCTTGACCTTGTTAACAGCAGCCCGTGATTCTTGATTGAAGCAGTGCCAGTACCGCAAAGGCAAGAAAAGCTAGATAGGCTGCAAAATTCCTTTAAGTGGGAGGCAAGTGTTGACAGCAGAAAGAATTGTGTAGATTTAATTTTTTTTGGTGGGTTGGACAGACTGACAAGAAGAAAATTATTTTTTGAAGAGTTTTGACATGACTCTTAAGTGTAGCAAAAGGATGTTTTTACTCTGGGGTGCTTAATTTTAATAGAAAAAATATATTCATTAGAGAAGTTTTGTAATACGTGTCAAGGACTTTGAAGAGAAATGTAATTAACATCATTTTATTGGCACTGTAAGAGTAAAGCAGAGAATACGGAAAAAGAGCTACTAACTTAGCTTTCCATTTTATAAATCCATGAAGGAAAAAGAAGGTACTCCCCTCAAAAAAATCCACATAAATGGGCTGCAATATTTTCAGAATGTTACAGCTCAAAGTCTGGAGATAGCTTAAGATAAATTTTCATAGGGAAAAATATCTCTAAAAAGATATAGGTAGAAATGTCTTTTTGTCTCTGATATTTCTCTAGTTGGGGCCTCTTTTTGCGTGACTGATATATGCATGGTTTGAGGTGTAAAATTCTGGACATACTGTCAGCCCATTTGTGTGGATTTTTTTTTTTGAGGGGACTACCTTCTTTTTCCTTAATGGATTTATGAAATGGAAAGCTAAGTTAGTAACTTTTTTCAGTATTCTCTGCTTTACCCTTACACTTCCCTCTGCATCTGGACAGAGGAGAGAAAATTTAACGAAGGGCTCTTGGGCTGAGATAAGGACAGGCAGAAAACACCCATCAATTACCATCAAAAGCAAAACAGGCTCAACTTGGAGATAGAAAGTGGATTTATTGCTAACAAAATCAAAACAGGACAATAAGATGTAAAATAAAACCCTAAAAAACACTTTTCCCCCACCTTGCCCCCCCTCCTTCCCAGCCCTACCTCCTACCCCAGCGGCACAAGGAGACAGGGAATGGGAGTTATGGTCCATTCATCACCCATTGCTTTTACTGCTACTCAGGAATCCTTCCCCTGCTGCACCAGGGTCCCTCCCGTGGGAGACAGTTCTCCCTGAACTTCTCCAGCACGCGTCCATCTCACAAGAAGCCGCTCCCTGTGAACTGCTGCAATGTGGGTCCATCCCACAGGCAACAGTTCCCCTCAAACTTGGTCACTTTTCCATGATGTGCAGTCCTTCAAGGACAGGCTACTCTAGCACAGGTCCCTCTCACCTCAGGTCTTCCATGTAGTCACAGCCTCTTCTCAAGTATCCACCTGTTCTGGTGTGAAGCTCCTCCATCCAGCCCCGATGGATCATCGTGGGCTGCAGGGGGACAGCCTGCTTCCCATGACCCTCACCACAGGCTGCAGAGGAACCTTGGCTCTGGTGCCTGGAGCATCTTCTGCTCCTCCTTCTTCACTGACCTTGGTGTCTGCATAGTTTTTCTTCTCACATGTTCTCACTCTGCTCTTCTCTGGCTGCGATTACAACTGCCCCACCATTTTTGTTTTGTTTCTTCTTAAACATGTTATCACAGAGACATTACCACCATTTATAGTTGTCTCAACCTTGGCCAGCAGCATATCCATCTTTGGAGCCACCAGAAATTGGCTCTGGCAAACACTGAGGAAGCTTCTGGCAGTTTCTCACAGGAGCCACCCCTGTAGCTCCCTCTAATTCCAAAACCAGGCCATGCAGACCTAATACAGCTGGTCCTGTACTGTCTATAGCTTTCTGTAAGCAGCAGCACACATTCCCCTGCACTAGGAAGACAGTCTTCAGCCAGCAGCAAAGCTGCAGAAGTCAAGCATTAAAGAGCTACTGTCAGGACAGTACTTGGGCTACCATCAGTGCCAGGGACCATCTTGGTACAAGGAGTGACACTGGAGTGTGTTGGCATGTTCCAGCTCTCAGGGCAGGATGGCGACTGACCTTTTTGACATGTGCAGGAATGTACTCAAATGTTGTGTGGCTGTAGTCCAGCGGCCACTATCTCTTGGCCACTCTGCTTGAGCAGGGGAGGTTGCACTAGATGGTCTCTGCAGGTCCTTTCCTGCCTCTGCTGTTCTGTGGTTCTGTGACTCAAAACACACTCAAGCTAAGAAAGCCCCTGCAGATTTCATGACATGGGAAGGTTTGAATGATTCAATATGCTCATGGAGAGCCAGGTTTGTCTCCCACAAGTGAATTGTCCATATGGCAGCCACGTCTTTTCCTTTGGGGGATTTATCAGAAATGCACAGAAAACTAACAAGCTAAACATAAGCATGAGGGATGCAATGAGTGCAACATCTCACTAAAGGCATTAGTTCTGTTTTTGTAGCGTGTGTTGCAGGTGACCATAGTTTTTGCAGTTGGCAAGTAAAAATTTTCAGCTAAAGAACTAGCTGTGTGTCAGTGCTGTGAGCAAGCAAGGTGGCAGCTTGATCCTGGCCTGGATTCCTTCATGAGACTGTCTTAATGCTTCTTTTCTGTGGTGGTAATAGTCATGGAGTGACATGAGGAATGTACACAGTAATGGCTGACTGTAGTTCAATACAAAAATTGCATACAGTTTGTCTTGCTCCAGTCTTTTGAGAAGACTCCTCTTTTTGCTCCAGTCTTACTTGAAAGTAACAGTTCTTGGTGCAAAACTGTTTTCTGATGACTTTTGTAGTATTTGGCCATGGTCTGAAGAGCCTCTAGCCTGTTTAATGCTGGGCATTAAACCTGAGGCATTGTGCAGGACACAGCATGGGGGCAATTTCTCTGTGAGGACTTTGGGGTTTATTTTTAAAGTCTTTAAAGGAGAAGGAAAATCTTTTCAGAGGCTTTCTACCAGGCATTAGATTTGGATTGGCGTTATAGGCAGTGTCTTTGAGATAGAGTAATTGTAAATTGACTTCACTCTTCACTGCTTCATAGTGAGAAGAGTGGTAACAGGAGAAGTTACTCTGGGGTATGTTTGGGATAAACCATAAGAAAATAGGTGTGGAAGGACAAGAGATTTCCTAATAAGTTGTTGGTGTCTTTGGTATCAGGGCAAAAACACAAAAACGTTGATCACACTGTGGAAACCCAATATAGAGAGAAAGGCACCCCCATACAAAATGTTCAGTACGCCATTTTATACACAAGTGGGTACCACAGAACAAAATGACAAAAGCAGTGCTGAAGTTTCATGCTTGTTATCCTCCTAACCTGAAAAGGCCTTACAAGGATGTCTTTGGATTTCCAGATGCATTTTTTTTATGGAGAATAGAGCCTTAGCCCCAGGCTTGAGCATTTGATTTGACTTTATTTTTGCAATTGTTAGTAGGGGCTGTTTTTGTCTAAAGTAGTATAATTCCTGACACTGGGAACAGGGCATACAGTAGTTCCATTGTTGGTAGGGTATGCTGCTAGGGTTGTGCACAGCATGGCTGGAGGACCTCCATGGGATCAGTTCTTTGTCACCTGTGGTTCAGTGAAATCAACCTGGCGTCTCTGTTGATGGCACTCACGCCACTCCAAGGAGGTTGAGATGTCACATTCCATCCTCCTTAGAGTTTCCTGCAGTGTTTAGAACTGTGTGCTGCGGGACCTCCCCCGGGATTGGCTCCTTGTCATCTGTGGTTCGATGAAAGAAGCTTGGCGTCCTTGCTGAAGGCGCTCACTCCTCCTTGGGGAGGCATGGATGCCCTGTTCAATCTGTCTGTCATAGCATTCCATCCTCCTTGGATTCTCTGTCAGGGGCAGCGTGCTGCAGAACCTCCGTAGGGTTTGGCTCCTTGTCATCTGCGGTTCTCTGTAAGAAAGCCGGTGCCTCTGCTGTTGGTGCCTGCTCCTCCCTGAAGAGGCACGGATGGACCAGTCATGCCTTAGAGCTTGTCCCTCATCGCGTTCCATCTCCCTTAGATACTCCCTCAATGTTTGGCTGGAAGATCTGTGCGACCTCTGCCGGGATCGTCTCCTTATTGCCCTCGGTTCTACGAAAGAAACCTGGTATTCTTGCTGACGGCGCTTACGCCTTCTTGAGGGGGCACGGATGTGCTGTTGGGTCCTTCGGCCCTTGTCACGAGCAGTGTTCTGAGCCCTGCTCGGCCGCTGTCTCCTGCTGCTTGAGGGGCTGTAGCCCTGGGCCTGCTGGACCCTGGTGCGGCCATTGTGATGCCTCCTTGGATACCTGCTTCGACTCTCCTCTTGGGCCCTGCCACGGCTGCCACCGCGGCTGCCACCGCGGCTGCCACCACGGATACCACTACAGCTTCTGCTGCAAGACTTGTGGTGCTGTCGTCCTGGGGAATGATGCTGACATCCTTCTGTAGAGCGGGACCCAGCTCGCTCTTCTTGAGTATGGCTGGCAGAGCTGACGGACTCCTCCATATAGTGCACCTCAGAATTACTGTCTCTTACCTTGTGGAATGTGTGTGGGAAAGGTGAATGGCATATCAGGCCCTCCACTCTTCTGTGGAACCACTCCACCATGCAGTAAAAACAGAAAGGGTGCCAATGCCAGCTCACGAAGGCTCAGTCATTAATGCCAGCCCAGCAGACTGAGCACCTTAGGTTCTCTGAAGCACCTGGATGTGCAGCCCAGGACACCTGGATGGTGCTGGCAGAGAAGAGGTGCCGCTTTCTGCCAGGTTTTCCTCTGAGGCTATTTTGCCCTGCAAACCAAAGAGATAAGCTGGTGTGCTCCCTGGTGCTGATGACACAGTCTGCAACCAGCAGCAAAGCTACAGAAGTTGAGCATTAAAGAACTGCCCACTCTGCCTCAGGACAGCACTTGGGCTGCCACCAATGCCAGGGACCATCCTGGGGCAGATGAGTAACACTTGAGTGTCTTGGCATGTTCTAGCTCTTGAGGCAAGATGGTAACTGACCTCTCTGATACGTGCAGGCAGGAGCTGGGACACTGGGAGAGGAATTCCTGGCCTCTCAGCACCTGCAGACAGAGCCTGAGTACATGGCAGATTGGGACCAGCACCCTAGGCCCTGTCAGGATCCTTGTCCAGCAAATCTTCTCTGTGCCTTCAGAAAGCAGACGATGGGATGGAGGTCCTTTTTCTTCCCCCACATTCAGATGTCTGTCCCCAGTGGAGGAGGCCAGACACTGTGGCCTTTTGGAGCTTCCCCAAGCATCCAAAGGCTTATTGTCGCAGGTGTCACAATGACTCCCCGGTGACTACGTGGGGCTTTCAGGGTCCACACCCAGAAGACACAAACTCCAGCCCTAAGGAATGAAAGCTTCTAAGGTGGCTCATCTCACACGGCTGCTCCACTAAAGCAAAATCCTAATGCCATATTTTTTAATATAAATTTACAGGTTACACTGATGGTACTCAGCCCTATGTTCTGTTTTAGAAATAAACCAATGCAAGGCATTTCTTACTTCTCAGTCTACTTTGCAGGTCAAAAGAGGTGATACTCCACTGGAGCAGTCTGTTCAGTGTGCAGGTCCCCACATAAGTAGAGATGGACATACTGGAGAGTGTCAAGTAAGGGTTCAGAAAGATGATGAAGGGTCCGTGAAGACAGGGCTAGGAGTGCTGCCTCCAGGCTGTTCAATCTGGAGAAGACTCTATAGGGGATCTTTTCCAATGTATACCAATAACTGAAAGGAAGGTACAAAGAAGCCAGACTCTTTCAGGGGTGTCCAGAACACAGAACTTCTCTCAGAATATTGGGGAACTTTTTTTTACTGTGAGGGTGACCAAGCACTGTCAGGGTGCTTGTGGACTCTCCCTCCTTGGAGATGATACTCAAAAGCTGTCTGGCTATGGTCACGGGCTAGTCAGCAGTGCTTCCTGGCAGAAACCTGATGTCCCCAGTGTCCCTGCTGCCTTCTTCGTGGTTCTGGGCTCACAGCTGGGCTCTCATCACGATTCCTTCTCATTTGCTTCTCTCTCTGTGTTTGACCTTACGTGCTGTGGGACCTCCACTGAAATGGGCTCTCTGTTGCCTTTCATTCCCTGGAGGAAACTCAATTCTCCACTGCTGTTTCTTGTGCTTCCCATAATAAGCTGGGACTGGCTCTTCTGGGTCTAGAGCTCAGCCCTCATCATGGAGTGAAACCAATTAAAGTGTCACAGCTTGTCTCAGTCTCGGTAGATAAACAAACTGTTGTTCACATAAGTCTGATAAGCCCAGCTGAAGTAGTCTTTCATTAGCTTCAGCAAAGACGCCACTTTCATTCCGCAACTTCCGTGTACTCTCAGTTGAAAACAAAGGACGAGACTGGCACTGGTTGCAAGGCGTGGTAGACGATTCAAAGCATAGCATTTTGTCCTAGGCTTTAGTACCCATCCCTACTGACCATACAGACTTCTAAGTATCTTCAGCTTTCCAGGAGAAACAGTTAGTTGTTCATAAAGCTAATGGCACCCTTGCCTGTATCAACAGTAGTGTCGTCAGCAGGACCAGGGCAGTGATTGTTCCCCTGTACTCAGCACTGCTGAGGCCACACCTTGGATGCTGTGTCCAGTTCTGGGCCCCTCACAAAGACATTGGGGGGCTGGAGTGTGTCCAGAGAACGTCAGCAGAGCTGGGGAAGGGTCTGGTGCGCAGACCTGATGAGGAGCAGCAGAGGGAGTTGTGGTTGATCAGCGTGGAGAAAAGGAGGCTCGGGGCAGAATTCATTGCTCTCTTCAACTACCTGAATGGAGGTTATAGTCAGGTGGGGGTTGGTTTCTTCTCCCAGGCAAGTAGTGACAGGATGAGAAGACATAGCCTCAGGCTGTGTCAGGGGAAGTTCAGGTTGGACAGCAGGAACTGTGTCTTCACAAAAACAGTTATAGAGCATTGGAATGGATTACCCAGGGAGGTGGGGAAATGGCTGTCCCTGAAAGTATTTAAAATACTTGTAGATGTGGCACTTAAGGATATGGTTTAGGATGGACTTGGCAGAGCTTGATTAACAGCTGAACTTGATCACCTTAAAGGTCTTCTCCAACTTAAACTTTCGTGGTTCTAGTGAACTATATGTGTATTTGTAGATTGACTTTCCCCATCTGCCTTTTAGAATTATCTAATTCAGTATTGTGTTCACAATACATTTGGGAAATTCCTTTATTTCATTTACTACTTACTGTGCTTGTAACACTTTCCCCCCTTTATGAACCTTCGTCTCTCCCTTCTGTACCCCCATAGCACACCCCTTTGTATAATTGCATTGGATCTATTTTCAAAGAACTTTTTATCTATTAAACCTGCCCAAAATGAGTATGTTACTTACTTAATTGATGCTTGCTGCTTTCCAAATTAATCTTCCACTGAATGCAACATACCACATTTTTTTACATGTGTTCAAGTATTTTACAATAATGAAACGTTCTTCTGATGCTTTCAGTGATTTTAAATAACTTTTTAATCCTAAATTATTGAATGTGTATCCCATCTGAGGTCTTCTAGGTGTGTTCTTTGGGAGGTTTTAAAAGAGCTTTATAACATTAGAGAACTGTCTGCTGGTGCAGGCTTTAAGTAAATTATTTGATCTCATAAAAGCAGCATAAACATTTATTAACAAATCATTACATGGGCTGTTCTTTTCAACACATTTTTTCTTTATGCATGTTGGAAATCAAAGAAACTTGTGTATGAATGTTAGAGCATGCTGTGGCTGTGTTCCTCCTTTCCATTGCTTTCCCATCCTTGAAGCAGCATGTTTCTGAGATCCACAGCTGTCCTCTTTTAGCTATAATTCAGTTATAATTAGCTCATTATAAGCATTGCCACTTTCTGTGCTGTCAACGATGTCACTGCTGCAAAAGCAGCTTTTTTGATAGTACCTGAACTGTCAGGGAGCTCTCAGACACTATATAAGATGCTTTTCACAGGATAATGAATTAAATTATTTGTTATTATCCATTGGTTATTAAGCATTAGGGAATAAAGAATTCAGAACTATTCTACCTGAAAATCTTTTTTATTTATTTTTTTAAATTGTAAATTCTAGAGTGTTCTACAGATTATCAATTATTAGATACATTATATATAAATTATATACACACATATATATACACACATATCTCATGTTTTTCACTGCATTTCTTAATTGAAGGTTTTTTTTGAGCAAGAGTTAACTTTATTTCTTATCGTTAACTAATTCAGAGGTATTTGAATGCAAACTCAGTAACAACAAGAAGTTTCTTCAGTTTGCTAGTATTTGTACTGAAAATAGCTATTGCAGCTTAATTCTGGCAGGTCACATTTACACAAAGCATAGAGCTGTGATGATGTCATTCCTTTTAAAAGAGTGACAGCTGGAATTGTAAGCCTTATCTATTCCTGCTCCTGCTGAGATCATTTGGCTTCCCTTTCAGCTGGGGAAGAATTAGTTGTGGAGTGTCACCTCTGCCTCCCAGCACTGCTGGGAGTCCAGGTTCTCTTAAAGACAGCAGTCCCTGTCATGTGAGTGCAAACATCACTGGTGTTCAGTGCATGGTCTGGGTAGGAATGTGTAGGTTTAAACTTCCTAAGGATGACAACTACCATGTCACTGATTGTTCTGTTTCATGATATTTTTCAGAAATGGAAAGATTTCAGGGTTCAGAAGGCAAGAAGGAAGATGAAGAAAAGAAATATCTTGATGTTATCAGCAACAAAAACATAAAGCTGTCAGAGAGAGTTCTGATCCCTGTCAAACAATATCCAAAGGTACTGTAAATCCAGTCTAACACTTGTTATTAATATAATGATGACAAAATTATACACAACCATTTTTATTGAGTCATAATGTGCAGGCTTTGTGGTATTAAAAACGAAAAAAATTAAGCTCCTATTTAAGTGTATCTGTTAGCTATTACATGTTTTAGCTTCTGTCTCGAGGCTTTCAGAAAAGCAATTAAAGTGAATTGAGATTTTTTTTCAAATTCAGGTAGGTTTTGTCCTTACACAAACTGCTGAGGTTTTTTCTCAGTTTTTTTTTAGTTTTTTTTTTTTACATATATCATGCTTTTATAAAATAAAATATATATCAGTTGCCCAAGAAAAAAATGTTCCAGTAACTCTGAAAGTCTTCCTCATAGAAGAGGAGGGGGATTTTCTCTCATGTAGTAAGTTTTAAAAGATCAAGTGTTGGGATTACTGCAGGCTGTGACTGACAATGTTCATTACTGTTTATAAAAATCAAATGTTTTAGTATCTCAGACTTTCTTACTAGTTCTCGTTGTTATATACTTTAATGCAGAAAAAGGATTTTATTTCTTGCAAAATTTAGTTGCTTACGGGAAGTTTTTTGTGTTTTTTTTTATAAGAGAATATTGGGGTTTTTTGGAACTTGGGTGTTTGTTTGGTTTTCTTGTACAGTTCTTAATTTTACATAAACAGTTATTCCAATAGTATTCATACTGAAATGCTAAACATCTCTGTTTGTCTCCAGAGTATTTTTCCTTGCTGATTTATTGTCACATGGTACATGGTTCGCCATTAGCCTTGATTACACTTTGAGCTTTTTGCTTTATACTTTCATCAGAGCAGTAAATTACAATTGGTAAAAAGCTCATCAAACAAAATGAAAGGTGTAAAAAAATTGAGATTCAATGGTTCCAGCTGACACTTAACCTCCTGACTAGTGAATATAAAACTGAGATAATGTAATAATCCAAATGGTGAAGACCTTAGAAACACATACAATCCTATAAGGAATTACTTAATGCTATAAAGAATTACTTTCTTGCTGAATTACTTTCTTGCTGCATAGCCTGAGGTGCTTTGCCTTGATTTGTGGTATTTTGTGTAAATGCTGTAGGTGACCTGAAGTTCCTAGTCAGGATGTAATAGTGCTATAACTTCATAACAGCAGACTGATAATTATTGAGAATACTGTTTGATGAAGAGAGTAGAATAAAAGACAAACTATTTAAAAGACAAAACACTCTCATCTATCCAATATAGCACCTGAATATGATTAAATTAGCTTCATGTACTTTAATGAATGTGTCATATTAATGAATAGTAAAATATATAAGGTATTTTTACAGTTTTGAGTCGTGGAGCAAAAGAAATCAGTGTGATGGAAATGAAATACTTATTCAGTAATGCAAAATAATCTCTTGCAGGGTTTCTGTAGTTGATTTGCTAGCAATATTCTGTGCTTGGCATGGAACTATTCCCATAACTGCAGGTTTCCTGATACTGTCTCTAGGAACCATCTTTCAAGGACTGCATTTGCACTTTGTTTCAAACAGCTGATTGCTGTGATCTAGTGTCTTGTCTTTTCTGGATGATTGTATGCATTAGTCAAATCAGCACACAGCAATTGCTCTAGCTTGCTTTATAAATAATGAAAATAAGTAGAAACTAATTAAGAGGATTGGTTTTATATATTTGGTAGAATATGTTAATAATAGCAGTTGATCATACTTCTACTTATAAACAGTTAAGATAATTACCATATGATTTCATTTAGGAGTCATTTCTGTTTGAAAGAACATTATTTTATATCATTCAGTCATTGTTTGCTGATAAGCTTTTTTGGGCAGTGCTAGGTAAGCAGGGTTCTGTAAATATGCAGAAAGTGTCCAAGTGTATAATATTGTAAAAAGGAATTCTGCCCAGGTAAAAACCATCTAAAACAACAGTTTACAGGCTCTCTGTTTAGCAATGAGGGCAGGTCTTGGAAGACATTTGCACTTACTTTAACTTCATGTAAAAATACAAACTGCTTCAAGGGAACCTTTGGCCTAAAAATTTATTATGGTCTGTAGGCTAAGCTTCAATGACAACTATAGAGTCAGCAGCAGCATTTTAAGGTTTGAGCAAAAGTTAACACGGAAGGCTTCTAGTGGCTAAATAGTTCTTGAAGTTGCAGAATAAATCTTATGATATTGTCTCTATTCAAGTGTCCACAGTCTGGTGCAGACAACAGGAAAAGAATATGAAAGGCTGTGACTGTCTTATGTTACTAGCTAGTGAAGACACAGGCCTCTTTCCTCTGCTCTAAGATGGGGATTTAAAATAGAGACAGGGTGTTACTTCAGCAATGATCTTTTCTGAGATTAATTATCTTAAATGCCAGCAGCCCAGGTAAAAACAGCGTCTCATTTAGACACACTCCACTATACAGCAGATATTTTTAATGCAGTCAAAATTTCTCTTGAAACAGTGATGCAATGTCTTTGTTGATCCTTCGTTCTGTTCCATAAGGCTTTTTTTTTTTTTTTTTTTTTAACTTTCATGATATGTGAACTCCAACTAAGACTTGCATGAAAATACCTCAGGGTTTGTTTAAAAAGACTCCAGCACAGATCAGTGTGAATTTATTTCAAATATATCAGATATGGGAAAAGAGTGGGTTATTTAAAAAAACTAAAATAAACCCAAAAATCTGAAATTATCTTGTTGCTGAAAAACAAAAGTGGCGGTTTAAACACTTGGTGGGAATCTTTGTCATTTGCATGGCAATGCAGATTTTTGCCATTTACTTACTTGTAGTTTGGCTTTTGTTGTTTTCTATAGTTCCTACCTTTTTCTGTGATAGCTTGTTTAAGGAGCATCTAAACTGGGCTTTGCAAATTTGTTCCTTTGCACAGTTTAAGAATTTGAGAGCTTGTTTAAAGCCTTAGCCTCATGTAACACATAAAATAGGAAGTTTTTGTTTGCAAATTTGTCCAGTACACATTGTAAATTAAAAAGTTGCTGACTGGTGAAATTCTGCCCTCATTATCCTGACTTCAGCTTAGCTGGGTTTCAGCCATTAAAGAATGGCTCAGTTTGTTAATTTCTTTTGCTTTCTCTGAGTGCAGATATGTGAAATAGCTGACAAGGTAAAAATCAGCAGTATGTGTATAAAAGTCTTAAATATTGCAGAGCATCTGTCTTGGTTTGACCTCAGCCAGCAACCAAGCCCCATACAGATACTCGCTCACTCCTACACCAGTGGCATGGGAGAGAGACAGAATAGTGAAAGTGGGTTGAGACAAGAGACGTAAATAGCCAAAGCAAAATTGTGCATGGAAGTAAAGCAAAATCAGGAATGTCTTCACTGCTTCCCATGGATAGGCAGGTGTTCAGCCATCTCCAGAGAACAGGGCCCCATTATATTTAATGGTGACTTTGGAAGACAAATGCTGTCACTCCAAATGTCTCCTCCTGCTCTTGCCTTTGTATGCTGGTGATGACACTGTATGGTTTGGGATATCCCACTGGTATTTGGGGTCAATGTCCTTCCAGCTTCTTGAGAACTCCCAGCCTCCTCGCAGGTCAGGTGGGATGAGGAGCAGAAAAGCTTTGACACTGTCAATGCTGCTCAGCAGTATCAAAAACATCTGTATTTTATCAACATTGTTTTCAGCACAAATCCAAAACACAAATCCAGACTTTGAAGAAAGTGATTTCTACCCCAGCTAAAACCAACACTGCATCTGTTAGTTTTTAAAGGTTCAGTGCCAAACATTGTTAGTTTATATTGTTTTATGCTTCATAAATTCATGACTTCAAGCAAATAAATTAGACAAACTCAGCAGTGCTAAAGAATTCATTGTGAAGGGTGAACTTTTCTGGTTTTATTCAGTCTTTAACCTCTAACTCAGACAAGTAAAGTGATTTTTATTTAGCGTTCTCATTTTTCATGTGTTTTTTTCTCTCAAACTTGATGGTTGTGCTTTCAAAGCAACTGGTGTCATATTAATCACCAGATGATTTGTGTGTTTAGTTCACTTTTAAGTAAGATACGAAGAATAACATATGCTAATATGTCCATTAAATGAAATGACAAGAAAATATAAAATTTCTAAGGGAAGTGGGGCCTGGACTGTTAGTGAGATGAATGAGTAGTCATGACTTCTCTCTGTGATTTATATTGTTTTAATGAAATAAGCACCTTGTTGTTGAATAAAGCAGGAGGACCATTTGATCTGTCACTAATCCTGTAGATGTTTCAGGAGATTATAAAAACTCCAACACTTTAATAAGAGGAAAAAGAACTTAGTATCTAACTACGGAATGGAGATTTTTCCTTGCCTTGCCAGTATTTTTCCCTCCTGTGTAAGACAAGAAAAGCCTTTATACATGGCAAGATACTAGAATTTAGATTGATGCCAAACTACATCTGAAGATTGCACTGTTTCGGTATTTCAACTGAGTTCTTTAAAGAGAAGCCTGAACATTGGAAGACAGAAAATTATTAATTTACATGAAGTGTGTTGTACTGAAATTGATCCTGCAATTAGTTGTATAAATAAAGAATGCTTTATTTTATATCTTGAAAGATTTTTATTTCGACCTGGTCATAATGAAATACTGAACATGCATCATTGTAACAAAGTAATGCTTTTTGCTTTATAAACATATGGGGAAGTTTCAAATTTCCTTTTTAGTTGAGGCCAATTCAATTTTCAAATTAAAGTGTAATTGTCACTCAGAATCTCTGATCTACACAACACCAAAAATGATAGGGGCAAAAAATTCTTTAGGTACTGTGTTTAATCTGGAATTTATTAGTATTTGATTTTTCCATTAAATTTAAATTTCTGGAGTCACTGATATACAAAAAATTAGTCCAGAAAATTTATATAAATTGTACTTAAGGCTCATAAAAATCTAATGAAAAGATACTTGAATAAGTATTTTTCAGTGGTGAAATACCAGGCCCTATTAAGCACTCAGATATTAGAAGAAGGATCGTTTGCATTTTCTAGTATCTCAGTTATGCTTTTTACCAAATTCCCTATTAATGTATGGTTTCAACTTTGATCATTAATTTATTTCAGATAGACCAGCAGAAATATTTCAAAATTTGAATTTTAGTTTTTCAGTATTGTTGACTTTTTTGCTTCAAATAAATTGCTATAACCAAGATAGTTTCTTTAAATTACTTCTGTATGAACTGTCCAACTAATTCTGAAACGTGAAATGAAATGCGAACAGTTGAAGAGAAGAAAGTTGGAAAAGTAGTTATCTTCCTGTACTTAAGATGAGAGAAAAGGCAAAACTTCTCAAACCTCAAAATCTCATTCTACGTCTCCAGAATTTTCTTGCAAGTGGTGCAATTCTACTATTCAGTGCAGTACTCAGTATTTCTGATTGCACTCAAGACCCAAAATAGATAAAAATCTTCTGTTCCATTTAATGTCAACAGACATTTGGAAAATCCAGACAAATACTTTAGCTGTACTTTCACTAAAATATGTGAAAAAATAGCACAAATTTTTTTTCCCCCCTGACTTATTTAGGACCTGATTTTTCGTCTATCTCTCTACTTACTTTTTCCAGGTAAGTTCAGGAAATGAACCTGGAGTCTAATGCTTCTAGAGCCGATGCCAGTCTTGCAGAGCTCTTGAATGGTTACAGGAAATGCCTTTTATTTTATAAAAAATAATTTCTGTCCCCATTTTCATTAATGCATTATTTGTTTTCATAACACTGCTGTTGAAATCAGCTCTGACAGCATTGACTACCTTCTTTATTATGCTGAGAAATGCTGCTCTGTATGGACCTCTTTAAAAATTGTTTCATAAAATTGTTCCTAACTGCAGAGAATCAATTCTATTCCACATAGAATTCAGAAATTTGCCTTTCTGATTCATTTAACTATCCATGGCAGTATAACTCTTTAGCAAGGTAATTAAAACAGCATTAACATAGTTAAAAACAAGTAGTACAAAAAAATATTCCCAGCACTGGGGCTTCTTTCCCTGCCTTTGATTGCATGATGGTGAAAGATTTCTCATGGGGTATCTTCCCTTTATTTATACATGGAAATACATAGTTCAGCCTTCATCCTTTACTGTTTTCTTCCTAACCTCATTGTTGAAATTACAAGCAGGGACACAAAATTGCTGCTTAGAGATTTTCTGGGATTTACTCAGTGCTGTTATAGTGGAATGTGGTATCACCTTCCATATTTCAAGGCAGACTTTTAGAGTGGTTAGAATTTACCATTTCATATTGCAGAGCACTCAAAGGCCAAAATTAGGATGGAAACACTCTTTGTACTCAATAAACTTAATAAGTACACTGGTCTTTCTCCAAGGAGCTGATAGTCTAGAAAACACAATGTAAGTAGAAAATGGGACAAATAAAAATATGAGCAGGAGAAAGTCAGTAGCTGGTAGCAACTGTGTGAAATACGGACAAGTTCTAGCCACTCCCCATTGGGAATGTTGGTCATGACTCATGTTTTCTAGGCCACCAAAATTTTAATATTTCTCTCTATTCTTCTTTATTATTCCTATTTGAGGGGGAAAAATATATAATTTGTAGCACCACTTTAGGAAAGTATGTGTGAGAGTGGGCAGGAATTCACCCTGCTTAAACCAACAGCTCTAATCAGGAGCATGATTCCATGTTACACTGGCTGTGTATGATTGATTGTGGACATGTGCTCAACGTACACCCAAACATACTTGGGTTTTTTCTTTGCAATTACAGCAGTAGTGTTTCTTTCTCTGCTCTTGGTATTAATGGATGATGTGAGGGCTAAATTTTGTCTTCAGTATCATCTGTACAAGTTCAATATTTTCAAAGGAATCTGTTTTTGGAATCTGAGGAGAGTTCAGCAAGCAAGTCTGTTGATGATTTATGATAAGAAATAGAATCTACCTCATTTCCACTTAGCTGTTTTGCTTTTTAAGGACTAAAAAAAAGTAGTGAACAGTAAAAATTAAATACACAGTGGATCATATCTACTGAAGCTTTCAAATTGGACCTATGCTTCATGAAAGCTGTAAAGCAAACTATTGGTTAGAGTGAGATTTTTCACAGTACTCTTGACTTCAACAGGAGCAGAACTAAGCCAGCTATACGTACTGATCAGAAAGCTCACCTATTTGTGATCAGGTTTGGATGACTTGTTTCTACTTTTTTTCCTTCTAGCTTTTAAGAGGATCAGTTGCCAGTTAGGTTAGTTAGCATTTATAACATCAACATCTTAAAGTTGCAGGGCAGTAGAGGAAAAGACTTTATGGCAAATTGGTTCTACTATGTGTCTGAGCTATTCTATGTCCTTAGAAATTCAAGTTTGAAAAACTCGTAATGTGTGCAAGCAGTAGGTAGAACATTGTAGTGCTATCAACATTTCTTCTAGCACAAATCCCAAACACAGCACCTTACTGTCTGTAAGGAAGAAAATTAACTCCAGTTAGCCATATCCAATACAGCTTTTCCATTTGAAATGCTGCTGTCATATAGGATGTGAGATTTTACTTATTTTAGTTGTAGTACTATTTCATATACATATTTTAATAATAATAATAGTAATGTTTTTAATAAGGAAATATAATGCAGTATAAATGTCATGCTATTTTTGTATGTTGCAGTCTTATGTGCTAGCAGAGATTGAAAGAACAGTAAACTGATAATTAAGCAAATTATGATTTAAGAATGTTTTGGAAGCTTGTTAAAGTAGTTATTAAAATGAATATTTGCCTCCTTTCAAGCACTGAAAAAAGATCCAGTATTCAAAGGGAAAAATGCACATCAGATACTACAAAATTGCTGCAACAGGTAGTTGCTGTTCGTTTTTTCATATGCCTCCCTTATTGTAGTGTAAGCTGATCAAACGTTTTGTAAGTGCAGAATCTATGTGGGCTAATCAGTTCTTGAAAGCAAATATATTGTTTTGTCTTACACAAACACTCCTGAAGTATGTTTTTACCTCTTGAAGCTGAAGATGAAATCTGTTTTGTTGCTTTTCAGGCTTTTTCCTCTGAAAAAGTAGTTCAAGTAGTGTTACAAGGTCACTTCAAAGTAGTCATTAATGTAATTTATAATAACTCTCATCTAATTTTTGAAAATTACTTATAAAATATTAACACAAGAGATAATATTCTGCCTTGATCCTTTTGCAATAGACCTAATTAATAGACAGGAGGTAATAGAGCTCATCATAGAACAATTCAGGTTTTGGTGGGACATAAGTACACAAGCAGTTCCTCGAACTTCAGACCTAAGGAAGCTTTTTGAGTGCATCTGAGTATTTTGCTTAGTTGTGAGCTCTGATTTGGTGTTTTGCTTATGGGTATAATGACAAAAACATTGTCTTTTGTGGATTTTCTGATCTCCTATGGCATGAGGCACAGCCTTTGCCTCAGTTTGAACACGTTCTTCTATCCAGTTCTGTGTGCTCTCCAAACTTCGAAGATCTTACTTGTCTTTGAAATAGTCTCTTCTTGCAAGCTGAGTTGAAGTCAAGCTTTGAGATAATAGTTACTAGGGGAAAAGACTGCACCAGGTCGATGATCACCTTGCCTTAATTCCCTATGAAAAGCTTGAAAATTACATGGCCCCATGGGTCATGTATGTCTCCTCACATAGGAGAAGGCCAGTTATAGCAACAAGGACATACAAGCAGCCTTCGCCAGAGCCTGTGTGCCCCAAGCAGGGTGAATGGGAATTTTCTGGACTGGTTAGTTCAGTGACAAGGTTTTCCTCCTCTTCAGGACTGTCCTTTGAATGGTTTTGTAACTCCTTTGCAACGTCATAGATTTTGGTGGCTTTCTTGCTGTTTCTCAAGCTTCTCACACATCATCAGAAAACTTTAAAATATAACTGCTTTATGGAGGAGTATGGTAATGAAAGAAATTTATGCTGAAAATGCTCTTACTTGTGGAGTTGCAGCTATTTAGCCTAGAGTGTGTTTGACCTCAGCCACATTCTTTCCTGTTTTGTTTTTTACTCACATTGAGCAAACAAAATAAACAGGTGACATTTTCACGTAATACATATGCAAAGATATGCTCTAATAGTGAAGAAATCTGTTTCATAAATGTATCTTTCATGTTTTTATTAGAATACATACATATGTGTGTGTTTGTATTTTATTAAAACTTATTAAAAATACGCCTTCCATTTTTAGCCTACATAGCTTGGTAGTAGCATCAGTATATAAACATTTTCAGGAGCAAAAAGAATCAATTGCAAGCATGTTCACTTGATAGATTTAGATTTTCTATCAACAGTAGAACCACCAATTTATCTGTGGTTACCACAGATTATATGTGGATTTTTTTTTTAACTCTTATATATCTGTGGTTTGGGATTGTGAGTAAGAAGCAAAATACTTCACACTGGGAGGAAGCCATGCCATCCCTCTTTCATTTCAAGAAATGTAGCAGTTCATAGTTCTGTCACTCACATATTCTTTAAAGAACACAAGGAGGAGACAATTCTTCTGTCAGTTTTCCTAGATATGAAGTCACAGTTTTGTTCCAACAGGATGGATTTAAAACAGGTGACAACTATAGCAAAAATCTGTTTCCATCTACCTTCTGAGATCATAATCCTGTTACTGAGGTAAGGAGTGGGTAGCACTAAGGTAAATATTGTCACCTATGACTTATTCTGCTACCAGAAATGTTCACCATGGCATACACAGCATAATTGCACACCATTTGCACATTAATCACTAATTCCAAGCTGATAGGCCATCAACTGATGAGACAAACTATTTATTGTCTATGTCAACTCAGCAAGAGAGAATTACATCTTCTTCACCTGGCTTATTTTACCCAAGGAAAATTAACTGAAGCAATGCTTAATGCAAGAAGAAAAAATGCTGAATGCTTAAAAGAAGAATTATACAGGCTATAGAGAATTGTTCATTAATGACAAGAAGAATATACATGTTTCTCAAAAGTTAAAGAAATCTAGTGTTAGTTTTGAACAAATTATTTCTCTGTCATTTATTAAGAAAAAAAAGCCCTGATGGGTAGCAGAAAGCCAGAAAATGCCCTTTTTTTTCTGAAAGAGAAGAATTTATTACTGCTTTTACCAGCAATGAATTCTTGCTGGGTCTTTTTAGAGTTTTTTTCTTATATCCTGGGAATATTGTTTCAGATTGTATAGCCTTAGGCTGCTCTTTATCACATTGCTTTAAGTACTTATTTTTATGATTGAATGAAAGTGGAATTTGGAAGAAATAGAATTATTTCTGTATAAGCTGTAAAACTTTATCTCAGTCACTCACAATAGGTAGCAGATACTCTAATATACTATAAAAAACTTTATATATAAATTAGAAAGTGGATATAATTAAGACTATGTTTTATATCCTGTCCCAGCATGATGCAAGGCAGTGCTTTTTTGTTTTGGTAATTTTCAGACCCAGGAGTGTGCATTCTCAGTGGAGCATGTCCAGTGAATTGTCATGTTGCCTGAAAATAACATACTGAAGTGGGCAGGTTATCTGCAGATTTCCAAGGTATCAAAGTACTTTAACAGATAACAGAAATCACAGCATATTTTTCTAGACAAACGTGTTCACATAGGAAATTTAAAACACTGGTGCTTGGTGGCTTTATTGCCAAAACGTCACCTGACATTCGCTGCTTATGAAACTCTCTTCTTACTCGTGATACTATTTAGTTATTTCTTTAATGGAAAACTCAGTTTTCCGGAAAACCCTAATATGATGTCTGGGTCGGAAGATAGTGAAGATAGTCATTATATACAGCAACTATTGTCTCTAAACTTTGCAAAAATAAGCACTTTTAAGTCCAAGTGTATAAATCACATTTCGGATGGGTTTTGTCTTCCTCAATTGTCTTGCTTTAGTTACAAGTTGCTTGTGATTTACACCATGTAGCAGACAAAATTTAAAAGTAATTTAAAATTTAAGCCATTTTAAGTGTCACTAATAAAGCCATTAACAACTGTATTATGCACTTCTGTAAGGGTCGCTAACTAACAGAAGAATTATAAACCCTGGAATGAGGAGTTCATAATGTAAGTGGTGACACGAACACAACTGTAGCGCAGGAGTGGTATCACTGCAATTAGCCTAGTGCTAGTACAAATCATGTTTTATTATTCTTCCAGCCTCTGCAAGGAGAGATGGTTTATTTCTTTCAGGTATAATTGCATTTTTGACATTTTTTGATATTGCAGAAATGATACGAGCATGAAAAGGCAAGATGACTTTCAGAGCACTCAATATCATGTTGTTTGGAATATTCCATCACCAGATGGGGGAAAAGTAGAAAACAAAAGCAAGTTTTCAGATATTTCAGTCTTTTTTTTTTTTAAAGGATTCCTTTTCAGAAGAAAAGAATAGAATGACGGGCACAGAAAAAGTGTTCTCTCATGGATATACCAGCAGCATGACATACAGGGAGGAGGGAATCGCTACAAATCCTCTCATGATTGTTCTTCAATGAAGAGAGAAAATTCTATTTTTGTTCCCTAGGAGCAGATTATCAGAACACACCATGTCTCTGCAAGGATGTGTTTCGTTAGGCTCAGGCTCAAGCTCACAGACCAAGTGCATGGAGTCAGTTGTGTCTGCAGGAGCAGAGCTGGATGCATTAGTGCTCCACAATGCTGAATTTGTCCTCTTAGTCTGAAAGTTGACTCTGACTGCTCTAGAGTGAAGCTGCAGAGATTTTCTTCACGTTGAAGATAAGGGATATGTAAGCTGGAAAGGAATGATGATGGGCCAACCAGTGTGTTCATCTGCTGCTAGTAGAAAATGATTGCCTACGTTCTGTGTCTAATTTTAATTTTCCAAATATAAGGGAAATGCAGACAAACTAGTTCAGAGGAGAATTGCCAGGATCACCAGGCTGGAGCACAAGCTCTGTGTGGAGAGGCTGAGGGAGCTGGACTGAATAAGCCAGGAGGAAGAGTTATCTCCAGAGGGCCTAAGAGCTGCCTCCCCTGCTGTCTGCAGGGAAGGTGTTGAGGAGACACTTCACAAAGGTGCATCTTGGGGGAGTAAGAGGCAGCAGGTGTAGCTTGGAACAAGAGATGTTCAGACTGGATAAAAGGAGAAACTTTATCAGCATGGGAACAGTACAGCCAATGAGCAGGATGCCTGGAGAGGCTGTACAGATAGAGGGCGTTCAAATTGTACTTGGCTACAGCCCATCAAAACACAGTATCTTTAAACTGGTTTGCAGGGCTTTTTAGGAGGTTTTCATTTTTTTAATTTCCAGTAATCTAGTTGAGATAGCTCTGAGTTAACTAAGGGATTGCCAACTGAGTACTCAGATTTCTGAGTGAGTTGAGTAACTTCAGTGATCTTATATATCTTTCTTTTTAGCACTACACAAGTAGTGGATTTGGAAGTGATTTAGGTATACCAAGAAGCAACCACAGGTGTAGAAATACTCTTAGTTCTTTCCAGCATACCCTTTTAGTAGAGTTTTAGATTATTCAGAAACCCAGCATTTGAACCTAAGAAATTAACAAAAGGGGGAAAGCCCCATTTTTTTTTTTTTTGTCCCACTATCAAAAAGTGGCATTCAAAACAGAAAGAGGAATTAATAAAAGTGATGCCGGTATAAAGAGCCATTTATACAGCATAGACTTGGTTGCTTTCATGTAAGAGCTGGCAAGAGAAAACTGCCAAACAAATCACTTTTAATAGGAGATATTCATTGCAATGAAGAAACAAGAATTTTTAAAAATAATATATAATTTATAAGCATTTTTAAGGTATTAGGAATGCTGTAATCTCAAAACACTTTTATAGTCAGACAAGGAAATGAATGCAAGTAATAAGAGGCATCTGTTAATTTGAAGTTTCTACTACAAATGGTATCATAAGAGATGAATTAACTGGTACCAGAAACATTGATAGCTATGTTCTGGGGAAGGAGATTCAAAAATAACTTCTGAGAAAACAGTTTGACTTTTTATTTGTCACTGATCAATGTGATCTGTCATTGAAGTACTTTGGAAGCTATAAAAAATTCTGTGAATACATTGCCCTTTCATACTTTCCATGTTTGGCTAAAGGTACTGCTGGAACAACAGTTGGACAAGTCCCTTTATTCCAGTCAGAGAGGGATGGAAAAGGAAAGAAGGGATTCTCCTAGAAAGGATTCCCACTCAACCATGTCTCCTGCATTTCCCCAAAACCCACATGTGAGCAGACTGTTAGGTGTACAGTTTTCAAGGGAGGCACTCCCTAAAAGAGCATTTTTTTTTTAACTGAGAGGATTTAACACTGCTTGTAGGTTGGCGTTGAAATGTTCCCTCATCCTTCTAAGACCAGAAGCTTCCTTAAAGAATTAGAAAAAAAAGGCTTTTCCAGGGTAAATTACTTAATCCTAAATGTTCGCATGTAAAATAGGTTCCCTAAAAGCACCATTTTCTCTCTTTTTTTTTTTTTTTTAAATTTATTTTTATTAGTAAGCTCACAACTTCTACTGTAAAGTTAGTGAAATGGAAACACCTAAGAAAAGATAGTTATTGCACTCAGTAACACCTAAATATAGAACCTGATCAAAAACATTGAAAGCCATTGGAAAAGTCTCTCCAGCTCAGCTGTTGCTCTGATGGTGTTTGTTTGAAGATGCTAGCTCTCTTTACCTACATATCCTTTTACACCTTGCAACCAGGGGTGTTATTCACTGGGCACATTTTCGGAAAGCAGAGCCTCACACGTCCACTTTTCTTTCCAAATTTCTGCACAGAATTACAGAAAGTCAGTATGGAATAAGAGATATTTGAAACCAAATGTTTGTTGCACAAAGAATGCACACGTGCACACACGTAGGAGGACCTTTTAAGATGAGTGATCCATGTGACAGAGCAACTGACAGAATATGGCTAATTTTACCATCATCACCATGGGAAAGATTTGGGTTGCATAGAGACAGTATGCAAAAATTGCATAAACTGCCAAACAGATCATAATAAGAAAACTAGTTTATTAATGTGTAGTACTGTCCTGTACAAAAACAAACAAACAAAATCACTTTAGACTGTGTAACATTAGGCTTTTATGAAAAGATAACTTTTTTCCCAATGGAAATAGGCTCCTAAGTTTTTATTGTAAACTGTGTTCTTATGTTTAGAAAACTGGAGGCTTTTCCAATGGCTTTCATATATATGGCTTTTCCCTGTGAAAGAAAATAAAAATCAGTTTTGCTTACAGGTTAATTTCCTGGTAAAGGGTGATGGAGATGTAATGATGGGGTGTGGAACAAGCTACTTAATGCATTTGAGAAAGGCATGTGAGCCATATTACAACTGCTAAAATCAAGGCTTAGAATAGACTAAAGAGAGTTGTAGAGTTTTCTTCAATTCAAGTTGCCGTGTTGTTTATACCAGCAGCACTTACGCTTGGTCTTTTCTGGCAGTCACTGTTAACTTCAGTTGTTACTTGAAGAATTCTTTAGTACTTTGGCCATAGCGGCTTCAGGGTTGCTAAGGGTCAAGCTTCAGTTTCAAATACCTTGGATTTTTTTTTCCCCAGTGGGCTAGTTGGACTACTCTCAGTGTATGCTGTTGTAAGGATGGTGTTTGTATGTGTAAGCTGAAAAAAAAATATTTTTGAAAGTTACTTTGCGATTTAATTGCTTCTTCACTGTGTAGTGGGTTTTTATCAGTGTGATTAAATAGATACAGCAGTGCAAAACAGTCTTTTTATACCTCTCTCTCTCTTCCCTTTCTTTAAATGTTGCTCTTGGACTGTGTTTTTGCAGCTATGATAGACACATCCAGTACACAGTACATTCATGATACCTACATCTTGGATAAAACATCCCAAAACCAGACTCCATTTTTTGCAGGAGAACAACACCGGGCAGTTTTGAAGCACTGAGGAAGTTTTGCCCCTAAATCAGAGATTCTATTGCCAACTGACCATAATCACGTGTCCTGCTGTCATCACTGCTCTTTATTTTTTATAGGGAGTGATTAACTAGTAATGGTTCATATTATTACTGGTATTTGGATAAGTAGCCTGCAGGAACTGTCTTCTCATTTATCACATTTCTGTGTTTAAAATATATGATGCTTAAAGAAAAGAAATACTAACACTCTAGTGCTACCTATTATATAGTACTGTTTGTGTATGAAGACTGCATTTATGTCAAAAAGTGAACAAACAAGTCACTGAGGACGCTAACCACAACAAAATTTGTTGGATTTTGGGGATGTGGTTTTCTTATTCAAATGAGATCTCTATGGAAACAGGTACTAGTCTGAAGTGACATTAAAAATAAATAGTTCTCAAGTACAACAGCTTGAGATAATTGGCAATTAGGAATTTCATAATGGAATTGCAAGGATTTTTATATATTTTAGGTTTTTATGTGATCTGTTTAGCTTTACTGAAGACACTAGGGACATTCTTCAGATGCATAAAAATAGATTCTTTTTTCTAGAATAAAGACTTCACTTACAGCAAGGAAAGTGCAAAAAACTAAGGGATACTGTAGAATTTACTGTTCAGACTTATTGTGAACACATTCTCTTCAACAGTTAATTTCTGCCCAAAGGAAATAATTGTTGCATCAACGCCTTATTCTGCTAACTAAAGTAACCTGAAATCTGTTAAAAAATGGAGTCTCTCACATGAATAAGTAAATTATAAGTGTTTTTTCTTCCGTAAGTACACTGTTTCTCATTTTCTGAACAATTGCCTCATTCATACTTTTTTAACTAGGAAAATCAGGAGGAAACACAAGCTATTTCTGGTGCACAGTCTGCTCTATCTGTATGTTAGAAGTATGTCAGAAATACCAAATACTTCATTCAGGGCTTGAGTGGTGAAAATATGTAGACTTTGATTCACTAATGTATATCTTCACTTTCTCTTCAAGTTTCTTAGTTTTGCAGCCACTGTAGTCTGTTAATTATTTGAGAAATGAGCTGAGTTGAAGTGGGTGGTGTATCAGCCAGTACAATGGCTTACAATGAAAACCAGCATGTACAGGACCCACAAGATACTGTGATATACCTATTATCTGCTCACCTTAATTTTTACGAAATTTTTACTTGTAATTTTTCTATAAAACTCATTTATTACTATTATATAACTTAAAAGAAAATAAGCTACTCTGTTTTGGTGGGGAACTGATCATGGGCACATCCTAAATTTTTCCTGTGTGATAGGAGGAATATTCTCAGAAATTTACGGAAGAATAGCAAGAACAGTATTTCCAATAATTATTATCAGCTAACTTTGCAGTAAGTCATAAAGGAAAATAGTATACTGATTTTAAATTAAAAAAATATTTAAAAAATGAAAAGATGATGAGAAAACAAAGAAAAATTTTACAATTTTTCTTTCCAGGCAACAGAAGGTCAATGGCTATTTTGAAGCTTTAAGGATTTTTTTTGAGGAGTGTGGTTAGAAGAGGTAGTAGGTTTCATGTGAATTGTTATTACTGTGTTTTTCTGGCATCCAGTGTATTTGTCAAATTTTAAATGAAATTTTCAACTCAGGAAGTTTAAGGTCATCATTTGACATACATCTTGTGTTAATTCAAAAAACAGTGAAAAGTGGTTGTTATTGTATCCATCTGTAGCAGAGGAAAGCAATTTTAGTAGGCTTTGGAATAAATACATATAAGATGATACACATTTTTCAACCGAGTCTGACGTCTGACTTAATGAATAAAAAGGCCCTATTAATCATGAGGTGATAGAGTCACATACATTGTATTTATCATTCTTGTTGGAGAGTAAGTTGTCTCTAGTTAATGTTTTGAAGAAATACATAGTAATTAATACAATACAAATAAGAAAATAAAAGATACAGTTAACTACTGCAGAAGCTTAAATTTTGGTCTCTAATTTTTATGTTACTGCTTCACAAATTATAGTGTGTGCATGTAGGGAATGTGATTTTTTCATCTATAATTGAGCAATATGCATATAGGAATGTGTATGTGAATAATGCTTAATTCCACGGCTTAAAAACAACTCAAACTAACTATACATAGATGATATCCAACCTCAGATGTGCTCATGCAATCTAGAGAAAGTATGCAAGGACTTTGCATAAAGGATATAGAAATAGTATTTTCAAATAACCTTCAATAGTATGAATGATCAGTAGTTCAATATCACAGTATTTATTCCCTGAAGTTGGCACAGCATGTTGGCATGTATAACCAGACTGCACAGGGAGGGATCTATTGTCACTTAGCTGGGAGCACAAGACTGTGGATATTTATTGAAATACTCACTTTTGATCTATACCAGGTAATTTTATGGAAAACAAAGAATCTTTACTTGTGGGTAGACTTTGAAATACCGCCATATTCTCCTTGAAGCAAGCAGAATTCATGACTACTGGAGATCTATTCTGATATGTAACTGAAGTGATTTGATTATTTCAGTTGATTTGTAATGATGGTATAGTACCTCCAGTTTGTATGCTCTGTCCAACCTCATTTTGTATATATTATTCATAGCTGTTGGGGATTCCTGAATGGTTTACCTATGGCATTAGTGTCTGCAAGGAAAGGAAACATTAAAGTACTTACTCGTAGTGATGAGTTGATTGCATAAATTACCTTCTAGTCTTTCTAGTGTAAGACAGTTTTCTTCTTCCCTTTTCACACCTCTTCCATCATTTTCCTTTGACATTCAATGCCTTATATTAAGGGATGAAGCTTTTTTTGTAAGTATTAGAAATAATACTATAAAAATACTGAAAAATTGGGGTTTTCATTTAACTAGGCTCAACAGTCTACTCAAAGTCAGAGGATCACAGACTGGACTCCTTCAATGAAGTTTGAAGGAACAGAGAACAATGAAACAGGAAGGTCTAAGTGTTTAACAAACCAGTGCATCCTTAAGGGTTGCAGATCTTAAATTATTTTTTAAGGCTTTCCACCTCTTGTAGAGGTACCCTCTTAGTAGTGCTTTACTGCTACTCCGTACTTCTTCTGTGTTAAAAGTCCCCTAGTATGTCAGTGTCTCTTTCTTTTCTAGGTGTGTAACAGGACATTCTTGAAAACCACATTCCATAAAAATGGCTTAATGAATAATGAGGTGTTCCAGTAAAAAAGGCTATTTGCTATTTTTCCTTTTCATTATTTTAAAATAACAGTATACAAGCCCTATGTGCTATAGAAGTAGTCTTGCCAGCTATATGTTGATATCGATGTACACTGTAAGATTGGAGTTGTCAATATGTATGACAGTGTGGCAGACTTCAACTATTAGAGCTGAAAACAGATTTAGTACAAAATAGAGAGCTAAAATGACATATAGCAGGGCTGGAAGCATCATTTCCATAATACTTTTAAAATATTTTGGAAGATTTTTCTAATGGTTGTATTTTTCTGAGAGCTGCTGTTTCTTCTTCTTATGCATACTATGGTTTCTGACTTTTGGTCTTTTGTTCTAGGACTTAAGTCTATCATGGGTCATTGTTGACTGTTTTGTGTCTTTTTATGTGTAGGAGAGAGACTTTGTGAGCTCCTGTGTAGTACAAGTGTGTGTTCAGACTCAGTGATCCACATGGTCTTCTCAATTCTGTGTGACTGTGAAAACTCCCCACATATTTTCTTGTCACTGGTTAGGGAAGTCTAGAACTGGAAATTGAAAAGTACCTCTTTTCTCCCTCAAGTCCATCATTGCCTCCATGTGTAGGCAGGTGTAAGCAGCAGACCTGAATGGATTTTGGCAGGGGGAAGAGGCACAGGTGACTGCCTTGTAGCACTCATGAGCAGGCAGCCACAGCTCTGCATCTGTGTAGAGATAGCAAGACATCTTCACCTGCCACTGGCCACTGCTAATGCCAGTTGTTTGCCCAGTAAGACATAAACTATGAGAGCAATTTTTGAGGCCATAAACTAGAATTCAGTGGGAGCTGAAATTATAAATAATATAGGATGTGTAATGCGTAATGATGAGTAATACTTACTCGTGTAATATTACTCATGTAATAATAATTACATTTTCATCAGCTGTCCTGAGTTACAGGACACACAAACCAAAGCAGCAATTGTCCCTCAGCAATAAAGTGGCTGATAATTAACTACTGCAAGTCTCTCTCTCTCCTGTTGCAGACTTTTCTGTATTCTTGCTTTGCATCCCTTTGTGGAGTTCTAAAGGCTGTTTGCTGATGCTCTTGCTGGAAAGTAGTTACCGTGGATTGTTTTTCCAAGCTGTTAGGACACTATAAGTAAGTGGTGCATTTTTATGTGTGTCATCTACACACAGGTTTCTCCCAGTTTAAAGGAAGTTAATTCCTTGCTTTTTCAAATATATTTAAAAATATTACAAGACATCTGCCTATACCTATCCATAGCAAATTACAAGTGCCAAATGCACAATCTTAAGCAATGCCTTGCATGTGAAGTGCCAAGTCATCACCAGATGCAGTCCTAGTAATTTCAAGGGCACAGTTTTTCTCTTGGCTTCTTGCTAGTTGTAAAACTTTATGGATGCCAGACTGCCTAACAGGTGTTGCCCTTTTACTTTCTGTATTCATTATATAGCAGACACCTGATTATGTGTTTTTGTCCATCCTTTAGTCAGTTATCCTTCAGACACTCTTGTCTTCCCATCTATTTCAGATAGACCAGTTTGTCTCTTTATAATACCTAGCCTTTCTTTTATGTTTTCCTAACAGCAGATGATATGGATTCTTGTAGTATTGTAGAATTCTGTATGTAGTACTCTATTCTATACTACTATATGTGGTATTCTGTCCTGATTAAATATTTGTAGCATTTGTATGCATGACCTACATATGGTCACCTTTATTCTTTTCAGGTACACCTTTATCCTTGTGGAAATGAAAGAAAAAAAAATGATTTTTTTTTTTTAAGGCCTCTATAATATATCGTAACAGGAAGAAGAAATGGGTATTTCAGAGGTTCTTTTGTATAGGGGTTAATATTGCAGCATCTGTGGATGGTTTTGGGTATTTAGCTACATGTGGTAAATTACAGTGTAACGAATTCAGTAGTCCATGGATATAGCTGTTCATTTGTGCATATACTGTTACTCTTACAACTATATATTTTCTTCTGACTCTGCTCCAGTGTTGTTCACTATAGTATTTTATGCATCTTCTGTTAAGGAGCTGTATTTGTCATTCTCACTTTAGTGACCTCCAAAATTCTGTCTGTCATGGGTTTCCCATTCTCAGACCCCTGAGAGATTCATGGTTTCTTTTCTTCTTTTTAGTTCCTGACATCCCACATCCTTCTCTTCACATAGAAGCTTGTCACCACTGAATAATTAAAAAACTTGCCTCCCACTCATACGGTACGGAATGTAAACTGCATAAATTAGAAATGAAAGTTTTCCTTGTTAGTATGTCTTTTTTTGACATAATTTTCCTCAAATTTTAATTTTAAAAAGATAGTAAAATCACTTGGTAAACATAATCCTTGTTCAGTTGTTATTTTGAATGTTTCTACCAGAACTGTGCATAGGGTAGTGCTGCCTTAGGTCCTGCAGACAGAAGCTGTGACCATTAGGGCTGTGTCCCCTACAGCTCAGTTTGGAGTTGAATTCCTACATGTCCAAAAAAGGCTTTTTTCTCCCTGAGAGACCCTTCTTTCTTCTTGGCTTATTCCTGCTGTGTCTGATAGCACATGAAGACATAGTAATTTTTCCATCCAAGCATGTGGATGTCCTGAGGATGATTTGCTCCAATATTTGTGTGTTGCTTGTAGGCTATAACTGAGCGTCTCCACTAAATATGTGAGTATTACCAGGCTGCTTAAAACACCATTGACTTCATAAAGATATTAGAAGAGGATCTGTGTCATTAGCGCGTGTTAACTGACATTTGTTCTCTTAAAGCACAGAAAATTAAATAAATGCAATAGGAAAAAAGCTTACATGCACTTAGCCATGAAAATAATTAGTGTAATTAAATACATTTCTTCAGGATTATTAGTGACAAATTATTTTAAAAAACTGTGAAAAGCATTATCAAATGCAAACAGCATATACTTACATAAGAGTACAGTTGTCAAATCTGTCTGTTTCATAAATATACAAGAAGATATTGACTTCCCTGATTTTCTCTGTAAGTTCTATGTTTTTTGTTGCTTTGTTGTTAAATAGATAACTGATCAAAATAATCAAAATAGTCTGTGTATTATGCTGGTGCAGATCACAATTGGTGTTATATTTTATTATTTCTTTATTGACTAATACATTTAAATTTATCTTATATAGTACAGTACATGCAATGAGTATGTGTTTTCTTTATATTATTCTCTCTAATGCACTTCAGGTTTTAAGTTGTTGCGAAAATATTTTCATATTTCAGAATTATACACTAGCATCTCTTTATCTTAGGTTCAGAGGGATTTTTTTTTTGGCATCTCAACATTTGTTGTCCAAGTGAAACAGGAGGAAGTACCAGACATCCATGTTGTCACTGCAGGATAGCCCTCAAACTCTAGTAGATGACTTAGGAGCTATGTTTTTACAACATCACTAAACCAGTTTGTTTAGGGAAATGTGGGTAAAAACTGAATTTATTTAGTATTAACAAAAGGTAGCTTAACACATGAATGTGAGCAGAGTGAGGGAATGTGATGTTGAGCTGCTCACTCTACCCACTTCTCCATTATTTAATCAGCCTGGATATTTCTCTTCTTTTTCTTCTTAGTTTCTTTTCCTTTTTAAGTCCATGATTAAACAAGTGTTCTTTGACAGATAAATATTGCTTTCCCAGGTATGAGGGACAGCATTTGATATTGTTTCTTTATGCATAGGAAAGAAGGCAAAAAAAAGTGTTAATATTCCAGTCCAAGATTTTTATGTGATTTATTATTCATAAGTTTTTATAGTTCTGGAAAAAGAAATCACTATATTGCTTCAATGGAAAGTAATTTGTGGGTTGGAGATTAGAGCAGTGGTATATTTATTTCAATCAAATCTTGCAGATTTATAAACATCAATATATTTAAGACCTCATACAGAGTTGTCAATGTCTGTTAAAAATTTATTGTTGCAGTAGCAGCATATTTGTGGAAATAATAAGAGGCTATATGTCATTTCTGAACTGCACCTGCAATTTGCACTGATGTCTGTTCAAGAGGCATCTGAATGGGTTTAGCCTATATGCCCTCTGAAACTGAGGTCGGCCAAAAATTGCCTGTCCATTTCAGTGCCCCATAAAGATTTGGTGACTTAAAAGTTCTGCCTTTCTAAGTAGGGTAGATCAAAGAGAAAATGACAGTGTTGCTAAAGAAATATTATACTTAGTGGATGGAAGCCATTATCAGGAATTTCCTGTCCTCTGTGTAGTTTCATGACTCTTGATCCCACAGCTTGTGAGTCCTGCTTTAAGAGCCATGCTAAAATAATTTTCTCCCAAGCAGACTGATCCACTGAGTGGTTACTAACCTTGAAAATAGTATCTTTTTTCTTAATATATTTTTAGGGACCTCTTATAGCTTGACATACTTTTTATTCTCTTCTTGATTATAGCAAATGGGATATACTTTCATTTTGGAGAAATAAAGATACAGTTTTCAGGACTGGATATGTTCAGCTGATAGAGCAAAAATGAACTGTCCTCATTCCATTTTGAGCCTAGAAAGATTTGTTGATGAGTAGTCTGTCACATTATGTCATATCACAAAAATTTCCATCTTGTGTAATGATCTCTTGTTATTACAGAAGGATGAATGCAGCAGCAGGACATTACTACATAATATTTAGTTCTGTGTAATATTTAATCCCTCTGTATAAACTTTTCCACAAATATTTTTTTTTTTTAGTTTTAATTCCTCATACCTTCAATGCTTTCTTAACAGGGCTTGTTTCAGTGCGTGTTATAATTGAGAGAAACCAAGCTAAACCTGCCATTTGTCTTTAAAGCAAGAAAACCACTTAAGCAACCTTAAGCAACTTTCAGTTGAATTGTGGTCACTGAAGCATTTTGCTGTTTCTGGTTAGTCCCACAGAGTGTGAACATCCTCATCCTGTCAGTTCAGAGGAGTCATTAAAGCCTGGGTAAGCTGTGATGATGTATGAGCTATGGGTATGTAAATTCCCTGTTAGCAATTGCATTCTTCATCTTGTCAATTTTTTGCTACCTGCTGCTAACTCTGTAGGTAGGCCTGTGCAGCTGATTGAGGGAAAAATATGGAAAGTAGATTGCTCATAAAGAAATAGTAGAGGTGATCCCTACATGTTCATAATTAGGCTTCTTTGGAAGACCTTCTATGAAAACTGATTTTCATGTTACTTGGATGGAATAACAATGCAACATAGTGTTGCTGTTCTGTATTTACCTTACTACAGAGAAATCTGTGATTCTACCTAATATTAAGGCAGTTTTACAATAGAATAAACAGCATTGAACTGGCAAGTTTGAGATGCACATTATATATTTTTGTATTGTTGTAGGTTCAAAAAATGATTTTCAGCGTAAATTCTCAGATGTTGTGAAGTAGTTTCTCTGTAGAAGTTCAGCAACATAAAAATACTCCTGCTATACTTAGTAGTGACCTTCTGTATCAGTAATTTGTTTTCCAGATGATGGAAATAGATTTTTCTTTTAGCCATAATGATGCTCACACACACAGTGAGTGTACAGCGATACTGCTAATGCAGAGCCATGGAATCAGCACTTGAAGTATGACTATAATGACAGCATAGCAAAGGGTATTTCCTGTCAGAATTACACCTTTTAAGTTCAATTCTACTTGTTGAGGGTGGCTTTTTTTTGCTTTCATTACTACAGATTCTTTTCCTTTTTGCTTGTTTCAGTTTCCTAGAAGAAATTTATGAGCATTTTTAAAACATTTTGGGCATTTTCAGAAAAACAAGTAATTAATTCTGATGACTGCCACTTGCTTACTAGCCTCTAAGATTGTTTCTTGTAAAGGTAACTTCTGTGAAATTTACCATTATTAACAAGTGAAAGTAAACAAAGCACAGTTATGTCCTGCTAGGGAAAAGTACTGTATATTGCACTCCTAATTAGCCACGTTGTATGCTTCCAGTCATTCATTTATCAGTATATTTTATTTAATGACATCAAGGTGATTGTTTTTTTCAGCTAAACTGTGAGGCACTCTGCACACACCAACCTGTTTGGTCATAGGAGAGTCTCAAATGGTTGGTGAATATGTTACAAGTACTCTTTATAGATACTGAGAGATTCCATACAATTATTAATGAATCAGAGTAGAATTATTTAATGGCAATCAGCAGATCAATTTGAGAAGGTTTTCTTAAAATATTTATTTTGTACAGAGATTGTTCCAGTTACTAGTGTGAGGGGTTTTGCACAGCTGGTGATTGTTTCTAGGACTACATATGAGTGACTATCCATCAATCATGTTGCCTAATTGACAGAAACAGCTGATTTTTACTCTGTTTGGGGAAAAACCCTAAACCAGCTAGGAAACCCCAAATTTTTGTTAAAAATACTGTTTAAATGAAGACTTGCCCGACTGCATGCTTTCCTTCTGTTTGATTGCTTTAAATTAATAACAGTGCACATGTATAGAAAACTCTCAAAGTCTTGACATCTCTATTGTCTAAAGATATACTAACAGCTTTTTTCATGCTAAATTAATTGTACATTAAAAGCATGTCTGTCATGCAGTCAATATCTAATGTATGTTTTTTTAAAAATTGTTCTTTTTGAAGTTGTTAGATTCCATGACTTCTTGTTGGTGTTGTGGAAGTTGTGTTTTATTTATTTTTACCAAGCTTTGTGTTGTGGAACATGAGCTCCATTAGCCACATATTAAGATTAGTATATAGGCTGGTCAGAAGAAGAGGTGATGAGTTTTTTAGATATTAAGAAATACTAAGTTTTAATAGGCAGTCATTAATCAAATTCTGAAAAATGTCTTTTTAATGCATACTGTGCCAATATTTATTATTTATCGTTGGAACTCAAAATGTCCCTCAGACATTTTTGGAGATTCCAGGCCTTGGTCAGAAGCATTTTAGACCCTGGCAGACAGCTGGAAACAGCTGTGATTTTGAGTTTGAGCCATGGAATGAGTTACCGACTTTGAAGGTGGAGCAAGCAGTCACAAAGGGTTAGATAGTATAGTAGAAGTAGTTACAAAGTAGAGGGGAATTTTTTTTAGTATTGTACAGGGGGGTTTTAGCACCTGTACAGGGGGTTTTTTACTTTTTACATGGGAGTCAGAAGTTTTAAGATGGAGGAAAGCAGGCCGATCCTGTTCTTCCTCCTTCTTCTTCCTTGCCTCCATGTTCTTGGTGATGCTGGCACTTATGGATTGGTTTAGAGTAGAAAAGCACGTTGTAACATAGGTAGTAGGTATTGGGGGGAAAAAATGTAAACATATAATACGTAATATATCGTATAAAAGATAGCAGCAGCCAGGGGTGGGGAGAGAAAAAGAAGACACCAGACAGAGAGGGTGTCAGGAGTGTGTGTGTCTCTGCCTGGGCCGCCGACCAAAGCAGCCGCAGCGGGCGAAGACAATCTTTTAGATAACTAGCAATAAACTGCCTTGAGACCAAATGTCAAACCATAACACCAAACAACAAGAGGCTGCTGAGTTTTTCTTTGGCAGTACGGGTTGGAGGAGAGACTTTACCACCACACGGAACCCCTGAACCAGGCCAGGGGTTCCGGCAATTTATTAATTTAAATGTTTTTAATATTGATTATTTTGGATAATTATTAACAGCAGCTAATATCAGGTTATTCAGTACTTCAGACCTTATTTTGATTTCTTTGTGAACATATCAAACAAATGCAGCTTGAAAAGATGCATGAGTTTTGCCTGGGTTGTTCTTGATATAAAGAGGAAAAAGCTGCTGAACCTGTACCAAAGAGAAGTCTAGTATTCTTTGATTTCTAAAAGATTCATTTTTTCTTCTAATTTTTACTACCAACTGTCCAGTTCTCTTTGGATAAAGGAGCTTGGAATATGAGCATGTTTGAGCGTGAGATTATGTGATTGGACTCTGGAGTAACTTAAAGACTCATTTAAGCCCCAACAGTAAGGATTGTCTCTTCAGCCATAACTAGTCTGTTATATAAATCAGCGCTAGAGGATATTGCCAGGCACTTGAGCCAAACTGGCCATGCTGTTAAATTGTCCAATGTTTCCTGACTTATTTTTGACTTGGAAACAGGACAGTATTTCACTAAAATTTACCTTCTTTTAGTTTTCAATTCAAAAAATACTGAAAGATTTCTTGGGCTTGTGTTCTGTGAAAATTCCATAAAACTGATTGGTTTACATCAAACTAAATGTTTCCTGTGACTTTAAATGACTTCTATGTCTTTATTTTCTAGTGTCTTCCTACATGAAAAAGGAAAATTCTTCTTCAGACTAAAAAATTAAATTAATGCTTTCAAATAGTTTATGAGAGTATTTCCAGTAACTCTTTTGCTGTGTGAAAATTCAGCGCCGGTACATATTTTTTCCAATATTTACATATCACTAGGTCCCATATTTAAAGCAGCATGTTTAAAAATTAAGGTAATTTCTACAGTTCTTACCTCTGTGTGTTGCTATGTGTGCATGTGCACTTTGTTACAACAGAGAATTGTAATTTTCTTGTGAGTCCATTTGTAACAGTATCCTGGACGAGAACCTGTTGATTGAGTTGTTTTGCAGTTTCCATTCTAAACTCTGATGATCACTTGGTGGTACTGTTGCTTGTGAGTAGGAAATGGCAGAGAAGTGGGAGAATATACAGAAGATCCTATACAGAATAGAATTCTCTGGGCTACAGAGCAGCCCTCTATGTGCCTTGCCCCAGAGAGCTCAGGCTGGTGAAGCATCAAACCTTGCCCTTGGCCTTCTCAGCATCTTTCTTGTGACTGTTGAAATGCAGTTGTGACATGATTTATATTATACTGCAGTTTCAGAAGAAAGTCATAGCCTCAAATGTATATTCACAGAGAAAGCAGAAAACTGGTGCTTTTGGCAGGCACTGCCTTTGGATTGTAAGTGGCACCAAGGAAGACCCCATGTTGTGCCGAGTATCTGAACAAATCTTTAGCTCAAGCTCTCTGTATAAATTTGTATGTAATGTTCTTGAACATGCCTGTCCCTGGAAATATTATGGAACTACAATTTGAAATGGTTTAGAAAACTTATTTAAATTGTAGAATTATTAGAGGTAATAGTAGTAATAATAGCTTGCTCTTTGCTGACTACATGGTCTCTGTGTTAGTTGGGTATCAGTGCATCATGACTCTCATTCTGCCAGGACTCGCGCTGCTGAGGGCGTAGCTGGAGGATAGGCAGAGGTTACTGCTCAGTCTTCTCCTTCCCCGTGGTGGATTTGTAATGCATGATGGATTTTACCAGTGACAGTTTCCCAAAGACCACCGAGGCAGTGGGGAGCAGGTAAAGAGGGAACCAAATTCTGCTGTGTAAATCACCAGACCATTCAGTGGCATCACCTGAAGAGCTGGTTGGTAGCAACTGTCTGGTGTTTGGAGATAGCCCAGGTTTTAGTGTATCATTGGGCTGAAGGAGAAAATGAAATTCTTGGCAAAAAGAGCTCATAAGCAGCTTGTGTTCTTTTAAAATAATCTGTCCGATTACAGAAGTCCTCTTGATTCAAGATCTCTTATGAAAGATCTTGAACATGTATTCATTTTAATGGCCATGAACAACTAAATGTCTGTTTTATGTACATCTATATGATGGTACTTTATCTTGTATTGCTGTATTAAAATAATTTTCCCTCTGTACTTGACACAGGTGAGGCTGCACCTCAAGTGTACTGTGTCTGGCTCTGGGCCCCTTGCAGGTGTGGGTCAGCCTCTTCCCTTAGCAACCAAAGACAGGACAAGAGGCAATGTCCTCATTCTGTGCCAGGGGAAGTTCAGGTTGGACATCAGGAAGAATTTCATGGAAAGGATTCTTAAGCATTGGAACTGTCTGTCCAGGTGGCGTCAGTATCTTTGGAAGTCTTCAATAAATTATTGGACATGGCATTTAGTGCTTTGGTCAAATTGGCATGGCAGTGTTTGGTAAAAGATTGGACTCAATGACTGTGGAGGTAATTTCCAATCTAACTGATTCTATAATTCTACAATAATCATTGGCATTACAATAAAATAGTTCCTTCACAAATTACTTGCTTTTATATTATCTGGTATCTGGTTAAACATGCTTATCAAGAATGCTCAAAAAGTTTTTTAAAATATTCCTTCATACAAAGAAGGAAGGGTTTAATGAATTAACATTACACTGAACAGCATGTCCAGCTGTTCTGAACAGTTTTCAGAAGGATCTGATGCTTTGAGGCATCAAGCTCCTGCCCTGTTCCATTGCCTGACCCCCTTGGTAAGGAAATGCTGCC
The DNA here is from genome assembly GCF_048771995.1 of Taeniopygia guttata. Classification (NCBI taxonomy): domain Eukaryota; kingdom Metazoa; phylum Chordata; class Aves; order Passeriformes; family Estrildidae; genus Taeniopygia; species Taeniopygia guttata. The sequence goes on along the minus strand of NC_133027.1, from coordinate 27,329,757 downwards.
TGATGTCTAGTTTAAACCTCCTGTGGCACAGCTTTGAGTCTTTCCCATGGGTCCTGTTACTGGATACCAGGGAGAAGAGCTCGGCACCTCCCTCTCTAATTCATCTCATCTGGAATCTGTACGGATCAGTGAGGTCACTCTTCAGCTCCCTTTCCTCCAAACTTGACAAGCCCAAAGTCCTCAGTCGCTCCTTTTAAGACATGCCTTTCACCCTTGCCACCAGCTTTGTTGCCCTTCTCTGGACACATTCAAGGACCTTCACATTGTTCTTAAATGGAGGCCCAGCACTGCAGGCAGTTCTCAAGATGACAGTGCACCAATGCTGAGTTCAGAGGGTGCTCACCTGTCCTGACTGGCTGCTGATGCTGTTCGATGCACCCCAGGATGGTTTGCATTTCTGCCTGCCCAGGCTCACACTGCTGACTTGTGCTGAGCCTGCTGCTGACCAGAACCCACAGATCTCTTACTGCAAAGCTTCTCTCCAGCCACTCCTCTCCCAGTTTATACCTGTGACCACTCTTAATTCATTCCAAGTGCAGAATCTGGAATTTTAACTTGCTAAACTTCAAGCCATTTATTATATCCCAGTGTTCCATTCTGTCTAGATCCCTCTGCAAGCCTCTTGTCCCTCAGGAGAGTCAACTGCACTTCCCAAACTTTAAAAAAATTATTGTTCAAATTATATGAACATCCTTAAAATATCTGTGTAATAGATTATAAACTACTTCATAATTTAATAATTGAGTTTCACTTTTTTTTTTTGCTTTACTCAGAAGAAAAAAAGGAATTTCTTACAAATCAGAAATTATTTATTTTGAATAGTTCTATTTTAAAATTTCTTTGAATAAATTTTTAGAAATGATTAGAATTGAAACGAAACCTAAATTTCCTGAAGTGGTGTAAAATGTGGTCAATAAGCAATAAGAAACTGACTTTGATAATAATTTATTTTTAAAAAATATTTTCATGGTAGCCTTGATTATGGTATATTTACAGGTTTTGTTTTTGTTTCCATGGGGGGGAGATTCTACTTCCAGTTTAACATTTTTTCTCTAAGTATCATGAAACCCATATTAGAATAGAAAGCAAACATTTATAATAATTTGCTTGGTCATGAAAATTGTGCTCTTTAAGGAGTGCAGTATGGGTAATAAGGTTTTTATAGGATATGAGCTGCTGGAAAGAGACATGGTGTATTTTTCAAGCTTAAGATATCACAGCTGTACCTCTCTGCTTCCTCATTTACTGCAAATAAATTTTTCTTCCTAAAAGTTCCATTAACGTTGCTTGATATCCTCACAGCATGCTTGCCTTATGTTAAAGTGTCTTCATCTCAATAATTACGTTGCTTTACTGAAGTAAGAAGTATTTGTTTAAACAAAATATTTGTTGCTTCTGAATTTGGGAGAGGTTAATATGGTGAATGTGAAAAAATGTTAAGGAATCTGGCTAACCCCAGAGTTGATACAGCAGTGATTGCTGTAATTAATTTTTTCCCAAATATTTTCTGTTGCACAGTGTAACTCCACAAAATCTATACCATCTGGCTGAAAAATTTCCCATTTAGCTCTGGTAGAAAGGTGATATTTTTTCTTTGAAAGAACAGTTAATTTGTCACTCAGTACTGCAGAATAATCACTTCTGCTCAATAGACAGCCTAGATTTCAGTGTCTGTAAGGGTTTATAATGTGTTCAATGTCCCTGTGTTTAAAACGAAAAAAAAGGCAAAAGGTTTAGATTTCTACACTTGGCATTAATGGAGCATGTTTGCTTAGAAATTCTTAGGTCAATTCAGTGCAATGAATTTTTGGTGTCCCAATTAGTTCTAAATTTATTTGGTTCAGAAGTTAATTCAAAATAGGACCACATAATTTCTGAGTAAATATGTCCAAACAAGAACTAAATGCAATTAAACTACTGCACATTATATTTTTTTAAAATACATTTTTAATAACACTGTAAACAAAACCTCAGTTTTCTAACTAGCATCTTCTTCCATGGCACATCTAGCAGTTGTTTATGCTGGATTTTCTTTGCCTTTTTAAATACAGAGAAGATGTGATGCAACACAGGATCCTGAGCTGTGAGGTGTTCCCAGAATGGCTATCTCAGGTGGATATTTGAGTAGCACTGAGTGCAGTGCTGGCTGATATCTGTGTCAGATTGCACTAGATACAGCACCTTTATGGTGCTGGGCTCAGCTTTACACCTGCAGCCTGCTGGCAGTTTGCTCTGCTGTTTCTGTGGTACTTCCCTGTGCCATTTGTGCCTTTCCATGATTGCCTAGTGTGGATTCATAGCACTTCTCACAGGTGATGCAGCCTAAATTTCTCTGTGTTCCCATGGAAGTCCAGACCAAAGTAAAGCTCTTTCCTTGTCTAAGTGATTTGGAGAACACAAACTCTCTAGTGAGAGGCTTAATATTGGCATAAGGCAGTCCCAAATCTTAACATTATCTTTGTCCTGCAGTCTTGTCCTGGGTATAGTCCCTGGAGAGAAACTTAATTTTCCATCCCATGGCTTCTAAGTTTCTTTATTAGTATGTTGAGAGTGACTGTACCCAGCACATACAGAAAGACAAAATATACTTTGACACAGTTTTCCCAAATAGTCTGAATAATTCTAGCAGGTTGATTCTGATATTTATAAGAAGTTAAATAAACATCATTCTGACATTGTGAAATATTTCTTCATTTTTTCCCCCAAGATACATTAATTAACATTCTTTTGATCCATAGAATTATTGGGGTTTTCCTCTAATTGTCTTTTGTACTGAACTGCATATTTTCCATTTCACATAATCCTTGGTTTTAATAAGATAGTGTACTTCATTACCAAGTATTTGTGAAATAGGGTGTGCAAAACTCCTTAGGTTTGGTGATTGCTTTCCAGTCTGCTGTTACCATTAACATGGTGTTTGATTTAGCTGAGTAGAAAGGGGAAGGTCCTATTTTGTTCTTCTTCCATCAAAACACTTTAATTATGTTTGTTTGCAAAGTTATCTTTTCTTAGAGTTTTCAAAAAGTATTTAGGCTAAGATATTCATGCTGTCTCCTTTTTAGCATTATAATAGTAATCAATAGTCTTGTGTCAGTGTTACAGAGAAAGGAGATTTAACTGATTAATACTTCCATGTAATGCCTGAAACATTGAATGACTCTGTTTGTGGGAAATTCTGTTTTAATGCAAACATGTCACAGTGTTTTCAGAGTCTTGCAACATTAATCTAATCAAGTTGAAACTTTAGGACAGCAGAGATGATAAATATTTTGCTGCTGGATTTGAGCTGTAACCAAAGGCGACGTGGCAAGTCCAGCAGTGCCGGTACTTGCCGACCCTGCAGCCTGCTGGTATGGGCTAGCCACGTCCTTAGCATTGCATCTCCTATCTCTGTAAAAAGATGACTTCACTAAAAATGCAGCTTGGAAATCACTCCAGTTTATTCCCGAGGACTGCTTGGAGGCTGTTGGAGAGGGCTCGTGGACTGGCCCAAGGCCTTGCCTGAAGAGTTGTAATGATGCTGGGTAACCAATGTCCAGCTATAGCACTGGGTTTGTCTGCTGGTGCTGTGTTCATGCAGCTATGCAGCCTGTGCAACCCCCTCTGCTTGGTGGTTTAATAATTTCCACAGTCCAAGCAGAAGCAAGAGCTGCTTGACCATGGAACCAAGAGCAATTCCTCTGCCCACTTGTGCCAGAGTGGAGAAATGGAAATGGGTTCTTCAAATCTGTGCAGGCAAATAATCCAAATGACAGCATGGTCATTGCATTGTAATTATTTTTAATTAAGTGGGCTGTAATGCATCAACATGAATATTTAAAACCTGGAGAACAGTCCTGTGTTGCATATGTATAATGTATATTTTAGTCACCTTAAAGTAGTTAATTCTGTGGTTTATGGTTCGTACACTATTTCCTTTGGGACACTGCTCCCCAGTGTAATATATTTCACAAAGTCCTGGCAATTTACAACTTCTTTTTATATATCTATATGAGGTAATTTTGACTGTTCCAAAACACAATAAATGGATTTAAACAGAAATAAATGGTTTGGCAAGGCTAGAGCAAAATCTTTATTTCTGAAGTTTGTCCCAAACAGTATTCTAGTTTAATACTTAAAACAGGTAGTGGGCTTTTTTTTTCAAACGAGATAATGAGATTGAAAACTACCTTGTCACCTGAAAGGAAACTGATCTGATTAGATGTGTACAGTCACTTTAAACAAGTAAGGATTCATAGTAATTAATGGAATGTATTGGCCTGTTAGTGATACAGGCTAAGACAAAGAGCTAAGAAGAAAAAAAACAAACACTTAAAAGGAAAAATATGCCAAATATCTTTTTAATCTTTTTCTGACTTGTATTTTCCAGTAGTACAGGGAAATCTCAGTTATAGGAACCATTTTGTATAGAATGAGTAGGTATTTATAGTGCCTTACAAATGTCTGTTTCTGCTTAGAGCTTGATTTGTTTTCAAAGATGCTGTACTAAATTTTGCTTGGAGACATTGGCACATTGATTACTCTAGTTTTCAGGTCAATGGGGACTGTGCTCTGCTTATAAAAAAATTAGAGGTTGCAGTAAAGAATCTTTGATGGAGTTAATTTCAGATACAAGGACTTCTTTGTATACATATGGTTCTACTGACAATGGTATTTAAAAACTCTTTTAGTATAAAACAAAAAATATTGATTAGTTGTGAAAGTTGTCATTAGCAGTACAAGAGCACTTTGAAACCATTTATATGAAAATTAGGAGAAACTGAGTACACTGAATGTTTCATTAATTTTATGTAATGACATACATTTTTTCCCAAAGAATGCAGTAGACTCAGATTGTGTAAATTAACAGTAATTGTCATAGTAAACAAATATTTTGCCATGTTGAAGACTTTCCATAAATCCTGTGTTGTCAACATCTCTGACTCGCTTTCTTTTTGACTGATTTCTTATCTTCTGTCTCTTCTGATTCTATGTAAACCAATTTGTTTGCTTTAATGTTAATAATAGATAGTTCTTCATCACTTTATAACCACCTATCAAAAATAACTGTTCAGGACTTTGCCAACTACCTCATGCGTATGGCCAATAAGTTCTTTAAAACGCTATAAAGATAAAATAAATATTTTTAGAAAATATATTTTACAGATGAACCTTGATCTCTACATCTTATAACAAACACATTTTCACCTATTCTGTCTGTCCTGGTGAATTCTGTCGTATTGTAAATAAATGTGATGCTTTTCAGTGACAAAGTAAAAGAGGAATTTTAATTAATGTCACTACTTGAAAAGGCTATTTCACAATTATACGACTTTCAAATTAGCTACTAAGTCTGTATCTACGCTAAAAGGCTATAAAGTGCTTTCTTTTAAAATCAAGGTTGCAAGAGATGAATAATAACCTTTTTTAGATTAATTCTTATAAAGTATACATCAGATCAATAATCACTGTGGTTTTAGTAAATCAGTAGGAAAAACCAGAGAAAACCCCATTCTTCAATCTCCTTGTGATTTTCCATCTGAAGCAGACCCAGTGTGAGTTGCATGAGAGCCAGACTGTTGAGCAGTAACTCTGCGACATCCTTATTAATTACATTGCATCCAGTTCTTAGTCCTAAAAATATGAAAATTTCTGAACAAATAGAGGAGTAGGATTAGGCCTTCAGCCTATTTCTATATGTTGCAGTATGGAGAAACTCAAGGAATTTATTTATTTGACATATTCTATCTGGATGAAATAAAAACCGCATATTGATATCTGTTCCTGAACAGCAGAAGAAAACATGCTGCCATAGATGGATTGTAGTTAATTTTTTCAGGGATGATAATTTATTTAAATGAAGAGTATACTTTATTTAATTGCCATAACTGTTATAAATTGCTGTCCATGCATCTGAACAGAATCTCTAGATGTGACTCCAGAGCGCTGCCAAAACTGCATCTTTAGAGCTTTATATTTGGATCAAAGTGTACTTCAAAAATATATTTTTAATAAATTTCAGTCAGTTATGTTCAAACTAAAATACAAGAATTATATATGCCTAAAGTTTTAGAGTTTAATATTATATTTCAAAATTAAATTTTGCTTAAAATATAATTAACGTTGTAGTATAATACAGTATGAGTCAAATTCTGGCATGTTCTGGTTTTTTTTTTTCTAATACTTTTTGCATAGTATTTTGATGACAGCACACTGAATGAATGTAGCATGTGATCTATAAAAAGATGGTAATGCTTGCTTCACTATCTCTGACTATTTCAAACTCTTGCAAAATATTGCAAATGACATTACAATCCAATTCGTACATGACTTGTGCCATTGTTTAGCTCTTCCAGCAGTGACCAACACTGGAAACTGTGACCAAAGCCAAAATAGAATAGAGTCAAAGTATGCAGAGATACATCTCCAGAATAATACCCCAACTTGCCAAGGCTGACCTGAGCTCAGGGTAGTTTCTTCTGGTGAATCTTCTGGTCAATCCTTAAATTAGGAGGATTCCTGTGGAGAAAGCTTTCTTGTGCTAGTTCTGAGACTGTTGCTTGCAAGTGTCTCTTGTTTCCCCCTGAGCTGTTATTTTTCCTGATACAATTTCCAAGGACTTAGAATCAGCAAATCATATTGTTTGTAAAGACGGAATGTGTTTTAATGTTTCTACATTTATTTAAATGCTATTTCAGCTGTAATTTTATGAGCAAGTGTCACAAGATGTAGTTTTTTACTGCCAGTCCACCCTTCAGAACCTTGACTTAGCCTAGCATCATCAATAACATCCGTTTTCTCCCTGTTCATTGCTTTCTCTGGCTTCAGTCTCCTACTGGATCTCTGAAAGACTCAACTAATTACTTCCTTCCAGTGTGAATAGTGACAACTTACTACAAATTCTCACCAGTGTTTAAAACACATTTTCTGTTTCCATGAGAGGCCCTTCCTTCTAACACCATGTCATCCTGGTCTTTTGGAAATCAGGTATCTGGTTATCAGTTTACTTTCTTGTTCAGGTTAGTTTGTTCTTTAAAGAACACTCATAGTTTCCTGAGAAATTATTTACCTTTAAAGTAGCCATCTCTCAGCTCTTTACCTATCTAATGTATTTATTTTATTGTTCACTAAATGCATTGTTTATTCTGATTTGTAATACTTTTCTAAGAATTTCCAATTAAATTTTTTTGCACTATCTTCCTCCCAACCACCTGTCACAGTTTTCTCTGTTATGAACCCAGATGGAGAAAAAGTATTTTATTTTTGTGTTCTGACCTCATCTTTTTTGAATCCTCCTTTTATAGCCTGAACATCTGTTAGCCCTACCAGCTCTCTGACTTCCAAATTTCTGAATAGTATTTTATTTTCTTTTTTTTATACTTCTTCAAGATATTCCTCAAAGTTTTCTTTTACTTGCTTTGTGTAAACTGTACTCTGGTTTTTTTTTTTTTTGGCTGATAGTTTATGGTCATTTTTGTTTTCCTTATTTGATTACAATGTTGGATTTTAAAAATATCTTTTTTCTTGAATTTAATAATTGAGTTAAATATAATTCCATACCCTGCATATGTCATCTCTTTGATTTTTAGGCATATCCACAGCTAGATCCCTGGTACTTCAAAAGAGGTTTTTTCTTTTTTGTACAGACTCCTCCTATCCTCAGTTCCAGGTGTCTCTCAGTTCTTCCTCCTGACACCACTGTTTCAGCCTGTGACTGTAGCTTTGCCTCAGAGCATCCCCTTCTCTCTGAGTCTGCACGTGCCATAATGAGGATGTGGCAAAGGCTGCTGCTGTGCAGGTCGCAGCTTTCAGCTCTCAAATGACCTGCATTTCATCTCTGGAAGTTCTGTCCTGCATCCCTTGGCTGTTTCTTTTTTAAATGTAAGGACTGCAGACTGCCGCCACTGGTGTGTCTCTGGGGTCTGCACAGACCTGTGGGGTCTGCAGGATGCGTTTCCTCAGAGCCACCGGTTCAGGTCTCTGTCCACGTCATGCTTATAAATATTCTGTGATATTTCTGAGAGAATAGTGAAGTTCTAGGCTCACCAGACTTCACTGCTGTGACACTGGAATTCATAAGCTGAAAGCCCCTCTAGGATTTGGGCATCCATGTTTATTTGCAAGCGTGGACTTAATTTCTTTTGTATTTGCTTAAGATTAATGAGACAGATGCTTTCATTATTCTAAGTGGGTGATGTACAAGCCTAAGAATAACCAAGCATGTAATGGCCATACTCTGCATCTACAAGCATTTGACAAACCTTAGTCTGGAAATTACACTACTACAATAGACTCAGAAATATCCATTTTCTGTTGTATTACAAAAAAATCAGAATGCCATATTTCATAAGAGAAGACATGGCAAGGATGAAAATTGTCATCTGGGGCAAATCTCAGTGAACTTAAATGCTTTGCATGAAACTTGATGTTATGCACTGATTTTAAAATAAGTACTCTTCTTATAAGCAGTTTCTCATATTAATCTAGTGATGTAAGTATATATGCCACTTTGTGATTTTGAAGAAAGTGCTATCAACGTGAGGATGCATTTGCTCGGTTGTCAGCATCATTATATATTGTTTTAAGCGGAGAAGATTACATGAGTGAATAGTTTTCCATTGATTTCATTGTTGCTACAAGTTGAAGTGCACTGGTTTGGTCTTATTTTGGTGCAATGTTATTTACAGGTGTATTCAGTTTTAAGAGGAGTAGAATTGTTTTGTAAATAAATTTGCAGTGGTAAAACATTGCCAGTAAATTACACGTGGAACAAATCTTTAGTTTTTACCTTTAAGAATATATCAGTCTGCTTCCTCTACTTTGCTATAATCTAAATGTTTGAGACATATATGGTCCTTATCAAATAAAAAAACTTCAAAGCACTTTTAAGATTTACACAGAATATAATGTTCCACGTAAACTTGCACTTATATTTCTCCTCGGTGTCTGTTGGAAGTTAATTTTCCTTATTGTTTCACATGAGTTTGTCACATATTTGCTGTCATTGTTTTCGTTCATTTCAGTTGCTATTGCATTTGCAGACACAAAGGGAGTATAAATGCTGGGGGATTGCAAATCAAAACATTTACACATTTGTAACATTGGAATGCAGTGATTTCCTGGAGGAATATGAAAGAGTAGTGAAAGATGTAGGTTCCCAAGAGAACTAGAATTTGTTCTTCTGTTCATTGAAAGATAGACATTGAGCTCCAGACTTGGAATATATTACTTTTTGTAAATATAAATGTGTGTGAGATCCCAAAGTTCACAGTTAGTGAATGAATGAGGCAGTTGAATTGGAGATGAATAGCAGCTCCAGGCAGAGAAGGATGTGGAAATGAGACTGATGTGCTTGAAATTCAGCACATAGACACCAGTCACATAAGTTGGTCAGGTGCCACTGTGAAAGTGAGTTTCAAAGCCTGAATCATCTTCCTAGATACCAAATCTATTATTTGGGTATGGCTAACTGTCACTTTAACCCTTCCAGGAGAGCACTTCCAGCTCCTTTGACCAGCTGGAGCTTGGAGCATATTGTCTTGACAAGGTGAATCGAAAATATTCACTGCCTTCATATTGATGTCTCTTCTTTATATGTATTTTACAAACACATTCATCCTTCTTGAAGGTTGTAGATATGCTAAAGCAAGGTAATTATGATGGAATAAATATTAAGTTAAAATCAGATGGTTATTAAATATACCTGAGGCGTTTCTAAATCTTGTGTTAGAGGAGAATTCAATATTACTTCTGTAATATTCTTTTAAGTGTGAATCAGATCTTAGCCTGGGGTGCAAGAATTAAAAAAAAAAGGTGCAAGTGAAAAAAATAGCAGATCATTTAATATTTTATCAGGTAGGGGCATCCAAACTAGTTTTGCTCACCCAGGAGTTTTTGTATGGCAATGGCAAGACTGTTGGGTATTACAGCCTGCATTATTCAAAGCCACTCAGGCCCTCCAGCTCATGCTTGCCGTCTCATTTGTCACATACTGTATGTCAAGGTGTTGTCCTGCAAGTAGTTTTTTCTGTGTTACATTAATGAAGTTTGAAGCACAGTTATGTTGCTTGCAAGGGAATACAATCAGCAGAGTATTACAAATGAGTCTCAGTTTTTTGGATTCTTTTGATGCTCAAATGCTATAAAACTCTATGATTTCTAGTTTTTAAAGAGAATTAATAGATATTCTGAATTGCAAATAGTGAGTGCTATGAGCTTTCAACTTGGCAAATTATGAACATTTACAAATCCTAGAATCATGGGATCACAGAATGGTTTGGGTTAGAAAGGATCTTAAAGTTCCAGCCCACTTGCCAGGCAGGGACACATTACACTTGATCAGATTGTTCAGGTCCCCATCCAGCCTGGCCTCGAACACTGACAGGGATGGGGCATCCACAGCTTCTCTGGGCAACTTGTTCCATTGCCTCACCACTCTCACAATGAAGAATTTCTTCCTTATATCTGATCTTAATCTATCTTCTTTCAGTTTGGAGCCATCCCACCTTGTCCTGTCCCTCTGTGCCCGTGTAAACAGTCCCTCTCCATCTCTTGTAGGGTCCCTTCAGGAGCTGGAATGCTGCTCTGAGGTCTCCCCAGGGCCCTCTCTTCTCTAGGCTGAACAACCCCAGCTCTGTAAGCCTCTCTTCACAGGAGAGGTGCTCCAGCTCCCTGATCTTTTTCATGGCCTCCTCTGGACCCTCTACAACATAAAAAGGGGGGAAAAAGTTTTTTTTGTTGTATGCTTATTTAGCACAGTGTTTGATTCTTCACAGTTAGCAAATCTGTTGCATTGCTATCAAACTACAGAGGAATTACTCTCTATATATTTTAAATTTGGGTTTGCAATCAGCAGAGTTAAATGTAAAATCAGGTATCAGCTCCATTGATTTCTACTATTACAATTAGCCCTGTGTACTGTGGAGGAGGAGGCTCTGCAGGTCCCCTGGTCTGCATGTTAAAATGCAAGTCGGGGCAGTTCCAGTTTGGAGAATGGACGTGCTCCTTCCTAGTGCAGTATGTTACCTATATAAACCAATGGAAAGCTATCTGCCAGATAATGGAGTTAGTGCTGGCTATTTTCTTTCCATAAGCTCATCACTGTGAGAAAAAAAAAATTAAGAAAGAGTCTATTCAGTTAGTGTGCAGTTTGCTCTTCGAATGGATTGCTACAGGAGATGTGTTTTGAGAATCAGCTCATGAACAATGGCAATTTACTTAATGGTGTTTATCCTGCATTTTCCCAGTTTGTATTCTGTGCTCTCACATCTGACTGAATGGACAAATAGAGCACAATAGCTGCTCTCTTAAATTTGTATCATTTTCACCTGAATTATAGTTGAAATCAGGCAGTTGTCTTACCTGAGCTCTTTGGGAACAGAATTCAGCAGCAGTTTGAGTCCTTGAATTAAGTCTGTTAACTGTTTCCTCCTTGTCAATGTTATTTTGGAATGCTTTGCTCCTCTTCAGGTATTTCTTTGCATTACCATCTCAGATCAGCCAAGACTTCATTAAAAAATCTTGACGGATACTTGGTTTTCTTCTCTAAGTATAGTCCAAGTAGAAGATAATGAGATGGAAGGAAGAAAAGAAATTACCTTCTTGAATTTGCCCTTAGTAACAAAGAACAGAAAAAAAAAGTGTAGAAAATGGCAGCAGGGGAAGGTGAAGGCTCCAGAGTTTCATAAAATATTTTGGAGTGCTTTCAAAGGCTTATTTAATTTCCACAGAGCTATGTGGTTTGCATATGTCAGTCACTGTAAAGTAATGCTTTGCTTTGATTATGGACGTGACTTGACAATAAAATTGTTTGCATAGTGCTCAGTATATGTAAATTGATACTTAAATGCTGTTTTAAATATAATTATTTTAATAGCAAAAGGCAAAATCAAGTTGACTAACAGAGTTTTTAATTATATTAACATAAACCATTTGTGATTTACTACAATGGCGTCTACAAAATTAGATACTATATGCATGTATGTTAAATCAGTCCATTAACACACTGGGTCTAAATTAACTGTTACTATATTTCCTTGACTGATCATAAATTTGTGTTTTACGCTACATTTGAGTAGTCCACTAACATACATGGGAAAGACACATTATTTTTATGGTTGGGTATTCAACCCTAACCTACCCTGTTTCTTGTTGACTTAGAGCTTATTTTGGGAAATGTATCATCTGGCAAATATAAATCTTTCACATAATATGAAATCACATGCAGTTCAGTAAGGGTGAGATGATGTGCATGGAAGTCCCACTGTCCCACTACTACTTCTTTAGATATTCCTTTTACATTACAAACTTTTCAAGTTGGAAAAAAAGTTGTTAGGTTGCTGCCAGTTAGCAAAGAGCAGATGGTGTTTATTACTGTGACCAGTAAATTGTTTATCTGTGGGAGTAATAAGCCCAATTAGGCAAATGTTGATTGTGCTTTTAAGTGTTGTAGTCCTGGTACCTATTTCCATACCTGTGAGTATGTTCATTATAAACTTCTTTGTGCACTTTGGAAAAAGCTCAGTGGTGCACTTCTGCAGCCTAAATTGTTGGCATTTGTATAAATACCATTTTAGATAATGTCTTCCAAATGAACCAGTCTTAGACACATATTTCCAGGTATTCCTTATTACTTACTTTGTATTTTATTTTCTCGTTAATGGTAAAATTTGACTACTTCAAGCTTGGCTAGAATAAATGTTAAAAGCCAGGTGGCTTTGTGTCCTAAAGAATCCTCTTGCCCTTCATTCAATAAAACACAAATCCGGTACAAGGGAAAGTCATGTTTAGCTCAGCATACTCTGCAGTTTTTAAAAATACTGCTGTTCTTGCATAGTTTCCCAGTAGGGAGCAGTGAGCCAACAAAGAACTTCCCTGCCTTTTAGACCTCTGTCTGGTGACCAGTTTGCTGATATCTCTAACCCCTCCCCAACACAGGCTCAATATTCCTGAGAGCCACTCCTGTTGGCTCTTGGCCTTCACCAATGACCCAGCTGGGCTGGACAAACAGGGACACCCTTAGGAAGAGCAGTGCAATAATCCAGGCTGCAGGAGAAAGACAAAAGCCAAAGATAAAATGTGACACAGAATCGTAGAATTTAGTTGGAAGGGACCTTAAAGATCACCTGATTTCAGTCACCCTGGCTGTGGGCAGGGGCATCTTCCACTAGACCAGGTTGCTGAGAACCCCATCCAGCCTTGCCTTGAACATTGGGGTCCTCTTTCTCATTTCTGTGTTGCAAAAAGTCTCTGGCCAGCAGGAGCTGGTGCTGCTGCGCTTACTGTGAGTAGTAATACCCTCTTTGATATCTGAGCCTGATGATTTTAATAGCAGTGGTTTCAGCAGTCACTTCCTCACAATCCAAATAAGCAATAGTTGCTACATGCATTCAGTAAGGTCTGTTTTGGGTTTTTTAAACATACTTGACAGCTTTGTAGGTCAAGATCATGTCTTCCTGAATGGTTGTGCAGTGCCTGGTACAATGAGTCTCTCTGGATACTTCTGCAACTAAATAATAAAACCTTTTCAATTAACAACTTGTTAATTGAAGATTTAATATAGATGCACAACTTTAATTTGTTCCTTGGCTTTTCCTCAATTACCTCGCCTTAGATTTAAAACCAGAACCACATAAAATAAAATGCTTGGGTCTTTTACAGATTAGCAGATTTTAATAAATGACACTGCTAATGCATATACTAGAGAAGGAGCCATTCACATTTTCCTGACTTAAGAAAGTTTAACTAAATAAGGGTATATCGGACACCAATTTTTTATTTTTATCAGAAAATTTATTTTCATTTTAAGGCTCATTTAAATTGCTTTGTTTGAATGCCACAACTTGTTACCAGAACTCTGACAGAAAACTGCTAAAAGTGAACAGTGAGGGGGATATTTTTCCTATCTCAGTGTAGACTTTTATATGCAAGATTTTTGTCTGGAGTTGCTGACCATCTGTTTCATGGAGTTATGCCAAAAATATATTTTCACTGTGGATTTAGATGCTTTCAGTGAGTTAGTAATATTGCCAGACAAGTATTGCAGCATCTTCTTCTAGCACACTGTAAATACGAGTTCCCAGAATTTCTCAAGATAAAAAAGGTGTAATAAAAAACCATTTATTTCTTACGTACATCTTCTAGTCACAGTAACTTTAATAATTCTAACTTTGTTAATCAGATTTAATTTATTCTTGAAGCAATTTCACTGATTGAAATCTGAAATTAATGTGGCCTGGAGTTTTCAAGAATCTGTATTTTGCCTTTGAACATTTAATTTTTTCTGTACACAGCCTGGCATTGAGTTATTGTTCAAGGCCTAACAGAGAGATGAAACTCAGTGAGCTCTGTAGGAAAGGGCAGCTTTCTCTGTTTCTCCTTTGGTTCTGGGACTGCTGCAGAGACATTTCTGTGATACAAGACTATAAGAAAGCAGTAGCAGATGTTCTTTGGAGTAGATCTCCAGGGTAGATTCATTTTCTGCTTCTGGTGCTTGCTGTCTCCTGACATGCCCTGCTAAAGTAGAGCCCTGCAAATTTCAGTCCTACCAGACAGGTGTCTTAGAAGCTCTTCTCCAAGAGACAGCAAGCATCACATCACATAGCTGTCGTAAAAAAACAGTGTTGCATGTTTATCTGGAAGACTGAATTCATTTTGTTAAAGCCAAGAAGTACTAGATATCGAATGGGATCGGCAGCTACATATAGAGGGAGACAAACCTGGGCTCTGCAGAATCTGCTGGGGAATGGAATGGAATGGAATGGAATGGAATGGAATGGAATGGAATGGAATGGAATGGAATGGAATGGAATGGAATGGAATGGAATAGAATAGAATAGAATAGAATAGAATAGAATAGAATAGAATAGAATAGAATAGAATAGAATAGAATAGAATAGAATAGAATAGAATAGAATAGAATAGAATAGAATAGAATAGAATAGAATAGAATAGAATATTATTATCACTGCTTTTAATGAAGGGATGGGACCACAGTCGGGCTAAAAATGATTTGTTGCTCAGATAAACATCATTCTCAGAGGCTGTGAGGTTTAAGAGAGCAAGCAGTCGGTCAGAGCTCAAAATGATCACAGTTCTTCGTTGCAAGGTAATGTAGAACTTTCTAATCCAGTGGACAGTTGCCACAAAGTTTATTTTGCTGTTCTAACCTATCACCTTTACTTAATTGTACTGCACTGCAGATACTTTTATCCAATGGGCTCCTATCTCACATACACACATATGCTTCTATTATAACATCTGAACTCTCAGCTTACTCTATACAGTTACACCCCTACATTATAAACCCTTCACCATCTTATCAATACAGTTTTTCACTTACTTAAGGCATATTCTTACTTACAACTATAGAAACATACGTTGATAATTTTTCTGCCTAATGTCTGTGTACTTTATTTTTTACATCAAACCAAGCTTCTTCCAAGACTGCAAATCAAACCTTCCTGTGTCTGTAGAAGTTTCTATCTTTCCATTTCCCACAATAGAATAGTTGCAGTAGGATAAGACCTACAATGCTCAGCCCAAATGCCTGACCTGACCAAAAGTTAAAGCATGTTATTACAGGTATTGTAATACAATGCTTACAAAATCTTGAGAAAAATAAAATTTGCCTTCATAATAGTCCCGTACTGCCTTAACATGAAGTCCCTTGTGCATATCAAAACATGAGATATTTTTAAAAATGCTGTTCTAAACTAAATAAGCTTTCAGAAGTCCTAGAATAGGACCTTAATTATAGGCAGGTCTCAAACAGTAAGGTTTTATCCAGGTGTGACTGTCTATTCTACTTTTCTTTAGAAAAGGACTGAATTTAGAAAGATTCTTCCCCACCCTTATGTCCATTTTGCTCTCCATGAATAAAGACAGGATTTTGTGAGGATAAGTAACTCTGAAAATGGAATGACACTTTTGTCTCTCCACAAAGGAACTGGTGAACAAAATGGTGAACAAAACGCTGATAAATAATAAACCTGTTTCATGTTGTCAAGCCAAGGCTATTTCTGTTCTGCTGCTTCTGGAAGAAATTAATTTCTTCTCCCAGTTCAGGGCATTGTTCTGCATTATCTTACAGCTGGAAACATTTGTCTTATCCCATTTGTTATTTATCTAGCTTTTGTTACTGCTATGAACACTGGTCTATGTATAAAATAGAAACAGTCACTGACACAAATGTTTTTTTTGAATGGTAAGCATATTCCTTGATTCTGGTTGTAAAACCCTATTAAATTAGATTTTTATAAAGTAAGAAGTATTATAGTTCTAGTAGAAATGTATTTGGGGCGCATCAATCAGGGAAACAAATATTCTTCTAAATGTAAAGATGCATTTTCTACCAGTCATTGTACTTAGCTTGAGGCTTGAATGCTGATGCTGTAAACTATCCCTTAGATTTGCTATACCTGTGGTATGTTGTCCTGAGGTAGTTTGAACAAAAACTTTTAATGAAAACTGGGGAGCCAGAGCTCTGTCTTTGGGCACTTGTCTTTCACACAAGCAGACTGTCTGACTGCTTGTGTGAAGTGTGAAAGTAATCAGGATGCAGATAAATCTGCTGAAACTGTGTGTATATATTGGTAGGGGAAGATTTTGGAGATACTGGCTGTAGACAAAGGAAAGATCTATTGAGCTGTATTCTCTGTCAGGCTTTATTTTGTAGAGGAAAAAGTTTATTCCACAGCTTTGATACATGAAGCATCATGCATTTGATAATAAGTAAAGCATCCCCTGCTTTCACCTGATCATTTTCCCTGAAGACATGAATCATCTCCCCCGAGAAATGATAAAAAATATCTGAGAAAATAATGTACAAAATCTCTGCCATAAACCAGGAGGGGTCTTTGCAAGCTAGAAAGCCTAGCTTGTTCATCATTTTTGTAAACATGATTGAAAAGTTAAGCTTCCTGTAAGAACATCTAGAAACACAACAATATTTTTCAAATGGAAGTTTGTTTGCTCCCTAGCAGTGAAAGCCTTCTTTTAATACTCTCTCCTATATATGTCAGCATTTCTTAGCTATCCTCTCCTAATATGACCAGATATTATCCCAGAGACTTAGAGCTACTATTATTTGGAGAAAATTTGTACACATGGCAGAATTGGATTGGAACTGAGATTGCAGAATAAGATCTGCAGCTATAGCTGCTGTACCAGGAATGTGTTTGTGAGCAAGGCTCACCATTATATGCAGTCCAGCTGCCGGAGTTTCCACATTTTCCTTCACTGTCTATGTGCTCAGGTTGCGTGTGCATGGCTGTAACTGGAGCCTAAACTTTCCAGGATTAAAATCTGTTCTGCCCAGTATATCTTCAGTAAAAAAAAAAAAAAAAGAAAAAAGAAAAAAAAAAAAAAAAAAAAGAAAAAGAAACGAAGTTGTGTTTCAGATTTCCTACATTCCTAGATTTTGGGCTGTTCACTGAAACATCCTCTTTCCTATGTGGTGCTTTTAGCTATATGTGAACATAAAGTACATAATTTTTCACAAGTTACTGAGTCAAAGTTACTCTGCCAGTACTTTCAGACCTTGGGGAGTTTTGAGATTATAGATTGTGCTAAGGATACCCAGTGGCTTCAGACGTACTTGGAAGACTGAGCATAACAGTAGGATGCCAGATAGAGTGCTGTGGCTTTCTGCAGTTTTAGACAAAACCAAACTAAGAGCAATTAAGATTTTTAGTTGTAAATAACTGCTTCCTTCCTGATACGTGTTTTGTAGACAGTGGATGAAATGTGAGTATCTGTCTGCTACATAATCAATAGAATAAAAATCCCCGGCCAGTTATTTCCTGTGAAGTGATTAAAATCCACTTAGCATGTAACATAGTCTATGCTGGCCATACCATTCCTTTGCAGCAATATGTCAAGGTAATGATTATACAGTTTATGAAGTGCTTAAATATAAGTGGTCAACATAAATCTTCACAGAGTGTAATTTAATAGTTTTATTCCATTCAGAGAACAAATGTAGTCAAGCTTTGGTTGGCCTTCTCGTAGTTTCCTCCAAAGTTACATAATGTTACAATTCTTTTACCTTTTGAGGGGTAGCTTTACGTAATACTAAGAGCACTGAAAGGATGCAGCAGGACATGGTTCTTATCTGATTGGTGATATGTAAGTGTCACAAAAGATTTTGTGCTGTAGCTTCTGACACCCTCCCTTCTGCTCGTAAAGGGGTCCCTGCAGAGAAACAAAAGCTCTGCTGTTTGCTCTGCCATCCCTAATAAACCTTTATATAAATGGGTATATAAATGGGTGATTTTTGAAATATTATTTATATCAATAGATTAAGTCTACTATCTAGTATTAAATTTCAATTCTTGCCATTTGTCCCTCATTGTTTATTTTCATACAAAATTGAATAATCAATTTGAAGCCAACAACTTCTTCTAAGCCAAGTTTTCCCTGGAAGAGGCAGAGCAACAGTTTGAAGACATAGGATTGTTGGACAAGCAATTGGAACATTGACGCAAAAATCCTACCCTATTTTGAAGAGTTAATAACTTACATTAAATCAACAGGTAGAGTTGGAAAAAATTAAAAAACCACATAGGCTTGAAAAATCTGGTTTTGGAGCTTCAAATCATGGTAAATTTGTCTGAAAATGTTACCACTTACTACTTCTCCCATGGGCACATTATCTTGCGGAAATCAATTATTTTGGTTCAGGTGGCAGTAGATTTTACCATGCATATTTATTTTCCCTGTGATTGCATACTATTTTCTTAGATAGTTAATTAGATAGTTGATTTTTTTTTTTTTTTTAATTAAGACACTGGACTAAAAGCCAGCTTGGTATTTGGAGCATCTGGCATGATTCAGAGTTTGGGTGTTACTAACATGCATTTGTGTTGTTACATTCTTGCTGGTTAAGGTGAAAACAAGAATATTTCCCCATTTTTTTCATTTTTAAAATAGAAGGTAGTGCAAAAAAGAAGTATAATATCTTTATGAACTTTTATGTGTATTTTTGACAGCAACATATTCTTGATTGATATTTCTTATTGTCGTGTTCTTTTTCTCTGAAATAAAACAAAAGAAGCGCTAAAACAATGACAGCCCTTTGGCTTTGATAGAGCTTATTCTTTTTTGAAGCCAAGCTAAAATACTGTCTGTTCAGACTTGAACATAATTCCAAAAAATCTTAAGGAAGTGCTGATGATACCCAGTCAGCTTCTGAAGACCACATACCATAGCATTTTTAAAAGATGTTGGAAATAATAAAAAAATAATAAAGAGACTGTTGGTTACAGAATAAACAAATTATTTAATAGACTCCTCCCTTTTTGCTGCTTTTTGTTGACATGCTATTAACACCTCATTTATTTATAGTTCTGTCTTTTGATTTTCCTTTAGACATTTCTCCTCTTCATACAGAAAAAACTGCTGTATGTGTAACATGAAGTGTGCAGTGTTTAGGAATATTAGCAGTGTGTCAGACAAAGCTGTGTTCATATGAGAAAATGCCCTTGAATATCTACCACAATCTATTGATTGACATTTGTTCTGGTGCTCGCAAAACAGGTATTTGAAGCCAGTACACAAAACAGCACTTATTTTCAAGTCGATGTGCAAAGCATCAAATCCTAAAAATCTATCTAAAGCTCTAGCTTTGCAGGATATATTACTTGCAAGTAAAGCCGACTAACTTGGGAAAGAACCTAGGCATTCTCTGATTTTAGTCAGTACTGTCTCATGAGCAAATACCTTGTTTAGCAATTCACTAAATCTAGCAGCCACAAGCCTGTTAGTCCTAGAGAGGAACCTCCCAGAGTTCAAATAAATCATGGATGCTTTTACTGTCTTTCACAGTAGAAGAGTGAATATCTTGGTTCTTCATTCTTGTATCTCTGCCAATTAGGCTCAAAGCTACATCAAAGTATTTCTTTTAAAGGAAAGTAAAATTTTCTTGTTTGATCATCATGTTTATCTTTTAAGTTTTTGGAAAAGTACCTGTGTGTCTAAAAGTGTTCTCTTATTGTCTTTCTAGTTCAATTTTGTTGGGAAATTGCTTGGACCAAGAGGAAACTCTTTAAAGAGGTTACAAGAAGAAACAGGTGCAAAAATGTCCATCCTGGGAAAAGGATCCATGAGGGATAAAGCTAAGGTACTGTGTCTGGACCCTGGTTGCAACTAATGTTGAAACATGTGTTGTTTTAGGTGTTACACTTAGATTGCCTGTTTATTAATGACTCAATTAAAAGGTCTATAATAGACTCTTGACTCCAAGGCTAGTTTGTTTTTTCAAGTTACATCATTTGCTTAATTATAATTTTTTCTTGCTATGCCAACCTTGCTTAGGTCTTCACAGTTGCTATAGTATCACTGTTATTGAAATAATTCACCTAAAAGATAAACCAGTTTAAAGTTAATTTATTCTGAGAGAAGTCTCTTTCTCCTGTGAAAGTACAGTTTGTATGTATTATTGGTGTAATATCAATGTACATAAATGAGTTTTATCTTTTGTTTTCCGTTTCTTTAGATACAGGCCTTTTTTAATATTGAATATTTATTCAGGGTATAGTTCTAGGAGAAGATAACAAAGTGGGCATTTTGCTTAAGTGTGTGCAAAAATGCACTATAGATAAAGAAAAAAAAAAGATGTTTGGAATCACAGCCTGGTTAATGCCACTAAGTAATTACTTGCAGGTAAGTGTTACTCCTCCTCAACCAGTTCCCCACCAAGTTTATATACTGAACATGATGCTCTGTGGTATGGAATATCCTTTTGGCCAGTTTGGGTCAGCTGTCCTGGCTTTGCTCCTCCTGGCTGCTTGTGCAGCTCCTCACTGGCAGAGCATGAGACACTCAAAAGTCCTTGGCTTGGGGTAAGCCCTAGTTAACAACATCCCAAACATTAGTGTGTAATCAGTATTATTCTCATACTAAATCCCAAACACAACAGGGTACCATTTACTAGCAAGAAAATTAATCCTATCCCAGCTAAAATCAGGACATTAAGGAACCTTTCACATATATTTGACCCAAAGAACTGATTGCATTGTGATATCTTTTAGAGTCTGTAGAACAGCAGTATTATGGTCAACACAGAAATAATGATCTCTAATTTCACTATATTTTACCTGTATATAGCCTCTAGTAATATTGTGCATTATTCTTCTTTCCTTTCTGTCACCTCTGTCATTAATCTCAGTAGCTAAAATATGAAAGCAATAATATGCTGAAATAAAGGAAAGACCAATCAGGATTTTTTGGTTGGCATTATTTGGTCTTGGTAATGTGTATCAGCAATCACATAGAAAATATGAGGTCTGCAAATGCAATATTAAAAAAAAAACAAAAACCCACAAACCAGACAAATGAGGTGCACAGATTATATTTAATTTTCGAGAGTTTTCTTTATGACATTTTAGTCAGACATTTAGTGACACTTCAGTTATGATTATAAAATAATAAATGTTGAATACACTACTGATTTTATTTCCAGGTATTGACAGGTGCAATATTTTAATTACTTATGTCTTACTTCTGGAATCATAAGTATTTCCCTGGATGAAAGAATGTATGCCCTGCTAAGTAGCAGTAATTTGCATCAGTACTACATCTGATGCCCAGTCACTCCATTCTCAGCCCCCCACATAGATTATTATTGCTGAGAACATTAATTGCCAAGACAAGGGAATGTAAAGATATTTAAACACATTAATAGATAGACTAAGACTTCTGATTTTCGTCTGATCATAATGAACAGTGTCAGCATGACAGGTACTACATTCACTCATGAGTATGTCAGCAAAATTTGGGGTATTTTCTTTTTCTCTTCAAAAAGTTTTTAGTCTTTTAAGAATAATCTGAAATTGAGTATGACCTTCGTGGAAACTCATTCATATAAGACTGGTGTAAAAAAATGAAGTTCTAGTGTAAACTGGCATTAAATATAGCGGTTATGAAAGCAATTTCTGTAGAGAAAGGCTCTTAAGCAATTTATCTTAATCCAATTTAGACATCACTGACTCAAAAGAAAACAAAATCCCTGTGCAATTGCAGTGAGAGGTAGGAATTTTCTCATCCATGTACATCACTGTTATCAGTTCCTGGCAAAAGAGTGTGAGAATAATCATGGGATGGGTAATAGTCACAATTAGCATTTCAGAGAGGCTATTCTAGGTTGAGATACTGGTAAAATGTAAAGAAAATAAGTTTGATTGTGAGCATAAATAATGGTGTGAATTGCTACATTGCTAAGGAAAACACAACTTTCTCTGTTTAAAACACCTTTCTTGTCAAAAAACAAGTGCACTAGTATCATTTATGCAGTACTTTTTTACTGATTTAAATAAAAATTACCAAAGTCTGGAGGCTTTTAATGGGGTTTTTGAACCATAAAATAAGTCAGTTTGTATATATTGGCTGATAGATATTTGTTTTACAGGAGTATTCAAGCAAAACTGATGTAATTTCTCTCTAGAAACTAGAATTTCCTTAAAGTTGTCTGTAGTATGCCATGAGCCATAGCAGTTTCTAGACAGTCTGTGGACTCTGCTTTTCCCCTCCAGTCTGGTGCAGCTGGGTGCTGAGTTGCATCAGAGAAGCAGAAACAGAATTTCTGCTGAAAAGTGCTGAGTACATTTATACCCTAGATCCCTAGATCCCTAGATATTTAAATCTTTAAAAAGAACTGATCTACTGATTTTAGGTTTTTTAGTGCCAAAATGACAACAGGAAAGTTCTTGGCTCAACAGTGAACTGCTCTGGCTATAGTCAGTAATTTTGGTCATACAGAGGGGCAGTTTCTGTGTCTGGGAAGTGGATTATATCAATGGAGGTGTGTCTGTTCTTCAGAATTTCCTCATCTTCTTTGAAGAAATCTATGGGTAAATTTTAGAGATTAAAGATTTTAGGCTGTTTCCTTCCAGAGCAACAGGGAACACTTGTTAAGAGTGACTTGAGATTTCTGAGTATCTGCTGTGCCTGCAGTGTGGGAACAGCATATATTAATTTGAAAAGGCAATGCAATATGTATTATGAACAGCTCCAGTTGTGCTCAAAACACCACAGAGCTAATGTATACCACAGAAAGTTGTGTTAGAGTTACTGAAGAGATGTCCAAGTATAACTGCATCAGTAGTTTGTTTCTATTTTTGAGAACATTTCTATTTTAAAAGTGACCTAAAGGAGTCTTTTTGGAAGAGCAGAATAACCTAAGAATAAGAGAATGTTTTAATTTTGCTTAAATAATATATTAAGTGTTAGACAAAGAAATATTTTTGGTTATTTTTATTTTGTTTAAAAAAAATGAAAAATAGGTTTTTAGCCTGCAAATCTTTTCCTGAAAACTCATTGTTCATCACCTGCAAGACATTTGGAGACTGATCAGTTATTTAAATTAAAGGGGGTCTCATTTTCTTTTCTCCAAACATATTTTTGAACCACGTTTTACTTACATAGAGTAGCACTTGGAAATTGATGTCCTGATAACAAGGTTATATGTTAGATTTAAAAAAGCTAAGCTGTTAGACACACATGAAGGAAAACTTAAGTCACAGTGTTTGCATTAGATCTTCTGCATACTGATGTATAATTGTCATTCCAATTTAAAACGTTTTTACCTAAAGAAATCCTGTCAACAACATTTCTTATTTTGCACACTATCTGTTTATTACCCATTTCTCTCATCGTTTAAACTTGCACTTATTTATGTAATTTGTCCTGGCTATTGAAAGGTTTCTGTTATTAAAGATTCATGTTGTCTTCCTATAAAACATGAAAAATTAGAGAACAAACTTGCACTGCAACTTTGAAAAACCACATAAACTACTTTTCTGTGACTCAGTGTTTTATCAGCTACAGCGCTTTTAACTACTGCCTTCTTCAAGTTTCAGTTTTTGTTACAACTAGTTCCTAAGGAAAGAAGCAATAATTGCAGTTGAACTATGTGCCTTTCTTTAATCTGTAGGTTAAGTACTTTCCAAATAAGGTCCACTGTCAGTGGACAACAGCTTTTCCTGTTAAACAGAATTTGTTTCATTACCTTTTCTTTATAAGAAAAAAACAAGCATTAGGAGCTTGTTTGCAACTAAAAAGATCTGAAATGAGCACACAGTGAAACTACTGAGATGCAATTATTAGCGTGTTGGCTTTAGGTTGGTTTTTAGCAGCTATGTTATGTAAGTGCCTTAAATATTTTGAAAATATGGAATACTTGCAGTGTGCACTGGTCTCTTCCCTGCAAATTCTAAGTGCTGTGAGGTCAGTCCTGCAACGCTTAAATAAATGTTTCAATATATTACAGGATTAAGTCCATATGCAATGTGAATAGTGCCCAGTAGGTTTTTGGTTCGAAGCACAATGTGTTTTTTTCATTAGGTCATGTCTACCATGGGTGTAGTGTCCTAATAGTGGAAAGTTAGTTCCCTAATAAGATTCTCTTGACTTTGTTGTTTTTTTCAAAAAAGTTATAAATTAATGCTGAGATAGCCCAGAAGGGAAGAAAAAAAGTTGCAGGTTTTGTCTATAGTATGTTACGGCCCAAGCATTGCATTATATTCTTTCCCAATGCTATTGCTTCACTGAAATGTAAGATCAAAGGTGCTGTCTTTAGTGCCCTGAGTTTTATAAGCTTTTGAGTATCACTGCCTGTCAAAATGTTTAAGGTCATGCAGTATAAGTACATATGCAATATTCTTTCCAAGTGAGAATGTCAGTATTCTCAACAAGAATAAGAAGTTACAAAAGACTTTAGAAAGTCTTAAAAAAAAAAAACAAAACAAAAAACAACCAAAAATCACCTAGTGGTCTGTTGCACCAGATTTTACACTGGTGTCGCTCCAGCTGTGCCTATGAAGTTTCTTGCTCTGGCTTATGGCCATGGTAGTTCCGCTCAGTGTGCTACCAGTGAAGCGATACGCAGAATAAATAAATAGACTCCACAACCTGGGGTAGTTATGAAGAGGGTGTGTATTGTCAGTGCCCAGCACAAGTGAAATCGCTCTCCAAAAATTTGTACCCCGAGCCTCAGTCTGCCCCACACTTTTATTCCCAAAGGTGTTCCATATGCAGTACATTACAGAACTTTCCCATGCATATTCAACCCCTGGCCCTGCCTGTCCTCGCCTCTCATGCTAAATAAGTCCACACCCTTCTGGGCACTCGTGGTTTGCTGTGGTGGTCATACGGGGGTCTCTTGGGGTCTTCTGAGGCTGAAGATTTTGGTCTTCCTCATGACTGAACTTTTGAACTCTTCCTCTCTGCGCGTGCGCTTTCGCTCCTTCGGTGCCTATCTGTGCACATCTGTCAGTCTTGATAGGCTTGGAGACAGGGAAGCTTCTTTATCTGGGTTCTTTGCATCCCTAGGCATTTTTCTTTGTGCAAGAAGCTTCAGAAATTTGCATTTTCCTATGCCCTTTTGTACCAAGGCAGAGGTTTCTTAAGTAAAAGGTTAAAATTCAACACATAA
Source organism: Taeniopygia guttata (assembly GCF_048771995.1). Taxonomy (NCBI): domain Eukaryota; kingdom Metazoa; phylum Chordata; class Aves; order Passeriformes; family Estrildidae; genus Taeniopygia; species Taeniopygia guttata. The sequence goes on along the minus strand of NC_133027.1, from coordinate 27,304,349 downwards.
CTCTACAAACTAAAATATAAATGCTTAATTCATTTTTTTAACTTAAGTGAATTCCAAAAATCTCTATTTCACTGGGAGTTTCAGCTCTTAGAGTTGGAGACGGAAATTTAGGAATTCCTATAAAAACTCGATTTTAGTTTTTTAAAAGATAACCTTCAGATTTACTTCCAGCCTGCTGGGAATTTTGATTTGGACTTTATGCAAAATCTCTGAAAGGTTAATTCTGTAGGCAAGGTATTTCTGTTCTCTTGAAGTACTCCTTTATCATATTCAGTTGGAAAATCTCTAGGGGAAACATAGAGCAATGTGTGGCATTTAATTTAGAAAACTAGCTCACAGCTAGTAGCATCAATAGTAGTTTTAAATCACTACTTGCTGGTCACCCATTTTGTATTTTTCTGTTGGGTTTTTGTTTCTAGTTAAAAGTCATAATTTTTATCTATACCGACACAGTATCTTAGAGCTTACAGCCATTACACCCTACAGTTTTATGACTAAGAGCAGGATTGGGCCCTCAACTTGCTTTCAAGATGTGAGCCAAAGTTACAAGAGCAGCTGCTTCTGCTGCAGCACAGATTTTTTGTCTTCCTAAATTTCTTCAGCTTCCTGGTATGAACTGCTGTGGAGCTATAAGAACCATAACAAACAACCAGCAACAAAGAAAAATGCAAGGGAAAGGAAACAAACAAAAAGCAGACCACCCCATCTTTTGAAACTGAAATCTTCAAGGACCAAAATGGCAAAAGGATGTTAGCTCTTTAAATCCTACTGTAATCTGCATTCTCTCAGTTTTTCCTTTAAGCGAGCATGTCAAAAGGTGCCAAAGGCTTCCACAGTCTTAAGCTAGGTTTTGAAAAATATATTCTAAATAAAATACTTTTTCTTTATACAGAGAAAACATAAATCTGTTGGCAGGCGAAGATTAAAAGAAGAGATCATCTTTATCACTGTTCCTCCGGTATTACTTGTATTCTACAACTTCCAGCTGTTCAGCCACCCCAGTTTTTTGGAAAATACATCTGTGTATCACCTGAGTGAGTTGTAAAGTCCTTTTTTTCCCCTGAAAGGGAAGGCAGTTTGAGGTAGATACAGATCACAACCAATATTTCTTAGGTTAGCTTTTATTTTATAAACTTTTACTGATTCTATTAAGTATTGCAATTGTTTAGGCTTTTACTAAAGGCAGATAATTATTCTCAGAAGCTATTCACCTTATTGAGTCTCACATCTGAACTGCAGTCTCACGGTTACCTGGTTAGAGCCACATTTGGGAAGACAACTCTGAGTATATACTCAGAAAATAGAGGCCTTTACTGGCAGGTCAGTGGTAAGTTTCAGAAAGTCTGTCAGATGATCCTTTATTTCATCAGCAGCATATGTGACCCCGTAGTCTTCCTCTGCACAGAGCAGTCATCTTGGATGCAGGCTGAGTTCCAGACTCAGATGGACACAAATTTGTGCTCATTCACCTGCACCAGTAGTCTCCAGGGCTTACCAGTCCTTGGGAAGCTTTCATGCAGCACCTTCTCAGCACATTCTTTTCATTCCTTTGACTTCCTTCTTTATTTTTCTTGAAACTATTCTTCCATCTAAACTTACAGTTGCCTATAGAATAAATTTGTGAGAAGTCAGTGGATGAGACATTAATGAAAAATGCTTTTTCCATTACTTCTCTTAGATGTCTTATGTCCACGCATTGTCTGCCCCCTCCAGCTCCTCAGATCTGTGCAAATATGTTTCACCAGCTCCTCATATCTGTGCAAATCAGCTTATTTTCAGAAGGTTGTTCCTTCTCTTTTTTTTTAGAAAACTCCATGTTACCCACTGCAACACCTAGAAGAAAACAAGTTGTCTTTTCTTCTTTTCAGCCACATCCTTTTAGCTAAATTTGTATCTCTTGATATCACAGTAAACTGAGTGCTTTCAGTCATTTATCCTCTCTCTGGCACAAAAGGAATATGTTTATTCATTGAGTGAGAGTCTTCCTAGATGGGGAGCCATAATCTCTTTTTTTCTTGTCATAATTCTGCCTGTTTTGGTTTTTAGGCCTCTTGCCTGTCTGCCAGGGATGTGGTGCTACAAATGATTTTGGGAAAGACAGTACTGAACCACATCCCTGGTAGACAGGAGCACCTTCTGTTTAATAAGTTTGTGCAGGTTCCATTAGTTACCTATTTGGCTTGCTGGCTGAAGTGGAATCAAGCTCAAAAATATGAAGCCATTGAGCCAAACGAGTTAACTGGCCCCACTGGGATAAATTCTTCCCTTCCTCATATTCAAATGATCCTATCTGCATAATCCAGGAGATGCCTTGTGGTAGATCATTCCATATATATCAGGAAGCTCATCTGTGTTAACAGAAATCTCCTGGTAACCTTGCGTTTGGAACCTGGCTAGAAAGAGCAGTTGCCTCTTTTCCTTCAATTTATGCAGTTTCAAAAGATCTGCAGCAGAGTAGTCCCTGGCTTTTTCAGTTTGTGCTATAAAATTTTGGAGAGCCATTTGTTTCCATTTCTCTCAAGTTTGTTTCTTTGCAGTATGGATTTTTTCCTTACAAAGGTGGTTTGTTATATTTATATCAAAGATTTACAATGCTTTCTCTGACACCTCTCTCCGAATTATAGAATGGATTTAAGTACATAGTCCATATTGCTGCAGAGAAAACAGCCTTTTAACCAATTCCTTTTGGGTTAAGAACAGGTCTGCTTTATTTGACCGAGTGAGTAACCATTCTGACCTTGCTTAGAGGAGTTAGGCTTTAGGTAAGCTTTTTGAAAGCTTTGTTATCTGTATGTATATGTGGAGAGAGAAAGAAAGATGTGTGTTTGATATATTGCTCCAATTCATGGCTGAGCATTAAGTCTCTCTGTGTTAGCCAGTTCCTTCTGGCTTTTTCTGCACAGTGACTAGGGATGTCTGTCTCTTAGCCATTTTAAATTCCCATTCTATTTAATGTTCAACTCTTTTATCCCCAAAAGATGCACAGTCACTTCCAAAGTCTCAACATGGATTTGTAACTCATTTCCTAAACGTTTCTACACATTGGGTAGGACTTGCATTTTAAATGGAGTTGACATCACTTACATTTTAAGAGTATAGCTAAAGTAGCGCAAGTAAAATTACTTCGCAATTATCACCAAATCAGTCAACAGCGTCCCTTTCACTTTGATATAAAACCTGCTGCCTTCTCAAGTCATACTTTAGTAAGCCTCCAGATCATTCTGTGTCCTAAATGGGAATGATGTACTACCTTTTTATACTGAGTTTCATGCAGCATGTGAAGACAAAGCTTAAGTACCAAACCATCCTTTGGTTTGGAAAAAGATAGCAGTATTAGAACCCACCAAATTACTGCTTCTTGCCCATACATGAATCAGTGTGGCTGCTTGTCTCTGCAACAGTGACTTCCACTTTGTTTGAGTCTCTCAAGTTCTAGAAAAACATCTTCTCTAGAGATGTGGCTTGTGGATTACTATGACCTGGGTCACTGTGCCTTCCCAAGTCTCAGCCAGCACTAGTGCCCCTGCTGGGATTCAAACCCAGCTACCGGCATGGCAGGCGGGAATTCTGCCGTGGAGCCACCGGGGCTGTTGCTCGGCTCCCAAGTCTCGGCTAGCCCAGAACCTTTAGCACTGTGGCAGCAAAGGCCACTCTCATGTGCCGCTGTGGGCACGAGGTGTGGCCTGTGGAAGACGAAGCCACCAGACTGAAAGACACGCGGAGCGACTCTGCAAAAGCCAGGAGCCGTCCTTCTGGGGGTATCTGAGTTCCGAGTTTATTGGCTCCAAGGAAAATAAGCTCCAAAAGGCGATGGGCACCGTGTGCCCTGCTTGTTAAAGGGGGGTGGTAACAAGGGGGAGGAAACAGCAGCCAACCAATGGGATAACACCTGGGGGTGGTAGCAGGGGTGACAGGCAGGGGAAACTTCCAATGAGGTAGGAGGGAGGGAGGGGACCCCGGAGACCAGCCTATCACTTGAAGCCCTGGATGGAACTTTCTAGGTGGAAGGGAGAGGTCTCTGAGAGACAGACAGGCTCCGGGGTGGGGCTGGGGGGGAATAACTCAGCAGGAATACAATGAACTGGGTAGAGGGAGGAATGACAGGCAGACGGAGGTGGGAGGAGAAGGGAGGTTGGACCAGTTTACAAAAAGAGGGGGAGAGGGAGCAACCATAACTGGGGGGAAACCTATAACACACCCCAACAGACCTGCTCTGCAGAATCTAGGTCTGAAGATTGGGCACCAGGGCACTCTGTTGACTTCTCCAGTCAGGTTTCAGTTCTTCTCTGTGTATTCTGTCTGGGCACTGTAAGAGTATGTGAACACGACCTTTTTTGTCTCATTAGAGAAGTCATTTATATTTCTCAGTAAACAACCTGTTCCTGTCCTCATGGCAGCTGGAAATTTTTTAGTTGCACTTTTGTAAAAATACTACTTGTGAGTTTGAGTCAGCAACATTCTACAACATTCTAATATTATAGCTAGAGGCCAATTTACTGCAGCTTATATTTGTGTAATTAGACACTCACATGTACACCCTGTTAGTTTCTGAAAAGGGACATGGGATGTCGCACAAAGTAGATGTTATTGCTCAGTATTGGAGTTTGTTTTCAGTGGTACAAGATCTGGACTACCATCAGAGTCAAGGATTAGCCATCAGGAACTGTTGGGTCGCAGGAGCATCACATTTATCTCCTGACCACTTCTTATCCAGTGTCTCCCTGAGGCAATGGTAACAAAAAAGACCTTGGTGAAGATTGCTCTGGATGTGTTTTGCTCAATAAATATTCCCCAGGAGAGAAAAATCCTAAATTGAACAAATGAAAAAAAAAATCCTACATGTCCTTTTTGTCTCTCAGTGACAAATTTTGGACTATAAACTTCAGAAATATTGTAAATATTGGAAACAGTCTGCCTTGTTGATTCTGTAACTTATTTATCTGTGTTTTCGTGAAAAAGGCCATAAATACCAAACAATTTGTGCAAGTTTGTGTGCTTATTGAAAGAAACCAAGCTGAAGTTTCTGATCTATTTGGTATTCTTGTTTTAATTAATTTGTTTGGTATTAAATAAAAAAATACTTACATTTCTTCATACACATGGAATTTTGGAACACAAGGTTTTATTTTAAATTTTAAAATTTAAATTGGCATAAAAATTGAGACTATCATATCTTCCTACATTATACCTGTATGAATTACTGATGAAAAATTAAAGTTCATAGATTGGTTACATGCCAAGACAGGTTAAAACAACCAGGAAAATGGGACACTCATTTGAGTACTTTAAATGTTTGTAATTTAAATAAAATTTGAAAATCTTTGGAATATTTTTCTTTGATACTTAAGGAAGTCCATAAGATATCCTCTTAACACTTTTAGAGTCCCACAAGTGCATTTTTTGTACTGCTGAAGCCAGTGGCAGTTTTGCCAATGACCAGTGCAAGGAAAAAATCACTCTTAGTATTTAGCTGAGCGGCAAATCACGTTCACATGCAATCTCCATATAGTTCTCTGTTAATTTTTGGACTAGAGCTCCAGTCTGAAGAGTGAGGTGTTAGAGTGGTTGTAGGGATTTAACAAGATATAGCAATGCAAGTATTTCCTACTAGCACAATTCATGGAGTGATATGATGCTTCCATGTCATTAGTGAAGACATCTTCATAACAGAATGGCCAAGAGGGCAATTTTGCTCTGTGTTAAAAATTTCATACTCTGAAGCTGATAGTTAAGAAAATTGCGTTGTCCTCACAGAAGAGTCACATCAGACCTTAAGCAGATGCTGTTTTATTATTGATGTAACACAGTGGTGATATTAAAAGTCTTTATTGCCTCCCTTGAATGTAATGTTAAAAGAGACTTACGTATTTTGTAGTTCTGACAGGACATTTGTAAGACTTACACTGCCGGATTTAAAAAGATGGGACATATTCTTTTGTTTCTACAAAATTACGCTGCTTCCAAAGGGCAAAATATTGAGGTAGTGCTTCAGCTTTATTCTTTTTGAGTTGAAGGTAATGGAAGACCATGAAACTTTAAAGAAAGCAAGGCAAAGAAGTGGCAAGAGAGCAATGTGGGAAGGGTAAAGATAGCCCTTAGCGGAGAAAAAGTTAAAGTGCTTTCTGTTTTTTCAACTCGTAGATGTTTAGTAGTTTTCTTACCTTAAAGCAGTTTAAATTTTTTCTTTTTTGGAATATCGTAAGGTTTTCTAAATATCCCAGCAAAGTAAACAAAGCTATGTACACATGTATTATGCATTAGAAACAAGCTGCCAAGTGACTCAGATGCAATCTCCCCTCTGTCTGCAATAGGGCAAGTTTCACACCCAGAACTCTGAGGTTCACATCCAGACCTGTGCCAAACTCTTCTTGATTTCATCTCACTTGTATTTCATTGGTCAGAGAACAAGTCAGTGCTTTTTGACCGTGTCCCATGTCTGCCACTCTCTGCAGGGGCACTCCCGTGCCTCAGTTTCCCAAGAGGTTTGGTTATGCGACCATGCACCCAACTGGGAAACCCCCTTCTCCTGCACATGGCATTTGCAATCCTGAATGGCATTGTCAGGGGGAGTCCTGGCACTAATGTCCTTGCCTGTGGAACAGGCAATAAGTTTTCTTAAAAAAAACAAACACTGGAAGAATTAAAGCAGCACATTCATGTGTGAGAGATGGGAAGATAAAAAAAGAGAAGCAAGGAAATTAGAGTAAATTAACTCAATTGCTTACAGCAATTCAGGGGGCTAAATATGTTTGTACACTGATATTTTTTCCCATCTGTACTTTTTCAGAATAGTGACTTATATTCCAAAGTATTTTATTTATCTACATGCAGCTTCATAAATACGAGCTTTGATCTTGCTGAGTTTAGTTTTATGATTATTGTTCTTCCTGTTTTACATATAGATAAATGCAGAAAGAACTGTTTTGAATTATTTGTAGCAATTACATTAAATCCCAGTTTTCCATGCATAATGTTATCTGTACTCTTGAGGATCATGATAAATACTTTTAATATACTTTAATGGGCTAATCTTACAAGGAATTTTGCATTGCCACAATAGAGGCAGCATTGCAGTAAATTAAATTACAGTGCACACAATTAAATAGAATAATGAAAAAAAATCAGACTTGGAGCAACAACTCTTTGGAGTGCCCTGAAATTCAATTCCACAAGAAACATAATAGAAGAATATGGTGAGTGGAATTTAGATAGCTAAGTTAGATATTATTTACTTTGTAATATCTCCATCAGGGATTAATGTTCTCTTATTCAGTTGCATTGATTAGTCTCTGGATCATTTTTCAGATTGATTACTGTTGTAATGTACCATTCCTTTTTCATTTATTTACCCAACATCAATATAACTTTAGAGATATAACTTCATTACAGTACAGTTGTTCTGTAATCCACAATAATTTGTGGCTTCGCAATAATAGCTCTAAGGAAATCTGTACAGGTTTAATTTGAGTTTATAGCCATTTATTATAAGAAAAACCACCCCATCTTCCTTTAATCTTCTTTGAAAAGAAAATTTCCTGGCAGAGAAGTATTCTCTGACAAGCTTCTTTCCAAGTATGCTTAGGTGTGAGGTATGTTTCTGCTTTATCAAACACAGCTAAAGTAAGACATATGTGCAGCTCTGACAGTTTTGTTTGGAATAAGCAGTGGAATCATAAGGTACAGTGTTAGCATTGCAAGTGATATTATTTACTTTTTCCTAATTTTTCTAGTTTCTGGGTTTTTTTTTGATTGCAGGTGAACATGAATTCAATCCAGTTTGGAGCTGGCACTTGGAGTCTGCAGGACTATATAGTTTTTCTTTCGTTCCCACCACTGTGTGGCTTTGGCTTTATATCTCAGTTCTTACTTTTCCTACAGTAAAAGCTCTTGTCCATCTAATTTAGAGGTGTTTGCAGAGAATTATTTTGTTGATAATTATAAATCTTACAAATGCGGCATATTCATACACTAAATTCAGAGTTTTCTGAGTTCAGATGAATGAGCTGTTATCCCTACAGAATATATTCCATACCTAGGCACCTATATGGATGTGCTCAAGACTTTCAGGCTGTTTTACCTATTTTTTTATTGATAGGATATTGTATGTATATGTGAAGTCAGATATTCCTTTAGTTAGAATCAGATCAAGTCCATTTGTAATACAAAATAGAATTTTTTTTTTTTCAGACTTTGTGGAGGAAATGAGAGGGGTAGCAGTTAGTGATTAAAATCAACACAAAGCCTTACTCTAATCCCTGCCTCATGTCATCTTCCTTTCACAGTCTCTGAGAAATTTCTTTGAAACCTAATCTTTAGAAGTAACTCTAGTACTTACTGGACCCTCATCTCATGAACTGTGTTTAGAGGACATAGGAAAACAGCTGGGATGTTTTTAGTTTATGAATGTGCAAATGCTTTGCTGAATTTTGGCCTTATAGGCAGATCTTCCCTTCCTGTGCTTACAAACCCTGCTGTGAAAGTCAATGGCTGCACTGTGTGTTTGTTCTTTGGTGCTCCAACAGATGAATGATTTAGGGGTGTCTATAAACTCTAAAGAACTCACTTAAGAGTAATTTTCACAAAGTGAAGAGGAAAAGTAAATAAAACCTCCTCTGTTTTTCTGTCCAGCAGCAGGTCCTGCTTCATCTATTCTGTTACCAGATGCTTATCTGGTGTGAGAGAGAAAGAAAACTAATTTTTCTTAAATTGTATTATGTTGGTAATCTTTCTCCAAGGATCTGTTTACAGAATGAGGGGATATAGGGAATGTCCAGCAAGTCTTACTTCCTTAATTAAAAATATAATTAGCTATCTATATAACTCTCAGCTCTAGTGTAACACTGGTTATATTGAATCTCTAGTTGTTAAGAGACTTGATCCAAAGGTATATATGCAAGTCCAAAATTAATGTTTCACATTTCTTTAAATTGATGTAACAAATGTGTACTCTTGTATAGTTTGACAATAAATTATTAATTCTGTTTTACTATTTCAAGGCCAAATCCTGGGTGTCAGCAGTTGCAAACAGAATTAATATTTTAGTTTGTTCCTTTGAAGATTTAGCTGCAATTGCTAAAACATGCTCTACAGAAATGAATATCTTGCAATCATCACCCAGTTAGATATAGGAAGCTTTTTCTTCAACTCCTTTTAAGTAGAAGGCTCAATCATGATGCTGAAAAGTATGTGGTAAAAATATGATGTCATATTAAACCTTGAATTGTTTTGGGGTTTTTTTGCCCCCTTCATCATTCAGACTCTGGATAATTTGATGAGGATCTAATTTCAGCTTTCCAGTAGTTGAAGGGAGCCTACAACAAAGATAGAGAGAGACTATACACTCACAAGAGCCTCTAGTGACAGGACAAGGGGTGATGGCTTCAAACAGAAAGAGGGCGGCTTTAGATTAGATATTAAGAAGAAATTCTTCACTGTGAGGGTGGTAGGACATGAGCAGGTTGCCCAAGGGTGCTGTGGATACCCCGTCTTTGGAGGAGTTCAAGGCCCTTTTGGATGAGGCTCTGAGCAGCCTGGTCTAGTGGAAGGGCAGGGGGGTGGGAACTGGATGATCTTTAAGGTCCCTTCCAAACCAAACCATTATGTGAGTCCATGATGGTGCTATGACTCCCCATGTTTTACAATTCATGTATTTGAAATGGCTGTCTTTGGTTTTGTCTGTTTTCTGCCACCTTCTTGCTTTTCTTTCTTATTACATCAGCAGAGCAATATACTGAATATGCACATTTGCTTTCTCCTTTCATGATACTGACAGCTATCACTGCTTCTTATTCTGAAATTTGTGGGGGAAATATTACTATTACATATTCTGAAAAAAAAAAAATTAGTGGCTGAACTTACAAAATGTGGAATTTTTTAATGAGGTTCACATACAGTAACTGCTATGTTTTTTTCTTTAAGGTTGACCCTTTATTACTTTTCTGCTTAGCGTACAAAACATATATTATGCATTATGATCTACAGCTACATACCCAGGTAAAATAATTTTAATGCAAGTTCAGTATTAAATGAAGATGGCACATTAATTTCATTGAAGTATATCAGCTAGAATAGTTTATAAAAGGTTCCAAAAGTACTTGAAGTATAGTGAAAAAGATGTTATTCAGCATTAGGACTATATGGAATTTTGGCCTAATAATCTACAGAAATGCATTTCAAATGTATACTGGCAGTCTGTTAAGGAAGGGAATAATCTATAATTAAAAATAAATGAAAGGATTTTACATGTCTGGCACAAAAATGTGGCAAAAAAAGGCTGCTATGTAAACTTAAATTACTTTTTTCACATGGGCTTCAATGAGAAAGGGCTTATGATAGATCATAGACCATGTTATTTGTTGTATGGACTTCAGTTTCCAAACTGGGCTTCTCCATGTCACAGCTATAAATTTTGCTTTTATTATATAGCAATAAGGGCAAATTTTCACATTTTGTTTTATACTATTTGTAGAATATAGTTCAGCAGTGAAATCTAGCAGATATCGTACAACAATGAATTATTAATTCATCTAGTGTCATTTCTTGGCTCTGGAAATAGTATTCAGTGGTTTATAAAACTGATAGGAGAAGGGAGCAAATTATATTCTTGGATAATTAAAAAAGCTAGTGTGATTGAGGAGAGAATTTGTTTCTCTCACACATAAGTTATCACTCTATACCATGAAATACAATATCAAATAGCTCTTCATAATACATTGGCTGGCAAAGAAGCATATGTTATGTGTCTCAGCATGCCTAATTAAATTTTGCTAAGATATTTGTGCAAAGATTTTTTTTTTGCATTGGATGAGGAAATGTCATTAGAAAGAGAAAAGCAAAAAAGCACAACTCTTTTGTGTCTTTGGAATATATTTTATGTATGGGGTGAAAGTTTGGGAGGAGTATTGTGGGCAAGTATTAGAAGAGATGCCAGATACGAGAAAGGAAATCCAAGAATCTTTTTAGATAGTAACTGCAAAAAAGCTGTAACAGGTGAATCCAATCTAATGAGTTTTCTTATATTGAGTTTGATTTATTTCTTTCTTTTTCTATAAGTTAAAGGGTTTATAGACTTAAAGGAAGTATCATCACATTAGTATTATGGGGCATGAAAAACTGGGATTTCTTCCATACACCATGGCATATTTATGATAGTTTGTTCCTTTATTTTTGTGATTTGTGATGTATGCTCTCATTTTAATTTTTAGAAAAGTCATTCTTTATATGTTGAATTGGCCACGGTTGAGTGTCATTAAGAAGATGAATGTGCTTCTGGACTAATATAAGTATATCTGAATGACTGGAAATGTTTGGAATTATTCTGTTGCCTTTTGGCATCTCAGGGGATAAAACCAAAAAATGCTGAGACTACACATAAAATGATATTTCCATATTGTTTATTCTATACTTTTTTTAGATGTCTTTGGTGATTGAGTAGCTGTAGTCAGTAGTTGAAACTTTGAGCTGCTTGTAGTTTTTCACTTGTGTTTGGATTTTGTTGGTCCCTTTTGCTGTTGGGGTTTTTTTTAAGTAAAATTTTATTTCTGTCTTGTTTATTACTTTATTCTCAGTTCAAAAGTGTTGTGTTATTTATCTGGACGATGTCTGACCCTTTAGATAGGTTGTTCTTTTTGTACCTGCACAGTCCCTGGTGTGCCCCTGACATGGATATGCTGAATTCTGCAAACAACATGCACGTCTCTGAAGTTTCAGCAAACTCAGACATAAAAGAAGGGGGAACTTCACCTCTTTCGTGCACTGCTATTCACATCACCACAGGTGACCTCACTGCTGCATTCTGCCATCCTTCAGGCAAGGCTGTTGGCTCTGCTGGCTAGCCCAGGAGTGATCAGTGTTCTCATTTATCTGGCTGACGTCCATGCCTGAAATCGAGTGGTGTGGATGCTACTTCAATGTGTGCAGCAACACATTTTCATAAGAATGACCTCAAGCTGCTTGCATGCTTAGGCCAGTCGTGCTAATGTATCACTGTGGGGTGTAGTGAAATAGTTGGATGAGAGCTTGGACATGAGCTGACAATGTGCCCTTGCAGTCCAGAAAACCAAGCATATCCTGGGCTGCATCAAAAGCAGCGTGGCCAGCAGGGCACTGGAGGGGATTCTGCCCCTGACTCTACTCTCATCAGAGCCCACCTGGGCTCTGGGTGGACACAATTGTGTCCAGCTCTAGGTTTCCCAGCATACAAAACTCGTGGACATGTTAGCGTGTCTCCAGACCAGGTCAGAGAGCTGGATCACCTGTCCTATGGAGACAGGCTGAGAGAGCAGGGGTTGCTCAGCCTGGAGAAGAGAAGGCTCTGAGAAGATCTGATTGTGTTTTTCCTACATATAAAGGGGGTTTAAAAATCAGACACAGAAATCCTTTTTATCTGAGCCCGTAGTCACTGTACAAGGGACAGTGTATTTAAACTGAAAAAGGGTAGATTTAGACTGGGGTTTAGGAAGACATTTTTTATGATGAGTGTGGTGAGGCACTGGGACAGGTTGCCCAGAGCAGTTCTGGGTGTCCCATTCCTGGGGATGGTAAAGGCCACACTGAATGGGGCTTTGAGCAGCCTGGTCTAATGGATGATGTCCCTGCCCAATAACAGACCTCTTGGAGCTAGAAGATCTTGAAGGTCTCTTCCAACCCAAACCATTCTATTATTCTATGATAAAAATACAGATTTAATTTGGGAAGGCACAAAGATATCTGGGTATGCAACGTCCAGCCCAAATGTTTATGTTTATCCTAATGAACAGTGACAGCATAAATCTTGACTTTGAATTTGAACCCATATTTAAATAAAGTTCTGATATGGTCAGGTAACTTCTTTGGTGACCTTGGAAGGCATTCGGTAGAAGAAAATCTCAAATGTCATTTATTTGTGTTCTCCTTTTGCTGCTCAAATAGATACCAGTGTAGGAAATCTCTATTGTCTCAGCTTTTATGTCTGAAAAAAATCAGTAGTATAAGTTTCAGTTTTGCACATGATTCTTACGTAGTTAGATTACTATTATTATTTCCAGATATTCCCACTTGCTGTATCATAGTTTTTAATGTATTCATATGCATATCAAGATCTCATTAATAGGTTTGAGTGGGATTAATTTTTGACAGACTAGAGTGTTGTCAGATAACTTTTTTATTGAGCCTGAGAAAGACAGGGGTTTTGTAACAAAATAAAAGTCACTTTTGTCTTACGTTAATCAGATATTAAGATCAATGTTGCCAAGATGATGAAGAATAGTAGTTCCTAAGTAAAAATAACAGTTCCTAAGTACTAGATTACTGTTTATAGTTTTCTAAATTCTTATTAAAATTAAAAAATAAGCTACTTGGCTCTCATTGATTATGCTCATGTGCAAAAGAACAAAATAAATCTCAAATTACATAATTACATAATTATATATTGTTAGCTTATTATAGCTTTTTAAACTTTTGACTGCCTTCTACAGTGAAAAATGTATTATATCTCCATTTCTAATTGCCCTACTGAACTTTATTTTTCTGTTTTTTCAAAATCCTTTGAATATGAATATGATTTCAAAAGCGATTCCAGCATTCTTATTAGGCATTTTATAAATGCCTGTTTCTGGCAGATTACTGGTGATCAGCCCTTAAATACTAAATACTGCATTTTCATTTAGTTTTGACATGGATAGAAATGACTTATCAAGTAGCTTTTGTAAAAATGACATCACCAAGTACTTTTGCAACATAATATAAAAAGAACTTTGAAATATAAAGTGATACTTTCTTAGAGAATATGTAGGTTGCAATACAGTATAAAATATTCTGCAGAACAGCATATAACTTTCTTTTGACTTTTGATGTGAACTCTGAAATTAAAAATGTTTTCAAAAATAGAAAATCATATTTTAATAACATCATTTTTTCCATTGTAAACTTTTGAAAAAAATTAGCTGTCATGAGCAACATGTTTAGCCACAGTAAAAAGTAATAATTTACTTAATATGGACATAGTGTTATTTCTCTCATGGTGCATCAGAAAACACAGACTTGTAGAAAAATCTAATTAAACTAGTAAGTGTGTGTGGATTTAATCCAAGAAAAAGAATACTGTCTACTAGAGTTTTAATGATGTGTAATTGGGAAAAAATAAGCAACCTTCTACCTGCCAAGGTCACGCAAGCCTTGGAAATGTTGGGGTTTTTTAATCAGAGTACTGCTCTACTTTCACTTTTGCAGTCCATCTTCTGCACTGCTGCTGACCAAACAAAGTTTTGGCTATCTTATCTAAATTCCTGATGTGCGTAAATAGAGCTCCTGATTTGGATGCATAAATGTAGTTGGCTATATGGAAACAAAAATAAACGTTTGCTGGAATGAGTGGAGATTTAATGAGCACCATCATTCGGGTGCAATTAGCTCTTCATGTGACAAAATACAGACATGTCTTAGGGCAAGCTGAATTATTCTCTGGTCAGTGTTGAGTGCTGCTTTGCTTAAACATGAGTGTCTAGTGCCATTTAAATTGCCTGAGGGTATCTCATGTGCCCTGTACTGTGAACTTAGACCTTCATGTCCCATGCACTTTCCTCCCACCTTTTGTTTGTTAAACTTCTCATACCCACTGGCATATTCCATGTTCCAAACTTTGTACTGCTTGGATAATTGCCTATCTTTCCTGTAATATGGTTTTTAGCATATGGCTAGGATTGTGGGCCAAGTATTTTATTAAAATTGAAGGGGTTAATGTATTTCTGTGACTATTGCTTATTTCTTAAATTCTTTTAATTTCTTCTGGCTAGGTTTTATTTGTCTCCCCGTTACCCTTTCCTGGACATCCCTTTGTTTCATATAATGTTCAGAAATTTCTAAATCCAGTTTCATCATGTCTGGATGTTTAAACACAGTTGCTTTAATATCTGGTTTTGCTATTTCTCAGTGTTTTCAATCCCCAGTTTTGCTGCTAGACTGAACTTTTTAGTCTTCTAGACATTTTGCCAACTATTTGGCAGTATTAATTTCAGGCCACCAGCATTGCTACTGTGTACACAGCAGTTGTCTTACTTGCTGCATCCTCTCCTGTTGTGCTTGAAAGCCCTCTTCTCTTTTCTAATCGCTGGGCTTTGGCAGCCTCAGGCTCAGAAGAGGGGGCATGGTGCCAAGTTCTCGCAAGCTGTCGATCTTGATTTCCAGAGCAAACCCTATGAAAGGGTGCTGTGGATGACATGGCCAGTGTTAGGAAGCGCAGCTCAGTGTTTTTTCACATGCACACACTGTTCGCATTACCAAAACCCACTGGGCATTGGCAGCGGCTTCTGCGTCATTGCTCTGCCGCCTGTCAACAGCCCCAGGGGAAAGTCTTCCAAAGCATGTGCGAGGAGACATGGCTCTGCACAGTTCTCAGAGTTTGTAATTTCATTGAGGAAATTGCCTTTTAAAGCACGATACTCCACATGAGAATCCACACTTTCCTGCAAGAATTTATTGTTTAAGAAAAGAGGTACAGAGTGGCAGTTCTTGATGAGGAAGCAAAAGTCAGCTGCCTGCAGCCTCCTGACCAGTCAGCAGTGCCACAAAAATCCCACTGGGGAATTCTGGAAATCCTGGGAAGGTGAAGTGACAGAAGATGGCTTAAAGTGATGAAATTCAGTAGATGTGAGGCACCATCCCACAAAACCAGTATATACAAAAAAACATCAAAGCCTTGTCAGAAATGTCATCTTGCTTGGGCTTGTTCCATGGAGTAGCTTTTTCCATATTTTGAGTTTCTGTTTCTCAATAGACAGAAGGCACTTACCGGTTCCTGGCCACACACTCATTCGAGAAACTTCTAAGCTATTACAGAATACTTAATTAATTTATTTTTGCCTGCATAAAATAACTATAAAGCACGAACAATATCCTCAGTGCCTGTAGTCAGTAAAATATTCATGACACATGCTTGGGAGCGTGGCTGGTAAACCATTCTTGTGAATTAAACATTTTTCTGCTTCCTTTAGTTTTGAGCAATTCTCCTTCTCAAGCATGCATCAGATACTCTACTGTCTTCCAAGTCTGAGTGATATGGATAAAAACATTTTTTAGTAAGCTGGGGTAATCATCTGAGTCTTTACTCATTTTTACCATTTCCTGTAACATAGAGATGGTGAAAGAGATTTTTGATGTACACTATTTGTGTATACTGATTTGTATTTATGTCTGAGGAAAACTTGCATGCCATGAAATCCAGTATTTGTATTGGAAGTGGTCTTATGTGCCACATCTGTGCAACCATGGTGTAAGGTCATAGGATATTAGCTTGGATGTTAGGAAGAAATTCTTTACTGTGAGGGTGGTAAGACAATGGAATGCACTGCCCAGAGAACTCATGGACTCCTCATCCCTGGAAGTGTTCAAGGCCAAGTTGGATGGGGCTTTGAGCAACCTGCTCTGGGCTTGGAATTAGATGGTCTTTAAGGTCCCTTCCAAACCATGCCATTTTATCAAGACCAACATTATAATTTCAAATATGCCTCTGTTTTTTCTTCTTCCCCCAGCTTTACATGCAGAGTGTGATTCCATATGGTATGGAATGTGTCTTGCATCAGTTGGGATGAGCTGTCTCGGTTGGGTTGTGTCCCTCCCAACTCCTGTGCAGCTCCAGCCTCCTCACTGGTGTGGCTGGGTGATAAGCAGAAAAGGCCTTGGCTCACTGCTCAGCCATAGCAAAAACATCTCAGTATTGCCAACACTGCAGCAGGGTCCAGAGCATTGCCAAAATACATCACACTGTGAAGAAAATTAACTCTATTCCAGCCCACACCAGTACTGGTGGAGCAGGCACAGGGTGAGTTAATAGGTCTTTATTCATCCCTTTTCTAGAAGCTGCCTTCTGTATTTGATCAAATTTTGCTGGAAAACTTTAGAATCACATCCAGAAATACCCTTGGTAGTCTACTTTTGCTGATTCCTTGTGCCTAAAATGCTCATCCACTCAAGAAAGTGAAATAACATTCTGGTCAATAAACACTAGGGAAATTCAGCTCACTGGCTGATCCTGTGTAAAAGACATTGATGTCGAAGAATCTGCTGCTAGGTACTTCAGGAGGAAAAAGCAAAGGTGAATATTCAGTAAATTAAATACTCATTGGAGATTATTTACCTAGCTCTACTTCATACCCATAAATTAGAGACATTTCAAAACATAATCTGTGCCATTGCTACCATGTGAACAAATTCATCTATGCAATTTAATATAAGCAATAAGGGAGTTTTTAAAAATTACTTCAGATTAGAACAGTAATATCTTTGTTTTTTCAGAATGATCCTAGAAAAGTGAAAGGTTTTAAGCCCTTTGGTGTCTAAAGGAGCCTTTCCCTTTGTCCATCCTGCTCTTGGTAAACCTAGGAACATAGTACTTATATTGGAAATTGCTGCATTCATTAATTCCTGCTTGTACAACTTGGTATATTGTTTCCTATTTCCTTGTACTTCTAGTGACCAGATAACTTGCAGGCAATTTAAGAAATCACTTAAGAAAGGTTAGCCATTTAAGCAGCAGTTCTTTAGTCTTTAGGTATTTAAATTGCTATGACCTTCTCAGCAGTTAACGTATTGGACTTTCCTAAGTACTTAGAAGGTAATTGGGTTTTAGCTTTAAGAAAAAGAGGGATAATAATTTCAAAACCTATCAAATATGGATCCATTCACTTCTCAAAAGGAGGAGAAACTTCTCAACAAAAATGTAATGGCATTTATCCTCTGGAAAATAGCATCATGAATTTCAGTCTCAAATGACAGGGCCCAGAGTCTGTAAGCCCACCCAGCATGCTGTAACTTCACCAAGTTGTCCCATGAGGCATTAATAATTCGCCTCACTGTCATCTTGGAGTTTCTTTGTCCAATGAACTTATTTCCATAGTCCATCTGTTCTCTGGGATTTAAGGTAAAAAGCAAAAAGAGAGAAGAGATGAGGAGTTGCATGGGGGCTGCTTCCTTTCACATCCATTTCATAGGGAGGATTTAGAGATATCTGACACTGTGGGACACAGAAGATGGGCAAAGTCCTCACAGTAGCACTTCCATGGCCCCAAAATAATTTGGTTGCATTCAGATGAGAAGAAGAATGGACGATGAAAGATAGAGGTGGTCTGTGGACTGCATTTTAAGTCTGTGGATGGTCGCTACTGTGGATAATGCTGTGGGTCATACTGATGCGTTTTCCCCTAACTCTGTTCCAATTTTTCTCCCCAGAGGACCCTGTGGTTTAATGCAGAAGTAAAGCTAATACACAGGCTTGTTTGACTGGGCAGCTGTCTATCCCCTGCCACCGTACAATGCTCCTTCTGCCTCCCCAGAGCAGGCAGTGTCTTGGCTGCCAGACCTGGAAGTGGCAGGCTCTGTGGGCTGTGCTGATTGCTGTGCCTGACCCTGAGCAATGCTCCACTCCCTGTGGGCTCAGAAGGTAGAAGTTCAGGAAGAAGTAATAATTGAACACATGACTAGTTGTTACAAGATCAATAACTGATGTATTTAGGATTGCTCTATTTCATTAATTCTCAGTGCAGAAATTTGGTTACATTCAACAGTTATACAAACTGGCTTTACTCTTCAAATAATCTGTCAGTGATAACCTTTTCTGCTAATCACCTCTGGAAAAAGAGGGTCCCTTAGCCAGGCCATACCCTGTACTCTCTAGGTTCTGCACTGGTGTGGGGAAACTCATATGTATTCATTACCAAATGCAAATATTTAAAAGGAAAGGCTTTTTAAAAGAAGCAAGCATACATCATCTTAATGCACATAATGTAAACACTAAATGAGGGCTTTTGGAAAGCACTCAGTACTCTAGCCCCTTTTCAATGCATCACAACATAGAAAATACCTCTGCTATGAGAGATGTTACCCTTGTCACTCTGTGTTTCTGTCACTTTCCTGGTCTGCTGTTGGCCACTCTTCTTGCTGGCTTTCCCCCACAGACAGACCTCAGACCATCCCCAGCCAAATCTGAAAGCTCTCCTGAGATGGAAGTGGAGGCAGTCTCATCTAGAGCAGTGCTCCAATTCATGTTGCTTTGTCTAAAGATGAATGTGGAAGCATTCTGTGTTACACAGCATTTTCTTAGACAGTGTGTGCTTTTAAGGAGTACCTGTGCTTTATTTCTCCACATACAAGCAGAATATTTTTCCATTAGCTTTCAACAAAAGACAGACTGTGCAGCAGCAGTTTTCTTTCCCCTAAGGATGGCAGGCTGTCATCTCTATTAATCTTCCACACATTATTGTCACCTGCATGCTTTGTTCCAGTATGATGAATTTTTACACCAAATACAAAAAACTAGTGATATTTGAGAGAAAGAAGTCCCCTTGACAGATGTGGACATAAAATGGAAGTGGGCAGGGTTAAATTTGTGCCTTATGGTGAACCCTATGGCCTGTTTTGTTTTTCTTCTCCATTGTGTTTACTGAAGGATTTTTAAAACTCAGTAACAAAATTTCCAAGGAGTTTCTTTCTTCATGTTGGTGGTGATTTTATATACTTTATTAAGTCATCCTGTGAGCTTCAAAGGGATATTTGTCCATTCATTAGAGTCCACATTACTGCCGCCATTCTTAATGGCAGCACCCAGTGCATAATCCAGATGCCATCTCTGAGCTGTCATCAGAATAGAAAAGAAAAGGGCCTGGATTGTTTTTGTTACTCAGGTTATATTGTTCGTGTATGCTGGAGGTTTGCAGTTATGCATAGCAATGAACTTTATTGTACATTACAGCACTCTGTGCCATAGTACTGAGATCATATTATTTGTTCAAGGCATTTTGTGAGATGCTGACTTAACACCATTTAAACAATGTTTATGTGGGTTGTGAATTAAATTGTCCTTGCATTTATATTAGTATTGCCTCTAACTGAAAACTGTTAATTTTCAAAATTAAGAGGAAGTATTAAAGCTGCTTTTCCCACTAAGTTGTTTACTATTACATGTAATTAATAGCTACATTAAGTATTCTAGTTAAAAATATTTTCCTGCTTTTTTTTTCCCCTCACAGCCTTTTACCCATTATTATTAAAAATGTGGTTGGTTAGGATGACTTTTTTTCAGGTTTTAGTTATAGTCCCCTACTGACTTTTTTTCCATAGCTCAAATTGAGTTCAATATCTATATTCCAAGGTACAGCATGGATATTTCTTAGAAGTGTCATTCTCTATAAAAATTTATTATTTTCTGGGATATTTTGCAATCTGCTGCCTTAATAGCAAGTTACAGAATTATTACCTCTCTGTTCCAAGTTGAAAGAAACCTTTGTTAAAAACAGTGAAATATAAATGGTCAGTTATACCTCCTGGCAGTACTGCAAACTTGAAAACCTGGATCCCAATTATTTCTTTCAAAGTTGTACAGTTTTTCTTACCAGCTCCTGCCATTTTACAGAACCAGGTACAGAGACCAGAAGAGTATTTGTAAAGAAGGAAACCTTAAAATGGCGAGTGAAGGGAAAATATTTCACTTTGCTATTAAGTATTTAAAAATTTGTTTCTGTAGCATAAAGATACAAAATTACCCTCCTGATGAGAACCACTGAGGGAAAACAACATTAGCAAAGTCATCAGGTGATACATTCTCACCGGGAGATGGAGAGCTCTCCTAGCCCTGGGCTGTGTGACTCCAGTGGGAGGGTCCCTCTCCTTGTCCGGGGGAGATTTTTGACTAGGGTGTGCTCAAATGAAGCAAACCTGGATTTATTATGGTTTTCTGTTTGTGGAGGGTAGCATTAAAGCATTTCTTTGTTGGGATGGAGCCTAGGGAAGGAAACTGACTCTCAGAAGTTCTCTCTGAGACAGAGCTCCCCAGGGCTCTTCTATTACTGAAGCAGCTGATGGGGTGTGCTGGGTTCAGGGTGACAAAATCCATCACCCCACGCGTGGCTGGGGCAGGACCATGATAGGAGGGGGTCCTCTTGCAGCTGAGCTTAGAGTACACGTGCTCTCAGGTCTTTGTCCTTCTGCTCAAGGTCTGGAAACTGAGAGGAGAACAAACAACTAACCAGACAACAACCTTACAGCCCAACAATTTTTAGCATGTTAATTTCTGTAATAAATGAAGTGAAATGGAGTCAAGTAAGAAGGAAAATAACACATTTTTTCACATAAAATTCATTAGAACAGACAAGAACATAGGGGAAATAAACCACATCCATATAAATATAATAGGATTATTTTTTTCATGTAGTACAAAGTAATATTGTTAATGAGAGATATTTTACTATCAGCTTAGGAAAGGCACTTTTCGTAGGCAGAGTTACTTTGACAGCTTCATGTGATTAAATAAGCAAAATTGAAGAAAGTCTTTTCAGTTCAAATACAGTGTTTCAAAATTCCTGCCATATTTTTTCTAATATCTTCATGGAAATCAAAATGAGGCTTAGAGGCGCTTGAGTCTTTTTATTCCTGGAAATTTCAATGGCTGGCAGCCAGTGCCTGTTTTCTTGGCCTGTTGATTGAAAAAAAATTAAATAAAAGAAGTAGCAAAACGAGATGGTTGGATTACTTTTTCTTAAAACTAGTATAGCCTCAATTGTAAGACTGAGTTTTCACCCTATAGGGAGTCTATTTTTTTGAATCAGTCTGTAGAAAGCTAAGCTAAGATGAAAGGCATACTGTAACGTGTATTTATGTAATGTGTAATGCCTGTGAACCAACAAAAGTAAAATTGTGCAAACCGTATCCTACTTTTCATTGGTTTTGTTTTCTGAGTATTTTATGTAAGTAAAAATACAATTAAATTATAAAACATGTGTGACTCATATCTTATATAACATTTTGATATCGTAATAGAATGCACTTGAAAATCTGGTTATTTTTCGTTATTTTGTTTCATGTTGAAAATAGAAAAGTGTATTAAACATGTGTCTAGTCATAAACAGCACTATTCCATTCTGCAAAAGAAGCAAACAGTCTGCTTTTAGTTTGCTGACATACTCTGAATCCATAGTCCTGCCAGTTTTTTTTGGTTTAAACAGTTATGAAGGACAAGGACTCGCAGTATGTTTTCTCATAGTGGTTTAACTCATTTTTGTGTCATATATATATGGCACGCTATATAAAATAGGAGTATTGTTGTTCATGTTGATAATACGATACATACTGTGATCTTCTAATTGAAAGAATCCTTCTTTCATGCCAGAAAGCTGTCTGCTATGTCTAATGAGGAACATAGAAAGTCACAATGGACATTTGGAAAATTCAGTAGCAAAATAATTGGTGTAAAATTGCAATACAGCAGAGCACTAATGACCATGTGCATAATCTCTTGAAGTGTCTATTATGTCCACTTTATGTTCAGCCCTTTGGCTTTACAGATTTATTGAGAGTCAGATGTGAGAATAAGCTGCACAGTTCATGCCAAATGGTTTGCTTTAAATCACAGCCCACCTCTGGTCACTGGTGGGCGAACAGAGTGAAGCCCCGTGTGCCGGTGCAGGGTGGGGTGCGCTGCTCAGGCACACCCAGGCCATGGGCTGAGCACTGTCTGTCCCTGGCAGTGATGTATGTCTGCGTTATTTTGGAACAGCCAGGACGTTGTTCTGCGCAGGCAACAGTGGGCAGCTCATTTGGAGTCATGGCAAAGCTGGCCCAGGAAAGCTCACAGGCAGGAAGGGTTCAGTTAGAGGAGGAGGAAAAGGTGACCAAGGAAACCTGGACAGGCACTTGGTGGTCCTGCAATGAACAGTGCAAATTAATTACATGATTGTAAGTATTTACAAATTAATGCTTGTATCTGTGTGGGCATTTTAAGTGTAACCTTGATTAAATACTTGGTCATAATTTAATTCTGATACTAACATTAAATTTAAAAATGATATGCTTCAATTGTAAGGTTTACTAGTTATTCATTCTCCATTTTACCCTGTTGTATGTGCCTTACTGTTACTGCTGCATTACCATCCATTTTGCTCTTTACTTCAAACTGATGGGAAATTGCACAGTAAAAAGAAATTATATATACATAAATAAACAGATGTATATATTTAAATTTTTTTTCTAAAATAGAGGAAGAAATAAAATTACAAATATGTTGAAAAGTGCAAAACAGACCAATGTGTTTGGCCTTTATTTTTCTCCTAACAAAAGCATTTCATATTTAAGCAGTTCACATGTCAGTAAAAATAGCCAACTAACTTAACAGCACTCCAGCAAGACATTGCTTCTACAAAAAGGATATAGCACGTGTCTCATACCTTACCTGAAGCTCCAAATACTGTCTGACTGATGGTCCTGGTAGGCAGCAGAGATTGTAAATGTCCAAAGAAATCAGTGAAGCTTCAGCATATATTTAATGCTGAAGTGCCAACCCAAAGAAGGATGATGTTAGGACTGAGCATAACAACTCTGTGTCAGAAGATCACACTTCCCTGCTCTAGAGGGGGACTTGCTCCTGCTCTGTCTGTAATCATATTACATGGCCATTTTAATGACCTGATTACACTCTTACAACGAGTTCTGCTCCCATTACTAAGATCTGAAGGCTCTCTCCAGAAAAAAAATTATCTCTGGTAGCTAGAAATTTAGTCCTTCAGTTTCATTTTTCTTCCTCTTTCTTTTTTTTTTTCCTGTTTTAATTTTTTTTTAATAGAGAACATATGTCCCTTCTAAATCTACTAGGCAAAAATGCAAGCTATTTTAAATGCCTCTCCTGAAAGATACTCCCAGTACTTCTGAGCATCCTAGTAATTTGTCTTTGTACCTATTCCAGCTTGAACGCTAAGCTCATTGATGCTTCATTGGCTGCAGTAGTGTTTTCAGTGAAAGATTTTTGATCAATATTTCTCATTCTGCAATGAGCAAAATGCATTATAAATAGTGCAATGAAAACCTCACTTCATTTATTACTTGGCTTAGAAATATAAAGCCAGATTATACCAACATTTACAAATACAACATTTTCCAAAGATGTAAGTAAATGACTTAGTGCTTCCGCCAGAAAAATTAGAGAGAGTCTAAAGAAAAATGTTTATTTTTCAATGCAGTATAATTTACATAGAGCACAGCAGTAGACAGTTAGAAATTTATAATTAAATATGAAGTATTATATTTAATAATGATGGTGGGAATTTCAGTATTTCTAAGCCATAAATTTATTAATGCAATATATCTGGTAAAATATTGTATATCTTTTGTATATTGCATATTGTGTATATTTTGAGGCCACATGCACTTTTTCTGTTGTGTTAATTTTGTAGATATGCTTTCAGACATGCAATGTCTATGAAAAGATGGATTTGGCTGAGAAAAAAGTGTACTCATCTTATCTATGTAAACCTAGAAAAGCATTGCATAAGTCCTTTTAGTCCTGAAGTAGTGCATGCAGATGCTTTCAGGGATGGGCCAGGAAAAAATGAATACATTAAGCACTGCTATCCTGAGCCCTGGGGCTGCTGTGTTGGTGAATAATGCAGAGGATACAGCACATTTTGAGTCTAGCCTTTGTGATTTCTCTCTGTTGCCTCTGTATTTAGATCTTTTTCATTTGCAAGTTTGTTTTTTTGGTTTTTTTTTTCTTTTTTTTTCTTTTTTTTTTCTATTTAATTAAACCTTATCACAAGTGGCATTTTCAAAATGAAAGCATTTCAAGCTGTGGTAGAAACTGAAATGTGACTCTTTTATTATTCACAATCTTAAATGTTTTTACTAATTCATATTCACTTCACAGCCACAGAGTAGCCATTGTAAATTGCCTGGATGGTTCTAATGGAGCCACTTTGCTTTCACTCCTTAATTTCACTCGCTCTTAAATTGGCATTGACAGTGTAAGTCCATTTTCAGAGCATGTGCTTTTAAGGAACATATCATGGTTGAGTTTTTGAAAAATAGTCATTCAGTCCCAGCAGGAGGATTGAGTGCCTTTAATTCAGGAATTATATAATTAATTGAGAACGCAGGACAGGCCTCCAAAGGAAAATTAAGATAACCAGTATTCTGTATTTTACTATTCTCAGTGTAGGAATGATTGTGGTTCTGTACCTAAAGCCAAGCAGAAGGTGACAGTGGGCACATTCAAGTGTCTGAATTTGTGAGAGGTGAAGTTCGCAGCTGCTACTTTTATCCAGTTGAGATTTAGAAGTTGCACGATCTTTGGGGGAATCAGTAAACCCCTGAATGAACAGAGTAGTTGCCTTTGGGAAGTGTGGATGTGATTTGACTTTGACAGTCAATGTTGAAGCTGTGCTTTGCAGAAAAGTCATGTACTCATGAATTGGAAGATGGATACGCTTGAGGAGCTTTGCAAAGTAAAGAGGAAAAGGACTTTTTCCATTTATTTTGAGTTATTCTGAAAGAAGGGATGCTCTAATCATGCCATGAGAGACAAAATATGGACAGGAAGAATAATGGTGGCTCTGGGGTTCCTTTTTTCTTCTTTTTTTTTTTTCCAAAAAGCAAGATGCCAGCTCTCTCAGTTAGTGGAAATGAACTGTGAATGGAAGACATCAGCTCTGTGCTGAGCCTGAGATAGGGGACCCACCTTCCAGCAGACAGATTTAGTGTTTCTGCTGTGCTTGTTGCAGCTCAGCAGCAGCTGGCTTTCAGCTCTATGTGAGTTCATCCCAGACTGAGCGCAGAGCACACCATCTAAACATGTTCTCCTCAGCCAAGTTAAAAGGTAACTTCTGGGAGGATTGGTTGTGCCTTCTGGTCACCATGAAAATAAGTTTCTTTCTATTCCTAGTTATTTCAGGCACCTTCAGAAACCAGCTGGTGCAACTCAGTTTACTCTTTGAGACCTTTGGCATTCATGTCCTTCCTTGCCTTTCATTTTCAGCTAATGACAAGACTAATTAATTACACATGAGCTTAAAACGTGATTTTTCAGATGAAAAGCACAAAGGCAAATGTACAGGTCTTTATATAAAAGTATGTCAAACATGCTTACAGATTTATGAAGACCTGTGGTATCATATCCTGTGGAATATGCTAGACTACAAAGGGCAGGAAAGTATATTCAAATAGAAATAATTCTTAAAGTCCTTTAGAATTTCTAAAGTCATAATTTTGAAGTCAGGATGTAACTCTTTTTCAATATTCTATTGCTGTTCCTTAAATTTGTCTTTTAATATCTAGCCTTGCACCAACAAGGAGAACTCTACTAGTACTTCCAGAACTTCTTACTCATTCTCTGTGGTCAGGTAATGCTCTTTCTGCATCTTATAGAGGAAGAAATAAGTAACATTTCTCCACTTTGTTCACAGAAAATGTATCCCACATGCCTTTTACCTGGACATATCAGGAAATAACAAACAGGCAGTTTTCTTGTTCAGAAACAGGAGCTTTCCTTTCAAAATCCTGACTCCAAATAGGAGATTGTTCTTGGTTTCCTTCTGTGAAGACTTTCACATGGACTCCTAGGTCTCTTGCCTCTCTTCTTCTTTTGTTGGGAGGCAAAAAGCTGCTGGTGGCACATGTATGTCAGCGCTTGGGTCTCCAGCTCACTCCTAAGGCTGCCCCAGAGGCTGTGCCAGGCTGTTCCTGTGCACACCAAGCAGCCTGCAAAAAACCAGACAACAGTCAGCAAAACAGCACTGCACATTCTTCTGGCTGTGCCTGAGCAATGTCTCATGGCTTTCAGTTTGTCAGAAGGCAAAGCTTATCAGGCAACAGTGAAGCAGCTTCTGCTATCTCCTCAAAACCCAAAAAAAGATGTTGAGAAAATCTGGTGCTGTGCTCTAAAACTACCATTATCCATTATACAGAGCACAGTCACTAATCCACTAGCAGCAGAAAATCAGCAATGAAGATCTTAAAGACCTTCAGTTTGCCTATACAAACCTAAATAAACAAGGTACCAAAAAAGAGAAACCTATTATTTTCTACCTTTGTTACTGCATTTTATGTACCCTTTCCTTCTAGACTTCAAACTCTTTTTCCCCTGAAAATGAAAGCTGAAATTCTGTGAGCAGGGAGCAGAAGGATTCTGTTTCCAAGTCATCTGTTTCTTTATGAACACACTTGGGAAACATATAAAAAGATTCCCCCAAGATTATATTTGTAGATACCCCATCTGGGTGGAAGGAAATGAATGGAAATAAGAGAAATAAAATACAAAGCAGTCTACTGAAAACAGGCAAGAAAAGAATCCCTATCTATTTAGATGATTACTGTAATGAGCTATACTGGAGACACTAAAAGAGACTGATGTGCTTAAACCATTTGTCAATCATATTGATCAAAAGTATTTCAAACTTAGAGAATGCAGATTTTCAAATGTGAAACCAGAATGGTTTGATTTTTCAGTGCAGAAGACCAAGTCTAAATTAAAACATCTGCATGCTGTGCTTAGATTAAAAAAATGATAGAAACAGTGGGTGGCTCAAAAGATACAGCATGGGTTGATTGCAAGACTAGTCAGCAGTCACAAGCCTCTTGTGCTGGTAAATGTGATGATTTATTTAATCTTGGACTTTGTTTGTGCACTGACCCTCTGTGCTCTGGCCTGAAAGTAAAAGGTTCTCAAAGCTGTACTTTTAGGTTTTTTAACAGTGTGTTTCTTATTAGTGCATTTCAAGGAGGGTGTTATAAACGAAAGGAAAATCCTTCAGAGTTGGGATTAATGCATGGCACTTCATAGCAATGCATCCACCTAAGTTCTCTATTCACAAATTAAAATAAAACTTTAAAGTTCAAGCAACCCATCACATCAACACATACTCCAAAGGCTTCCTTTGGCTCTCAAACAATCTCAGGGAGATAGACCTTTTGATCTAGTGTTGGACTGGCTGGGTCTGGCAGGCAGCCTGTCCTCTTCTCCCATCCACCCTGCTGAGACTGTTTCTAACACAGCCTCATGTTCTTTATTTCTTTTTTCTAGAAACATGTTATGCAATAGCATGCAAAATATTGTGTAATAATACCAATAATATTTGCTGGCTTTACATTAAATTTCAGAAAATAGATATAATCACAGCTTCTTAGCCTCTTAAATATTTCTTTACTCTTATTATCGATACGGCTTCAATAAGATAAAGCACACTGGACCTCCTTAAAGTTACATATATTTCAATTGCATCTGCTGATCTAGTAAAAGAACTCTGAACTACACAGGTAAAGCTGTTGCATTTCTGCATTCCTGTGAATACTTGCATAATTTGAAAAAACAGCTTTTTCTGCTTTCTGTGCAAAGGAAATGTGGCCAACTTCAGTTTGTTAACCTCTCTTTTCTACTCATTGTCCAGAGACTCTACCATTATATGTGATAGAAGATGCTAGCAACACTTGGTCAAATATATTCTCACTGCTGGAATGAAAGAAGAGCAATTCTTAAGCATAAAACTAAGCACAACACCATCAGGTTTTGGACTTTAATTCTGCCAGCACTCTGAAGTTGCTTTTAGATAGTCCAGGGTCATTCCTGCATTGTATGCATATTACATTTATTTGCCATAATATTCTCCTGAAAGTGGCATTTAATTTCTCTTCCTGCTTCCAGGGTGCTTCAGTTGCTGATCTGCATTTCCACAGACACAGAAGAATCAGATCTCCTGTCTCTGTGGCAAACATGATGGTTTGCCTTATTTCTCATCCTCCTTTATGTCTGAGGAGACAGTGTCAGAAAGACTGCAAACCCGTGTGTGAGTGGATTAGAGGGTTTGTGTGGAGTGGGCTCTTGGGGACCCTGTGCCCCAGGGAGAGATGCTCAGTTGCCCTCATGCTTCTCTCACCAGGTGCTGGCAGCAGGGCCAGGTGACCCTGGCAGAGGCAGGCACTGTTGGATGCAGTTTGCCAAAACAGCAGCAGCATGGAATGGTTGATGAGATTTCTTTGTCACTGAACATTCCTAGCATAAAAACATCCTTTGACAGAATGGGATTCAGAGAGAGGTACAGGGGAGAAAAGAAAGAAAAGCAGGCAAGCATCGTTCCTTCCTTGTTAGCCATTTTATGACAAAATCCCCGGTGGGGAAGGTCTCTCTGTGAGTATGAAGGAAGGATGTGCCAAGGAAACACACGTGCAGTCTGGTGGTGGAGGAGGCATTGCAGCCCCTTGGACAGGGCACAAGGAGCACAGGAGGGACAGCAGAGGACTGGAGGCAAGTGAGCCAAGGGGTAGTAATCTCCATCATAGCCAGAGGTCCAGGAGCACTGCTGATGGAAATTTGTCATGCTCTGCTTACCAGAGAGGCATCTCAAGTGCTTTTCCAGGCTCCTCCATGTATCTTAGGGGAGTGCAGTAATAAAACATGATGGCCACAGTGCCATTGTTCAGACTGCAGAGGAGCAGAACCTGTCCTTTCATGACAGATTTACTGATTGTGAAAGGATATAATTGGTAAATGACAGCTTTTAATTAATCAGCTGCTGTGGTGCAGCCTGTCCCTGGAGTCTGAGCACCATGTGCCTTTTCTGCTGGGGAACTCCATCACTGTCAAACCCCTCAGTAACTTACATAGAATGAAAACAGAACAAATGGAGTTTCTCCTAATTAGGTATTTCATCTCTCTTAAAGTGTACCAGTGTTGCTTTTGCAACCACTGTTTCTGAGTGAAATAAGAATTACAATGTGCCACAAAAAAAAAAAAAAAAAAAAAAAAAAGGTATGAAGGTGGTAATAGTAACATCTGCACCTGCACTTGCCTGATGGCTTGGGTTGCCGCCTCTTTCTTTGCTCTTAATGTCACCAGCAGTGCAACATATAGGTCAGTTGTAAAATACTGCAATTTTCATTCCGCATGCCCAGTGAAAACAGGTAATGCTTAAATATGTGTTTGGAAGAGCAAATTGAATGTTTCAGATTCATGATGGATGTATTATCTTTTCCTGAGCAGTTAAAATGATGTCTGTAATCCTTCAGTCAGTGCCAGCAGTCTTTAAACTTGTCCAGTATGGTGCTATTAGTCTTCATTTTTTTCCTTCATCCTGATAATTTTTATAAAGGAATCCAACCAATATTACATGCCCATTTCATACACCCCCCATTTTCATAGCTAGGAATTGTATTTTGATTTTTTATTTATTAATATGATTTGGACAGATCCAGAAAAATACTTAGATCCATAAATTGATTCATTCACCTAAACTCCCAAGTCATCTTGAACAGCAGCCTCAGCTTCAGACGAGTTACCTGTTTGTTTCCATTGAGAGCTCCATGTGGTTAGTTTAGGCTTACAAATCTAACTTCTTTATCCATAAATCAAGGTAAATGAACCCCACTCATGGGACAGAAATAATCCTTCATTTGTCCTATAACTATCTCTTCAGGCTGGGACCTTTGTCTCAGATCCAGCGTGTCAGCAAAGACCTGGGGTTGAACACAGCCTTGGGAGGAAGATTATGATGATTTTGACGAACCTGAATAATTTGGTCTTTGCACACTCTGACTCAAAACCTCTAACATTTAAATGGAAAACATAGCACAATGAGCTATGTCTGTTAGGAGCTGAAGCTTTGCTGATTTTTTTGTGGCGCATGTATTCCTTATTTAAGACATAAGTTTT
Organism: Taeniopygia guttata; assembly: GCF_048771995.1. Taxonomy (NCBI): domain Eukaryota; kingdom Metazoa; phylum Chordata; class Aves; order Passeriformes; family Estrildidae; genus Taeniopygia; species Taeniopygia guttata. The sequence goes on along the minus strand of NC_133027.1, from coordinate 27,273,919 downwards.
ATTTTTCCCTTTTTCCAACTTAGGAGGAAGGGAAGAAAGAGCAAGAAATGTATTTTTTTCAGCATTTGATATCAGTCATGGCATTTGAGGATGTTCATACAATGATAAAAATATCCTCATCTTTTCTTTTGAATGTGTGGAGAAAGTCTGCCATAAACAGGGTTATTGTTCAATTTTATTTTACATTCATTTGTACTGGTATTGAAAATGAGCAACAAGGGAGACCACAGGTGCTAAAGCAGTAAAGAACTGGAAAACAAATAAAATGCTTCATTTTCAGCCAGAGACAGGTTACAATGTTTCCTGGGAAAAAGCTTTTAATAGAAGGAAATTTTGTGGTAAACTGATGGTGACATTAGGCAGAATTGACTAGAATTGATTAATTTAATCTGCATTTTTTTTATTATCTGATATATGGCTACCATGTAATGAAAATTTTGCAACATTTAAAGCCTGTGCACAAGGTTATTTCTTCTTGCATAAATCTGAGCACATAAAGCGGGTTGGAGAAGTGCTTTAAATTGCCAGGGATGATCTAGATGATAAAACTTAAGTGCAAAATGAATATTAATTTTTAGTGCAGTAAAATTAGCTGACTCTGAAGACTTCAGGTACTTAACCTTTTCTGAAATGCAATTATCTGTTTTAAACTGAATTCTAAAATTATTTTACTCTTTCAACTTTATGTATGCTTGGGGTTTTGGTGATAGTCCATTCTGGTTTGGATGCTGTGCAAGTGCTCAGGGAAGATGGGGAGTTCTGGGTAGAGGATCTGGAGCAGTGTGCTTTGAGCTTTTAGAGGGGATGCCCTGGCTGCACTTAGTCACTGACATCTTGACATGGCCAGTTTAGTACCAGTGACATCTCCATCCTGGGGTGAGCTCCTCTGAAGCGACTGCATACCTGGTATTTTCTTTGGGGCACTAGGAAGAACAGTGTGAAATTCTGAACACTGGACTTCCTGGAAGAAAGCCCTTTCCATCCTTCAGGTTGCTTTCTTTGTGGTTTTAGGATTTGCATTTACCTTACAAAAAAGTCAGTCTGCCTTCCAATGAGGATGCCTCTGTTCTTAGGTAAACAATGTATTCTAAAAATATGAAGTGAGGAACACCAAAGTTTCCACTGAGTCACAGACTCCCCAGCCAAAAGCTACCATCATCACCCACCCCAGCCAAGTTACCTCAAGATAAACAAACTTGACAGGACTTATTTTGACTTCCATTATAAGTGGTAGCTTTTTGAAGTACTCTCTCATGATACGAAGTTCAGGTCAGTTCCAGACTGCGCTGCCAGGGAGCTGCTGTTACCTGAATGGTACATGGTCTGAGTACTCTGCACATCCCAAAAAACTGAGTCTTCAGTAAATTTCTATTAGAACAGATATAATCACTTGTCAGTAAAAAATCATATATTTTACTCAGATTTTTTTATGGCTAGATTCATTTATGGCTTATAATGGACTAATATTCTTACAGATTCCTGTTATGTGAGAAGATTAGAAAATGTGTTCTTCATCTTTGCAGAGCATATCCCCATCAAATCTGAGATGACTGAAGATCTATTTGCAAGCTATTTTATTCGCAGTCAGTAAATCTGTCAGACATAAAGTCATGATAGTTGCCCACTACAGGAAGGACATGGACCTGTTGATCAAGTCCACAGGAGGGCAACTGAGCTGCTTAGAGGGATGAAGTACCTCTCATGTGAAGAAGAGCTGAGATAATTGGGATTGTTCAGCCTAGAAAACAAGTTTAGGGTTGATGTAATTGTGGCCTTCCAGTACCTGAAGGGAGCCTACAAGAAAGATGGAGAGGAACTTTTTACAAGAGCCTGTAGTGACAGGATAAGGGAGAATGGATTCAAACTGAGAGTAAGTTTAGATTAGATATTGGGTGGTATTAGATATTTTACTGTGAGGGTGGTGTGGCAGGAACAGGTTGCCCCAAGAAGTTGTGGATGCCCCATCCCTGAAAGTTTTCAAAGCCAGTTTGGACAGAGCTCTGAGCAACCTGGTCTAATGCAAGGTATCCCTACCCATGGCAGGGTGGTTGGAACAGCCTTATAATCTTTAAGGTCCCTTCCAAGCCAAACCATTCTATGATTCATTCTGCAATTTTATGATATATGTAATATTGTTACAACATATTCATCTGTAAACTACTTCTGACACCTTTGTGAGAAATGATCCAAGAATTTGCAATCTCATTAATATTATTTGTCTAAATGAACAAAATGTGAATAATTAGATTTTCTAGATAGTAGAGGAACAAGTACTTTTGCCATTGAAAAGTGTATTTGGGTTCTTTATCATTATGCAAAACCTAATTCTACAAGAAAAGAAAAAGTGAAACTTGCAAAATCATGTGTGACTGTCACATGGCAGAGGGAGTATGTAATTTTAAAGACATTAAAATTCTGGCTCAGAAAAAGGAATGTCTGTGAAGAAGAGTGGCACACTGGTTGATTTTTTCAGTTATTTTATTTAATTTGAGATCAAATAAATTTGAAATCAAATTCTAAAATCTTTTTCAGAAGATAGTGTATTTTTTAAGTCAGCTCAGGTATTGAAACATTTCCATCTCGGTAAATGCCATTAGAGATACAGTGTTTGCCAATTATTTATAAACTTCTTTTCCCTCTTCCACTCCCAAGAGTTCAGTTTGTCTCCACCTTTATGGCTTCCCTCCACTGATATGGTTTGCACATCACTGCATGAGAATCAAGGCAATACAAGAAAATAGCGGTCTCTTCTAAATTTGTGGTAGGATACTCAAATCCATTTGCTGCTTTTGTTTGCAATGTTGTGGTTAATCAAGGGACAGCCTTAAGGAAATCATTATTGACAATCAGCCAGGAAAATGAACTTTATAATACAGTTTATCAGACAGGTCTTTAAACTGCTGGAAGCCAAACCACCCCCATTACCCTGCCTAGGCCAATATGGCAATCAGGGAGAAGTCACTTCCCTTATATCCACTGTTTAGGGAAGTACATTTCCTGTATCACAGGTTCCACTGTGTTTCACTGTACTCTGTGTTTCAGAGTACAAAACCTTAACACAGAATCTTGCACAAGGGTGGAGACTCATTAGAAAAAGCAATAAGGAGTTAAATGGGATCATCAGTTTGAGCTTGCAGGGGCTTCCCAGTTGGATTTGGAAGGGGTCGTCAGAGACATAACAACATTATCCTTCAGAAAGTCCCTATGCATGGAAGGAGAGGAGGAGGCTGCCACAGCAGGAGGTGAGGAGGTGAAGGCAGCTGGCAGTTCTCCATACATCTTGCAGCAGGCATGATTCCTGAATTTGCAGCTGAAAGTGGCTGTAAATCACTCTCCTCTGCACTCTTTCAGCTCTGATTATAATGAGTAATCAGAGTGGCTGAAGTGTTGCCTTGCTTTCTAGATGAAGCACCTGTAATACTGTTTTGAGCTCATTTGAATGCTAATTAGTAATAGGATCTTTAACATCAGAAGTGGGTTCCATATTTGACACATAACTGCCTTAAGCATACACGTCTGTGTAATAGGTGATAAAAGATACATCAGCAAGCAATTGCAATTGTCATAGAACAAAAACATAACACATCTACGTGTTGGGGATTTTTCTCTAGGTATGCAACACATCATGCCCCACGTTCATGGGTTCACTGTTCCAAATGAGACATGAAAACATAAAAATGCACTCAGTCTGCAACTCCTGAAAGTTGCAGGTTGTAAAGTTTGGGTAAGAACATAAGAACCAGTGAAAATTGAAAGGCTTTCAAAGAATTAATTGTTTAAGGACATCTTGAACTGCAGGGATGTCAAGATTGCCATGACTTTGGTGTTTAGCTTCTCATATGAAAATATTTCCATATTCATAATAATTCTTCTCATCTTGATCAGTTTTGTTTCTAAACTTTTTTAAATTGGAGCACCAAAATGGTCTACTAGAGCCTTTGCAGTTTCATTTATCTTCCTTTCTTAAAAATTGCCTTATAGAAAATACTTTAACTGATGTGATACACTGAGCAAATTCTTTCTGTAGAATGTAATGCTTTCAAGATCTTTCTCCAGAAATAACATTATCCAGAGTCTGTGCACACAGAAAGAGGTGGTCTTTATCACTGGAGAATTTTTAATACTGTTCAACTCATTTTCTGGATCACTTATGAATAGTTTAAAAGAACACGTTCCCAAATGGTTCTTGTGGGATTCATCTAGCAACTTCTCTAAAATGAACACCTATTTCCTGACTTCTATAATGTGTAACTTGATGAGCTCTCCAACTGCTACCTCATTAAGGAAAAGGGCAGCAGCTTCTCTTGTATTCAATAGGAGTGTATTGGGAACATCTGTCTTAGTTAGTCCCTTGTTACTTTAGGAATCCCAGAGAAGCTTAAGCCTGAAAGAATTATCAAATCTCCTTCACCCTCATGTGGCACTGCTGCCCAGACACTTCAGTCTGGGGAGTATTACTGTGGACAATTCTGGCTTCTGTGGATTTCAGGGGTAGGAAGCAACTGAACTGGAAATTAGATGGCCACAATTTGGTATTTAGGATCAAAATCATGCCTAAATCCTGAGTGTTTAAGTTCTTTTGCAGCTATAAGCTAAGTGAGTAAGTTTACACAGATTGGGAAAAGTTTGGAGGTCTCTTTATGTAGGCACCTGCAATAGCAATTAGGCTTTGAAGTAAAATCTACATTTATCAATGGATCTGTTCTCTAGGCCTGTATTCAGAAAACATCCTTCACTGAGTGAGTGGTTAACCAAGTATTTACTTTCAAGTCTGTACTTGGAGCCTTCATCATGAATTTGGCTGAAATATAAATAATTTGCCAAAGACAAGCTTCAGGCTTCTTTATAGTCAAAGGTAAGTGTACACATTAGACCTCTTCTGATGGATCGTTTCAAAATATGAGTATTTTCTTCTTATTATGCATAAAATAGCTTAGACATGGGTTTTCCCTCCAGAATCTTTTCCATGGTAGAAATATTCTTTCTACTATTTCCTTCAGGTGACCAAACACAAAGTCTTTAAAGTACTTAACTACAACTGGAATTTACTTTTATTTCAGTTCAATAGTTTGTAGCAAAATAATTCATTCAGAGCCTGGAGAACTGCAAAATGTTTCTTTTCATACAAGTCCCTATTTTTAAAAACAGAATACCCCTTGCAAATTTAGAAGTGATATTTATTTTTTGGAGGAAAAAAAAAATTCTTATAGGATTAATACAGTCATAATAAACTTAATGACAAAGAAGGAACAAAAGGAACAAAAAGGTGATACAGATATTTAAATTTTCCTGTTTGTACATTTTAAATAACCAATACTGGTTCTTATTAAACACAGGTTTTGTGAACGCTATATACATAACAGATATAAAGATGAATGTTTATTGATGAATAAGAATTTTTGATAAATAAATTATTGTCAGTTGATGGAATTCATAGCATAAATACAGTTAACCTTCTTTTCATGATGACTGATAATTTGTCATCAACTAGCTTACTGAATTACCTAAAACATTAGTAGAGTTTACTAGTGTCTGTAACATTTGTATCACTTTAAGCTGACTTCATGCTCTCTCTCTGTCTCTCTTAAAAAAAAAAGGGGATTAAAATTTATAAAACTGTTGGCTCCAAACATAATGAAATAGAGCTAGATTGATGTAGGAGAACCAGTAAAATTATAACTGGAAAGTAAAAATTACACCAGAGGAAAAGAACGTATATTTTCCTCCAACCAGGATAAATGAAATTATATCTGCTTTCCTCAAATGCTTCTCTTCTGCCAAAGGCTTGTTGCTTTATTTTTGACACAGTAAGCTCTTAAAGCTCTTAGAGTGTCATCAGCCTTTATTATATCTCTCTACTCTTCATTTTTTCAAATCACTAAATAGCTGTATTTATCCTTTTGAATGTGGTGATTTGGCATGGGCTGTCAGCAGCCTAGGTGGAGTTAAGCAAAACTCTATATCATAGTGAGGAGCCCTTCCTAAAGGGATGGTGAAGTTTGGGAATGCAGTCTGTGCTCAGTAGTTTTGATCCTTTTGTGCAGAGGCTCATCCTCAGCAGTAGCTGCAGCCATCCCAGTTGACACTGTGACAGAGCCCAAGCAATTGTTTATACTCTGAGATGATCTAGCATTGGTGGAACTAAGGAGTGCATTGAATGCAAAAGGCCTCATCCAGCTATATATTTAGGTTTAAAATTACAGACGTGTAGCTGAAAAAAAATCTCTGTATCCCAAGAGTGCTTTTCAGAACTGGTCATCAGAGGCAATTAGTTCCTTATGTTTTCTTGCCACTGCCACTGGTAGCCCTGTGTCCCAGGAAATGTGGTGTTGCCATCACCTGTTGCAGGTTGCAGGTTTTGTGCTAAAACCTAGCACAGGGCTGGGACCTGCCAGCCTTTCTCTAGGCTGTTCAGGGTCTGTCCCCAGCTCCCTTCGAGCTTGCTGACTTCTAGCAGCCTTTGTCTAATGTCTGAGTGATTTTTACCTTCACTGCTTTACTTTTTCCTAGGTTTGTACTGTATCTGTAATTAATGGTAGCAATAATAAATCATTTTTCTGTGTGGAGGGTGCTGCTATGGCCCTAGAATAAAAGTGATGCATAGGGGAGTACAGGGTTGGGATGGAAGTGGAGGCATAGAAAGAAAAGGCATGGGATGATAAGGAAGACTACAGGACTGTAAGCAGGGACCAGGAATCAAGGTCAGCTCCAGGTCTTTAAAGGGACACAACATTGAGATCTGGGTAAAATCACTTCACGAGTAACAAAGAGAGCAAAAAAAAAAAAAAAAAAAACCAAAAAAAAAAACCACACACAGCAGGTGTAAAACTTACCATATCTAGTGAATTTGGATGGGAAATGGAGTTGCTAAACAATGGAGAAAGAACAATGTATTTAGCATCCTAAAAATAATCTCCTGTGCTTCCTGGAGAGGAGAGGAAGAAATTATTGCTGTCAGTTTTGTCTCTGTAGTGGATTGTCCTCGTCTGGATGCCAGGCACCTACCAAAGCCTTTCTATCACTCTCCTCCACAATTGCAGAGGGGAGAGAAAATAAAACAAAGGATTCATGGGTTGAGGTAAACACAGAGAGAGATCTCACCAAATACTGTGAAGAGCAAAACAGGATAGAATTAGAGATATTAGTTGTTACTAACAAAATCAGAGCAGGATAATGAGAAGCAATATAAGACCTTAAAACTACCTTTGTCCCCACTTCTCCCTCCTTACCAGCTCTACCTCCTCTCCCCCAGTGGTGCAGGGCGACAGGGAATGAGGGTTACAGCCTGCTTAGCTCACCGCAGGTTATTTCTGCCACTGGTCAGGAAGAGGAGTCCTTCCCCTGATCCAGCATGGGTTCTCTCCCACAGGAGACAGTCCTCCATGAGTTTTTCCAACATCAGTCAATCTCACAGGCAACAGTTCTCTTCATATGCTGCAGTGTGGGTCACTGTTCTGTGGGATGTAGTCCTTCAAGGACAGGCTGCTCCACTATGGGTACCCCGTGAGAAACAAGTCCTGCCAGGAGCCTGCTCCAGCACAGGCCTCCCATGGGGTCACAGCCTCATCCTAGGCATCCACCAAGGGATGCTCCAGTGTGGGCCTCCACCAAGGGCTGCAGATGGATCTCTGCATCCCTGTGATCTTCCATGGGCTGCAGGGGCACAGCTGCCTGACCATGGGCTGCACCAGGGGCTGCAGGGGAATCTCAGCTCTGGCACCTGGAACACCTCCTACCCCTCCTTCTGCACTGACCTTGGGGTCTGCAGAGCTGTTCCTCTCACATGTTCTCACCCCACTCTTCTCTGGCCACAATTGCATTTGAGACACAACTTTTTCTTTCTTCTCCTTAAATATGTTACTGCAGGGGTGTTAGATCCATTTCTGATTGACCCAGCTTTGGCCAGCAGCACATCCATCTTGGAGCCATCTGGGATTGGTCCTGCCAGACACTGAGCAATCTTCTGGCATCTCCTGTACCCCCCCCCACCGCTACCAAAATTTGGCCATGCAAACCCAATGCAGTATCTTGCATCAAAGAACTCAGAGTATTGCAACTCACCTCAGTGTTGTCCTCTCCACGCTGAAGTCATCAACCTTAGGATCCCCAGGGCAGTGGAAGGGTGAGCATAAAACCAGGGAAAGAGTTAGACACTACAAAGGTGGTTTGTGTGTAATTTTTGCCTGCATGGAATTTGAGCTGTAATCATTACTATGGAACTAAACTTCTAATAAATCTTGGATTAAAGGGAAAAAAAAAAAAAAAGAAAATGCTTCTTTTAAGATATGTTTTTTGCCCATAGTAAAATTGTAACATCTTGTTTGAAGTTCAAGCAAGCTACATTGTAACTTGGTTGAAACAAATTGCTAATTAGCCTTTCATAAATAAAAGCATGACATTTTTCAACTCACATTAATTAAGGCAAAGTCTTCTTCCTGGATCTGAAGGTGTCTGGATTGCAGTGATCCCTAGCTGTGATCATAAGTTTTAAGACGAACATAATCCTATGAAGCATCTTTAGGTATGTTAATTGTGCATTTCTTGAGGATCTTTGATTTCCCACATAAGCTTTGCAAACTTGCAGTTCATTGATTGTGTTCAATAAAGATCTTTGGCTTGGTTAATTCAAGGAGCAATTTTCTAATGCCCAGGTGGTTCTTATGTATGCTGTTTTAGCTTCTGCTTAGATTTTTACAAGTGCAGAAACATTTACAGGTCTGTGACCTCTTAGTTTTCCGGCAGAGAATTTAAGCATAGATCACTAATTCTTGGTCACAGTGGTCACTGTCTGGTGCCTCAGTTTTGGCACATACCACTTTAGTGTGTTACTATTTTTTCTAAACTTTATTTTCTTCAAAGAATTTCTATTTTTACTTCATTTAGCCTTCATGTCAGGTCTTAGAGTTCTTTCCATAGTGGTTGTCTTATGATCACATTCTTCTGCTAATTAGTCTTTTTTTTTTTTCCTTTTCACCTCTCTAAACAAAAAATTGATCTAGGTATGGTTTAGTACCTCCTAGCCATTAAGATTTTGTGGCATTTCATTTTGAAAAGCATCAGGAAATAAAGCACTGAAGGACCTGTTATCCCAAGACAGTACTGTATGTACACAATTCTCTGCTCCATTTCACCAAAGTAACAATGAAAATTTTAATGATGGATCAAGTATAGGAATATAATTGTTGTCACCTGTATCTCCAGTAATTTTCTCTTATAGGCAATGTTCTTTCTAATGCCTGCACTTCATAATGGGGTCTCTGTGGCTAACTGCAGGTGTTATACACCCGCTGTCATTGCACTGCTATGTGAGCTCTCTTCATGTACTCACCACCTCCACCTTATTTCTTCTTCCTGGAGTGAGAATAACTGGTTTAAAAATAAGAGTCAAGGAATAGCTTAGGTCTTTTAGCTTCATTCTGTACTCTGCTGAATCTGTTTCTCCACTGATGGGACCTTGGACCTGAAAGTTTTTCTAATTCTAAACCCAGTATCCCAAATAAATGAGTTCACTGTTACTTATACTACAGTCAGTGTGGCAGACAACATTTTGATTTTTTAAATTTATGTCCAGATTAAAAATTAATAGGTTTGCATTTGTCAAACTGCATGCTCATTAATTTTCTTCTGTAGCATTGCCCAGTGATCTTATGAATAATGCCTGTGGAGCAGCAGCCCTGTGATTATCATCTTTGTCTAGTCTCTGCACCATGCTTTTCTTTGTAAATCCTAGCAAGATATGAAATCCATTGCAATTCTCATATTGTTCCTCAAGCACCCATTGTTTCTTTTTGTAGCTGTATTTGTTTCATTATAGGAAGTTCTTTGTATTGTATTGATAAATTTATCTCTGAGATCTACACAATTCCTACTGCAAATTTCTTCTCTATTATTCTTTGATTTCCTGTTATTTCAGCATTATGAGGACACTTTTGATTCACCAATCTGCACTGTGTAACTGTTTTCTTGGCAAACTCAATTTCTTTCAACTTTAATCTTTTTATTCAAGCATTTTGGCAAGGCTTCCAGGCAGAAAGCAGTTCTCTGTAAATACATATCCTTTTAAAATCTTAAGACTCCTCTCACATCCTAAAATAATTCATCATTTTTCTTGGCCTTTATGTTCCTATCACTCACATACTTCACTTTTGAAGCGGTTGATAATCCTACTATTACTGCTATAGAGTTTTATAACTCATTTTCCCTGCTTTAGCCAACTGGAAATTATAAAACACAGTAGATGCTTCAAAACACTTGTTATCCTTAGGAGGGAGTGGGTTATAGAGCCATGCATCATGTTGAGGGTGGATGGACTTCAGCACTGTGTGACAGACACTCCAAGAATGAGAGGAAGAAGAGAGAATGAAGGGAATGAAGGAAGCCTGAAGTACAATGTATGAGAGGAGTTGGGTTCTGCCATTCATGATAAATGAAGGGAATGGGCATGCAGAATGAAGTGGAAGAGGATCAGGATGAGGGGAAGTTGTTTCTGAAGCATGATACATGTTTTCTCTGCTGTGCTCAACCTGACACTGAAGTAAAACATTGTCACTGTGAACTAAGTACCATACTCTGAACCTGAGAGTCAGAACCAAGAACAGCTGCTATCACTAACCCAGAAACCAAGGAATCTACTCCTTTCCTTTTATAAAGCAGAATTGATCAGGTCCCAGGTTTGTTGTTTTTCTACCCTAAGATCTAGTGCCTGAGACTTAACTGCATTTTGATTCAGTGACTCCATCAGGCTTTCGATGCACATCACCATCCACTGTGATTCATTTCTGTCTACATAAGTAAGCTTAAGCAGTTGTCATTTCTGTGCTTAGACTGTGAGGGAACAAATTGGCTACTGGGTGGAAACTGGCCAAGGCTGTGCAAGCTGAACAGAGCCTAGAAAACTGCTGGATATGTTGTAGGGAATTGTGGAATGTAAAAAGCTATGAGGAGCTGTCAAAAGTTGCAGACAGCACCATGAGGAATACCTGAAACTCAGAGGTGATTAAGGCAGAGTTATATGAGAAACAGCCAAAGTCCACAAGTAATTGCACTGGTGCAATAGAGGCTACTAGGGCCTTGGAAGGCCATTAGCATCCAGATAGCCTTGTAAAGAACACATTGAAAAATAGATTTATGATGATCTCATTTGTTCTGCCTCAATGTACCAGGTGCTTGAAAGTCTCATCATCCATTTCAGTCCTTACCAGTCCTACATGGGGCATTATTCATTAATGTTTTTGTTTGACTCAGAAGCACAGCTTAGAGGAGAGCCTCCTGATCATTCCCAGCTCCCATTATTTAAAGTGAGCAGAGCTCACAGGGTTTTAACTGGATTCCTCTCCTATGAAACTAAATCCAGGTTGGGCTCCAGAAAGGCTCTCTGGCTTCTATTGGGAACTTAGTTATTGCAACCAGAGTATAACTAGCAGGAGGCAAAACCCACTGCTGTGCTACACAAGGGGCAGTACTGTCATCCTGAATAGGAGCAGTGTGGATTTTGGGTCCAGGACACTGACCAGTTTGCTGTGCAGTTGGGATGTGCTGCTTGCTAACAAAGATCTGCGAAGGTGTTGTTCATCTTCCTGTGCTCCTGGGAGGGCCTGTTCATCTGTAGTGCCCTTGGAAAGCTGTATTAGCTGCCAGTAGGCATCACCTGCCATACCAGCGAGTATCTCCCCAGCAATGTGAGTCATGTCTCTTCTGTGCTTGTTAGATGCCTGATGCCTGACATAGGATTAAATATAAGGCTGCATTCAGTCCCCAGATACTCAGTCGTATTCACTGGCTTTGGGAAGGAGAGCTTGGTGCAGTGCTCACACAGTCTGTGAGTTCCTACTCATCCATAGTTTTCCTTAAGTTTCTTTGTTTCTGTACATGCACTTGCGATAAAAGGAGCATTATTATGACATTTTACCCTATGATGGGAAGAGATACTGTGTGAAAATTCAGTCTTTAACCCCATGTGTTCCAAAAGAAGAAACCTCATTAGGTATCCTCACAAGGAAATGTGTAGTATCTCACAACCTCAGCTAATGGTTTCCAACAGCTATACAGAAAGCATGTGCTGAACTGAGGTTATCAAATGATGTTTGTAAGAAAACCTGAGTTTGTTCAGGAGCTAGAAGAGAAACCATTACCATAATTACCATTGTTACCACCAAAGAGGCAGCAGTAACATATTCCAGGTATGCATTATAAAATCATGTTGCTGATGTCTTAGCTGCACAGAATCTGCATCAAAATAATGAGTCAAATATTATTATTCTGCTTTTTCTACATCTGAAAAGAAAGTTCCAGTTTCTAAATTCTAAGTTTATTGGTAGTCTTTTTCTGAAAGATAAGTTTTGGGGCTTTCTGGCATTTATTGGTTTTTTGTTGTTTTTTTTTCCCCTCAGAATCTTTAAAAAGCAACAGGGAAGAAACTTCCAGCAATCAACTAGGATGTATCTTTATAACTATTAAAGCTTAATTCTATGAAAAGTCCATACCAAATTTTTCCAGAATAAGTAATCAAATGTATGATTTTTTTTGTTTTCAGACAACTGGAAACATCTCATGATGGATTTTTATATTATGCTATGGTTCTTATGGAAATTTCAATGAGATTTCAGTGATAAGCTAAAATGACCAAGATAACTTAACTGTAAAAATTAAAATACTGAGACAATTATGTCTTATCTTAATTTTTCTAGTTTCAGTTGCAAACAAATATGTCAATTTTAAAATTTAAAAATAAAATAATAGTTCACATTTATTGAGTTACAATTTTATCATAATCTGCAAAATGTTGAATTAGCATGGAGACAGATCTTGGGGACTGGAGCTGCAGGATGTAACCTTTGTACATTCACTGGAAAATAAAAAAGTCCTTGAGGCTGGATCTTCTAACATAGATAAAAGAACTGAATACTTACTGTTAGGAGTATGCAGAATGCTATGCTAAGGTGCACAGCATTCTGCAAATGTTTTTTGTAGCAAGCAGTGGTGTAAATTAGTCAGTGCTGAAATGAGTAAACTTAATGCAGAATTAAATAAGCTAAATTGGTAAGAATTGTAATCTGTTCTTACAGTTTTTATATCTTAACTAAATGTTCATAAACTATTATTTTAGTATATACTAAAAAGCTGTAACCTCTTCACCATTTTCAAGCAAATTAGTTTACTTCTTTTTTTCTGTGATAATGTTTTCTGTAGATACGTATTTTCTTCCAAATTACATTTCTGAAAATATTTTTGAAGACTGAGAGTTCAACTCATAATTTCTTTAGCATTACTTATGGCTATCTTGTGTAGTAATGAACTACATTTTTCATTATGGTGTCATAGCAAGTACCATTAACATGATCACTATTCTATGTCTTTGATTTGTATGGAGCAGTAGCTACTACAAATGTGTTTTGCAATTTACATTTGCTATCTTAAAACTTTGTGTAAGGAAGTGGATTGACATTTGAGAACATTAACATAAAGTAGGATTATTATGCTTATTTTATAGCTAGAAAATTGGGACCCAAAGATGGTTGAGCTATATCTAGGTGTGGTGGTTCACCATCTGAGCTGTACACCACATTGAATAGGTACCCTGAACTGGGACTGAGGCTGAAACTCAGATTCACTGAGTACTGAGAGCAGCTCAGGGGCCCTTGCCACAAGAAGCACATGGATCTGTCAGGGCAAGTCCAGAGGAGGGCCATGAAGATGACCAGTGCTGGAGCCAGTCTGCTATGAAGAGAATTTAGGTTGCTCAGCCTGGAGAAGAGAAGGCTCAGGGTAAATTTATGGCACCTTTCAAGTACAGAACAAGGGCAAGAAAGAGGGACTTTGTGAAAAGGCACATAGTGAGGGGACAAGGAATAGTGGCTTTAAACTGAATGTGAGTAGGTTTTAGGTTAAACATTAGGAAAAGGTTCTTCACTATGGGTATGGTGAGACACTGGAGCAGTTTGACCAGAGAAGTTGTGGATGCACTATCCCTGGGATTGTTTAAGGCCAGGTTGGATGGGGCCCTGAGCAACCTGATTTAGTGGAAGCTGTCTGTTCATGGCAGGAGCACTGGAACTACGAAGTCTTTAGGTCCCTAAACACCCAAATTATCCTTTGATTCTGTGTCTCATATAAAAGTCCTAGGGCATATTTTTGTTTGGTGGTACTAAAATATACAGGCTGCAGATATTTATTGAAGAACCTAAAGAGTTTACTAAACAATAGTGTTCCAAAATGGTTAAATGCATCTTTATTTTATGGGTTTTTTTATTGTTAAGAGCTAAGAATCAGACAGATAAATGCAGCTTTTCCATTATGGATTTAATATGTCAGTACTTCCTTCTAGAGTATTTAGCATTTTTTCACTGTGCTGATTAAAATCTGGTTTAGATTATAATTATACTGGTTCTATCATTCAAACACTCAAAATTGATTTTTAAATCTTTAAGTGGCTTGAACTAGACTTTTATTTCTCAAAGGATTTAAAAGTTTGCTTATACTATGTCCTTCTGTCATGTTGTCTGTGAATGCTAAATCACTGCAAAATTAGTGGATTTCCAGTTATAAAAACCAAATCCACCCTTTCTTCGTAGGAGGAAGAACTAAGGAAAAGTGGAGAAGCCAAATACGCACACTTGAGTGATGAGCTCCATGTATTAATTGAAGTGTTTGCTCCACCTGGAGAGGCGTATTCTCGTATGAGTCATGCCTTGGAAGAAATAAAAAAATTCCTGGTTCCTGTAAGTCACTTGTAACATTCTTCTTGACAGGTTATAGTTTTGTTGCATTGAGTTTTAGACTAAGGGAAAAAACCCTTCATCCTGTTCTGTTGAACTTTTGTGTTTCATTTTTTTGTCCCAGGGAGATGCCAAACAGGCCATTAAGTGTCACAGTTGATGTCCTGATATATTTTCTACGTATTTTATTATTTCCATTTGTCAATGTGTTTTGCTTTCCTTTCTTCTTTTCTAGAGGAACTGGTAGATTACTTTTGTTTTCTGATTGCAGACATTAGTCATTTGTATGACAGTACACTTTCAAGATTTTTGAATATTTAAGTCTGTAAAAACATTTTAATGCATGTTACACTTTACCTAAATATCTTGCTAATGAAGTTAATGAATTTCTTGTGCAGCAAACAGCATGAGCAAAACATTCCTAAGATATTTCTGTTCACATTATGACTCAGACCACAGTCTGGCAATCTTCCATCAGCTAGGAGGGTACAGAAGTGTACTCTAAAGCTGTGAACTTTTTCATCTTGATTTATACTAAATATATCATTTTCAGAAATATTTACCTTCTTGTCTATTGATTTTTCTCAAGTTCTCTGAGAATTATTTTTTCCACATTGATAAGTGCATTCCATGCTATTTTCATACTTAAATTTATCTTAGAATTGGAGCATATGCATACTAAATATTAAGTGAAGTAGTACTAGAATGGTATGAATTGTTTTCTAAGGTCTGTTGTGAGAGTTCTTAGTACTCTAAAAATGTTCAGAACTTATATCCCTTAAACTGAATATGTTGAGAGCTTGTTTCTATTTTTGATTGAAAAAATAAAGTGTATGTTCAGGTCTCTTGATAATAATGAAAGTATTCAAAGAGTGCCTTTTTTAAATGAGTAATAGGAAGCCAAGAGAAGAGATGTTCAGGTGAGGCATATGAATACTTGCGTGGCAGAATTTCAACGCCTTTTTTGGTGTGGGCTTCTTGACGCAGGAAAAGAGGAATACGTTACAAATACAAAGTAAAATATTGAAGTAGACTATTTAAATGTTAAATTTTTAAGAGAAAATAATTTTTTTAAAGAACATTAAGTAGCTTAAGATTGTTAAAAATAAACATCTGAATATTCTAGCAATGAAGATGGCTCCTGGATTTTTAACATCCATCATGTGTTTTGTTCAGCCTGAGTGAATAAGGGAGAGAGACCAGTGTGTTTTCAGAGTAGTATTAAAATTTGTCATAATATTCAGCAACTGTGCAAGCATATATTTTGTGTGACACATTATTTATTTGTAAGGACTATATGTGTTTTCCAGCATAAGCATTATAGCTACACTGGAGGAGATATGAAAACAGATTCTTTGTTAGGACATTTTGAACATGGTTGACAGTGGCAGTAATAGACCCTGTCATAGAAGGCCGCCAAATTTGTCAGGCATGATTTGCCCTTAGTGAAGCTGAGTTAGCTGTCACCATTCTACTCCTCCTTTTACATGTGTCTTTGCAAAGCTTCCAGGAGGATTTGTTTCCATGATCTTTCTGACCTGAGGTGAGGCTGAAAGAATTGTAGTTTCCTGTGTCTTCCTTATTTCTCTTTTTGTAAGTTACTTTTCCCTTTTCCAGTCAGAGGGAACTTCAATGGACTGCCATGATGTCTCACATCTGATGGGTAGTGGCTTAGCCACCTCTTCAGCCCGTTCTGTCAGAACGAGCAGATGCATCTCGTCATGTCCCGTGGACTTGTGCACCTTCATGCTCCTTAGATATTCTTGAGCCTGATCCTCTCTTATACTGCGCAATTCTTCATTCCCCCAGTCCCCACCTTTGCCTTCTGCAGCCTGGGCAGTGTGGCTGGAGCACATGTCCATGAAGACCAGGGCAAAGGAGTTGTTGGTGACATCAGCCTTCTCCGTGTCCTGGGTAGTCAGGTTTCCCATTTGGCTTCCGAGAGGGCCCACATTTTCCCTAGTCTTCCCTTTATCACTGATGTACTTTTCCTGTTGTCATGGCCAATTTTAATTCTGTCAGGACTTCTCCTAACACAATCCCTGGCATCTTGGACAATTTCTGTATTCCTTCCAGGTTACCTGTTCTTGCATCCACCCTCTGTTGGCTTCCTTTCTGAGTTTGTCCAGGAGCTCCATGTTCATCCATATAAGCCTCCTGTCTTTTTTTCCTGACTTCCTCTTCATTCTGATGCTCATTCCTGAGCTTGGCAGAGGTGTTCCTTGAACATTAACCAGCCTTTTTGTGCCCCTCTTCCCTCCAGGGAATCATAATCACTCCAAACAAGTAAAAATTGTACTTTATGACTTGTTTATTAGTTTTATCCCCTCTGCTTCATTTCAGATTTACAAAGCAATTATTAACTGACTGGTTGCAACATGTTTCAAGGGTTTTTCACTCAGAAAGATTGCACTAGATAATTTCCTTTTTGTTCCCTATTTGCACCATCTCTTGAGTTTGTTTTATGATGTTTTGTTGTTTATAAGATTTAATTTATTGCAGCAATGAATATTGGGATTGCATGACAAGGATAAAACAGTAGAATAGAACAGTTTTATTTATACCAAATCGAGGATGTAATAAACTATTCAAATGAGTTTTCACATTGCGTATTAATTTTCTGAAGATTACATGAAATATTGCCTTCAGAAATTACACTGATCGTGTCAGTGAAATGGAATAATGTTTTTATACATTCTTCAGAAGTTTTAATGAGACTGAATTTTAAGATAGATGCCTAGAAAACATAATAAATGTAGATAAATGTAGAACAGTACTGAGAAAAAAATTTTGAACATTTATTAATCAAAGCAAAGTTTTCATTAACAGCTACTTTTGATTTAAATGTGATTACTTCTTTTTTGCCTTCAACCTTACTCAATAACAGGTATCCATATTTTTAGTAGTGAAGATTTTGCCTCCAAGCCAGAGGTAGAAACTGCTTTCTGTCCCACAAGTTAACACATTTCAAAGCTGCAGCTCAATCTCAGCTGGTATTTTGGGCTCCTTCCAGCAGGGGTTTCAGTGCATGACTGAATCCCAGTGTCTGCAGCTCTTGGCAGCTGACACATTTCCAAAGCCAAGCTGCTTCCTTTGCTGTCTGCAGCTTCCATTTTGCAAATGGCTTTAGGTCTGTGTGGGTGCTGCCAGCAGGACATTGCTAACTGGTTGTTAAGATTTATTCTGTAGCTGACTGCTGGTTCTTTGGTAGGTTTTATGCAAAATTAAGTCTTTGTGGGGTGTCATGTCCAATTACTAGCTAGATACTGCGCTTCATTTGGGGTTGATGTTTACTTAGTATGAAAATTGACATATAATTGAAATATGAAAAATCAAAAGACCTATGATTAAATAGGTAGGATTAATCTCAGAGCCTTGAAACACAATGCCTGCTCCATTATTCTTCTGTCAACCTTGTAAAAGTGAAAACCAGAATGTGTTCCCCAAGTCAAGGTTTTACATTAGGAATCACATTTGGAACTGATGCTAACATATTGGAATTATCCAGTATTAGCTATGTGGAAAATACAAACAGTAGGGATGCCTAGGATGAGGACATGTTTTTCAGAGTCACCTTTGTGGCCAACACAGATTTGATAAAATCCATAGATATCTGACAGCCAAGTACGTGTGATCCTGAACTGCCAGGAACCTAGGTCTGTGTGAGGAACCTAAGGGTGGTGTTGGATCTCAGTGCCTCAGAATGGGATGCAGGGTCAACAGTCTAGAAGGGGAGACTGGGGAGCAGGGGAAGGGGAGGAGAGCCTAGAAGCTTTTCAAGCTTTGAAATCTTCTGATTTTTAAAGGTTCATGACTATTAAATGCAGTCAAGTTTTTTCACTATTAATGACCAATGAAATTCTACATCACTCCTGTTACACAGGATTGTATAATTTTGATTTATACCCAAACATACAAATATATTTTCTGAACAAGCTCTTAATTTCCATATCGTAAGAAGCAATACTGTCCTTAGGAGTTCTGTGCTTTCTAACACATGCAAAATCTTTTTTCTGATTCACATTTTTATCCCTTTAAGCAAAGCATTTTTATGTGACATGGTTAGCATCCCTTGGGAGAATGAGAGAAGCAGATACTGATTTTACGTGTGAGTGCTCTGTAATAGGGAGCTATTATGTAGAGGGCAGATTGCAGCTGCGGTGACACAACCACTTTAAAAAGATTGTTTGCAACTGTGCAGTCAGATGATCAGAAATTGAACCAATTACCGCTTTAAAACCTCCTGTCCAATATATTTGCATACATTATCCTAGCCACTTGTATCTGCTTTAAATTGAGGCTTATTGGCACCACTCAAGGGCTGGGAATAAACACATGGTCCTGTAATGCAGTCCAGTTGATGGGCAATGACTGGGGATCATCTGCCTGTACAGTTTTCTGTGGGTGTTGATCAGATCAGATCAGATCAGATGCTGTTATTAGAAATCACTGTGGTGAGGCAAGAGGTGAATGCGGAATTTTATGTTGTTTTAATTCAGGCTACAATGTCTTCCAGACTTCCTTGTAAGTGCCTAAATATTTTACTGACTCTTTAGCTTCAATCCTTTTATCTCACCTTGCTCTATACCACTGATTAAAAGAATTTTCTTACTAGTCATTTAAGAATATTATCTGTCCTCACTGATCCAGCTAATTAAAGTGAAAAATCACTAAGGAAGAAGAGCTTTTCAGTGAAATAAAAATTTACTAATTTCACGCTGGAAGTTATATATGCCAGAACTATTTATGAAAAAATTGAGATCTATGGGAAATTTAAAGCAAACTTTGAGGCCAGTTTGTTTCACTGGGAACAATTAAAACATCTTAAAGTAGGGTTTAGTTCCTTGGAGGTCTTTCTCTGTCTAATATTGCAAAAAGAAATTATTTTACCTCAAGCATATATTTACTGTATATAGGAACTCCTATCTAGTACAGACCAAAGTTACAAATAATCTGTGTAAATACAGCACATGTGACAATTCTGTCAGTTTTAGGTATATGACATTTGTTTTGCACATTTTTTTTAAGTTATCTGAATTTCTTCTGTGCAACAGTATAATATGAAATCTCTATTTACATACCATTTCATACTCCATGGTTTTGTAATCTTATGTTTGTTTCTAAATAAGCTATAGTGTGGGTGGGAGGATGCCAGTGTTTTTTTTCCTCTTTCGAAGAAGGCAAAATATTTCCCGAAATATGATGCTGAGCAGCAGCACAGCTGCAGCATTAAAACTCATCTTTTATGCCTGTCAAAGAAAATAATTTACACTTGCACATACTTCAAAAATACTTGCAACAATAAATAATTAGTACAGTAATTATTTTAAAACAGTGCTAAGGAAAAATTTTAGCTGTTTTAGCTGTACTGGGTTCTTTTTTTCCCAGTGTGCAACATCTCTGTCAATTCCACACACAAGTTTTGATAATCAAGGAAATAAAATTCAGAGATTCTGTCAAGGCCTCAAATGTCATAGCACTTTAGCTCTTCACAGCTGTTTTGTTCCTAAACATTGCTTAACAAATCAAATTATTATGAGTACATTCAAACATCTGTGTACTCAAGAGAATCATTACAACTTGTGGATGTTGTTCTTGACTTTTCTTAGATGCAAGTTTTTAAACTGTAGTTTTTCCTGATAATGAATACTGTCTGATTGAGCAGCACTTGTGTTGTTTAAACCACTTACTTTAAGCTTGATGAAAATAATCCCAAATCTCCCCCTCAAAGTGAATGTTTAGGGGTGGAGATGTACACCAAAAATGTTTCAATTTTTCATTTGAAAATTAAACTCCATTATTTTTCAACTGACTGAATTTTTTATCTAGTTGTTGATATACAGTATAGACTACTGGTTCTTTCTGCTGTAACATTTTGTAAACAAAAATGTTTCAATTTTTAATTTGAAAATAAAACTATCATTTTTCAACTAACTAAATTTTTATATAGTTATTGATATACAGTATAGACTACTGGTTCTTTCTGCTGTAAAGCTACAAAATGGATAGCAATACAAAGAGCACATAATTAATCAAATGTCTTCATATTTGTGTCATGAAGTTGACATGCCAGAGTAACAGTATCTTTTTCCTAAGCTTAGTTCCCAGCTGCTTCAAGGCAATTTAGATACTTTGCCCCATCTTTTGTGGTTTAAGGGTTGATACTCCCACAATATACTCTTTAGATATTCCAAGACTTATTCTGTCTGTGAAAGCAATTCCTCGGTGATCTCTTTCTGACACATGAAGGAATCAATAGAAGAGGCTCAGCCTTACTGCCAGAGCCAGCCCTTTCAGATGAACCAGAGACATGAACCTGAGCAGGGCTTTCACACTGACCATTAAACTGAGAATGCTCTTGAGATGTCGCTGTAGTTTAAAGAGATACTTACAACTTGCTTGGTGAGTCTATATTCATCAGCAATTTCAGGCTTGTCTTGCTTCTTCCTTTTCCTAGGGCAGATTTTTCACCAGTGGCACATCAGAAGAAATTATTTTGGTGCAGGTGATAACATTCATGCAGAAGAATTTAAATCCCACAGTATTGCTTCTGGTTTCTTAATTGCTGGTCTGTAATATGTAGCAAAAAGTTTGCTGTGGTATCGCACATTAGACTGTTCACCTTAGCAAGACCACCAGATCCTCCTGCACATGTGGCATTTCATTTAAAGCTCTGTGTGTGAATATGAATTTGGTCAATCAACTAAACAATAAAAGTTGTTTGTTTGACCCAGTGAAGAGTCTTCAGCTTTATGGTTTGAAAATAGTTCTGTTCTATTCTGTATAAAAATAGGTATGGAAAGTATATTTAAAACAAGTGGTTTGCATGCAAGGAATTACTTTGTAATCAAATGTGCAAGATATTGTTGAGTGTTCCCATTGCATATATTAGTATCTTTTTTTATTTCCCAGACATAAATATGAGGAAAGAAAAGGGCAATATCTGGTATAAAAAAATAAGACTGAAAGCAAGGAGATGAGTTACTTATTTTGGCTCCTTCAAGGAATTGGTTTTTGGCTAAACCAGGTTACTTTAACTTGCAGGTACTTATCTCTGTTTCACATATATCAGCAAAGTGACAATCAGATTATTAAGCTTTAACTCATTTGTGAAAGTACACTTAAATAAATAAAAATGTTTGCACTGTCATTCACATTGAAAACCATACTGCAGATCCTACAGTGTGTTGGGAATTGTTTTGATTTTCTTTATTTATTTTTAAAAACAAACAGAAGAAAAAAATATTTTGGTGGTGTTAGTACATTTTTTTTTAATGTAGCCAAAGTCAGTGTAGTCAATTCTGAAGATGCTGAGTTATGATCACTTAGGAAAGCAGGAAGAAAATGCAAAAATGCAGCTTTTACTCCCTTCCCTGAGTTTATCAAAGGCTTTTCTTTGAACCTTAGTTAAGCTTTTGGCCTCAGAAAAACTTAAGATTGAGATGAGTTTGACATTTCAGTTATGCACTGAGTGTTAAAAAAACCAAACTAGATTCCACGTCCTCTTGTTTGTTTTAAAGCAGTTTCTTAAGAGTTAGTAAGTGACCTCATCTTCATAGATGGTTAAAAGCAGAGGATAATTTCACACCCGTCCTCACTCCTCTGTTCTGGATTTGTTTCTTTTCTAGCCCCCAACTTTTATTGCAAAGAAGCAGATGTGGCTCTGGTTTGCTGTTACATAATTCTGACTATCTTTTTCTCTCATCCTTAGCTTATCTCTTTCATTTTCTTGTTGGGCTGGGATGGCCAGGATGGCAGAGAGTAGCTCATCTGGGTAGTCAAGAAGAATTCCAGTAATGGAATGGATTTTCTGTTGTTTTGTGGTTCAGTGTCAGGGCTTTATCTATTGCTATTCCCCATTCATCCTGCTTGCACGGATTTGGTGATTTTTTAATGGCATTTGTAAAAAATCCAGGACATTTTTCTTGAATGATAATAACTAATAAGGAGCTATTTACTTTCAGTATTTTGACACTTACCAATACTTCAGTTTAATTATTTTCATAGCATTACTTTGCATTTATCATCACTCGATTTTTTTCTGCCCATTTTATTTCTAGTAATAGAGTATAATGAAACCTTTCAGCAATTCTTCACAATAACCTTTAGATTTTATTGCTTTGAATAATTTAATTGAAATACTATCACTTCACTATTCGAGATTTTTAATAACATTTATAAATATGATGAGCAGACCAGATTTTTTAATCACTCAATAAATTCTTCCCCTCAGAAAACAGAAAATTACAATAACAGTCCAACTATTTTTAATATTCTTTCTCCTGCAACCAAGAGAGAATTACTAATCAACAAGGTGTTCTGCTTTAGCATTTGACAGCTTTTGGTCTGGCAGATGAGAATTTTTATCTCCATGGATGGAGATGTTTGAAAATGGATGTCTCATTTGCTGTGTGCCAAGCTATATGACATAAACTTGTTCAGAAATAATCTGCATGAAGGATAAAAATGCATTAATCCACAGAATGTACCTCTCCAAACCAGTAATATTTGCCTGTATATATTCAACATGTGCAAACATGAGGGTTTAGTAAGTAAAGGATACACATTTGTATATATATATTCCTGATGTTTTGAAAGGTTTTAAGTCTCCTAATGGCAAGAAATAATATGGCAAGACTTCATTGACATGAGATTTTTAAAAGAAAAAATAAATCTAAATAATAAGTTGTGAAGAAAAGATTGGTGGTTGACTATGAAAATATCAACATTAAAAGACACCAAGCTTAGTTTAATATGGTTTTGGTTCAATCTGAGCAATGAAGAGTTGGCAGAAAACTTAGGAGCAATGACTGTGTAAAAATCAGGAAAGATAGAAAAGACAGATTAATGACAATCAAGTTTATAAATTAAAAATTCCGTATTTAATTGAACAGTTGTGAAGGAAATATTTGGGAGCAATGCAGTGATAATACAAATGAGTTCAAGGAACATGGTAGAAATAAAAGGAATCCTAAAAAGATACAGATTTGAATTTGAATCCCTGGAGATTGTAGCATTATTAGTCATGAATGATGCAGAATGTTTAGGCAGGATGTTTCCATGAATATTGGTTGTGTAACTGGAAAAATAAAGTGTGGTATACTTGTGTTTTACCAAAATGATGGAATACTTTGCAGTTGCTAGTATAGTAATGTTCATTTTAGGAAAAAAAAATCAGGAATGTAGAGAAGAGTCATATTGCACTGGTCTAAGAGCAGCAGTGCTGCTTTCTAGTGGCATATTTTTCATGCTTTGTGTTTCATGTTTGGATTTTGGTTGTTATGTAGGGGGGGGATTCTCAGTCTGAAGCTTTTGTGAATACTAGATAGTCACCACTTAGTTTCTTGATTTTTTTTTTTTTTTTTTTTGCTTACCTTATGTGGACATTTGCTTTTCCATAAGGGCATGTACAATATCTTCCTCCCAGTGTGGATGAGCACTTCCATGAATTTGGGAAGGATTGACTGTTTTAGGACTACAAGACATCTGTCAGATACAGCTGGAGTGGACCAATGAGTCAGAAGTTAATTATGTTGGAATGACAAGCAGTGGAATAAAAATGTGGTCAGGGGAAAAAAAAAACTTGCAGTAGCAGCATGACTCTACAGTGACTGTGCCATGACCAGCCTTGCAGGAGTCCTTCACTGAATAGCTGGGAAAGTTTGTAGCATATTAAAAAAAAAAATAGAGAGAAGATAATCTAACCAATACTTTGGTATTCTTATATCATGATGAAAAATGAGTCAACAAATCTCAGTTCCAGTTCAGTGAGAGTTTGTTGATAAAAATGTGTTAGTGACATTAAATTCCATTAAACATCTATCCATATGTATGATGTGACAGGGCTCAAACCTTCTTAGTAAGAACATTTCTCTAAATATATGTGTCTGTAGCAATTTTCTTAAGGAGTAGATGTGTGAAACTTCTTTGTCGGTCAAACCTACTTTGTGTATCAAATTTTCAAGATGGAGATTTGCATCTTGATAATAAATTATTTCATTCCAACACAGCAGGTTGTTTTGGGTGGGACCTACCAGAGGTGGTGTGATACTTAGACCCTGTAGCAAAATCTGTCGCCATTTACCAGATGAAGAGACTTCGGTGTGAGAGTGGTATCTCTCTCAAAGTACATTCCCAGCCACCAGCATACAAAAAATGCTGATAATTAGGATGCATTTTATAACCTGCCTGCCTTCTAAGTGTACACACTTCACTTTGGAAACGTCAAGGTGAGAGACAAACCTTCAGATAAACTGTGTCAAACTGGAAAAGGATTTTATAGGAGAGAAGGCATTCTGGAGCTGCCCTTATGTCCTTGACTGCAAAGGGAAACTGTTTGTGACTTGGATTAAAACAGAAGAAAATTCTCATAGGTACGTGAGTCTTTTTTTGAAAGAAAGTTTATACAAGGCATAATCTTTCTGAAGAGTCATATGATGACTCTAGAGATTAGTGATCAAGTCTGTTCAGAGCTGACTGAAGGTTATTATGCAGAAGGAGTGAGACAGTCCCAAGGCTGTAAATGGGATGCAGCTGGGAATGATGACACAGAATATCACTAGCTAGTAGGGACAGGAGCTCATTCAGAGGGGAAGGCCGAGGATAGATGCAGGAGTCAACAAAAACATGCTTAAGAAGAAATAACTCATGCTGCATATTCAAGTTACTTGAGTACAGTTACTACCTACCTCCGTGCTTGCATTTTCTCTCAGCTGTTTGAAAACTCTTGGATGCACACAGTTTTTTTTTCACTTCTTACTTACTAAACACAGAAAGACATTTGGGGTCTCTCCTTTTGACATGCTAGAACAAGGTTTGTGTCTGTTGGATATCAACTCAACTACTGCGTTATTTCCATGTTGGCATAACTTGTGAATGACCCAATGAGTAACAACTCAGTTACAGTGCTGTTGAAAAATCTGAGCTTTTAGAGCCAGATTGGAGGAAGTGAGAAATTCTTGAAAGCAGACAAGCTCAGCAGGATCTGTGTCTATTTCTGATTGAGGTGCATACTTAGAGTTTCTGTTTATAATGAATACTTACCATGCAGTTAAGCCTGAGGAGATCAGTACAAGAAGAAACTGAAAACAATGGAGAAGTCCTTGGTTTTCAGAATTTTCCTTTGATTGTTGATTTACTTCTATGAATGCTGTTAAAATGCAGAAATAAAGCACTGAACAGTAGTTAAACCTGGTCTCTAAGATTCTGATTAGACACAATGAATAGATGTATACTGTCCAAGAGCTGTCAGTGGAACAACCCCAGGCAAAAGCTGATGATTTTTCTCAACCAATATGGACTTCAAAAGGCCAGGGAGAACTTTACAGAGGGAAAAAAAAAGGGTCACTTTTAGAGTAGCTTTTAATTGTTTTCATTATTTGCTTTACATTGTTATTACTTTTGAGGAAGTGAACAAATAACACCTTGTTCTAAGGACACGTTCCTGAGTTGTTTAAATCTGGTCATGAGTCCCTGGCCTGTAGGATTTCCTTAGGTGCCAAACACACATGGGCCACTGAGTTAAAACAGACAGAGAATAGCAACCAAGAGCTGTAAAATAACTGTAGTTACAGGGGGTTTGGGAAACCAGAGCTATTATCTCAGAAGGGCTAAGAAAATTTCCTCAGTGTCACAAAAGGGAATTGCATGTGTCACTTCATGGTAAATCACAGGATAAATGACTGTTATCTCTTCCCAGTCATTGCTCTTAAACTGATCAATTATAAATCAGTGAAAGAAACCAATGCTAAATTAAACAAAGATTTTGCTCTGATTTTGATTGAGATTTCTTTTCTGCCTATAAACACATCAGAAAAACAGATTGTGCCTTGGTGATTGGCTGGTCTACACTTGTATTTTGCTTTGAAAAGGCCTGAACAGATTTGTGTGAGTCTGTAAAATGAGCTGCATCCAGAGGAGTTTGCATACCAGACTGAAGGCAGGTTCAGTTAAAGACAGAGGTGATAGAAAGCTATGAAAAAAATATTTGTTCTGGGAATGGGAATCCTTACAGTCTGCTTGACTACCACATATTGTGTGGTACAGTGGGTGATTCGTGTCATACGATGGGATGAGTCCCTGATGTGCTATTGCATATCTGCACAAGAGTGTGTTTCTTTTATCTCCATCTGTCTCCTAAACAGGGTGAATATGTCACAGTATGTTTAAAGCAATCTTTAATTTGGTTAATCAGTCTTCACTCAGAGCTCAACTTTGTGCATGGTCAGAAATCATACTTTCTGCTGGATTGCAAAAGCCTGATTTGTTTTGTAGTGCAATCATGTACTGCAATATCACTTAAAAATAATTCCTTCTGTGTCACATTTCAAACTAACAGCTGAGTCATAGCCTTAATATTAAAATCGGAAACAAACAAAATCTGAATGTATCTCATTTTCTGCTTAACCCTAGTCTGTTTTTTTTTTAATTACCATAATTGAAGGCTATTTATATAGTATATCAATTAAATCTCAACTTGTACTTCAGCTCTTTAATAATTTCTGGGCTAGAAGTGATTTTATGTGGTTTAAGGCCAGCAGGAACAGAGAATCTACGTCGATTTTGTGTATATTATGGTATTTTTTATAGTGTATGTATTGAGTTTCATATAATGATATATATCTCTGTACTTGCTAAGAAGTATATTGCTGTAATACAGTGTGGTCTATTATTTTATAATGTTGGCCAGCTAGATTTCTTCCAGCTACTCTTACACCAAGACCACCAATTTTAGTTGTGCATCCTGCTCTTAGGTTATCTGGCTGCTCTGTACAATTGCTGTGATACTGCCTGGCACCCAGAGCAGGTGAGGAAAGCTACCTGAATGAGCAGCTGAGGACTTTGATGTATGGAAAAATCAATATTTCCAACCAAGTCTGGTTAGAGACTGAGAATCAGGAAAGGAGGAAAATCCCTTTTTGTTACTAAACCTGGCAGTTTTCATGCTGTGTACAGGGATAAAGCATTATGTAATGCACCTAAAAGGTTTTTCTCTACTGACATAAACTGACTGGTGTTCTGTCTCTAAGGATAGCAGGTTTCTTATGGCTCACAAGTATTTCTAGGGAAAGTAGTTACAAGGGTGGGAAAGAATGCATCTACCCAGTATTGTATTAGGGTCAGAAAAAATTCTTGACCCTTCTAAGCGACTTACACACTTCCTATTTAGGTATGTATGGAGCATGATGAAATAATCTAGGTAGTTCTGTATCCACAGAACTTGCAAAGAGAAAATCAAGACAGGACTTGTAAATTCACAAATTCTCAAAATGGAAGTTTGACTATTTCCTTCCAGGCAGTAGTATTTCTCCTAAAAACTGTACTAAATATGTGTTTCAGAAAGATATCAAATCTCACTTCAAGTGCTCCAGATGATGTGGAATTCATAATCTGCCTGCTTAGCTTTAGTTATCCTCACTGGAAGGAAATGTTATTTGTTTTCCAAGCTGATAGTTTTGGTCCTATATTCAGGATTTAGTTGTTAGTCCTGTGTCTTTCCCATATTAAAAGCACCTTCTCCTCTTACAGCTAGTGGTTCTCCTTTGGGTCTCCAGAGTGAGAATGTCAAAGAAATTAGATGTTTCCTCAAACATGTTCTTGGGTAAACAGAATGTTGTTAATAAGCCTCATTTCACAAGACCTTCTTTTTTCTTTTCCTATTTGACTGCCCTCTCAACTCTTGAATCCTGACCTGTTGTCAGAAGAGCCACATAGAGTTGTGACAGTAATCTAGTCCTCACATTTTTAACACCCACTAGTTTAAAAAGCAGTACAATAAAAAAGAATTTTATATAATTTTCCAAATAGTTAGTAAGAATATTGAATATTGTTGAGCCAGAAAGTGATTTCTGAGGTCATTGCTTTGCAATTTTATATCCCTAAATAAACACCCCCGGGAAAATTATACCACAATACCAGTTTGCAAATCATTCAGTATAGTCCCTGGTGATTTATTATAGGGTTTAAACCTAGCCATTAACTGATAAAAAAGTTCAGGTGAGGTGCCTGATCTGGAAATGATAACAAAGTGTAGAAATTGTCTCATGTCTCATTCTATTAGAGAGGTAATTTTTTCTATCTGCAAAAACCTCCATTTTCAATGCAAATACAGAGCAAGAACATGAGTTAAATTTCTGTCTCACTGTTTTCTGTAACAGTCTTTACGATTTCATCTAGAGACATGTCCCTGGCCTATTTTTTGGAATGTGTTAGAGGAGAATTGAAGGGAGCAATCATACTGTTATTACCAAGTTGCCCTTAATTGTACTGATCACTGTCATTTCACTGAAGTGTTTTGCTTTCATAATCAGTCACCCACATTAAGGGAGAATACTTGGACATCCTGTATTACTACATATATCCTTGTTACTGTCATTTTTACATTGTTTTTGTTTGAAATATGCATTTAACCAAAATAGTCTATTTCCCAGTGCCACTTTTTTAATGTCTCTGGCCTTTGGGTTATGAGGGTAGCCTGTAGGATGCTCCTCAACAGCAAATAAAACCTGGCCTCTTTTAGAAACAGTGTAGGTTTTTTGCAGTTACATGTTATGATATCTAGCAGACATCCCCAAGAGAAAGTCAGTCCCATTATACATATTTTTCTTCCTATGTAGTAAGAGCAGAAGGAATATTTTGTTTTCTTGCACAGTTAAAATAGTCTGTGACACGTGCGCACTAATACTCCATCATTTGTGAGAATAAAGCTTTAATTCCTGTTATCCAAGAAGCTGATTCTACTCCTGCGAGCGTTGTCCTTGCAGTAAATGATCATCTTGCTATCTCCTCTTCCCCCTAGAGATAGTGCTTAAAAAAGGGTCTTTTCTGCTATTTTTTGTGGATACTTTTACACAGTGTGCCAGTTCCTATATCCTACCAGTGAGTTCTCTCTTAGCTCCTCTAAGCTGGTATTTGTCCCATCTGTTGATGAGACCACATATAAAGGAGAAAAGAATGGAGAAAATAAAAACAGCAGAATGGGAAAGTTAAAGAAAACCAAGGGGAATAAATTATGAAAATTAAATTAATTTAAATGAATTAACAAAAACTTATGAATAGTGGTGGAAAGATTATATCCATGGTTGCAGCATCTATGAGAATTTTAGATGCCTTGAATTTTTTCTGAAATTTGCATTTTCAGAAAAAATAGGTTTTAAATTAAGAGTACCATAAATATTTCTATTATTATAGTTATTAAAAATTAATTCCAAAGTGTGTGAAAAAACAATTTTATATTGTTTATTTTTGTACTTTTCATTTTAAATTTGATGGAAGCATTTTTTAGGAGGACATATACAATAACTGGTAAATGCTGTGTAAAAGTTGCACATTGACATTGATATATTGATGTACATGTACTTTATTTCAAAGAGAAATAATGATTAATTATTACAGCATGTTAAAATTTTTGATAAAATATTAATAACTTTAATTTTGCAGAGATTGACAGCCCAGCTGGAGTTGGATTTCCCACTTGAATTTTTGCTCAGTGCAAAGTAGAAAATACCAGATGACTCAGAGAAAAAATTTACTAAATTTAATTTTTTATTTCTTTCAGTAGATATCAATATTAAATGGTTTTGGAGAACAGGAGATGAACTCTCTTGTTAGTGTGCCTAACTTTGTTAGACTGCTGGGACTGCTTCAGCTGGGACTCCTGCTCCTGGGAATGATAGTTTGATTACAAAATCTTTTCAGAAGTTCACTGGTCATCTTTGTTGTGCTTTATATATGTTTATTCTTGCTCAGACCTTCAGCAGGGGTCTTTTACTTCTTAATGAAGTATTACTACATTTTTGCAACAGTTATTTTGACTTCTTTGTTGAGCCTGGGGAAAATAGTAAGAAAATTAGGCAATTCTTAGGAATATAGTGCAGTTTAAAGCTACCTGGTAATACTTGCAGTGTGTGGGAGGTAAGTTAAACTGGAGAAGAAGGCAAATAACTAAATGACATTTTTACCTAGGATCATACCAAAATTTTTGTTGCAGATGGTTAAGTGCAGAGTTCCACTGGGTACAACTTCCTCCAGTAGCAGTGTTCAGAGCCTGAAGGGCAGAATCCTGAAGGGATTGTGCTGCAGGGAAATACAATACTTCTTTCATTTGTGTTGGATCTTTGCCATGAGCTGTGTATAGCAGGAAAGGGTTTTGTGTGTATGAATAAGAAATAAAGGTGTGTGTTCATGGGCAGATGTCATAGCACTGATAAACAGCTCAGAAGTGAGGGCTCTTTTACAATAATTTCATCATGCTTTGAAGAGCTCTAACCGTGATCAGAGGAGCAGTCATTATAAAGAATAGATGTGCAGATGGAGACAAGATCCCCTGCCAGGCTTTAGGAATCTTACCTTATCTTAGGCCTGAGATATTTTAGTGGAGTTGTTGAATGTTTTAGTTACTTGTTGAATTAAAAGCAGAGAAGTAATTTATTTTCTTCAAGGTTAAGTTAGAAAAGATGGAGCTTGATATTGCCATTAAGCAATTTTAATAAAAAGCACTCATTTTTCTTGTTGCTTTAATAGGGTTTTAAGTATATTCTCCTTTTGTAAAATTGCCAATTGAATTTAAACATTGTAAAGCCATAAATATAAATTACTGAACAACTGAACAGTCTCTTTATCAGTTAGAAAGCTTGATTTAGAGATTATATCCTCAGGAAGTATCTGAGAATTCTGCTTATGACATTTCATTTTCATGAAGTTTGTGTCCCTGGGGTTTGGAAAAGATTCCTATTTCCTCCCTTCCTCCAAAGAAATAAGGTACTTTATATGAAAGCAAATATAAATCTGTCCCCACATACATGTCCCACTGAACTCCACCACGGTCTGTATGAATTCTTTTAAAAATACTTAGAGCTTGAACTGGTGGAGCCAGACAATGGCATACTAATACATTGACCCAAATTGTAGGACTGCACTTACTAAAGAGATGTAGAAAACATCTTGTAGACCATGGCTGGTCAGTACAGAATTGTCCAAATTAAATTAGTGTTTTAAAAATAATATCTCCCTTCATGTACAGGGATGTGTACAGATGTCAGTATTGTAAGATTTTGTATCAGCAGTGGGTTATTAGTGAATCAAATTAAAGATTATCTGTTTAACTAGAGTCTAAATGATTAAATATTTAACATTTACTCTGTATAATTTCATTACTTTCTTCATTGTGATACATGCACATTGCAGTGCATCAGATAGTTGATGATTTTCTTTACTGTTTTTCTCTTTGACTTCCAATTGTTAGTTCTCAAGCTCCAAGAAAAGCTGGAATTTATACTAACACTTATCTAACTTGCCATTAAATCTTTATCTTTTTTTTTATTACTTTAAATAAAGCATTCTACTCTGATATAGTCAGGGGAAAATTATACAAAATTTATTTTTCACCTATTTTCTTAAATAAATAAGGCTAATGCAGCTGCAACATCTATGTGTCAGAAACTTTGAAATAAAAAAAAAATCAGTTGAAGGAGTACAGATTGTAAAGATGTCTTAAAGCTATATGAAAACTCTTTTCTTGGTCAAGGGAGCCTCAAAATACTATTTTCCTCAAGGAAAAGCAAAACTTTAACTTTTGGAGATGAACATTCCATTTTGTGCATTCGAGCTGTCCCAGATACCATTGTGTAGTGGTAATAAATTCCTTATGCTGCCTTATGATCCAAATAGTTGAGGCACTTGAGTCAGGCTTGCAGTACAGAAGTGTGCTGGGTAGGACAGGGGCTGGTGACTGGGAAGGATCCCAAACACAGGAGCCAGTGAACTGGGAAAGGAACTGAACAGGAAACTGAGACCAAGGGTCTGGGACTGTGCTCTTGGGGCTTTTATGGTGGAGAAACTTCAACAGTAAAGTATTTCAGCACCAAGGAAAAAAATTTTGGTCTCTTATTTTCTATTATGTAGTTGAAACACATTTGGAGAAAAAGTAGCACTTCCAATTTCCTTAAAAGTTCTACCATGATGACTTCTTGAATAGAGAGAACTTTTGAGTGAGGCTTAATATGTAGATGGGGGCTTTAAAAGCATTTTGGTTTACTGATTTTGGACAGGCACAGGTCTTTTGAGGAAAGAAAGGCTGTTATTAGCCTCTGAGCCTCACAGACCACTTAACTGCCTGCAGGCGTACCAATTAAGTAGAATTATCATCCCAATTAACCATTGTCCCTTGCCAGTCAAAACTCATTTGGTTTAATTTGGCTGCCTAGGAAAAGTCCTAATTAACCAAATTTCTTAATTATCTATGTCCTGATTAAGTGAAGTGTAGCCTTCATTAATAAAGGATCATTTTCATTTTGTTACTTAAATAATTTTCAAAAAAAATTACGGTTTATGGGTAGCATTCTCAGGTAGTGAATGTGCAGATCTGGGTTTTTGTACTAGTAGGTGCAGACTTAAAAGTCAGTTGAGCTACTGAAATAAGTAATTTCTGCAGGACTTGCCAAGAAAATGTTATTTATAAAGAAAGGCAACAAAGGTGTGTGTCCTGTTTTGGGCTGAAGATTTCATTGAGGTGTGACGCAGTCATGTACTGTGACTGGTGAAATCTGCCATTGCTTCTTGATCTCAAAAGATCTTTGCAGAGTCTCGTGAGCTGAGAGTGGGGCCAGATTTTTTAATCTATTTGGACACAGAGTTATGCACAGAATGTATCTGAAGAAGTGTGATCTCTGCCACAAAAAACACATTCAGGTTATATTCAGCACTTAGTCACTTTGCTGGTTGCTTCAAAGAAAGATTTAGTTTGTTGACTTCTCTGTGTCTGTGCTCCTGGTCTGTGACCTGCTAGGAAGCATGAAACTGAGCTGCCTCCAAGTCGTGTGTGACCCTGATACTTCACATCATATAAGTTAAACAAGATGATGGAAGTTGTTGGGAGGTGGACGGGAGCACTTGAAGTTAAAAGCCTAAGAAAGCTCATTCATTTTATTAATTATACTGTGAGTAGAGTTGCCTTTGTAATGTTATGTAGCTGAGTCTAGTAATTAATAAGGTTATAATGACTTCCATCCAAGAATCTCAAATCTTGACTACACAGGAACATTTAGGAAAGGAGATAGAAGCGCATCAGTTACAGGTAGAGAGCCAAGTTCTTCTGTAGATGTGTTCTAAATCAGGAATAATGTATCTGAATACAATTCTGCAACCAGATCTTTTCTGTGCCTTGTAGCATCTTAAATGATTTGCCTGAACTCCCTTACACTTCCTTGTCAAAAAATGTTGAGACCCTTTCTGGAGCCTCATATGACTTGTTACCCTCACTTACTTACTGGGCACAGGTTTAAAATCAAGCAAACTTGGTTTTCAGTTGTGAACA
The DNA here is from genome assembly GCF_048771995.1 of Taeniopygia guttata. NCBI lineage: Eukaryota > Metazoa > Chordata > Aves > Passeriformes > Estrildidae > Taeniopygia > Taeniopygia guttata. The sequence continues at coordinate 27,239,893 of NC_133027.1, read as the reverse complement.
GGATATTGCAGGAATTCATCCTGCTCACTGATTTGGCAGAGGTATGACCTAAATGTGCATAGACAGAGTTTTCTGTGATACAGAGGTTTTCATAGTGGCTGTTCATAATCACATATGCCATTCATATGTTGTTCACAACAACCAGGTTTCCAAAATCACCTCAGGACAAAGCACCTTCCACTTTCATTCCCAGATGTGTGTGATGGGTTCCAGGAGCCTTGCCTGGTGGAAGGAGCTCTCATGGATGCCTGATTGAGCTGTACTTCTTTCAGCAACTTTCATCATTCCACTTTTTGAATCAAATTTTTTAGCATCTTCTTTTATGGCAATCAGTCCATGACCAAGCTGAGAGGAGTCAGTATCAAGAGCCCCATACAGAAGGAATAATCTCCACACTAACACAGAAAAAAGCTAATCAATTCTAAAATATTAAAAACATCACAACAACAAAGAGATGTTATTGTGCAAAACTGATAACCAAAATGTCTAAGTACGCAGACTCACAAAAAAAGAAAAGAAAAGCCTTTTTAATCTTTTCTGGATGGCTTAGGTATCTCTATTTATGTTTAAATCAGATAAAAGCTGTAGTGAAAGTGGAAAGAAAATGTCAGTAGCTTGATTACTTTCACAGTTTTTACTGTGAGAGATATTAAAAACATCAACAATAAATGGTATCATAAGAGGTTTCTGATAAGTTACAATATTGTCAAGCCAGCTGGGAATAAAAAAACTTGGAAATGTTTCCCAAGTGAAAACTTTTTCTGTCAAAACAAAGTTTTCATTTTCTGTCTTTTATGCTGTGACTTTTATGTTAAATGTGTTTGGGATATATTGAGGAAGGCAATATTAAAAAATATATAATTCTCTAGTGTAGTCCTTCAGCACTGTCACGTAATTTGAAAACAGCTGAGGCACACTCTTGTCACTCTCGTCAAGCTGAGATAAAGTATTTTCATTCATGTTTGTTCTTGAGGTTTGCTAGCTCTCAAGATTTGCTTAAGTTTTTCAGTTTCTCAGACCCTCGATGACTTACAAATTCCAAATTGCAAATCCGCACACTTTGGTCAAGGATTCTGGATTTGACATGTATCATTGTCAGAAGTGAGGTATCAATGTTCAGCTCATATTTGCCTTTGTATATTTTGAAGATAAATGAAGTAAAATAGGTTTTACTTAATTTTCTGTTAACTGAATGTTGTATAGTTATATTGATGACAGTGCTTGAAAGTGTCAATACCAAAAGACAAAATTGCAAGGCCAGAATTTCAGGAATTAAGCTGGCAAGGATTAGCCAGGTACCCATGTCTTTTTCAATGTAGTTTCTGCAAGTAAATTGTGCAAGGCAATTTAAAATAGAAATGTTTATTTTGGCTGTGAACACATAATCACGAAAAAAACCCCAATGCCAAATTTTACTGATTAATTGCTTTTTGTATTCAAGGCCAATGCAAAGTTTACTTTTGTTCATATGGAAAAGTGTAGAAATACAGTATTTTGCAACTTCTTCTTTCTTCTCACTGCTACGTAGGCTCTTAGAACACATCAGTGTTCCTAATAATTGAGCTCATTGCAAAAAAGTCAAGGGAAGTAGTAGAAAAGCCTTTGAAGGATGAAGCATAATGCTTGAAATGGAAACTAGTGAAGGCAGGATAGGGAGTTTCAGTGCTCAAAAAGGAAAGCCTCCTAGAAAGCTGGAGTTTTTCCCTGATTTTAATTGCTCTGAATTTTTTTCCTTTGAGTAGTACCATCAATAGGAAACCACTCGGCATGCAAACATGCCAATTATAACTTTGTGAGATTTAACTGTAGAAGTGCAGTGCAGGTAATCTCTCTCCCCAGGCCAATGCTTACTGTTCTTTTGAAAAAAAAATCAGTTTGTCTTGTAAAAGAACTATAAAAATAGTATATGGCAAGATCCAAATTACAGATACTAAATTTACTGTAATGTTTTTGTCTATGGCTTGTGAAAATGCTGCTACATTGAAGTAGGAAAAGAAATGGAAGTTAAAAGTGATTGCTATGCTCAGTTACAAGCAGTACTGTTCTGAATTTTTGTCAACATCATGAAGAAATAAGCCAGTCCAGATTTCAGCAGAGAGTTATTAATGACGACTCCAAATTGACTATGACCTTATCCCATTTTTAATCCACAGATACTATGTGCCTTAGTGTGTTTCTGTGAAGAAAAGTTTCAGAAATTCCCCACCTGTTGAGTATAATATTTTCTTTCACCTGTTCAGCCTCACTCTTGCTAGCTTAATGGACTGCCAGCTGCTACTTGGTTTGGGGGTGTGGAAAGTGGTGGGGTGAGGTTGTATTACAGTACCTTATTCAGGATATATGTGGTCAAATTACTGCATTATTTTTGTAAACGTCTGCCTTTTCCTTTTCCATATTTATTGTGTACTTTTCTAAAAATATATTAATGTTTGTTTTAGAAATTTTATATTTATATACAATTCTTAAATCTTGCATTTAAAACTACAGGAGAACATACAGAAGTCATCCTAAACATTTTTTTTACAATGTTGTCAAAACACTGTTGGCAGCTGTGAAATCCCCTGAGGAATGCTGAGTCAAGTAATTGTGAGGTGAACTCACAATTCAGCTGTAGGGATATGCAGTCCCCGCTTGTCAGTGAGTAACTTTACTCTATTCTCTGCCAATTCTTAAATACATTTTAATTCATTAACCATATTCATAGTTATTAAGCTACTTAGACAAAATTTTTAAAAAATCTAATTTCTTTTTTATCATTTTAAAATGACAGATATGAACTCGTATTGTGTAGCTGCACCACACTGGGAGATGATGATCCCCAGTTGCTCATAGAGAACTGTGAGAGTTATGTAGTAATCTGGAAATACAGATAGATATTTCATTATTCTACTTGTATTTCAAGCTTAGAAAAACTGAAAATATTCCCCAAATGAAAAGAAAAAAAAACTCTAACAAGATGATGAAGCCAGGAATTTTGGCAGGCTGACCCTTCCGCTCTGGCCTCATTTATATAAAAAATCATCAAAGCATAAACCAAAGTACGGGAATTCTCTTGTCAAGGAATTTTAAAAAAATTTAATTTCTTAGAATTAACATTTAGCTAAGGTTGTTAAACATTTTAATCCTTAGAATAAAACACATATTCCGAGAGTGGTCCTCAGCTTAGGGGATATTAAATTCTTATCTGCATGTTGTGTTAGCACAACAGAAAGAGTGGTACGTGTCTTTACGCCTCCATAACGTTCTTCTCATCTCCTAGTATATGGACTGATGATTCACATACATATCTAGAAAATTGAATTCCATTGACCAAGCTGATCTCAGCTCCCAGGGCAGAAACTCCAGCAGGGAAGCTGTGGCTTTAGCTGTGGTGTTTTCTCTTCTGTAGTTTGCTCTTCTTGCAGTTTGAAGACAGCAACACCAACAGGTGCATTTATGAGACACCTGATGCTGTAAATGTGTACTGAGCAGGTGTGATGTATAATGCAGGGCCTCTCACAGCACTGCAGTGGATCTGGAGTTCAGAATCAAGCAGAAGATTTAAGCCCTCATAGCTTGTGAATTATTGCCAAAAGAAGAACTTGTGCTCAATAAAACTTTTGATAAAAAGAAGAAAAGGAAACTTACAAAGTTTTGTTGCTTTCAAGATCAAATAAATCAAAAAAAGGTTAGGGTTGTAGTTACAATTTTAGCAGTGACTCTGCTTTCCTCTCAATTTTGGTGTCTATGGCTTTCAATGTTCTAGAAAACTGAAAGGAAAAGGGTAGATTTGATGCTATGTGTATAAAAGTCCTGTTTTATCATCTACAGTTTATAAAGAGAAGGCAGATGTTGTATTAAAGTGTAGGTAACAAATCTACTGTTAAATTTTCCAGTATTGCAAAGAAACTGTTTTGATCAATATTTTAATTTCACTTGGGCAGGATTGGGTAGAGAGCTCAGCAGATGGTGGTCATAAACTCCATACCTCATTTTGGAAGTAGCATTCAAATCTATCCAGCTTGGCACTGACTACGCAGACTAATTTTCCTGCATTTTTGTGCCAAAAGAAATAGGGCATGGAGAATATTTTTTCTAATTATATTCAGATTTTTTAACCAATATCAGATCTGATTAGCCTGTGGTTGCTTTATCCATAAATCTCCTATGTTTTACAGTTTTATCACAAAAACTACAGTCAGTTATCAAACAGCAGTGTTCTAAATGACTAATTGTTACAATTATTGGGTAACTTAATTAGAATAATCTACATTTTCTTGGTACTACTACTGGCCAGTGGTGAATAAATCTGAGTGAAATGATTGTGCCTAAATTACAGGCTTTTTGAGAAGAGGGAAATTCAGAAGACATAAGCACAAAGTTGTCATTCTTAAAATTATTTAAATAAAACCTACTCTTATTTTTTGTAGCACTTTTGGCTTTTTTCTTTTTTTTTAATTAGGGAACAGTTCCTCACTGTATATTTGTGTGGAGAGAAGGAAATTTGTATTGCCCACAGAAACTCTTCCCCACCCATTGTCCACCTCATCCATTACCTTAGTCTATACAGTGCTGTATTGGTAGGGTTGACCCTCAGCTGGACAGGGAAGTGAAAATGCACCAAAGGGCTCCTGGGCGCGGGTAAGGACAGGCAGAGATCACTCAGCAGTTGCTGTCATGAGCAAAACAGGCTTGACTTGGGGAGATTAGTTTAATTTATAACCAGTCAAATCAGAGTAGGATAGTGAGAAACAAAAATAAAATTTTAAAAAGACACTCATCTGTCTTCTTGGGCTCAAATTCACTCCAGAATTCTCTTCCTCCTTCCCCCCAGTGGCATGAGGGGAATGGGGAATAGGAATCATGATCAGTTCTTCTGTTCTCTCTGTTGTTCTTTCCTCCTTAGTTGAAGGACTCCTCAACCACCCTCCTCCCTCCAGTGTTAGGTCCCTCCAGGGGCTGCAGGTAGATTTCTGCCCTATAGGGCAGTCTGAAAGCATACTGACCCCAGGAGATATTTCTTAAATTCCATGCCTGTCTCTTTAATTAGAACATTCTGAAGCTAATGACATGTTGTCTTCAGAAGTACTTCTTTAGTAAGGCTAAAAATTACCTCTGACAGATATTAGACACCTCTGAAAGAAATTAGGTAGGTATAGAAAAGGATTGAGTACCAAACAAAAGCCAGGAACTTCTTTCTTACACTATCTTACTGTGAATAAATGTTTTTCATATGGGAAGAATAGTATGGATAACATTTCAGTCTTAAAGATTGATGATGAAAATAATGAATGGTATGTCAACACAAAAATTGAAATGTCCATGTTTTAAACCTTAAAAAGAAGGGCCATTGATATAATCGTATCAAAACCAGAGGAGGTTTTTCTCTGAATGCCATAACACCAAGATCCTGTGTTCTCTTCCACATTTCATTAAAGACAGCTAGTAAGCAGCAAAGGTAAGCACCCTCCTTTGCACACTGGGACACGGGCACCAGTGGTAAGAGCTGTGTGGCCCCACTGTCACCATCTCCCCCTGTGGACTGAACCCCTCTACTAGGAGAGGAGGGGAAAGCCAGGGTTAGTGTGCAGATCGATTCTGTCACCAGGTGATACCCATTAGAAACTCAACCTCTCTTCCCCTCCTCCTCCTTCTCCTCTTTCACTATCCCCAAAGAAAGCAGATCTGTTTGTGTTATGTAAATGTGCATTTTAAATCTCTTTAGACTGACCACACAGGGAATGAAGACTTTCAGGAACTGAGTTTGAAGATGCTTAGCTTGTGTATTGGTGTTTAAGAACACATATCCTCAGCTTCTTTGGCCTCCAAATGGTGTGGCTTAATAGAGGAAGTTGATGTCTTCACAGAAGTGAGATTAATAATGCTATCAAAACTATAGAATTATTATTTTTCTTTTCATCAATTAATGTATCATACAGTAACATAACTGGAATCACTTGTCTAGGATATGCCTGTTTCATAAAAATAAGAAGCCTACTTTAAATTTGTCCCTTCAACTTAACCTTGTAACTCAGACACTCATCTCTCTTGAATCATTGGAAATACCTGATGTAATAAATTTGGATCCAAATGCCCTAAAACTTTTTTCCTGATTATTCATTTCTTTAACCAATAGCTAAGTCATAACTTTGTTTAAAAAGAAAACATAGAATTGTAGAAAGTAGGATGGCCATTTCTTCTAAGAATTTTTTTTTTTTTCATTTCTGCACTTTAATGAGATGTTAGATATGTTCTTTTTTTCTACCCTTGAGAAAGAAAATTTTCTGTGTTCATCTTTGTGAGTGATGTATGAATCAGACAATAACCTCCCAGAATCCAGCAAAGTGAGATCTGGAAGAGTTTTCCTATAAAGCTTAAGTTGGGAAATGCTAGTTGGCTTTAAGACCTACTAATGGGATAATAGAAACCAGGGAGTAAAAGTCCAAGAGAGCAAGCGATGATTGTTATTTCTGTTGGATGCAACTGAAAGTTTATGTGCTTTGTAAACGGATATTTTAACTGATATGATTGAATAAAAAAGAGAAAAATGAGCCCTTTATGATTATTCTCTTCAGGGCCAGGGGAAATTAATTTATAAATAATGTACTTGACCTTTATGATGTTACTCACATTTTTGGAAGCTTCACTGGCTGTTCTGCAATTATGCTAATGATATCTTTGACCCAATGTTCAATGCAGAAAGTGATGCTTAAGCTGTGCTTCTGTGAGTGGATTCCTCTTTCTGATTCAAGCCTCTTAATATTTACTTGTGTAATATGCTTTAAAAAAAAGAAAAAAAAAGCTGCTGAAAAACTTAGTCAGAATAAAAGAATGCATTTTGCATTTGTACAAATGCTACATATATTTAAACTTGTCCATCTTTTTGCATTTTGTTTATGCAAGGGTAAACCTTGTAATGCATTTGGAATGGATTGGATGGATGGTTTGGATGCAGGAAAGAGAAGGATAGGGGTTTTGTAACATAGGGGTTTTGTATCACTCGACTGGCACATTTTGGCATGCTAAGGGGGTGATAATGGTGATGCTGGTTTATCTCTTTTAGTCCTGATGTCCATATATGCTCTTCATAAAGAAAAGCCAAATCAGCTGCCCGTGTACTTTTAGGTAACTTCCAAGATGCCCAGGAGCTTGTAGTCAAACACTGTGGTTGGGTCAGAATTTCTGCTTTTGATTTGCTGTATAAACTTATGGAATATATTTAACATGGATGCCACTTGCTACCTAATTAGGAAAATTAGCATAATCATACTTAATTACTATGCCTATTTCATAGGGAGTTTGAGGATAAATTAAGTACAAGAGCTTGAAATATAAAAAGCTTTCTAAGTGGATAGTATGATCCACTTGTTCAGTCTGTTGACCTCAATTGATAACGAAAAAGCTTCAACTAATAAATGTATGAGAAAGATCTGTGTTAACTAATGATTTTTCTGCTATAATGGGGCTTAATATATCTACTTCATAGCCTTATCAAATTCTGAGAAAAGAATCTGTGGTAACAACTCGAAAAGTTTCATCAAAAGAGGAAAGAGAGCAAGAAACAACTTGCTTAATTCCTTTCTTTGTATTGATTTACAATTCTGTTGTCAGTCTTACATTAATAGTTTTCAAGGAGGACAGGGACTACTGTTGACTGTAGTATATTGTGTGAGATGCTAAAAATAAGCAGTGCCTCTTGCAATGTTGCCTCATTTATGAATATGCTGTAATATGTGTAAAGATGGATAGATTATAAAAACCTTCAGTTGCTGAAGTGCAGTGAAGATTCTTTTGTAAGAAACAGCATCCATGGACAAATGAGATCAAACAGGCACAGCAGATTATGATGATAATGATGATGATGATGATACAAGTGACTCACATAGGCAGGGAAAAAAGAATAATAACTATGAAAAAACCAGCCAGATGACTATGCTAAAAATAATAGACTTACTGAAATGCTTGTAGGCCAAGGGTATAGGCCTAGCAACAAGTTGACTATTGGCAGGTCATTATCCATCATCTTGAGGGGAAAAAAAGCTACTCTTTAGTAAAGATGAAAAGGATGTACTGGGCAGAAACAACATATTATCCTTATGGTGTCCACTGTTTTCCCAGGAGACAAAAACGGATGAATCTTTATAGAAGAATAGTGCAAGCTTTAGGAAAAGGAGTCTTTAGAAAGACTGTTAATATTAAACTATCCTTGGGAATCCTTATTCTTTTACATTTCCTTTCACTTGTCCTTTCCTACAAGAATGATGATTCATCCATGCTGAAATAGCTGGAAGCCATGTTTCTACTTCCAAGTCCTGTGGTGGAATGGCATCATCCTCCACTGTAAGTGGTTGCAGTTTGTGCAGCTAAAGCCTCTCTACTACTCCCTTCCACAGCTGCACGGGGCAGAGAAAATATAACAGAGGGTTCATGGGTTGAGATAAGGACAGGAAGAGATCACTTACTAAACCCTATCACAGGCAAAACAGACTAGAATTAAAGCTATTAATTGAATTTATTACTGACAAAATCAGAGCACGATAATGAGAAGCAAAATAAGACCTTAAAAACCCCTTCCTCCCACTCCTTCTTTCCCAGGTCTACTTCTTCCCCCCATCAGTGCAGGGAGACAGGGAATGGGGTTATGGTCATTCAGTTCATCACTGGTTGTTTCTGCTGCTGCTCAGAGAGAGGCATCCTTCCCCTGCTCCAGTGTGAGGCCTTCCCACAGGAGACGGGCCTCCATGAGCTTCTTGAATGTGAGTCCATCCCACAAGAGACACTTCTTCACAGACTGCTCCAGCGTGGGTCACTGTTCTGCAGGGTGCAGTCTCTGAGACACAACCTGCTCCAGCATGGGCTCTTCTCTCCACAGGTCTGCAGGTCCCTGCCAGGAGCCTGCTCCAGCACAGGCCTCCCATGGGGTCACAGCCTCCTCTCAAGCATCCACCTGCTCCAGTGTGGGGCTCCTCCAAGGGCTGCAGGTGGATCTCTGCATCCCCCATGGCCCTCCAAGGGCTGCAGGGGCACAGCTGCCTCCCCATGGGCTGCACCAGGGGCTGCAGGGGAACCTCAGCTCTGGCACCTGGAGCACCTCCTGCCCCACCTGTGCTGACCTTGGAGTCTGCAGAGCTGTTCCTCTCACACGTTCTCACTCTGCTCTTCTCTGAGCACAGTTACATCTTAGCAATAACTTGTTCTTCCCTTCTTCTTAAATACATTATCACAGAGGTACTACCATCATTTCAAGCTGGCCCAGCCTTGACCAGCAGCATGTCTGTCTTTGGAGCTGCCAGGGAGTAGCTCTGATGGACATGGAGGAAACTTCAGCAGACGTGGAGGAAACTTCAGGAGCTTCTCACAGAAGCCACCCCTGTAGCCCTGCCCGGTACCAAAGCTTGGCCATGCCAAACCCAATACAGTGGTGTATGTGGGACTTCACTGATCTCAGAGAGGGGTGCTCTTCCACTGTAGGTGCCATGAGGCAGAAAAGATATTTAATTATTTCCTTTAGAAAATAACGTGAAAGCTGAATGATGTTTTAAATTACCAGAAGGTAGAAATAGACAAGATTAGATAAGATAGAGAAAGGAATGATCGCAGGGTGAGCCGGTGCCTGGAAAAAGAGGGGGAAATTATTCCCACACAGCTATGGCTTTGCAAAACCCATGGCCAGACTTGCTGCAGCCCAACAGGTCAGACAATGGCAGTGGCAGAGAGCAGCTGCTGGGGAGGATGCAGACAGTGTAGCAGGTGCTGCTGGAGCCACTGTGATACAGAGACAGCCTGACAAAGCCTTTGTCTCAGTAATGTGCCCCGTGGCACTGAGATGCCTGTGGAGCCTGTGTCAGCCAGAGTGTGCCTGTGCTAAGGTCAGTACTTGTTTGACAGGTCTTGATTTTGTGGTGACTTTGTTTACTCACTTGTGATGTTTGGTACGTCATCTGTTTTTTCCTCTCTTCTTTTTTTTCTGTCTTTAACATCTTAAGTCATGTTGAATGTAAACATATGCATGCTTTTCGTCTAGTATTTTAAATAGTTTGGGAGTTTGATTAGCATAGAGTTTAAGTGCCTACCCTTTATTTGACCTTCAGACAAATAGCCAGATTTCAGTCTTGTTTACCCTTACTGTAGACCCTAAATAACTCTGTCATGCAAATATGCTATATACTGCTATAAATAGCAAAATAATTTGACCAAGCTACAGGCTTCACACCCTTGCCATCTGGGCATGGGGCAGACAGATGCACAGCAGTGCAGAAGAGCCCTGTGTCTCTTTTATGCTCACAGAGCTCACAGCCCCAGCACTGGTGATGGCCACAGACACCACCGTGTCAGCGTGATGGCAGGGGCTGCAGGAGGCGAGCTGTCGAAACTGGATGGCAGCTGCTGCCTCCATTTTGCTACAGAGCTTTTTGTTTGACAATTCATGCTTTCTTTTGGCTTTAATTCTACTATGTGATGGCTCATAATTATGAACAGAAGCTCCAGTATTTTGTCTGCCATCCCAATCTTCTGCCATCCTTGTAGTCTGGCTTCTAGGACCATCCTGCCTCCATCTCCTAGTGCAGTTACGTACTTGTTATCAATACCAGCCCCTTTACTGTATTAAGTGGTGATTTTCTGATTGAGAACTGCAAGATATCTCTGACCTCATTTTCTTGCAGCTTTTAGGAGAGAAACAGGAGGCTACATTTGTGTCCTCTAAATAGTTGAAGGAGTAGGACTCGCACAACTTCACAAGCAACATCAGCAAGTTATTTCTTGCTCCGTGCCTGGGTCATGCCAGCTCCTGTCATTGTCAGAACTGATGTGCTCTACAGAACAGGGAAAGAACAGCAAGTCTCCACAAATTTGTGCTGAGATGAGGGTTTAAAGAATAAGCTCTTTCTTAAGATGTCAGAAATGCTGAAGGACAGCAGTGTCAGAAGGCAGGTGGGGAAGCAGAAAAAATCTCTGTATGTCAGAGATCAGCAGCCATAATAACACACTTTTTCAATAGAAAATACACTTGTAGATGACCTTGTTTTGTCACAGAAGTGGGTGAGGGAAGTATTTGAGAAACCCTGGGAAGCGAACTGGTGTTTGGGAACCTGTGCCTCTTGGAGGCCAGTGGTGCTTTCTCATTGACTACAGCAGCTGAAGCACCCCAGCACAGCATCAGTGCTTTTGTCTCTTTTTCTCCTTCACTAATGTAAATAAGAAGTGAGACCCAGATGATAGCAGTTATAATTGACAGCCTCTAGGTTTAGTAACAAGTTTAATAACTATAATAATTTTGTTTGTCATCTGATGCATACAGGGATTCTTTCTAAATTTCTTAATGCTTTTCAAAACAGTGACATGTCTTAACAAATAAACTTTTTTCAGTATATTAAATTCATCAGCAACCTCATTTAAAAATCTCTCACATGAACACGTATTAAATAGAGTAATTCAAGAAAAAGGATATTAAATATACAAGCAGGAGTTTATTGCTGCACACAATCAATGAAGAAACTCATTAAAGTATATTGTTACTTACTATTTTCATGGCTCAAGTTAATTAACTAGCAAAAACATTTTAAACGAAAAATCAACAGAAATTTGCTTGTTTTTCATTTAATGTTTTGTTTCGTGGTTTTTTTGCTTGTATGTGTACATGTTAAACTGCAGTTTGTGTTTAGGAATTCTAGTCCTTTGTGAAGGTTGGAAAACTACAGCATGTATCCTCTAATACTACATCCATATAGGAGGAGCAGACCTGAGCACATACATTGCTTCCACAGGCTTTGTGCCTGTTATCACAGACCTCTACCACATAATAAATGGAAGCAGAGATAGGAGGATAGTTTCACCAAAGGTTACTCACTAACCATTGTAAATGCATCCCCACAGCTTCACACACGTAGGCCCTGGATAGTGTGAAAAATCAGAGCAAACAAACTGCCAGTACAAGTGATTGCACATGTTGTTAATACAAGGAGCAGATTACACTGGAATCCTCTCTTTCTGATTTTGATAAGTCTTCTCTATCCCTCCAGATAATCCCCACCATTTTTTTTGTCTTTATTTTCCCCATTGAATAATCTTCAGTATCTGCAAGCTGAAGTCCTTTTCTCTGTTCATATAAGTGCAAATTTTTCTTGGCCTGAGTAAAGTGAACAGATTTTTTTCTGTCCAGGAGATAGAAGTGGGAAGAAAGTTAATACTTAGACTTTTAAAGGTAGCAGTGTCAGAATTTGCCACTGAACAGAAACAGAATATGACTGAGTTAAAGGAAGACATAATGCTTTTTTCCTCTGAATTTCTCACAAGTATTTTGATGGGGGTGGGAAGGAAATTCTCAAACAACTCATCCTTCTTCATTGACATGCCTTTGCAGCAATCAGAGCTGCAATCAGATGAGCTCTGACTTTCCAGGGGAAAGACTAGAAATGTTACATTTGCTTTTCTAGTAAGAAGTTATGATTCCAGGATTTCTTTATGTGCCAGATAGTGATTACTGGAACTGGCACAACCTCACATAGTTACTAGAAGAATGTTTAATAACTTCTGATATGCTGTTCTTCAAACTTGTGTTAAAGGCATTCAGATTGATTTTTGTTAGGAGAATTCGCTGCAGCCAGATGTTGCTTTCCCTGGTTTACTTTCCTCAGATTTTCCTGTTAGGTAGAAAAATAAATGCAATTTGTAATGAAAACCAATCTTCAACCTTTTCTGTATCACTGAACAGAAATTTCCTCACAAATATTTGCACATGGTATTGCTTGCTATAGAATACCTAAGAAGCAGCTACTTCTACTGCCATGTTTAGTAGAATGATGAATATTCCATCAGCCTCAAAGTGAAAATCAGGAAACCTGTGTTTTAGGCTGACTTTAAACATGTTTAAGCTTGTTCAGGTGTTTAAGAAAGCAAAGGAAGGGCATTACAATACTGTAGAACATAAATAGGTTGCAACTCCATGATACTCATACCTATTCTTGTTATGTAGGATGTCACATACTCTGGTAGTCTTCCTAAAACAATTATGAAACCTTTGTAGCAAACATATTTTGTCAGCTGATTCATTTCCATGAATGCAGACATAGCATTTTATTTCATTATAACAAACCTATTCTGTTAAAGTAACAGAAACTGTTATTCCTTCCTGATAGTTTTCTGAACTTTGCTGAGTGGGACCCGGAGTCCAGGAATGAGAGGGACTTAAGCAGACTCTGATGTGATAAATGCCTTTTTATTTGCTCCAGGTTAAATCGTGCATCTAAAACATTGGTGTAAATAGCTCTGCCAAGGTCACTTTATGGCCAGTGCCCAATAGAGATCATGTGGAAGTAGTTCAGTAGTTGGGCTGTATTTGAATTTGTTGTAATTTGGCCTTTGAAAATTTTTATGTACCTTTCCTTTCAGGCTAATAGATGTAAGAGATCTGGGTGAATGAGCAATCTTGTGTTAGATAGCTAGTGTGCTCTATAGCTGACACTTTTCCTATATAGTTACTGAATAAATTGCCAATTTTTCTGTACTAAAGGAATAAAAAAAAATAAAATAAAAAAGAAAACCCAAAACACCAACAAATTCAAAAAAGCACCAAGCCTGCCACAGACATGTCCCACTAAATAAAAGACAAATTGATCTATTTTAAATATACCTATTGTAATAGAAAGAACCAGGCGAACATCAAAACCAGAAGCAAAATTAAAAATTAATTTGATAGATCAGATACTACACATCTGTCCTTATGTGTTGATATTTTCTGCCCTATGGCTTCCAATTTACTCAAGACTCTCTTGTCCAGTTTAGTTAAAGACTGTCTTAGATAGTCTCTAAAAGACTTTGCTCTATCTAATATTTGTCTTTCTTAAGGAAAATTCCTGCACATTCAGGTATATATTACTACCAAAGGGCATATCTCAAAACCATTCACATAATCTGATATTTTAGGCATATTTTATTCTGAAGACAAATATATTTTACACTTTCAGGCAGAAACAACATTGCACATCCATATATTACTCAGTTAAATGTTACTTTGTTTACTTGTTTAGTCAGATTTTAAATACCTGCAAAACTGAAAGCGATTTTAAAAAGAAACTCATAAAATAAGGGTCAATCAACAAGTCCTAACTATGTTTCTTTCTTAGTTTTGATTTATATAAATGTAAATAAACTCTAACTGTAGCACTAACTTTACATAGTATAAATATGGATGGAGCCATTCACTTGTTGCAGAGCAGAGCAGTGCAAGTTAGTGTAGCTGGAAAATACTCAAAAAAATCTAATTGAGAAAAGACTAAAATAAAACTCACAAAGAAGAATGTGAGCATTATGTGTAAGTGCACAACAGATGATTGAAATAACTTTTAGCTACAGTGATCATCACAAAATGTCATTATTTTCAGATTCCTCCTCTATTATGGCAATTCTGATATAATAACTGTATTTGATACAGAATGGTGATCTTTTAATGCTGTTCTTCAAATGACTAATGTCTGAATATACTATTGCAAAAACTCATTTAAGTTGCTAAATTGAGTATAATCTTATCTGCAGAGAGCTAAACCAAAATATTTTGTGGGTTTTAAAAAAGAGGCTTATCACTAAGTCATTAAAATTCTCTCTTAGAAACAGATAATTTAAAATTAATATTTTTAGGTTTTCCTATTTGTATTATGCAGACAAGACAAGTTCTCTAGAAGAGTGCATATCTATAATAACATACAAATCATCTGGAAGTATTTTCATATATGGGTATTTTTCTCTATATATGCATATGTATATGTACACATAAACATATATATATGTTTTATTGTTTGATGTTATCAAGCTTTTAAATAGCACTACATTCTCAGCCTAGAGGAATCACATGTAATATTGAATACTTTAACCAAACATAATTGCTACCAAATGTCCTCATGCCAAATTGGCATCAATCAGTACAACAGTGTAATCATGTGTAGTTAATCATAGGCAGAAAATGCTAAAAGAGTGAAGGAAAATCTCTTCCTTATGCATTTCATTATCTGAAAGCTTAAGTGGACATTAAGTGATGCAGGGTAATAGCACAAAACATCATTATCATATTATTATATTCAGGCTTGATTGACACTGAAAAAGCTGAATTTGTCTGATAAGAAATGCATATTGTTAAATTTAATGTTCTAAAATAATTATATTATCCATCATATAGAATTCAATCTTTTATTCCTGGAAATGAAAAAAAGCCAAAGAACAGCCTGTTATAGGATGGTTCATACAACTGAAAACCCCTCTTTTTAGTGGTATAATGACAGAAAGAAAAATCTGTGGATGTGATCCAGATGGAAGCCATTGCAATGAAATTTTCATTTTGAAAGGCGATGTGTTTGAGATCCATTTTCCTTTCACCCTTTAACCTTGAAAAATCCGCAGCACAGCTGTACACAGTGTATAAAATGAAAGAGCATACCTGGGCAAAAAATGTGTGCTATCATGAAAGCTTTATTAGACATTTCTGTGGAGCTGAACTGTCCTAGAACTCAACCCTATATTTAATTTCAAATTAGGAAGTGGTGAACTGGTTTGTTACTGCATCTTCTTGGTCTGTGCCAGATGAATGTGAAAGATATAAACTGTAATTTTATATCAGACTTTGCACCTGTGTTAAAGTGAGAAATACTGATAATGTTAGATGCTTTATATCATACTTTTATTTCAAAAATCTATGTAATCACATCAGTGTCTTAAATGGATGAGCATTTTCCTGTAACACACATCTGGTGTAGTGAGTGTTGCAGTACTCTGCTGTCTTAATGCAGGAAATTCATTATCCTACATCTGCTTTAGAAGGCAGGTTGTAATATCTCTGGTGACAACTAGATTCCAGAGTTTTCACTGGAGCAAGTACTGTATTTTCCCCATCAGCACTCAGGGCTGAATAGCAAACTATTCAAATCACAGAGAGAAATAACCAAAGATGATGAACTCCAAAAATACCGGTTTTGTAGATAATAAGATAATCTCCACAATGAGAAACAAAACCATTGCCATTAGGAGACAAAAAAGAATCTAATCTTTCTCACAGGTTAGTGTGAAAATCATGTTCTAACACTCCTCCTGTCCTAGTTATAGTAGTCTGTAGGCTCAGATCATTGGCATTATGCTAAGATAAAAGCTATCTGTTGAACTTTATACAGAAAACATTGCACATATTTCTTCTTTTCTAGTTTTAAACCCTGACATTTTCCCGTAAAGCAGGATTTTAGCCCTTAGTTACTATAAAACAATTTTGCATTAATAAAACCACAAACTATTTGGCAGCACAGAGGATCAATAGAAATATTTATGTGTCAACTGGCATAGTAGAAATATTTACAGTTAGAATACATTTCATTTAGGGAATGACAAAACAAAATCAAAGGATTTTGTTCCCAGGAAACAAACTGCATAATTCAGTGCTGAACTTTTTTTATTGTTTGGTTTTTAAATTAAATGCATTCATTAAGCATATAAATCACTTAGGCTTTCTTAGATTTTGTATGCCATCAAACCAAATTGTTCATGAACCTGCCTCAATATCATTCAAAAATGTAAAAAGGAAAAGGTAAAAATAAGTTCCAATTTAAAGTCTTGCCTTTAATTGCAGACAGACCTACTGGTCTGTGAAAATCTTTCTTTGGCTGCCAGTGGTGTATGCCAAGTACCACTTTCAAAAAAATTGTATTCTCCTAACATGACTCATCAACATTTCTGCATTTGAAATGGCCATTTGAACCAGAAAAAAAAAATTAAAAAAAAACCTAAAAAAAAAAATAAACCAAAAAAAACACAAGAGTTTTCCTTTTATTAGTGTAGTTTGGAAATACATTCTTCACTGAATCAAAAAGTTTAATACTTTGTTGACTTATGACTTTGTTTAGAAACAGGAAAAGGAAACATGTACCGGGTTGAAAAATGCAAATGAATTTTCACAGCAATGAGCCCTAATCATTTGCAAAATCTGTGATTGTGAATACAAGATGCATACAAGTACAGGTACACACAATTGCATGTGGAACAAGCAGATTTACAATTCTGTGCAAAAAGTCTTTGGTGTTTCCAGTCTTTTGTGGCTGCGTGACCATGTGCTTTCAAAATATCACTGTAAATGTGGTCTGCCTTAACAAAACACAGCATGGCAATAAACCCTAGCAAGTCTTACCTGGGCATTTTCTAATGTGATGATCTGAAACCTGCAAGGCAAGAAAATCTTATACCTAAAAGAAGGAGAGCTACTCTGAAGATTAAATTGAATCTTAAAGGAGGTATGATTCTGTGAATGCAAATTAATTTACATTTGATGGAGAGTGTGATGTCAGCTGAACAGACTCTTTTTCAAAATTACTTCAGGCCACATTTTGGGAATGTGTAATTCAGCATAAGAAATGAGTCGTTCAGCAGCAGAATTTTGTATGGGTTCCTAAGACGAACCTAAAACTTGCTTTTAAGCCATTAAATTATTTATAATATAGGAGTTCCTTTCTTAGAATAAGAATGTGGTTGAAGCTGGATCTCCAGAGGCCATCTTGTTCAACCTCCTCCAGGTATCCCAGACTGTGTCCGGACAGCTCTTGAATATCTCCAAAGATGGAGACTCCACAATATCTCTGGGCAACCTGTGCCACTGTTTAGAATCCTCACAGAAGAAAAAAAAAAATTAGAAGATTGCATGATCAGATTGAATTTTATATGTTTAAATTTACAGCTGTTTCCTCTTGTCCTATCAGTGGGCACTACTGAGTAGGGTTTGGCTTCCTCTTCTTCATTTCCTCCATTCCTATACTTTTACACATTGATGAGATCCCCCTAGGCCTTCTGCTCTGCAGGCTGAACAGCCCCAACTCTCAGAGCCTGACCTCACGTGAAAGATGCCTCAGTCCCTTAATCATCTCAGTGGCTCTCTAGGCACACTCCAGTAACTCCATGTCTTTCTACTTGGAAGTTTAGCACTGGGCACAGCCAGTTCTGGCCTCACCAGTGCTGAGCAGACAGGAATAATCCCCTCCCTGTGCTCCTGGCAGCGCTTTCCTCGTGCAGTCCAAGATGCCATTGTCCAAGGGCACATTGCTGGTACCTGATGACCTTGTGGTCAACCAGAACCCCAAAGTTCTTCTCTGCAAAGCTTCAGGAAACTGCTTTGGGGAGACTGAGCCTCCAGCAGGTGCTGGTCCTACATTATTCCTCTCCAGGCATAGGGCTTTGCAATTTTTTCTAAATTCATGAGATTCCTCTTTGCCCGTTTCTCAGTATAGCATCTGAGATCTCTGAATGGTGGCACAACCCTCGGGTGTATCAGCCACTGTTCCCCATTCTGTCGCCTGTGAACTTGCTGAGGGGGTGCTCTGCTCTGTCATCCACTCATGAGTAGAGTTGGACCCAGCACAGACCCCTGGAGCACAGCACTGGTGACTTGCCTTCTCTGAACTTTGGGCCACTGATCACAACACCTGGGCCCACTCCTGGAGCCTTGAAAATACAAGTTCATATGCTCATATCTTTCTAAAAATTATTTTCTACTTAAAAATACTCATCAGTGCTTGATTATCTGGTGTCTTAATGAGGTTATGGGAGTTTTCTTGGTGATGTGTAGAAATTCTCTTTTCCAAATCTTCAAACTTGTGGCCCTGATGCGAATTTAAAAAAAGTGTTAGTAGGAGTTAATTAGAAAGAAACAAATTATTTTTTCCAAAACCAGAAAACAAAATTATAATTCTACTAACTGTAAATTATGTTTGGGGAAATAGAAAATTCTGAAATTACATGATGCCAGGAAACGCAATGGGATACAGAAGACATACTCTAATTAGTCACTCTTGAGTCTCCCACCAGTCCCTGAGCTCTGATCAGATGTTTTGGTTTAAAAAAAGATACAAGAAAAAGGCAACATTTTCACATGACTATGTTGACTGTATGAAACTGAGTTGATGGTGCATGGCATTGCATTCTGTAGCACATACAGCCTTTTGCCTTGTTCTGGATATTTTAACTTGGTGCTGGGAAATGGCTCTAGAAAGGTGAAGGTAAGATTGTTTTGCCAATAAAACAAAACCTGGAGAAATGTGAAGTGCTCCTGGCTTATGCAGAGCACCTGTCAGTGTTTGAAAACATACTGGATAGATTTCTATGGTGTGTCTTTAACTTCTTTATATCTAGGTTTATGCTTAAATGTTCTACAAACATTCTCCCAGACACTTGATCTCTGAAATCAAACCATCTGAAGGCTATCAGAGAGGTGAAGTTTCCACTTAAAATGAAAAGACTTGGTGCACTTCTCAGACCATTGCAAAAATGTGGCATTTGTAAGGCTGAGCTTATAATAAGAAAGGCTTGTTTGGCGGTTTCCAAGTATTGAAGAAACTCTGGGCTATGCTCAGTAAGAGAGGAAGACTAAATTACTGGTCAGTAATATGTATTATGGTATTTAAAAAAGGTTCTTCTAACAGCCCTCTCAGCTTACTCTTGCTTCAAAATCTTTTTCCATAAGGACACGGATCATAGTTCTTACTATACTTAAGGTGCATAGAAGACATTCAAGGACAGCAGATTATTTCAGCAGAGAATCTGCTGAATCTCCAGAGAAAAGGTAGAACCACTTGAAATTAAATGAATTAAAGTTTTGCTTTTGTTTTGCACCTTTCTACAGAAGGAAGTAAAGGATTGGGATTGGCTTGCTTTTGTAGTTCTTGAGATTGAAGAATCCTGGGACAAAGCTCACCAAATATTTCAAAATAGAAATAAATTCACAGTCATGCAGTTAGCATGAACATGGTGATGGTGATTGTCCAGAGAGCATTTTTTGGAAATTGGTGTCAAATTCTTCCTTCAGCAGAGATTAAAAAAAGGATGCTCAAAGGCAAGAGTACAGGCTAGAAGTGTCTGATATCTGTCTTCTCATTGTTATTGTGTGTAGAAAAATAAAGCTAATGGTTTATATGCTAGTGAACAGACCTACAGGGGCAGACTTGAGAGCGGTTAAAATTTCCCAGTGATTTCCCTGAAACCACCAAGTTGAGTGATGAAAAATCTCTGGGTTTTTAACAGCAATATCAGGTCTGTTAATTCTCAGCATGCCTTAGTGAGGCTCTGGCATGATAGCAGGAAAGCTTGGACATCAAAATTTCAGGTTAATACATAAATTTTCAATCGAGGTTATTTATAGAAGGTTTAAGGAATCCAGGAGAATCATGAGGTTTTTATCTAAAACACTTAGCCCGATTGGTAATGAGTATAAATAGCTGTGGTTTATTGAGACCTGCCCAGCAGAGAGCTGGACTGGAGGCTTTAATCTCATAAACCCCAGGTCTGAAAAGATTAAGTTCAATAAAATAATCTACCTGTGCTGCTAAGTAGGATTAGTTGCAGCTACTGGAAACTGAGAATATTCAGCACCTAGAAGTCATATGTGTTTGACTTGGCTCACTATGCTGAATATAAATGCATAATGAGACATTGATATCCAGTGCCTCTCCAGATTAATCATTAAAACACATGGCAAGCACTTTAAATTAAATACATTTTGGTTTAATTAAATACATTTCAGTTAAAATAATTGATCATTTGAATTACAAAAAAAAAAAAAAATAAGTTAGGCTCGGTTCATTCCATTTATAGCACTCTTTCCTTCAAAAAAACAAGTGATGCAGTTGTTGTTATTTCTTTAGTGTCCCCTCATATTTTCTTTGATGAGGTGAATTATTATATTGAAAGACAAGGTATTTAGTTGTTCTAAACTTAAAACATTTATTTAAATTTAGAACATTTTTCCTGAATTGAATAGAAAACCATAAGGAATGTCTAGCACAGATTTCCACCGTGCTTCTAAAATTGATAATGTAGAACTGGATTAATTATGGTTAAGTAGTAATTTGGAACTAATAGGTTCACAATCACTTGTATTCAGTTCCACATAATTCCACTGTAAGTCTATATAATACAATTTTTTGGTTGGAAAATATGCAAAGTAAGGTAACAGATTTTTACATATATTTTGATGTTATGATAGCTCACCGCAGATTTTCTGGCAGTATAGAAGACTGGTAAGGAATCATCCTTTGGGTAAAATTTTTTGCATTCACGTCACAACTGAGGCTTATTAGCACTACCTATTATTTTTAGATAAAAAATAAATGAAGTCACATTTTTAGCTATATGTATCTCTACAATTTTTCACCTGCCCCAGCTTTTAGTCACAGAAAAGCGCTAAAATCAGTGGGGTCTTTATTCATTGTCAAGAATACAGGGTTGATTTCAAACCCCAGTTGTGATTCTGCGGTGAAATCGGGTGAGACTTGAGCTCACACAGTGGGGTTCTGGGTGCCTGGTTTGGGTGTGTTTGTGGGGTTTGTATGAGTGGGTAACTGCCCTGAAGCCCTGAACACAGTGGAGTCAGTGGCACTCACCTGGGCTCTGAACAAACATTACATATTTGTGCTGAATGGGAAATCTGCTTGGAAAATTCAGTGTATGTGGCACTTGGTTAACAGCTGCTGGCATCCACTTTCCAGATGGAATTGTGAGTCCCTTTAAGGTGGCACTGAGCTCAGCAAAGTTCTTTAGGGCATAGGAGTTATGCTTACTCATAAAGCACCTCCTCAATATGCCCTTGTATTTTAAGGTTAAAAAAGAAAAGGTGAGACTTTAAGTTTCATTGCTTAATTATTCAACTGTATTTTTACTATCCCAATTAAGACTGTGACTTTAGGAAAGGAAATTCATGGCCAGGATAATGTTAGCCATATTACTAATGCATAGTGCTGACTTAATAACCAGTCATCAATATATGCTGTATTTTAAATACCTGTACTTGCTTTCACTCATATTTAATAAAAAATTACAGAAACGTCTTGCTTTAGCTATTTAGGAAAGACTGAAGAACATAGTTCTAATATAAACGAGTGATTAACGTCTTAGAAAAATTTCTGTGAGGATTCCTCTCCTTTCACCCAGTCATCATGTGTGCATTTTCTACTATAAAAAAAAGAAAAAAAAAATTCATCTCTTAGTTATATGCTAATGAATCTAGTATGTAGAAAATATTATAGTTAAGTCTGACTTCTTTTTATGGCATTTACATCTCTCAATATGCCTGTGGTTTTCTTCTTGAGAGTAGAGTTTGCATCTGTGCCCAGAGAATATCATTAGGGTTACCTGATGCAGGAATATATCATATTCGGAGCAACTAGAGTGAATGCAAAAGCTGGAATGAAATACAGACCATCACGTACTAAATGGAATATCTTGCTATAAATGCAAGAAGTTTAGAAGTTGTTTTTCTGCTTTTGGATGCTGTTTATAAATAGATTTTTTTTTTTACCTGTAAGTTTTCTGGCAGCATTCCACATGACAGCCTGCATCTCTTCCTCTGCTTTACTGCCACTTCTTGGATTTATAGTTGGGCTTGATCTTCAGCTGTTTCTGTTCAGATGTTTTCAGTGAGTGGGTCCTTCAGCCAGGGAACTTATTTCTCCTTGAACCTGTAGAGTTTGTATTTGATCTGAAGCTGGTCTTCTTGTGCAGCTACCTGGGAAGGGATAGGGTAGACACAGCAGTCATGAAGAAATATAAGAAGCAAAATTACTTTTTGCTACCCAGTAAGAAGCAGGAATTAGATGATACTCTGTTAACAGAAAAAAAAAATAAAAAAGGTGATAATTCTGTTAAAATACCTGTTAAAATACATAAATATCCTGGTGGATAAACCTTTTTAAAGGGTTTATGCAATAGCAAAATAAAATATATTCAACTTTAATATAGAACTGATTACATTTTTATCATGCTCTATAAATATTGTTTAGCTTGAAACTCTGACAGTGTTTTCACCTAGATCTGGCTGCATTAATTACTTACTCAATTTTATATATTTTATTCCTAATCTTTCATATACCATGTATTTCATGGAGAGCAGACAGACACTTGGGAATGAGTATATCTGTAGTTGGTACATGGTCTAATCTTTCCTTTGTGAATTATTTTCTACTTCTTGTTATTTCCTTAATAATCTTGTATTACTTGTTATTTCATTATTAATCTCCCCTTCAAATATCATTCTGAAAAATAACCAAACTTACAACATCTTACACCTGATGGATATCTTTCTAATGGAATTATTAAATCAGCTATTTTAAACCTATGTATTTGTTGCTAATTTTTTGAGCTTGCCATTTGCTTTCGTTTTCCACTGTCATGATTTCAGCTTTTCTATTTTGATATGTTTCTTTTTATTTCACTTTTTTTTATTTATTTATATATTTCTACTCTTTCTCACATGAAGTTAGGCATAAACTTCAGAAAGGTAAATGTATGCTATTATAATATTTTTCGTTTCTGTGACAGTTCAGACAGTGACCCTGGAATTCAATAGCAGCATTCTTTTACTGTCTTTTCCTCATGCTTATTGAGTTTAGTATGGAGAGCATACCTGCTTGCTCTCCTGTGATTGTCCTCTGTACCATTACACTGGCTATCCATAAATCTATCTGTAATGAAACTAATTTAGATTATAGCAGTTCAAACCAAGCAGATTGAAAATACCTTTGATTCCAGCAGTGAAAATTGTTCTTGTATTTTTATGATGCTATTACAGACCATCTTCCCAGCATGAATCTTTTTTTTTTTTTTTCCCTTATATGCAAAACCATCTTGGCGCTGGATGGGATGTGCTATGCTGTTTAGTTTGGGTTAGTCAGATGGCTGTGTAAGAAGAGTGCATGAGAAATAGAAATACTGTGTTTTCTGTTTCAACCTCTGGCCAGGCACTGGGTAGGAAAATGCCCAGGCACTGCTGCTGCCTTCCAAAGCCCTCATGGCAGCCTGAGGTTCCCAGAAGGAGTTTCTGTCTCCATCCTTTCTTTTGCTGTTGTTCCAGCTTTGCCACCAGTTTGTCCTCTGCCAAGCAGCTGTGCCAGGCAGCGATGGTTCTGGTGCAGTGCCATCAGCAGTGGAGACAATGCTGCTCCAGTCCTTGTTTATTCAAAGCCAACAAAAAAAACTTCATAGACACAGATTATGGCTAAACTGGATGATCAAAGAGATATTCAGGGCCCTGCATGCAGCAGAATCTAGAACTCAGCGGAACCTGGGTTAGTCTGGAGCAATCAGTTTTCTATAAAAATTGGAGGACCAAACACACAGGCCATGTTACCATTCCCACAGCTCCTCTGCCAAGAGAGTGCTGATATAAAGAATCACCTTTCTGCCAGATTCTGCTCCCAGGATGTTACAGTTGGGTCTGTGGTAAGTGAAATTTAAGATCTTCTTTATCTCTTGACTTAAGGTTATTAATAGATTTCAGTATTCAGCTAGCAGAATTATTAAGATATTTCTGCTCTGCATCTGTAAAATAGACTTGGTGCTTACCAAGACAGTGCTTACTCCAAGGACAGATCATGGTATCATAATACTCTATTGCAATAAGTAAAAATACCCCTAAAATTGATTTAAAAACTAGTTCCTTGTCATGAATCAAGTTCCATTCCAATATATTATATGCTATCAACCTATAGAGATTATCACCTAATGGGATTTTTTAAAGTTCTGAAATGATCCAGAAGCTGTAAAAGAAAGGGCACTCCACAGACCTGTAGTAAGATACTTGCCCAGACTTCTAGTTCTTGGTTGCCCTTTCTAGTCGCCTCAGGTCAAGCAGCATGTTTTGTTTACTGTGCTACATGGGGCTGAGGGAGCGTGGCTGTAGCCAGGCTGGACAAGACAGGCACACTAAACAAGAGTAAACACCTCTGAATTTTGTTGGCTACTGTTGCCATCCCTGTTATCCTTGACTAGGGAGCTGCAAACCTACGGCAGTGGGTTAGCAGGAGGCAGTGGGTTAGCAGGAGGCAGTGGGTTAGCAGGAGGCAGTGGGTTAGCAGGAGGCAGTGGGTTAGCAGGAGGCAATCTGGGTCTCACCTGGCGTAGCAGAAATAAAAACAAAAAACTTGCATATGTACTGTGTATAGCTTGCTGCTTGTGCTGGCTTCAATGTAAATGATAGCAGACAGTTACTCCAGCCTTAAGAGCAGTTAATGATCTCATTAGTTGCAGAGTTTCAGCAAACAGCTGGAGAACTGTGGCAGTCCTACTCCTCTCCCTGCCTCCTTTGAAGCAGCTGGGTTTTCCTGGAGGAAGACCAGCCATATCACATCCCTTCCAAGAAGCCAGTGTAAACATCCAGTGGGAATCAGTAACACTTTCTTTAAGATCAGGTGGCTGCACCACCCTTCCCATAGCCTGCTATATGTCCTCTGTTCTCATTACCAATTCCCTTATAAGTCTCTTTCAATCAACAGCTGTAAATAAACACAAGTCTCTGGCAGCCAGAGCTTACTTGGAATTAAATTCAGGGATAGGGAGCTGTCAGCTAACCAACTTCTGTGGCAGCATAGCTGTCATTCGAATGAATTACAGACCAGAGTATCCATTTGTATGGGGCCTGTGAGCAAGAGGAGTGGAACAAATTGGGCTAAACAGCTGAAATTTAATACAGGCTTCTGCAAGTTCTTCAAAAGCCATTCACCCATCTTCAGTGTGATTATTTTGTGTGGTTAACAGCATTTCCATATAAACTGCAATAATCTTCTGTTGAAAGGTCTCTTTAGTATGAAAAACAAAATTTAAATTGATTATACAATTAGCTGAGACTTATTTAGCTCTGTTCTGTCAAAGACTAAAATATCTGAGTCAAAGTTTCTTAGCACTTTGCCTATGTATAATTTCCACCCTGGGATTGGCAGCTTCTCTTCAGATGCCGAGGAGCAAACACCCCCCTCCCTTCCACACTGCTTGTAGAGAATGGTGCCCCATGCTGATGATGCCAGGCAGATTTAATTGTGCATGCTCAAAGAGAAAAATGACATCCACGCTTGGGTGAGTGCTCTCTGTGGCAAGCTGACAAATCCCCCAGCTGCCAACTAACCTCCAAGGCAAGTGTACGTGGCTCTAGCTTATGTCTGCTTGCTTTCTGCGCATAGGCATTTAGAAGCTGAAACTCATATTGGCTGCAACACATTCAAACTGCTACTGAAAGAATTGTGTGGTCTGTTTTATGTGTTTCAGTCTGTAAGGGTGATCTACACAATTAAGGTTTATTTTTCAGACTGACTGTAAGCAGGTAAAGACAGCACCTTTTGCATATGGGGCAAGTGAAAATGCGTAATGTTTATGGCTGTGGATCTGGCTATATGGATTACTGAGCCCATCCTTGGGCTCAGATGGATTATATTTATATTTTTATATATTTATTGGGGTCTGCTAGAGAACTGCATGCATACAAAATGGCCTTACTTGAGTGCCAATGTATATGGGCAAATGCAAAGAGGCATGTCTTGCTAATGCAGTACTAGAGTCATTTTGGCAGCAGCTTTGTTACTTGTGGTGCACTGCAGGCTGTCCATCTAAACCCATCATTACCTGGCACCTATGCTCTGGTATGATAACCAGAGCAATCTGTGAATGGGCAAAGGGCCATCCTAACAGATGGCTTTGACTGCAGGTAACCAGGAAACTGTGCATATACATTGAACATGGGTTCAGAGAGTGTGGGTGTTATCTGGGAGCATCAAAACAGCTGTGGGGTTTGAGGTTCTCCATGTACTGTTGGGAACATATGCCATACCCATCAGACACCCAGGGAGGATGGGTAGAGCCAGTTCCCACAGTTCTGATGAACTTTGTAGGGGTTGCTTGGTTGGGCATGGGCTCAGCTACAGACAAATCTCATGTTTTGCAATGGACTTCAGATTAGTATTAGAAAGACACAGCATGAAGCTTAAGGATGCAGTTCATAGAATCATAGAATGGCTTGGGTTGGAAGGGACCGTAAGATCACCTAATTCCAATCACCTCCCACTAGACAGGTTGTTCAGAGCCCCATCCAACCTGGCCTTGAACACTGCCAGGGATGGGTCATCCACAACATCTCTGGGCAGCCTGTCCCATTGCCTCACCACCAACACTGTAAAGAATTTTTTTGTAATGTCTAATCTAAACCTACTCTTTCAGTTTGAAAGTAGTCCTGTGACTTTGTGCCCTTTTAAGAAGTCCCTCCATCTTTGTCACATGCTCCCCTCAAGTATTGGAATGACACAATTAGATCACCTCGAAGTCTTCTTTTTACCAGGCTGAACTATCACAGCTCTCAGCCTTTCCTCATAGCAGAGGTGCTCCAGCCCTCTGATCATCTTGTTATTCATCCTCTGGGCTCACTCCAGCAGCTCCATGGCCTTCCTGTGCTGGGTCCCCAGAGATGGATGCAGGAGTGCAGGTGGAGTCTCACCAGAGCACAGAAGGTCAGAATTCCTTCCCTCACTCTGCTGACCACTCTGCTTTTGGTTCAGCCCAGGATACATTTGGCTTTCTGGGCTGCAAGTGGACATTACCAGGCCAGCCTCTCATCCACCAGCACCACCAGGTCCTTCCCATCAGGCCTGCTCTCAATCTTCATTCCCCCAGCCTGGATTGATACCAGGGATTGCCCTGACTCAGGTGTAGCAATTAATTTACATGCCCACCTCAGGCACAGTCTCACCCAAATTTTAGGGTGGAGAGGGCTGTCCAATTTACCTGGCACAATTGTTCTAAGCTGCCTAACCTGACAATGATAAATATTATTGATCTGTGCTGGAAGAAGTTCAATATGTTTATATTTGAGTGCACTGCAGACTTAGAACAGGATTTTAAAATGTTAAGAAGTAACAGGAAATGCCAAGTGTCTCTTCTCAACTCAGGATTTAGTTTGTCAAGTACTTCAATTACTGAGCAGCCAGTACTATACTTTTTTCTAAAAGCCTGATATTAAAGCACTCAACTAAAAAGTGGAAATTCCAGGGTTCTTGTCCTCTTCAGTGCACTGAACTGCAGATCCTGACCCCATGAGTCCAGATAAGTGGCTCTCACTAGGCTCTGAAGCTGAAGTATAGCACAGTTTACCATTGTAGGGACACAGAGAATACAAAGAAGTGGGGAGTCTCCAGGAACTCCTCATCACGAGTTATTTTCACAGTGCTTTTTAGTGCTTCCCCATATACAGAAGAGGGCATGTGGACAGTGTCTCTTTTCGTGTCTAAAATTAGACTGTATCTAAAACCAAACAAAACAAAAGGACTATATTTCCATCACCTAGCTCCACCTAAAATTGACTGGATCGTCTGTGTCCCATTTTCTGGCTGTGAGTTTTCTGAAGCATGTACTCCATGGAAATTATAGCCTAATTGGAATTTAAGCTGCCTGAAAATAGCCCCAAGGCAGCACCAGCAGAATTTAGGGGAGATTGTCTAGCTTCAGTGAATCTGTGCAAATACACACGTCCCTGGAATTCTTTGGCTGATGTGAGGAGCTGGGCAGGGTGCAGAAATGCTACAGGAGTCCAAATCCATCTCCTGTTCCCTTTCTGCTGCCTGAGCACAGGAAGAGAGTGTGGCAGGATGGGCAAATATATGTCTGGGAGTGTGATGCTCTATGCTGACAACACAGAGCTTCAGAGGATATTGCATGCATGGCAGTGAAAGAGTGTGCCTTATTCATGCTTCAAAATTGTCAGTGTGAAATATTGTGATTATCATTTTAGATTTGACATGTATAACTCATGCATTCTTGAGGTAGTTTGAATGTAACCTAAATTACTCTTCCCCTATCTGGTAAGAATGAAATTCAGCTGTCACAGATAAGAGTAATGATATTTATTAATAGAATTATAATAGAACTTAAATGGGAAGAGTACATCAGGAGAGGAGATCACAGTCCTTTAGGGACTGATTCATCCTTGACTTCTATGAGCCTTTGTTATGCTAATGATAGATACATATTCCCCAATTTCTTTTGGTCTTTCTGTGCCTTACCCTTTGATTTCTTTATTAACTCTCTTCCCTTGTCACTACATATTCTTGTTAATTCAGATCAGGTTTTGCAACTTGCATCATACTTTGCTTTTTTTTCTATCAACATGGTTTACTTAGTTCCCTAGAAGCTTATGTGTTTTCCCCTCTTTGCTGCACCTCCTTTCAGTGCTTCCAGAAGGGCCTGTGGGTGAGCTGGCACCAGCAGGACTCTTAATTTCCTGTGGAAAACCTGTACATGGGTTTCCTTTATTCATACAACAGTCAAGGCAACCAACCTTATTAATCACTCCAAACCTTCATTAATAATGATGTTTTCTGGACTTCTTAATGTTTTATCTAAGGATGTAATTTGGTATTTTAGGCATTTGCATAAACATGGCAATTTATGTTGGCCCTGGGCCTATGATTTTGCTGATGTTGAAAATCCTTCACATTTCTAAAGTCAAGATGTGGGTTTAGGTGAATAGTTGTGGGCATGGGTGGTTAGTTCACAGTTAGTAAACACTGACCATCATGATACAAGTCAATTGCCTCCTTATCAGCAGTAAATACAAAAGCTGTTTATAGATAGTAATGTCTTTAAGGATATAAACAAGAGCAAAATATATAGGTCAATGTAGATTATCAGCTGTAAGTGTTGGTATAAGACTATTAGAAAGCTTTAAGAAAAGCTATGAAGTACAGGACATTTTATGTGAGCTTATTTTAACATATAAAGGAGGTTGCTTTGGGGGTTTTTTTCCCTGAAACAAAATATACTACTGTAGTGTGTAGCTACTTCCTTGTACTTTGTCTAGTATAGGTATGCCTTAAAACATCACATACTCTTTCTTGGGACTAGGCATATATGAAACATCAGCAGCATAATTTTGCTCATGTGCTGGACTCTGAACTCAGATGCAATTAAATATTCATCAGGATAGATACCCTGACTCTAGCTATACTTGTAGCAGCTATGAAAGATTAATTCAGTGTTACGTTTCTGTTTAAAAGAAGAGGCAAAATTAGAATTTCTGCTGAAAATTTCAGTTTTCGAGTTTAGAAATGATGAACATTGCTATGTTTTCTAAGGCACCTGTAAAATAAATTATATGTATAGAGTTATATTTTTAATAAAATCATTCACTTTTAAGAAACCTGTCCCAGCATTTTCCTTTGGGAGTACTTTGCTGTGTTTACCTTGTCATTTCAAAATATAGTTTCTTAACTGAATGTGCAGCAAATAACCTGCACATTAAAACTAAGGGCATTGCATAACAGAATGGTGAAGTTTTGCAGATTTTGTTGTATATTATAAATGTGATTTGTATATTCTGTTTTGTCAATAATAAGATTTTAAATTATATTTTTACCTGCGGGAGTAATAGTTTCTTTGAGGCAATTTCTAGTAGAATTCATTTATACAGCAATATTCCAAAAGAGAGGGGTTAAAACAGCAACACAGAAATTCCAATTTCTGTCCCTTGCAGGTCCTTCCCCCCTCTACATTTTCCTCTTACAAAATGTACCTACATTAATGAAGTTTGTTCTCAGTACCAGTGTGGAATCTGGAGGGTAAACTCAATCAGCAAGTTTGAAGTCCTAATCCTTGCAAAGCCAGTATGAATATCAGATGATATCAAGAGGGCACAGTAGATGATACCTGGTCCAACAATTGCTGTAAATGTGATCTCACTGATTCTGTATTTCCCTCTGTATTTTACAGAGCACATTGATTTAGAAGATGTCTTTGGTTTATAACTATCAGTGTTAGAAGGACAGAAAAATGTGAAAAAATATTTGGGCATGGTGTGAAATGAAAGCCATTATCTATTTTGTTATCAAATTAGGGATTTGCTGAATAAAATAGATTATTTTATTTTAAATTATGATTGTGCTGCAATTATCACACATTAGGTTGTATAAATAGGGTTCTTTTCTGAATTTCAGTAATAGATTTTTCTCCAGCTACTCTCTCTAGAATTTAGAAAGAAAATTATGACCAGGCCTACACTCCTAGAACACAGAAGGATCAGGATCATATATTTAAACAGCTTTCTTGGACCTCCTCAGGTGGGAGAAGCAACAAGCAAGGCCTCAGTTCCAGCTCACCATTCACTTGGTCTTCCACTTGGCTGAAAGAGGTGTCACTTGTAGTGCATTTTCAGGTCCTTGCATAACAGTCAATGGCAGTTGCCTGTGGAGGGATGGAAGGACAAAAGAGCTGAAATTCAATACTCCTTTCTGTTTTGGCACAATAATTAGCTGTCACACAGCTGTGCTGCCAGTGAGCTAGCTGCTGCAACGGACTTTCAGTAGAGCGATCAACCTGTAAAAAGCTGGATAAAATGTAAGGAAGCTAAAAAAAAGGAATTTCTGACAAAGGAATTTGGACTAACATAAAGTAAGCAAACGTGTCCATTATTATGTATTATAGTAGATGAGACACTCTATAGACAGAAAAGATGAGCTTCAGGTTCACAAGCCCTGGTCCTCGTGGGGGACATCAACATCCCCAAGATCTGTTGGAGGGGCAACACAGCAGGACAAGAGCATTCTTGGAGTACATTGAGGATAACTTCCTTCTCCTGGTGCTAGAGAAGCCATTGGGGCAATGCTCTATGCTGGACTTTGTTCTCACCAGCAGGGAGGGGCTGGTGGGGAAGTGAAGCTCAAGGCTAGCCTGGGCTGCAGTGACCATGAAATGATGAAGTTCAAGAGTCTTAGGGCAGGGAGGAGAGTGCACAGCGAGGTCTGGCCTGAACTTGAGGAGGGCAGACTTTGGTTTCTACAGGGAACTGCTTGGTGGAGTGCAGTAGGATAGAGCCCTGGAAGGAAGAGGGACCCAAGAGACATAGTTAATATTCAAGGATTACCTCACCCAGTCATGAATTCCAATGAAGAGGAAGTCAACACGGTGTCTATGTCAGGGGGCTTCGAATTAGATCTTTAAGGTCCCTTCCAACCCAAACTCTTTTATGAGTCTGTGATTCTATTTTATATCAGTGAGAAAAGGGAGTTCATCTGGTGTTCTGTTAACTGAGCCAACAGAAATTGCAGTGCTGAAGTCGATACCTTGTTGACTTAAAATGGGACTGTTTTATTTCATTTAATAATTTTTTATAGTAAACATAGCTTTGTTACTTGACTCTTTTCAGGATATACAAAATAAGTGAATGCTACTTTCTGTGATGCTAATTGGTGTTGAATTAAATCATCCAGTCATGCTAATGTTCAAAATAAGGTAGAATATGTGTTTTAAGTGCATAAAGATCACCAGGGAAGTTTGGCAAAAAAATAAATTAATAAAATACACTTTTTTTTGGTCTAATTACAAGTAATTTGAAATTAGTACCTTTTGTATGCAAAAGTCCATCTGCATTTTGCATAAAGATACATTTTTCTATGTTTATGCCTTTTGTGGGTTTTTTTGCATGTTCATGCTCTTTATGATCCTTTTCACTACCCATACATATACATTTTTCTGTCCATGTATTATAGGTAGTTGTCCACTCCCACTTGTACAATTTTTTAACATACCAGTGATAATGCAGAACAATTCAGCAAAATACAATCCACAGAATTTCTGGTTTGGGTGGCTTGCCAGCTCAGCCAAAGTACAAAGTTTCAGGAAGTTTCAACTTTTGCATTTCAGGATTATAATGATGAAATTCGCCAGGAGCAACTGAGAGAACTTTCGTATCTGAATGGTTCTGAGGATTCGTCACGTGGACGGGGCATTCGAGGAAGAGGGATCCGTGTGCCACCTGCAGCTCCTTCAAGGTGTGGTAACCTGA
Organism: Taeniopygia guttata; assembly: GCF_048771995.1. Lineage (NCBI taxonomy): Eukaryota > Metazoa > Chordata > Aves > Passeriformes > Estrildidae > Taeniopygia > Taeniopygia guttata. The sequence continues at coordinate 27,207,312 of NC_133027.1, read as the reverse complement.
GCTATTATGTTAATAGCTTTACAAAGTGTAAGCAGTAATAAAAAAACCCATTGTTAAAAGAAAAAAAAGACAGTTGCATACATATCCTGATCAGTAAACTAAAATATTTGTCTTCTGATGTAGTCTGTATTGTTCTAGGTTCTCTGACCTACAGGGCACAGTGAGTGAGAATAAATGAGAGCAGATTATGAAGACAGGAAAAGGATATTTCTAAGAAAGTATACTTTTATGCTAGTACTAAGGCGGTATGGTCAGTAGCATAAAATGTTTGGTCAAAATAATAGTGTAGTCAGAGAAGGCCTCATAGTCTAGGTGGAACTTCATTTGCCAAATAATTACTTTTTATACATATTACAGCTATACTGTCTGTATATACAAATATACAGTTTATATATATAAAAACTTCATTATATGTTATGTATTGATGGGTTATCAGTTTTAAGGGAATTTGGTTGGCATAATCTAAAAACATTGGGATGTGAATGTGCCCAAGTTTTTTTTTCATATCTAAATAACAGATATCGCTGCTTATTATTAAGGCCAATGTAAAATCTTAGAACATTCTCTCAGATTTGTTTTCCCCTGTGAACCCTTAAGAACTTCATTGCCTGAAGTATCTAAGTAACCTAACTGTTTCCAGTCTTCTCTCCATAGAGGTCATTTCCAGATAAGTCTTAAAAAAATGGACTCTTTATTTTGAAGGAAATAGGATATGGGGTACCTTATGCTGACAAAGGAGTTGTTCAGTAATTGAATGGGCTGATCTTTCCTATGATCTCTGAGGTTTTTTTTCCTAAGGATGTCTATCAAGTTTGCCATCAGTTTTTCCTACATGAGCTTTTTGATTGGTGGTATGATGCACTTACACAGAATTCTTTGCAGCTGGCATTCATGACCATCTTCAATTCAAAGAGTGTCTGGGTTCAGTCTTCCTTACATCCGAGATCTCTGAACAGCTTGACTTAATAATGTAGTTCAGAATGTTACTTTAACAAACCAGCAGCTTTTAAATTCGGTTCAAAGCTTAATTGGTGGAGTTCTGGCCCCTAATTCCTGCAAAATGCCCAAATGATTGAATCAGTTGCACAGATCCCTATTTTCCAGTCAAAAATCCCAGAAGAATATTTTAAAAACCTGTTGAAGCAAGTCCAGAGGACCCACAAAAATGGTCAGATGTCTGGAGCTCCTCTCCTTATGAAGTCAGGCTGAGAGAGCTGGCTTGTTCAGCCCGGAGAAGGGATACCTCATTGCAGCCATTCCATATATAAAGGAGGCTAATAAGAAAGAGAGAGACTTTTTGCCAGTCTTAAATGAAAAGAGGTTGGACATAGGGAAGAAACACTGGAAAAAGTTTTGTGTGCCCCATCACTGGAAGTGTTCAAGGTCAAGTTGGACATATCTTTAACAATTCGATCTAGCAAAAGATGTCCCTGCCCAAGACATGGGATTTTGACTAGAGGATCTCTGAAGGTCCCTTCCAACACAAACCATTCATTGATTCTGCAAGTCTAAAATCAGCTACTGAAACTTGTAATAAAGTAATGAACTTCACAAGCTAAAGCAGTGGGTTTGGTTTTCTCAGCAGGGAACAAGACACAGTTCCTACTGCTTCAGGAGATCTGAGTTGCATTCACAACTGTGGTGTCATGCAGGGTTGTTATACCTGGCATTCACAGTCTTCCAAAAAGACAGCACACCCAGGAGCATATTGCTCTGAAACAAAACTCACAGACTGCTACCCTGATTTATCCCCCTTCTACTTCATCATTTACTATAGATACAAGTCTTTTTAAACAGCTTCTTATGAGTTACTATTTGTACAGCAAGGGAGATATAGCATAAATAGTCCAGAGGATGCTAAACCTCTTTCCATGCTTGTCTATATGTGCTGTTCTCTCTGTGCAGTGGGGGAAGGTAGAATCCCACACTACCAATCCTTTGTGCTGAACTAAATTACACAGGAAGAAAAGTTATTCCTTTCCTTTTATATTCTTCCTCTACTTTGCCTTGCAAGATTCTGCAGTCCAGCAGTATCTTCTGCCAATCCATTTCTCTCACCCAGCAATAAGCATGAAAATGAGAGTGATGACTGCTCTTGTAAAATAGATTGAGAGCAACAGAAGAGGTTCCTCATTTTCTTCATCTTCTAGAACTGCTTTGGAGAAATTCTACAACCCTGTGAATTACAGTGATTCAGAATTTTATTAGTACAAGCAACAATAGGATCAGGTGCAAAAGGCACTGAGTAGTTTAAAAAATAATGCCTTTCTATAATATGAGTTCTGCCTGAGATGTTGCCTAAAAGTGCTTGACATTGTAGCTGCCAAAACCCCAGAGTTACCTGACGCTTTAAATAGTAGTAAAAACATGAGAGCCTTTAAAATGGGGCACGTCTTCCCTCATTGCACACGCCAGAGTGATCATTCCTTTTTGCTCCCCGCAGGGGACGTGGGGGTGCCATTCCTCCCCCGCTGCCTGGACGAGGTGCCCAAGCGCCCCGAGGAGCGCCGGTGACACGCGGGGCGCTCCCTGTGCCGCCGGTGGCCAGGGGTGTCCCCACGCCTCGAGCCCGGGGCGCCCCATCCGTGCCGGGCTACAGACCGCCCCCGCCGCCCGCGCACGAGGCCTACGACGACTATGTAAGTACATGGCTCCGTCACAGCTGTGAGCCAGGCTCTGCCATGGACCTCGGGTCCTCCCGAGATGGAACAGTCGGCCAAAAGCTCCTGTGTCTCTAACGCTTTGCCCCTGCAGGTGAACAACAGTCTGGGTGATGCAGTGTGTCTGCAGGCCTGTGCTCGGCCATGTGCGTTTGTAGATTGGTTCACAGCTTCGTTTTGGATAGGAGAGGTCATGCTGGATAGATCTTGGGGTGTCACAAAAGAGCAATACAGATTTCTAAAATTTGTATTATATACTTAAAATCAGTTTTTATTATAACTAAGTTCCTAAGAATAACAGCTTGTATCCTTCTTGAGAAAATGAGGAGATGGAGAGAGAGTCATGCTGTTGTTCTAAATCCTTTTTATTACATATTTGTATTCAACACCGTGTTACACATACATAACAAATAGAAATTCCGGTAGTTTTCATGAAAGCTGATGCATTGATTCATCTTTAGCCAGGAGCAATACTAACTGACTGTCACCTTTTCTTATGAGGTGTTAAAAATAATTGTGCTGTTCACATCAAAGCTTTCAAGTCATCCTCATTAATGTTTCTTGCTGGAACTATCACCATAACAACAGATATCCAAATAGAGAAGAAACTGCTATCAAATATGATATCTGAATTTTTCCAGCTATGGCAAGTCCACGAGTAAGATGAACATCTGATCTATTCCCTCATCCTACCACCGGGGAAAGATACACTTTTATTCAATTAATAGTCTTCCTAGAACAGAAGAAAGGTAAATGAATCAGAAATTATTCTTTGTTGTTAAATCTTCACTCAACCATATATATTTGTAGTGTAGTGACTAGATCACGGCCACCTCAAATCAGGGATGCACATTCTGTTAATTCTAAGAATCACAAATGAGCAACAGCAGGAATGAAGGAGGGGGGGAAAGTCACTCCTGTATTATTTACCTCAACACAGTTTCCATGCTAAAGGTCCTGCTAAGAAATGGAATTTCTTAAGTATACACATCCTTGACAGACAGTGTATTATTGTCTGTTAGTATCAAAATGTATGAGACCTTCCTTTCTGTGCAGATACAGAACCCTTGTAATGTGAGATTAGGATTATAATTGAAGTAATTTCTTTTTTCATTTACAGAACTAGTAAATGTCCTAGAGTATTAAGAATCTTCTAGAGAGAATTTCTTGCACTTTTTCTGGATGGTAAATATATGGAAAGCAAAATGAGGGAAAAATTGAGGCAGCTGGATTATCAGGGTTAGGAAGGTGTTCAGCTAGTTCCCCATATTTTTGAAATGCCCACACTCTCAGGAGCACAAAACATATACACAATTAAAATAGTCAGTTGAATTTTTGATACATTAGTTCAATAAAAACAAACATATGTGTTTGTGGGTCTTTTCCCCTTAAATAGCAGCAAAAAACCATGCTGCCTTATAGGTCAAAATTCACATCTTTTGGAGACCTTCCATGCCCTGTGTCCTTTCAACACACCTATATTCCACAGCTAAGAATATATGAGATTGCTATCATGAGTTTGCAATGAAAATTTCTTGGTTTTTTATAGAAGTTCGTAAGTTTAATCCATATCATTTTGGTATTTTATGGGCTGAGATAATAACTAGAACTCTGATGCTATGCTGGTAGAAGGAAAAGTTCAGTGTCACATATCTGCATATAAGATTGCAAATTATGTTTTAGGGAAAATATTTTTATTTTTGCAGAAAGTAATCAACACAGTTTTTCTTCCCAAATAGACCATATAATAAATCATATATTTGGTTGGGCACTAAAAGCAAGTGAATCTATTTGTGCACCTGCAACAAATGTCATGTGTAATTGTTGTTCTTTCCCCCTTAATCCTACAGATGAAAAACTAATTTATAATGAATAATTTATCCAATTCACTTTTTTGTCCCTGCTTCTAAACAACCCACAAGTGTATTAAAATTTCCTTATGATTTTATATTTTTCAATTTTTGTTTACAGTTATTTCACACCATTTTTTTCCTACTATTTGTAAGCACCATTGGTTTGATTAGTGGTACATATGAATGCACTGTCAGTGATTGTGAGTATCCATATTCTGTATTTTTGTTTGCTCTAATGAAATACAGTAACTTGAATGTTGTTCTGAAAGTGAATTCAAGAGATAGAATCAAATGGCTGCAGCAGATTTTTAAAAAAATGTTTAGACAGCATTTCCTGAAAAAAAATCTTTAGCCATTTGCTGAGCACTACTAATCAGAGATTGTATTGACTGTTTGACCTTTAAACATCTAACTGTTCAAATCAGTTTGGATAAGCATTTAAAAGTTTGGATTATCCACTATATAAATATTTTGAGGTTTCCTGATGGCCTTTCTGAGAATCCATAAAAGCAGATGTCTGAAGATTTCTCAAGAAAAGTAAAGTCCTATCATTGTGGTGAATATATTCATGTGCAACATTTTGAATATCAGGCCTAGCCAGAGGGAAAAACATTTGGAACAACTTTCAGAAAAGAGGGCTGGAGCAAGAAGGAGGAGTGACTCACCTCATGCCTTTTTCTTTACTTGCCTTTGAAACTTGCTTTATATTGGGTACAGCCTAGATAGTATCTTAGAGGAGCTTCTTACCCACCAGAAGAAGAGGTACTGACATTAGAAAATGCATGCAAAGGGAAAATAGTTACTATGTGAACTTTCTTCACTTTAAAAGCAGTTCATTGGGTGTGAATCTGGATTAGAGTGTAAGTGGCAGCTGCTGTACAGTTTCTGGGATTAAGAAGGGTGGTTCAGGGCTTGTGATTTGGTGTTGTGTTTTAACCATAGCCAATGACTGAGCCACACACAGGTGCTCACGTCCCTGGCGAGGTCAGGGAGAGACAAAGAAGCGTAAAAGTGAGAAAACTGTTAGATTGAGACAGGATAGTTGTAGTGGGTTGGCACTGGCTGGATGCAAGGCGCCCACACAACCATCTCTGTCACTCCCCTCTGCAACTGGACAGGGGAGAGAAAACACAATGAAAAGTTTATGAGATGAGATGAAAATCGGGAGAGAAATCACTCACCAAAGTGAGTGATACTATCAAGGGCAAAACAGACTCAGTTTGGGGATGTTAGTTGAATTTATTACCAACAAAATCAGAAGATAATGAGAAGCAAAATAAGACCTAAAGAACATCTCCCCTCCAGTGCCCCCATCTCCTTCCCAGCTCTGTGGCCTCCCCAGGCACAGGGAGACAGGGAATAGGGGTTACAGTCAGTTCATCTCAGGTTGTTTCTGCTGCTGCTCAGAGGAAGGAGTTCTACACCTGCTCCAGCATGGGATCCTCTCTCCACAGGTCTGCAGATTCCTGCCAGGAGCCTGCTCTGGCACAGGTCTCCCATGGGGTCTCCTTTCAGGCATCCACCTATTCCAGTGTGGGGCTCCTCCATGGGCTGCAGGTGGATCTCACCCCACCCCCACTCTTCTCTGGCCACAATTACATCTGAGCAGTAGCTTTTTTTTTTTTCTTCTTCTTTTTAAATATGTTATCGCAGGGGGGTTATTATCAACTCTGGTTGGCCCAGAGTTTTCCATTGCTGGTTCTGTTCTGGAGCTGGCTGTCATTGGCTCTGATGAACATGGGAAAGTCTTCTGGAATCTTCTCACAGAAGCCACCCCTGTAGCCCCCTCCCCCACTGCCAAAAGTTGTCCAGTCAGCCACACAAACACAACAGAACAATTACATGGGTAGACAGGGGGGTGGATTGAGCACTGGCTGAATGGCAGACCCCAGAGGTCTGTGATCAGTGGCACAGGGTCTAGTTGGAGGCCTGTCACTGGTGGTGTCTGCCAAGGTTCAGTATTGAGCTCAGTATTGTTTAAGGTATTCTTCAGAGATTTGGATGAAGGACCAGAGGCCTCCTCTGCAAGTTCACTAATGACACAAAGTTGGGAGGAGTGGCTGACACCCCAGAGGGCTGTGCAGCCCTTCAGGGGTACCTTGGCAGGCTGGAGAGATGGGCAGAGATCTTTCTGAAACTCAGCAGAGACAAATGCAGGATCCTGCACCTGAGGAAGAATAATGCCAGGCACCAGCACAGGCTGGGGGCCGACCTGCTGCACAGCAGCTCTGTCTAGGACCTGAGGGTCCTCTAAAGGCTAAGGTCTTGTTGACAACTTGTGAAACGGGCAATAGGCATGACAGATTGAGATTCATGATTTATACAGAATGAAGAGTACTTGAGTAGGTCTGCTACTATTGAGGCAATAAATAATAGAATCAGAGAATTTTAGAGTAGTTTGAGTTGGAAGGCACCTTACAGATCATCTAGTTCCAAACGCCATGCCATGGGCAGGGTCACCTTTCTAGACCAGGTTGCTCAAATCCCCATCTAACCTGGCCTTCAACACTTGTAGAGCAACTTGACTGGGCAAAGGCAGTGTTCTGTGCAGTATATTTTGATCTGAGCATCCGGACTTTTCCACTCAAGATTAAAGCTAAAAATTGGAAGGGTGCTTAATCCAAATCTAAGCCAAAATTACTGTTGCTTTCTGATCCTGTTTCGGAGGGCATTTGTCTGTGGATCTGTATTTTTTCCTTCTGAATCAGAAGCTAGTAATGAACTGTCCAGTGATATTTTTCTTTACATTTTTTTAGAAGCTATGGTGAGCCTTGCTTGGAGGTCTGATGTGAGTTTTGAAGTGACTTATCACTTGTTCCGTTACACCAGATGGAAAGAATTACCAAAACGGAATACATTTGGGACTAAAATGCACATTGCTTTTGTATTTTACCTCTACTTGCATTTTCACTCTTGGATAAAAAAAAGGACTTTTGCTCAGAAAGCCACTACTCATCATAATATGAATACTTAGATGAGCTTTTTGCTTTTACAAACAAATATATAATTTGTTTGCAAGGAATAGGCCAGTCTGTCAAGACACTGTGAAGCTGGTACAGCTCCTAGGTCTAGGACAGCCAGATTAAAGAGCAATTTTAAATGCAAATATTCTCTCTCGCCTCTCAGTTCACTGATCAAACCAGCCAGACACAGATTCTTGTTATCCTCTGAAATAAGTGGAGAGTAGCGCTTTTACAAAGTCACTGGAAAAGAACCACACAATAAGATAGATTGTGCTTTTAATGTCATGTGGTTCTTCCTTTCATTTCAAATTATTTAGTATGACAGCAAATGCCACATCCAACTGTGTATTCAAAGATCAATGGTTATTTACTTTTTTCAATAGTTTTCAAACAAACTGAAACAGCTATGCTCATGCTTATTCAGTGCCAACGTAGATAATGAAAAGACTAACAATAAGAGGCATTTTGTCACACTTTAAGATTTTAAAAAGAATAATCAGCACTTACACGTGACTGCAATCTACAAAATTGTGGTTATGGAGGCTTTGGTTAATAATTTAAATGGGAATTCTTCGTGCTTTTAATTTCATTCTTTCTGACATTCTTGGATGTAGATGCAAACTGTATATAAAGACCTAAACTTCCTATTCATGGCATGTTTTCTCCTGTACCACTGCTATAATAAATATGTTAAAGTGAGCAATTTATATTTTGAAGCCCATTCCTATAATCACAGTAGGACATTGTTAATGAGAGTGAGGCCTGGACAACTAAGAAGACTTTTAAGGTTGTTCGAAACCTTAAAATAGTGAAATTTATTGAATATAAAAATAGGTAACAGGGATTACTTTCTTTTTGTTTTCTAAACTGGTATTTACAAATTTTAGTATGTAGCACTTATCTATTTGTATGCCTTTTCTGGGTGAGAAAAAAAAAATCAATGAAGAATGTACTGAGTCTAAAGATCATTTGAATAAAGCTGGAATTATAGACATGGGAATCTGCATGGCTGAACAACATATTGATTAAATATGATTGATTAGCTATTTATGCCCAAGGCACTTAGAAAAAATGCTAAGCTCTATTCAGCTTGTATCTGCTGTGACTTGAAAAATCAAATTTTCTTTTTAGTACAATAGCAATGAACAGGATAATATTTATATTATCTGAAGGACCCTACTGAGGTTTAGAAGGATGTTGTGAGATGAAGGTATAGTGGATTTATTCAGATTTTAGATAATATTGTCCATGAAAAGCATAAATATAATTATTGTGGAAAAATCCAGCAACATAAATACCGAGTTAAAGTAATGGCAAGTTTTTAATGCTTTTCTAAGGGCAGAATCCACAGCCAGCACTAAATCTTTAGTGTCTGGTAACATGCAAGTCTAGAGTTTTTTGCTTACCTGTGCAAACTGAAGTTTGTATCTTATTCATAGAAATCTTAGACTGAGTAAAAAAGGCTTGCCTCATGAGACCAGAAGAATTGTCCTGAGAGCAGTGCAGTACTAAAGTGAATACTGCTTTCAGACTCATCACTGCTGTAAATTTCTCACATATCAATAATGTGGTCTAAATCAGACTTTATTATTTTCTTGATTTGAATTTATTTGTTTTGATTTGTTTGTCTTAATCACAGTTATTCAACAGACTTCACTAGTAAAATACATAAAACTCTTACATCTATTTATTAATGTTGCAGAAATATTTTTTGTGGAGGATAAGTTCTTCTGTCATCCCCTTCATGCTGTCCTTACCTGGCAGAAATAATTCTCTCCTTGACATTAGTTACCAAGTTTTCAGATGAGCATTATTTTCTATGCTAGACAGAATATAAAAGAAAATGCTGATGCAGCTGTACATGTTTTAGTATTACAAGTGATGTTATTACAAGTACGATGTAATAAATATTTATATTTGTTATATAGAGATCTCAGTGAAGGGCATCTCTCAATTGATGATCCAGCCCGCATATGGTCCTTAAATATTCATAGTGTATGCGGTTGTATTCATAAGATCCTGCATAAAAAATACATGCAGTGTTATTCACAGAGCCAAATTTGTCTGCGCCATGCAATGCACCGTTTGATCATTGAAGAATGTGATTGTTCAGGAGCCTGTTACCAAAAATACATACCTGCTGTCACTTATCTCAGTCACAACTTGTCACTCATTTATTTGCTGGAGAACAGTCTAGATTGGTACAAAATAACTCTACAGCCATTTGCAGGTTAAGCAATATCAGTTGACTGTATCTCCACCCGTGTTATCCTTTTCAAACAGACTGCAAAGCAAAAAATAGGGGGTTTGGGGTTTTTTTTAAACCAACTTATACAAACCTAAAGAATTGCTCTTCAAGACTTGGGACAAGTCTAAATTAATTAGAAATATTGAGAGTTCAGTTACTATGTGAATTCAGCTCAGTTAGAAGGAAGCCTTGGATTTTTTCTTTCAATTCTCAAAGTTACTTAACCAGATGTAGTCCACTGAGGTACTAAAAAGCTAAACAATTTTGGATTTCAAGGTTCATCAGTTTCCAGGGAGACAGACACATCTGCACTCAGTAAGTGCAGAGACTTCAGCTGTGCCAGACAACTCCAGAAGCTTTGAGCTCTGTTTTAGGGAAGGGCTCTGCAGAGTAAGACGCCATGGCACTTAACATTAGCGCACCAACATTGCCTTCAGCATGCCTCTTGTGCTTTTCAGTCTAGCCTTTGGTGAACTCAAATTAGTAACTTTTTATTAAAGTAGATATACAGAGTGCCTTTTATATCAATAGACTCCCTGTACAGATGACAGATAACTTCTAGTTTATGTATTATTTATTAAGAATTTGCATGGTAGCTAAAATTTGAGTTTGATTAATGTAGTAAAATGCACAGTTTAGGAACTGTTTCATGTTAATTGAAAACTTAATTGAAAACAACATGTGTTTTTCCAAAATAGTATTTGAGTTTTACTGGAATTTTAGGGCCATGTATTTAAAAACCACTTCCCGTTGCAAGAGCTTTCATCAGAATTCATCTGTTATTTTGTTTGATACCTTCGTGGTATTGTCATCTTGCAAAAATCCTTTGCATGAAACTGTAGAGATACATTTTTAGCAACTGCACTTAAAATAAAATATAAACATTACAGACCACAGTTCAGTTTCATTCACTGGCTAATGGGTCTTCTAGCCAGTCGCCTATATCCATACACTTATTGCTTACTCAGGAAAATGGAAGAATAGGAAATGTATCTGATAAAATTAAAGGCCCAAGCAGAAGCCTTGTATGCCTGTATCTTTTTTTCCCTTATTGTGTTCATTTCATTTGCAGCTCTGAATTTCAGTTATACATAGAAAGAAGAAGGTTTGTGGTAGATGTATTATCTCATGGAATGACACAGGAGCACGTCCCAGGCAATATGCCTGCTCTTTCTGGGTATTGAAGGAAGGCTCAAGTATATATGTGAGCATTTATTTTCATAGATCTAGGAATATATGTAAATACTCTGAGTGGATATTGTTATAGACAAAGCTGACTAAAGCTGTGCCTGGAACTCAGGATATCTGCTGATAACCCTGCAGCTTCTTCCCCAGCAGCATCATGTGAGTGTCCTGTTACCTGCTGCTTTTGGAAGGAGGAGGTCTGACTCTCCAAATCTCTTAGTATTTCCAGTAAATCTTTTTATCAGTATAAAGATATGTGCTTACACTCTGATACATACATACATACATATATACATATATACACACACACACACACACACACACACACACACACACATACATACATATATATATATATATATATATATATATATATATATATATATGTATGTATGTATGTATGTTATCTGTAGCTACATCACAGAAAAACATGGTCCATCTCTTCCAGCCCATCTGTTAATAACACGTAGCTGCTGCACAGAGCTTCTCTGCAGCAAGCCACATGCATGAGGAGCTGTGTAAGGAATCAGCTGAAGGATCAGCAACATAAAAATTAAAGCATTAATTTTCTTTTCCAACAACAGTACAATTTGGGGAAAGAAATGTAAATATAGGAAAGAAAAAAAGTACTAGCAAGTATCCTAAAGGAGTAAGTTAAAAGAGTAGTTTTACTTGTGCAATCAGATGGACTGGATGAAGGACACTCTTCCTTTGGTTTAGCAATGATGGTATTAAAGTGACTGGAATATTTGTAGGAATACCTCTGTCATATAGGTAGACCAATGTAGTTCTCAAATACGCTCATTTTTAAACAATTTGATCTGTTGTATTTTATCAAAGGTGCAGACTTAGTGTGCCTCTTAAAACGGAAGCAAAAACATTGTGAAAATTGATTTTGTTATGAAACACAGTACCTTGAGTTTGACCTACAGGACTCTTAGAGAGTGCAGCAATCACTAGAAGAGGGAGATGCAGTATAAAAGCTCCAGGACAATAAAGTAAAAGACTAGAGATGAAAAATGTTCTTTCTCCATACAGACCTGGTTTTTCATTATGAAATTATGGTTGCCTGTATTTTAATAGCTTTTACAATCACTGTAAGTGCTGTTCCTCCTAGATAACTGCTGTTGTTTTGTAGCTCTTGTTATGGTGTAAAAATCTGTGGAGTGCCACATCTGAAATCATAAGAGTGCAGTGGGGCTTTATTCAGTGAAATTATATTAATAAGTGCTTCATATATAGCAGGATCCTAAGAACACAGGGACCCAAGCATGACCCTGTGCTACTTTGTGCAATAACATCAAACCACATTTAAATATTTTTTAAAATTAGTACATCTGTGCAAGTACATAACATTATGTATAAGTTCCTGAAAAGGTTCTTGAGTTGTACCTTTGGTGTTCATATACTATCCTCCAACTCCTGGGCCAGTTAGTGAGGTTCTGTAATGAAGATAATAATAAACCATTAGATAATATACTAACGTGAATTCTTCTGATCACCCACTGTCTGTCAGATGCAAATTATTTGAGTCTAAATGGGGACACAGAAGCCTAAAGGTTAGAAACTCCATATTGTGTTATCGTTTATTTGGATTTTCCAGTCCCTTATAATTGTCTCTAACTGTTCAGCCTTGCAGCTTTTGACATCCAAATTTTTAGAAAGCTAAAGTGAAAAGAAAAAGAATCAAACTAGATATACCAAAAGTGAATCTTATTTGGGGCAAATATATAAAATAATGTACTATACTGAAGTATTTTAATATTTATTTTCATATTTTAGTTTCTTCTACTATGTATTAGAATCATGCTACTTTTCCCAGTTCCTTTTCTCAGGTCCTTTATTTTTTTACACAGAAAACCTCAAAAAATTATATTATGTACAATACTTACTAATCTTGCTGACGACTAAACTGCAAAACAAGCAGGTATACATTTGAACACTGAATATTTGGGTACTGTAAAAATAAATTGTCCAAGTCTGATGCTTCACCATTTTACTCAAGGTTGATCTCTATTATTTCATGTAACCCATGAACTTGTCTCTATTAGGAATTTGCATGTGTATACCAATCCTCACACATGCTGCAGCAGGAAGTTTTCTGAAAAAAATAATGTATTTAAAAGAAAATATATTGGAATTCAAACTGTATTTCTTTCTATTTTAGCAACCAGTTGCCATCAGTCATTTTACTTTTTGGACAAATACTGCTTGCACAATTTAACTGACATGCAGAATTATGATGCATGCTTCTTTCTTTTGAAACAAATCTTATTTTAAGAATAGATAATTCCCTTTGTATTACCTGTTTGAAAAAAAAATTCTGAATTAGTCTTGATTTGCTTTGCTTTTCTTGACAAAATTGTTAATATGTGAAAACTTAACAGGTTATTTTAGTTTTATTTAGCTATAAATAACAATGAAATAATAAGAGTTTATAAATGAAAATTAGTTTTGGAAATTGGGATTTACAAGTATTTTGGCAGAACTGCACCATTTAATAGATGATATGCAAATAAAGAAAAAATATAAACAAATGCAGGGAAATTAAGTTTATGTAAATCAGGCTGTAAGGGAGATGCAGAAGGTATCTGTGTTTCATTGCTAGTTAAATTTTACCAAATTTAAGTGTGGACACTGCAGCTCAGAGAACGAGAAAAATAAAAATAAGAAAAAAAACAGAGAATCACTGAAATGCAGTTGTTGAACCTGAGTGCATCTATCAAATAAATTAGAAGCAGCAAAACTTTGGTCATTTTTCACTTTCCTTGAACAGCCATTTTACTTTTTCGCAAGGCCACCTTTCATGCAAACACCCTAAACAAATAAATCCAAAAAGCCATTTGGAGTTTTTCTAATTTATTACTCTTGAGGTGCCTATTACATGTTGTCATTTTTGTAAAAGCAACAAAAGTGGCTTGAGTGTGCTAAGCATAGCAAAAGCAGGAGAAAAAAAGGTAATTTTTGTAGAGTTTTATTCATTTCACTCGGGTTCCAATTGTTATTTTCTAAGGGGTAAAAAATCTCCCATGCAAGTGATGTGTCTTGTATTTGCATAGTCCTACTGTGTATAGTTGTGATGTATATTTACAAGTGAGGTTACTACATTTGTAGCTGTACCCAGGAACTGTATGGCTGAATCAGTGCTTAAAATCATAGAATCATTAAGGTTGGAAAAGATGACATCCAGGATCATCGAAAGCAATCTTTGACCAAACACCACCTGGTCAATGAAATCATAGCACTGAGTGCCATTATCAGCTGTTTCTTTCAGGGACACTGACTTGGCCACTTCCCTGTGCAGCCCAGGCAATGCTTGATACCCCTTTCATTATGTGAACTGTTTCTGTTTGCATGAACAGTGCAGTATCAAGGTGAGTGTTTTCCTTGGGCAGAATACTTTGCAGTCCAGGGGTATCCACCTGAGTTGGGAGAATCAGGAATGAAGTAATGGAAAAACTCTGCAAGTCAGTGTCTCACATCTTGGATGAATGAAATCCTGGATTAAAAAAAAAAAAAAAAAAAAGTGAAGGGAATACCTTTATTCTAGTCTTCTAGATTATTTTCAAAATATTCAAGCACTTGCAGAATATCTACAGAAATAATATTCATACTCTCCACTACAGCAGGCTCAGTTCTGGGAGCAGGAGGGAGCAAGACTTGGCTTCCTGAAAGCCAAACAAGGGCACCTAAGTGGTAAGGATCAAGGGTCATTCAATGTTCTGTTGTCATCCTTTCCAAGAGAACAGCTAAAGGATACTAAACAGTACAGCACTGTGGGTACCATTCTTGATTCTCTAAGTTTTTCTCTATATCTTTCAAGAAAGTGTATTTATCTTGGATGTATCCAATTCCTGTATGTTTCCTTTGTTTATCCAGGATCCAGAAATTTGATCCTGGATCCAAAATTTGATCCTTGATCCAAAAAAAGATCCTGAATTACGCAAAATTTGCAAACAAAGTAGGTTTCTAAGTCCTTAAATTATTCCTGAACAGAGGATTTAAATTCTAAATAACTGAGATTCTTTTTATATGCTACTCATTTTGTAGAAAACTTACAGGGGAGGGGGAAAAATTATTTTAGCTTTTTTTAAAGAAATCCTACTTACCTATTTTGAAAAAATCTATGACTTTTCTAAGAGGAAGGTGGACTACACTGTGGCAAAGAGACAATACTGTTTTGATAGTCCTTTGTTGAAAGGGGATGTTGAGATAAAATTCTGTTTTGAAAGAAAGGCCCTGCTTTTTTAGAGGCCATACTTTCTTTCCTCAGGATTTCAGTAGTTGTGTAGAGTACATAGACATTTGTTGTTTGTGTTGGAGGAAGGGAATTGGTACAAAGAATGTTTTCCACTCTGGAAAATGCCAGCTCATCCATACTTGATCAGAATATTTGAGGATAAGCAAAGAGGTCACTGAATAAAGTCTGAGAAACTGTTTAACATTCTGTAGAGCAGAAATAATTAATGAAAGCTGAAAGCTCTTAAAATAAACTTCCCAGCTTAAGTAACATGAGGCATTTCCCTCCATATTTGGGGGATAATCTCATTGAACAATTACCTTTTGAGCTTTGTATCTGTGTTGCCACAGTAGGTATGAGTGTACAAATTTGTATGACTTAGGTGTTGAGTAGCTATGATATAAAACTGGAACATCATTTTGGGGAGGACATTGCCTTTAAGAATTTTTCATGTATTTTCCATCCTCTCAAAATGGTGCCTCCTGATGTAATAATTTGTTTTGTAAAGAAGACTTTAGCTCTTCTAAAAGTGCTGGTTAATTTTACACTGTAAGTTTCATTATTGCAGGTTGTATTCTTGAACTGTTCTTAGATTTGCTGACCTTCATAGAAAAATAAAATGAAAAATCCAAGTATATAGTTTGATTCTAAGTTCAGAGCACTATGAACCTAATGCTTATTTATTTCTTGACATCTGCCTGATGCAGCCTATAATTTTGTGATTGCTTTATAGTTTCCTTATTAAGGACAAAATATTCAGAAAGTTATTATAAAAAAAATCTGAAAAGAAAGCAAATATTGCTGTAGCATAGTTCATCCACTGAGAGGAAGAGAATATAGAGGTAAAGAAAATGAAAAACAAATTAACAAAACTAGCAGGATTCTCAGGGTTTAATCATCAGACTGCTTAAGACTGTATTTGTATATACTGTCTATCTGAATCTTGGAGATAGTGATAGTCACATTCTATATTGGCAGGTGGGTCGTGTAAATCTGATTTCATCTCCTGAGAGGAGTTCAGAGGTGTAAACAATGTAATAAGGAAAAAAAAAAATCTGTAAATGAATCACTGTTAATCCAAAGTGGCTATTCCGAAAAAAATAAGAAAAGTGAATTGTATTTTTAGTTGAACAGTTGTATTTTTAGCTATTTCCAAGAAAATTACTGCTGAGTGGGCTGATGCAGGCTTTGGTACCCTGAGATACTCCTAAGTTGGGCCACCCAGCAAATGATCGAAAATGTTGCTATGTCATCTTATTCTTCTCAGCAATAAGCTTAAAAACCTTAACATCTGAGAGTAGCAGTAACAATTTTCAAGCCTGTTGCAATCACTAAGAAGTTACTGTGGAGCATATACATTTTTTCCAAGGATGGAATTAGAGAGATTGTGGGATGAAGCTCCAAGATGTTGCTGATGTTACTCTGGTAGGTACCTGGAAGTTAAGAGAAGGGGGGATCTCTTTCACTGCACACGTGCTGAGGCTGCAATAGAAGCTGTAAACTTCAAAGTAACATTTCAATGTGTGCCAAGCAGAAAAGGACTTGTCCTAGCAACATGCTCTTTCAACAAGATTTTGGAGCAGAGTCAGTCAACAAGGGCAGGGTATCTCTGTCAGACAAAGCAGAAAATGTAATAATTGCTGATATGTTAGTCCAATCCAGCTGTGATGACTTGATTTATTTATTTTAATTGATACAGGGTCTTCCATGATTTTAGAGTAGCAGTTTAGCTATAAATGTGCCTAAAGCCAATCACGAAAGACAAATTGACTTTGGATTTGAGTTGCTTGCCCTTTATAGTCCTTGGAGGAGTACAACTACAGATAAATGCCTAACAAAAAGCCTTGTTTAAATTTTATTAAGCAGCTGTCAAAGACACGGGAGCCATCCTTTACCAGTCCTGAAAAAAACTCACCATGGGTAATCTTTCAACTAAGAGGCTTATTGAACAAAACAGGAATGTAAAGATTATTCTAAAGGATGCTGGCCACTGTCTGAGTTGCCTTTGTGATTTACAGCCACAATACCATTCCCTGCATGAAGTTCAGGACATAACAATCTGTCTAGTTCTCAAAGCAATAAAGTCATCCCTTGGAGATAACTGAGCCAGTCTCATAGTGATGGTCATTTCAGAACATGTCTGTAATTTCTTTGTTTAACAATAACAGGTGTCATGGTTTGGAACGTCGTGCTTTAGGTGTAAGACTAATAATCCTATTAAACTAGAAATTGTAGGATACTACAGGTACTAATCTAGACTGAAATATTGTATCAGATCCTTTTGACAGTAAATAGGAACTGAAAAATGCCCATAAAGAGCTTGGAAAATAAATGGGATGCTGAATCTAAGTTATTTAATGAGATATTAAAACATTCACAATATATTTTACTAAGATATAGGAAACTAGAGTATTCCAACTATCTCCATTCTGAAGTGCTATGATTTTATTTGTGTTTATCTAAGATTACAAAGTTGATTATCTAGTTTACAAATATGAGACACAAACTGAAAGAGTTTCCATTGTGTGTAGGAATTTTCTCTAGTGTTAAGTTGGTTCTTAATGTCATTAGTTTAGGGACTGAGCACCATAATTAAGCATATTAAATGAGCCTGGTTCTTTTAGATAGAAGCCCTTTGTTCTGTTAAGGATGAAGATAATTTAAATTAGCTGTATCTGAGTTAGAATTTGTGTATGTTTAAAGAAATTAGTAAGTTACGACTGCAGTAAGAGGGAAAGAAAATTGGGTTGTGAAAGCTTCATACTGAAGCTCACTCCATCATCTCTGACTGGTCCCTGAGGAGGTTCTGTCTCAGGAACTGTAAACTTGTGGTTTACAGTGCACTACCAGACTCTGCATGAAAATCATGACATAATTGTCTGTTGATGCTAAAAGTTGCAAAAATTTAATTCCTCATTAAAAGTTCAGTTCTTTTTGATAATAGAAGTCTTCAGCCTCCCTCTGATCAGTAGGTCTTTGACAATTTTCAGTGTAGTCAGCATTTGGAATAAGAAAATCAGCAGCTTCAAGGTTGTCTCTAGAGAGAAAGAGTGATCTAATGTGTGCAGAGGAATGATGACTTAGATACTTCATGTGGCACTAGTCAGATTTTGCTCCCAAACCAGTGGTGTAGATGGGCCCCATTATGGCATTTTATTCTGTTTTTCAGGCCTATTCTCTTACCCTGCTTAGATGAACAGTGAATACATGGGTGGGGAAGCTCAGAAACTATTAAGTTCTCAACTAGACCTATTCAGAGTATATTGATGTCTATGAAGAGGATGTGTGAAACTATCTGACATGTTTGTCTTTAACCAAGCCACAAGAAGTTGTTGCAGAATAAATTCTATTGAACTTTGCATTGTGAGAAAGATGGGTTTTTAATGAAAGTTATTGGCCATGAAGTAGGTGGGAATGCAATGAAAATATATTCATGTCTCTGTTAGCAATTTGTCCTAATATTGTCTGATCACTGAGGTGCTTCCTGCACACCTGCACTTCCTGTGAGTCATATACTCTGCACATTAAAGTTATTAGCATAATGTCTGACTATTTTTAAAGTGTATTACATAAACTGCACAGATTTTCTTTTTGGGGACAATAACCACAATATGAATAACTATCCATTTGTATCTGTAATATGTATTAAAAAAAAGAGAAAAAGGTAAAACAGTAAGTAATGCTCTCGGTATCTTAGTATTTTTCTTTGCAGCCTTACTGCTGCCATGCAACCTTTCCTTCACCATAGATTTCTGACAGAAAAAATACAAGGGTTGCTTTTCTTGCAGTCATCCCCCATAGATATTGCTGATTCATGCAACACACTACTATCTGGATACGGAACCTTTTGATCTTCTGAACCTGGATTTATTCTTGATACTGCTGACTTACTAAAAAGCCATTTCATGATGAGGGCAAGACAGAAAATTGGGTCACACTCCAACACCATGTTTTCTGTTCTTTAAATTTTTGTTCCATCTCCTCTGCTGTCAACCAGAAGCACTCTACTCCAATTTATAGATGGTGCCTTTTTCAGCATATCTCATTTTTGGTATCTTTGATCTAAGTTTTGAGAACTGGAATATAAGATATACAATGCAGAGGTCTCTTCTGAATGCCTGACTTATGTCTGCAAGCTGCAGTTTGTAGGCAGTATGTCATCACTGTCACAGTGAATGTGGGATTAAAAAGCACATTCATCTTGCCAGATGAGCCTTTTTCAGCACACATGTAAGAAATTCTAAAAATAGCTGTTGGTTTCAAAGGAGTCCACAGTGAAGAGAAAAATAGCCAAAATACAGGGATCTCTCATATTGCATTCTCTTAATTACCTACCCAAACCCATAGAATTAGTATTGTAGTTACTATGCGTTATTTATCAAGTCATCAAAAAGCAAAGCCTGGACTAAGACATGTACATTCTAAGAAAGTGTGAATCAGGATCTGGAAGTGGAAGGAGTAGGTGAAAGCTCACTGCTGTTGATATGTATCTGGGTCCAGTCCTTAAAGAATTCTTTTTGGAAGGACACTTGGTTGAAACTTTGGTACAATCAAGAGCTAAAAATCTTGCAGCAGGAAAACCCAACTCACATACATGATTTTTAGGTCTCTTAGGAGCTAATGTTAACAAAAAGTCTTTTAAAGGAATCCGTTCATCAAACACCAGGCACAAAGTTGCTTTATTCGCATATTTTAAATGGTGATTTTTCTTGATTAAAGATAATGCTCCCTGTCCTATGAACTTTCACATATTTTAAATCTAAATTGCACAGATTTTTTTTTTTCAGAAAGTGTGATTACCATTTAATTCATTAGTAAGGAAAGCTAGGTGTTGCAAATTAATAATGATTCTAATTTTAACAGAATGTTCCTGTAGAATTTTTTCTTCTTGCACTGAAATGCAAGAATTGATGTAGGTTAATCTCAACACCAGAGTTATTCAACAAAGGGCCTTTCCCCAGATGCACCACAGCGAGATGCAAAACTACATCCTTTTCTGTATGAAAATACACAAATATACACTCACTAACAATAGAAACATAATGTAAAATTCATCTTTAATCTGTGCAACAGATCCATTTCAATTTACGTAAAAGGCTTGTCTGTAGCTTAAATTACATAATAAAGTAGAAAACAAATTAAAGGAAGTGAACAATGAAAATAGTGCTTAAAATTTTAAAGAAAAGATTGAGAATTTGGGGCTAGATTTTGGGGAGTGAAATCTTCCACAAAGAGTAGAAATCAGAATTCAGATTTGGGGTGCCAGAATTTTCAAGGTTTGCCCCAGACTTTAAGCCTCCTATTTCAGTCAATACCCCAACAGCCCACTAAATGAGTTATTAAAAGGAAAACTGTAGGAATAAAAAAAGGGGGAGGGGGTTGTTTGTTGGTCATTTTGGAATGTTTCTGTAATATTGGCAAAAGTATTTTGTTTATATTATAAAGGTCATTTATATGAGAAACACTTGCTCCCAAAACATTTAGTATTCCATACAGACTTATCATGCAGTTGTTTCAAATCACATTAGATTGCATAAACTTTTCTGCAGTGTAATGGAATGGAAAAAAATTTACAGATGCAGTGCATCAGATTAGTTTCACAAGAGCAGTATTTGTATCTTGCAAGCAATGACATATGCTGAGAGTGATACTCTTTCCAGTTTGCGAGTCAGAACTGTTTTATCCTGAGAATTATTCTGGTTCCTAAAACTGTAGCAAATAGATATTCCAGGAAGAGAACAGTTACAAGACTATCGCAGACTGTTTTTGCATCCATGCAAATTATACATTCACTGATAATTAAAGTGCTTTGAAAGAGAATTGGCAAGAATAAAATAAACCTCCAGATTGTACAATTTTCTAGCATCTAAAATGAAATTGCTGGAATACATCTTGAGTAGGCAGTGGACCAGCTTTTTTATTTTGGATTTGAATTGGTACAAGTGTACTAAATCTGATTTAGAAAGCAAGAAGAACCTCAATGAAACTTGTAGCAAAAAGGGAAAAGAGATGTGAGGAAGTAATAAAAAAAAAGATAAAAAGCAGGTGATGAAAGCAAACAGACAGCAAACTTGAATTTTCAAAGAAAACTGTAAAGATGGTATTGAAATAAAAGAATGCAGTCTAAGGAAAGACAGAAGTACTTAAAGCAGTGGAATAACATGTCTCAGTGAAACAGAGAGAGATTAAAATCCTGGCTGAGAGAATGAGAACAAAGCAATAAACCCTGTTTAGCTTGGGCTGAGAGAAGAGGATTACTCATAAAGAGGAGAAAAGGGAATGAGAGTAATGGAGTGGAGGAGAGACAGGAGAGGAGAGCATGAGAGAAGATGCTGGGAGTATAGCAAAATGAGAAATTACAGACATGGAAAAACCTCATCCTTTCAATTCCAAATAAAATCCAATGGGCACCAAAGGACTTAACATGCTGGAGAATCATAGCTGAAGAAGGGGGATATTATTATTGTATTGGATTCTCCCCTTCCATTCTGCATTGTTTTTGGCAGTGTCTTCTTGCATTGCTGCTTTGTCAGTCAGCACAGAGGTCAGGACTGACTGTGTGCTCTTCTTCAGTTGTCTGCACTGTCCAGCAGTGTGTCCCATGGTTGTCCCCATAGCTTAACCCAGGGCAGAACTGGCCATCTGTACTTGTGCTGAGACATATTCATGGCTGAACAAGACTGGTCAGTTGTTCACAACAGATAATACATGTCACTGTTTCTCTGAATATGCATTTCTGGAATTTATGAGGCTGAATGGTTCAATCAACCTAATGCATTGCAGGAACTCTTGTAACAGCCAACATCTTGGATTAGGTCTTGTATGCCTGAAAAATTGAAGCCATGATGTATTAGGAGCTTGTACATCTTTCTCTGTCTCTATTTCACATCAGTAAACACCAGCAAAATCCCAAATTGCGTTTTCTCCAAGTGCAAGAATTAAACAAACAAACCTTCACATTTTATGTGATATACATTTCTGTTGTTAGAAACACTATGAAATTCTTCCTCTGGAGACATACCTTTTGGGCTGAGGACAGCATTTTAAGTTACTAGCAAATAAATGTATATTCAGCTTCAGAAATTTTGGATTATTTTCCTGAAATATTTTAGTAGGCCATTCTTTTTTCTATTAGTCCTATATCCTGTCGAATTTTAAGAATTCCATTAGTCCTATATCCTGTCTTGTGAGATTATGACCTATGATGCTAACAGGAATGAGATGCTCACTTTCTGACTTGTCACCAGGCAAGGGTTTAGACTATCCATTTACTTAAACCTATTTGGGCATGACTATTTTGAGTAGCCAGATCTAGTTCTCTCTCAAAACATACCAGATTCTTGAAAAATTTGATTCCTCTTGGGCTCAAACTGTAGTACTATCTGTTGCCACTATCCTACAAATTGTTGGGCAAGGCTGGCCTTTATTAAAAATAGCATCAATCACATACTTAAAACTGGCATAGGTTGACCTTGAGATTTATTTCTCTGGTACAAGAAAGTATGATGGAAGAACATGTTTGCTTACTTGTTTTAATCTCTGTGAAGGTGGCCGGTGGGATTTGGAAAGTATCCACTGGAATTGGACATAATTCCTGGCCTTTGTACTTAACGTCCTAAATGTATTCATTATGCACAAACCATTCATGTGGAATTTATTGACCTGTTATGAAATTTTGAAAACTTACTCTGCACTCTCTGATTCTCATTTTTCAAGTGTGTCATCCTTCCACTTTGAACAGTAATCACTTGATGTTAAATGTATTTTGTTTTGTTCTTCAAACCAATATCCAAGATCAGTTTATGGCTATAATGTGGGAGGCAGCTGGTAGAAACTTGCTGGATTTAATGACATCCTTATGTATGTAAGTAGCACAACTATTATCTGGACTGTTCAATTTCTGCACTTATAATGCAGACACAAAAATGCAAATGAAAGAATCTAAAGGATAAAACAAAGCTGTTAGAAAGATTCAAGATAAGACAAGAAAGATTGTAAATATTTTCCTCCTTCCCAAACAGTTCTCATACTAGTTATCCTACCAAATCCCTAGGCATACAAGCAACCTTTGAAATGCTTTGAACAATTAACAGATTTATTCTTTTATGTGCAATTTAGCCCTTGGAGTATCATTTATTGCTAGCTCCTACTAAGGTCTCCCTTTTTTTTCCAGTTAAGTATTCCAACCAGTGGTAGGAGTGGCCTACTAAAATAGCACTAGAGTAAGGTAAGTGGGGTCTTAACTGCCATTCTGCTGGGCTCAGTTTTAACACTTGCTTTCAATACTAAATTTTTATTTGAACTTGAAAATTCTATTTGGATATGGTTGCATGTGTTTAAATTCTGGAGCCTTTCAGCCAGTAGGAGAATGTTCTGCCTGTGCTTTTGAGCTGTCTGAAGCTCTATGGCAGTGTTGCAACAGCATTGCTCTAAACCTCATCTGAATGTATGCCACTGAGTCAGATCCAAGCATCCTCACACTTTGCATTTACTTTCAGAATATTATCTAATCATATGCATAGGAGGGAATAAATAAACTAATTTAAAAAAAAAAATCCTCTCTACAAAGTTCTGCCTTTTCCTCTGCAGGATTTAAGGAAGGCAGTGACTCATATCCCAGAATACGTATGGAAACACATGAAGGTACTCAGTCATTGAAATACTACTGAGCAGTCCAGCACATTCTGATAGTGGTGTAGTCTGCATGAAACTGAAGACAGTAATGTGTGGGAAATACCAGCTGCTAGGGTGAGCTGGGATAAAGGCTGGTTTGTCCTGTAGATCATCAGCACTATAGTAATCTGAAAGAGTACACATTTAGTACATTTTTATTACTAGAGAAAAGAGGATTATGTTCTGACCCTTAAAGAATTTCGAGAAGGCAGACTGAGAAATTGGTGCTTCTACTGTTTTCTGTAGATGTAAGGATGAAAATAAATTTTTTTTAGAATGGAGGGAACATATATAAATGGTGAGAGAAATTCACAGTCCATTTATTGTGCAAAAAATTAGCTACATTACAAGTGATTATTTAAACTAGTAGGTAAAGAAGAGGTAACATTATTAGGCTCATACACAGAGACTGACTCATACACCAGTAATATCAGAGTAATTCCTGAGAAAGTCTGGCACTAACAAGGAAACAAATAAAGTCACAGAGGCACATTTCAGAAAATATGAGTTGTCTGGATAGTCAGAGAAGAATCTTTGCTAGTAACAGCAGTGACCACAGCAATGCTTTACACCATCATTTTTTCTTCTGAAAATTATCAAATCATGTAATCTTTAAAAAGGTTGTTTATTTTCAAATAGTTATAGCCAACTCAATGTCATGAGTTTTTGGGGTTTTTTTTTTGTCAATGAGCACCAAAATGTAAAAGTCGCAAAATAAATCTCAGTGTTAGATGAAATATCATTGCACAAGTTGTCATTAATTTGATTACATGTTGTTGTCACAGAAAGGTGCTGTTTTTTAGAATTACCAAAAAATGAAACTAGGCATGCTGTCACATTTGTTATTTTGTTATTTCATTATTGCTAATTTAAGTAAGAATGTCTTACAGCTGTACTGGTATAATTTCCTTTATTGTGGTACCTCATCCACAGGACAAATTTACATGTTTTTTTCCATCTCCAGAACATTTGGATTCTTTCCTTAATTTCTCTTAAGACAACTGGAAGTTATCCAGACTATAGTTTAAATTGCAATTCCAGTCATTTTATATTAGTTCTTCATTTTCAACATAAGTCCCTAATTTATATATCAAAGGCCTTTAAGTGGAGAAGGTGAAATCAAAAATCCTCCAAAACACACCCAACTATATCTAGATAAGCCCAGGTTTTTTATCAAGTACTTACTACTTGTTCATATGTAATCATGTTTTATTAGAGGACTGTGCATGACTGTAGGGGCATCCCACAGTGGTTTAGATCTGGCTTGCTGTGGTTTGAATTAGCTCAAAGCACTCAGAAAATGAGTTCCAGTTTAATTGACAAGCTAGTGCTGTTAGAGGACGGAGGTTCTTGAACATCTTTTATTTCTCAGCAGATTTGATCTGTTATTTTTTTCACAATTTGTGCTAAAAACATGTAACTATAACATGTTGGGTAGGCTGAGATTGATTTTATGTAATATGGCAATGTAAAATTTAGCTGTCTGGTACAGCTTCATAACACATACCTTTTTTTTTTTTTAGATTACAAAGATTCCAACTGCAGGTTTTCAGATTGTACCAGAACACTGTGAAGACTTTTTTTTTAGAAATTGTTTACTCTGTTTCCAGAACTTCAGTTCATTCAGATGTTTTTGAGAAAAGCATGTATTGCATCCAATTTTAAATTATGTTTAAGAGATTTTTAAGTCATATCAACAGTAAGGTTTTTAACTTTATGAGACTCCTTAATGACTCATTCATTCTTAGGTCTTCCTAGAAACAATACTTGGAAAATACTGAAGACAATAGGCAATTTTCTGAATCTTTACTGAAGACAAAAGACAATTTTCAGCAGAATGCTTTGCCTGGAGGATGATATCCTTCCTGCCACCAGAGGTCCCAGCCCCTCTCCAGTTGCTGATGCTCCAAGCCCTTCCAGGGGCACACAGAGAGACACTCACTGCTCTGCAGTCCCTCCAGGGACACAGCCCATCCTGTGCTCCTTTGCCAGCATGCAGAGAAGCATTTTATATCAGTCCATATTATCTCAGTAATGTACATCTCAGTACATTTACATTACAGTTAAACACACATACTACAATTCATCTGCTTGCATTTTACAATATGACAAAAAAATGTCTCAGGCAACTAAGGAAAACCCAGCAGTAACTAACTAACTTTTCCACAATAATTTCATTAGGAAACTGAGTAAGCAATAGCTGATGCTTTCTGTGATAAACTCATTTGGATTGTGATGGGTGGCAAAATAGGAGCTCTCTGCAGCATAGGAGAAAGAAGCAGACTAAACACCATATAGGGTTAATTCTAGCAAAGAAAACAATAAAAGAGTTTTAGATGTGAGGAAATATAGAACCACATAGGTTGATGGACTTTGTTAGCAGCTTAGAGTAAAAGGACAGTTATTTTCCTCTCACAGTGCTAAGAATGGAATCATAATGACTTAGCATTGTTTAAAGCTAGTAAACTGCAACTCTAAATCAGCAAATTAGCTAATGATTGCCTCTGGGTAGTGATACATAATGAAAAACAAATGAGGAAAGGTACTCATGCATTGCACTTTGTAGCTACTGGAAAAATTAAAGTTCTATCTTCATAAAAATACTGTTAAAGGGATGTTATGAAGGGCTGTGCCCTGGTAGCAGAACAATTACTGCTTCAAATGAATATGTTTTTTAATAAATGCTACTATAGCAAGTCTGCAATTCAATACTAGCACTTTTAAATGATGTGTGGTGTAACTGAGAGGTTGTATCTGCAGTGGGAAGCTGTGAATACCAGTACTTCTAGCCCTTTCTACATAGTGCCAACCTCAGATACTAGAAATACATGTACCTAAATAACCAAATAACATCACAGAGTGATATCACTATGCCAGTAATCTTCAGTGCAGAGACAGTAATAATAAGCAAGATCTCAGAGCTTTCAAACCATAAATTGATTTATTGCTATTTTTAATAAAATAAAGCAAAACATAATCATAACAAAACAATAACATTTTAATCTCTTGACCCCACACCTCTCAGGCTTCTACTTGCACAATTCCTGACACTTGCACAATGATTCTTGACTTTCCATATTGCTTGTGCTCAGCATCTTACTCTGTTTTTGCTTCCAAATTGCATTAATTTTAGTAACTTGACTGTGTTTAATTGTCCATGTCATAAGTAAAATTTTGTTTCTCTTTGCACTTTAAAGTTTCCTAGAGAAGTTCTGCAGCTGAGATGCCTTGTATATTTTTTGTCACAACATGCCTAACAACATTTTTTACATTCTTTACTATTTGTTTACAGGACAGACTAATTAAGAGTCTGATCAAATTCACATCTCTTTATATCAGTATGGGGTAGGTAAGGTGATGATTAGCTCATTTAAATATGGTAGAGTCCACATACATGTAATGGTATTATTTTGGCTTGTTGCTTCTACCACTAATTATTGATCATTTCTATTCTAATACATAATGACCAGTGCTTTTAAATGCCATAGGGAAGGTATGGTTAGCTCCATGAAATTCAGAGGAGGCACTAAAGTTTCCATACAGCCTACAAAGATGAGCACTATAAAGCAAGAAACCCCTTTTATACCATATACCACTTCAGCACTTGGCATCTACTCCCTCTAGCAAGACTTTCTTTCACTTTAGTGGCTGTAGCCCTAATTGTAGGCAGCTCAACCCCAGACAGGAGAGCCAGGAGGCAGCACATCACACCCTTGGAGCCAGCAGCAGAGAGTACAGAGCACTCAGAAGGTGCTGCAGATGGGACACAGAATCCCAGTGGCATACTGTACCTCTGGGATGTTAAAATCTCCCCAAGCAGGAAATACATTTCTGTATTCTACCTCTTGGATAGTAAGTCTAAAATTAGTGGGAATTAGTGAAGTGGGATTCTCTGGAATCACACATTGAGTTTGGGTACTGTAGGCAAAGAATTTACCCTGTGGATTGGTTTTGGAGTTTATCATCTTAGGAAGGTAACATTAAGACAAGAAACTCATTTTCAGGCATCTGAAGTATTTTAGTTATGAAAACTTACATATTTCTGGCTTAGATGATATGTGACAATGGTAATTTAGAGAATTTGAATTTTACATGAGTATCCAAAGAGGCAGTTATGCAGACTTGTATTTCAAAGTGAGTGTAATTCTTAATGTCTTTAACCTAAGGAATTTTAAAATGTTATGAGTCATGTTTTCCAAAAACTTCAAACCACAGCTGGAAGCTGTTGAAACAGATCTGTTGCTGTAAAAGGAAAAAACAATAAAGAAATATACAGGCTAGAGATTTGTAATCTCTTGTGAGGGGCACTGGAAAGTGATAAAGAACCTGATTCACTTGTCATTTTATACAAAGATTCTGCGAGATCTTTGGATCAAAAGTCTGTGTTTCTTCCAGTCTCTGGTATTTAGAGAACATTATTATTTGTGAAAGCAGCCCTTTTTTCAGCATGCAGCCATTCTACTGCTTTTCTGGCAAAAATCTGGTTTGTGTACATGGATATTTGTAAATGACCAATTTCCATTCCATAGATATAAATTTTTTTGTGTTTTAGTACTGAAGGAATGCAGAAATCCCTTGTGATAATACTAAGAATATAGCTATTTATAACAACAACAACAAAAAAAAAATTTAAAAACATTTACAGTCTTGAAGCCTTCATGTGAAAAATGAGCAGGGATGAAATAATGGAAGAAGAACTTCTGTGGGGGGAGATTATAAAAGCATACAGAGCATGTTTTTAGTCCAAATACAGTTTTTGTGGAGTCCATTTTGTGGTGTTATATTTTTCCATTAAAAAGGAAATTGCTGCCTGTTGATGTTTCACTGCAGCAGGTGTGCTTTGCAGACAATACTTCTGTAAAAACTCATAGATATCTGAAAAGAAGTGGTTATAGTGATCTTATCTTACCAGTTACCACTGCTGAAAGCAACATTGGCTTTGACTGGACGTAATCTGAGAGAGCACAAAGCAGGGACAGCGGATTATTCTTTGCCAACGAATTAAATAGATGGAGTCTCATTCCTAATCCCACAATACTGTACATGTGGAGCAGTTCCAGTGAAGGTATGGGTTTATTACATCTAAATTCCAAAATGAGAATTGAGACTGTTTGTGGTGGTTGCATAAAATCATTTTCGGAGGTGAAAACAGTCTAATACTTTTTATACTGCATATTTTTTTCCATAATGCTCAACCAGATATACTTCCTTGGATACTACTTTGATCAAATACTTGAACCTTTCTTCAGAATCATTGTCTCTCTTTATTGATTATATGTTCTTTCAGATTTCTTATTAGGCATGTAAGTAAATTAAGTCCTCTTGTACATTTATTAATTGTCCAAACTGGCCACTTCTCAAGAGGGGGAACAGCTATAAGTGCAACAACCTTGTGCACAACCCCCAGTGCTGGGGAACAGTGGCAGCTACTAAGAGATGCTGCTTTTTGCAACAATTAGTCTCCAGTAGACTGTATGGAGTCACATGTCACATGGAGGTAAATGGAGTTATAGACTAGTCCTTCTTAGATATATTTGCTTGGGCTTTTTTGCTGCTTTTTAATAAAAGCTATCTTGTTGGAAAAATGATGCAAAGAAAATGTTAAATGTTTTTCTCCACAAAGAACATATTTTCTACAGAGTCCACATTTGACCGTACATACAAGTGTTTTACAGTTATAAGAGAAGTTGCTGGTATTTTAACATTTTAATAAAATACAACCCCAAAGTTGTCAGAGGTAATGTATAGTGTGATTTAGTAGAGTCCTGGGAAATATGCCCTAAGATGCTGCCAGTAATGGAACTAAATAACTGCTTTATATTAGTCTGTTTTAGAAGACCAAGAGTATCAATACTTAACTATGTCAAAAAAGAACTCATGTAGAAAGGTACTGGTCAAATAATGACAGCTGGAAATTAATACTGACGTGGCAAAGAGTCAAAGTTTTAATGTTTGTATATTCAGAACTACTTTTCTCCCCCATATATAACATCAACCTCCACTCTGTAACACAATATCGATGTCTTTGAAATTACATTTCCAGATTCAAAGTTCCAGGGAGGAACAAGTTCTGCTGTACTGGGGAGACTGGAACAGAGTATCCATTTTTATGTTCTGTGAAGATCACACCTGAGGGGCACCTTCTGCAGTCTCCTGAGTTCTGAGAAGCCCTTGGGGACCCTCAGTGCTGATGGAATAGAGCAAAGAATGTAGCTGAGAGCAGTCCAGACACTCATTGCAAATTGTCAGAAGTCAGAAGGGGTCAATGCTGCAGTAAAAATTTATCACTAAAGGCAATATCCTCTTTTTTTATTGTGGGTTATCATTTTAACACTGTGTTGGTTATTTGTAATTAGGTAGCTATCACAGGATAGGAGAAGAAAAGAGTTGACTAAGACTCAGGTATTAACATGAGTTTCTAAAATTTGAAAAAGATAAAAACAGAAAATTTGTGTATTTCCAGGACAAATACCAAAAATTGCTGTGAGGTAATATAAAGATTCTACTGAATATTCAACCTATCCTAATTGAAATCTCTTTCAAAAAAATTCTTTTCATTGAAGAATCTTTTGGTTATCATGGTCTCCATAACTTCTGTGATGGTTATTACTGACATAGATGGTACCTATCTGCAGTATTTGTGTGCTTACTGCACGCCTCTTACTTATATATCTGGCAGAGCATTTTTAGCACTACATACTACATGTTGAACAGTGTAGTTCAAAAAGAATAACTATTAGATCTGAAGATCTTTATGGGGTTTTGTATTCAATTATTGCTCGAATGCAAGAATTGTTTTAAACAAGAGATGTAGTTTAGCATTTGTTCTTTTCCTTGTAACAATTTTGTTCTTTACAGTGCTACAAGGAGTTGAGCATTAGCTTCACAATGAGGAGATTAAACTAAAGTTATTTTGGGCTTGTATATTTTTTTTATAATGAAACAAACTACAAAACAATGGACTTTAATTTTTAATTACTCATCTGAGATGAAAACAATTAACATAAATCCAAGTTGAAATTCAATTATGGCAACAATACCATATACAATATAGCTTACTATATAATGCACACAGAACGTGTGTTCCTCTGCACCATTTTGTTTAAGTGTGCCTATATAGGAGCTTGATTTGCTGAATTTATTTCAAGCTGAATATTTTTGGAATATTAGGAAAAAATATTATCAACTTCATAATCAAGTCTCCTTTGTTTTATACTAAAGCCAAAAAATAAATCTGGACTGAAATCAAAGTAATTTATCATTTTAATAGACATAGGAAAAGAAGTGCCTATAGATTTTGTTAACGAAAAAAATACAAAAATTATTTCATGCATTAAACAACAATATTTGTACAAAAGAGATGAGAAAAAAATACAGGCTTCATTTTTCCTGAATGTCTTGATCTTAACTGGTTACTCCATGCTAAAAAGCCATAAGCCAGATGCCTGTGTTCTTATAATACTACTCCATGCATATTGCTTCTGAAATCTATGGATAGAATCATGAAGTATAGCATTAGTAAGTTATTAGGTTTAGCAAAATAGGAAATTTTCAGCAATAAAGGACACAGTCAAAATTACTGTAAGAAAAGTAATGAAAAGGGTTATAACTGAATTATAAGAGGTTACTGTTACCTTCTTCTCTCCAAATCCTAGATTTCCCTGATGTTTTCCATTCAGTTAAAATCTCAACCTATCTATCTTAGGAAGGACAAAATGACACTGGGTACTTTGTGATATATTTATAATTGAGATACATTTTGAAAACAAATCAAAAGCTAATGTTGAGATGCAGAGGCCATTGTGCAGAAGACGTATCAGGAAGGGCTCATTCCACAGAAATGTCAGGTGCTGCTTGCTTTTAATAATTTGTGCACCAGTGTGAAGTGAATGCAAGGAAAAGAGCAGGATTGCATCAGTGTGAGCAGCTTGGAAGTAGCTGGCTTACTGACCTTGATCCAGCTGTTTTTATAGCTGCTGCCACAGGCAAGTTCCCTGTCTACAACAAAAATAAGGACATGTTGCTCTGCACAGTCTATGGCTATGCAATACTTCCAGAACAGCACCCACACATCTCAGGGAATGTGCATGTATATGTGTGTGGTACCCGGTCTCCACAGACCATTCCTTGAGGAAGAGCAAATTCTGGGATATGTTGCAGCTGTCATGCAGGCTTCTTACATCAAGGGGATTTCTAAAATACAATGCAGTTTCAGACCAAAATGGCTGGTTTTGTACTTTGCCTTGTTGCAGCTTTATGTGTCATTAATAACTGCCTTGTCCAAAATCCAGGATGATTGATGTTGTAGGAGTCTATGCTGCGGTTTAGTTTGATTTGCATTTGGAATTTACCTTACCCAGTGACTGTGTGCTGTGCAAATGAGCAGCCCTTTGCTTGCTCTGCAACGTTATTAGTGATGGTAATTTGTGAACATAGGGGTGCAAGGTAAACAGTGGAATAATCAGTATGTAGAAAAGAATGTGCCAGAATATGGGAATGACATAACACTATCAAAGCTATTCCAAAAATATATTTTAGAGTCTGCAGCTACTGCCTGTCCCAGAATTTAATCAGGAACCAAAGATTTGAAAAGATTCCAGGAGGGAAAAAAAAAAAAAAAAAAAAAGAGGTAATATAAAAGTGTCACTCAAGCCAGCAGGCAATGCTAACAAATTGCCATGTCTTCGTCAAATGCTCATCACTCATTCTTGTGTCAGGTAATGACCATACAAATTGTAATTGTATAGATCAGGCAAGATGTTCATTCCAAGCAGTCACCCTTGCTATTTTATTACATGAATGTCTTATAAACTCAGAAAATGTTGAAAGGACTGTAGTAAGAGAAAAAAAGTTCGGAAATAAATGCACTGTAAAACAGGATTAATGGTATAAATTTGGGATTAGCATAAATCCTATTTACCCCTACTTAATAAGGCATTATAAAGCAAGCAAGGTCTATGTAATAGCATTTAATCTTATTTAATTTTCTTTTTTAAGCAAATATCCAGTTGACCTTAACATATATAACACAAAAGACCATTTGTGAAATATTCTGCACATCCCCAAAATCCTTTGTGATTCAGTGTAGTGAATATAATTGACCCAGTTGTATGCATGCTCCAAGATATCCATATTACAACTTTGTTCTGCATTTGCCATGCAGGAAGACTTGTCACTAAAATCCAAGGGAATTGTGGTTTCTGCCCCCTTTTATTTTTTAAATTAATTTGTAAAGACATGGAAATATATGCTCTACAGTTGAGTCTACACCCGTTAAAGTGAAAAAATTTAGTTGTTTTATTAATGTGTATATTTAAACATTTGATACATTTATGTGTATCTGGAAATAGTTTTCCAACCAGTAGTTTTTTATTCTAAGTCATGAAATAGCTTCAACAGGAAGTGATGATTTAATTATGTCAATTATAGACTTAATTACCACCTGTCTTAAAACTACATTTGTAAGTTTATATTCCTGAATTTAAAAAAAAAAATGTCTTGTTTGCATTTGAGTAATGCTTTGTCTCAAGACAGAGGTTAATAATGAGGTTTATAATATGTAGAGCTGAAAATGTTTTATTTATTACCAGGCAGAGTTTCTCCTCTAGACTGCAAATTTATTTTTATCCAATGTCTTTGAGCAGTTTAGATAAACAACATTTGAAAGTTCGCTAACTCATAAAATTGCCATAATTTGAATGCTGACAGCAAGATATTAATACCCAGAAATACATCTCAATTTAACTACTTGCAATGAAGTTACTGTCTTTCAGATAATTTTAGACATCTGTCTACTATTGTTGCTGTCATTTTCGTTGGTCAGAGTTAATATCTAAGGCTTTCAGAACATTTGAAAAGCTTATGTTTGCATGTGAAATATTAAGTAAATTTTCTCAGGATTGTCTTGTACGAAATTCTAGTAATGTTTATGACAGCACCAATGCTACCTTGAAACTCTGCATGGCCATGCTAAATATTTTCAAGTCTTTAAATTTGTAATGGTATAAATGGTATCCTATATACCAACTATCAGATCTGCTTAGTGGATGGAATTCCTTTCACCATTTCTGTTATTAACCCTACTGCTAATGTGCTACTTATCTTGCTAACCCACTTTTTCAATTAGTGGTAGACTATTTTAAAAAGTCAGGGTTTGAAGGTACTTCTTCTTGTTGTGAAAATATATTAATCTTGTTTATCAAAGCTGTCTACAG
The DNA here is from genome assembly GCF_048771995.1 of Taeniopygia guttata. Classification (NCBI taxonomy): domain Eukaryota; kingdom Metazoa; phylum Chordata; class Aves; order Passeriformes; family Estrildidae; genus Taeniopygia; species Taeniopygia guttata. Next base: position 27,173,276 of record NC_133027.1, on the reverse strand, counting down.
AGGAGATCTGAGACTCCTCCGTTGCATAAGTGATTTCCCTGCCTCAGATGACATGAGTACTGCACTGAGAAAACTGCCAGTACATGTGTCCTCAAGGAAGGTGTCACTCAATATAAGCAGAATTCTTACAGCTTGGAGGAGTTGAGATTTTCAAAAAACTTCCTTAGTACCTCTTTTTTTCTTCGCCCTATGACCTTCAGAGAAATTGTCCTTTTTGTTCAGGAAATGTTTTTTGCTGTTTTTCACCTTAATTCTGTTTCTCAGGCAACACAGACTACAGGAATTGTTGCTAATATATTGTTAACTCCACCAACCAATGTAATTTTCTTTCTAACTCAAACTTACCTGTCTCTACAGCTACAGCTTCTGGCTGCTGAATCTGTGTGGTGCAGTTCTCTGGGAATGTTTTCATTTCTTCAAATACATTTCAGTACATAGTATTTTCTGTCAGTACTCTATCACTCCTCTCCTCCTCTGGACAAGGGAGAGAAACAATAATGGAAGCCTCATGGGTCAGGATAGGGGCAAGGAGAGATCCTTCACCAGTTCCTGTCACAGGCAAAACAGGTTTGACTTTGGGAAAAATTAATTTAATTTATTACCAATCAAATCAGAGTAGGACTATGAGAAATAAAACCAAATCTTAAAATGCCTTCCCTTCACTCCTCCCTTCTTCCCAAGGTCAACTTCAGTCTCAAACCTCTTCCCTCCAACCTGTGCAGAGGAATGGGAAATGTGGGTTGTAGTCAGTTCATCACACATTGTCTGCTCAGAGGGAGGATTCTTTACACTCTTTCCCTGCTTCAGAGTGCGGTCCCTCCCATGGAGACGGTACTCCATGAACTTCTCCAACATGAATCCATCCCACATGCTGCAGTTCTTCACAGACTGCTCCAGCATAGTCCTTTCCATGGTGTGCAGTCCTTCAGGAACAGCCTGCTCCAGTGGGAGTCCCTTTGGGGTCACAAATCCTGCCAGCAAACCTGCTCCAAAGTGGGCTCCTTTCTCCATGGGGCCACGGGTCGTGCCAGGAGTTTGTTCCATCATGAGGTATCAGCCTCCTGTGGGTACGGTCCTGCTCCAGCACAGGCTCCTCCATTGGCTGCAGGTGGGTTTTGCACCCCTGTGGCCCTCCATGGGCTGCACCAGGGCTGCAGGGGAATCTCAGCTCTGGCACCTGGAGCATCTCCTGCTCCCCCTTCTCCCCTGACCCTGGGGTCTGCAAGAGGTCTGTCACAGAGTCCTGCTCCTCTTTCTCTACCTGTAGTCCCTGGGTTTTTCTCCCTCCCTAGCTCTGTTATCCCAGAGTTACTCCCACTGCCACAGATGGTTTGGCCTTGCCCGGTGACAAGGCAGTTTTGAAGCCAGCTGGTATTGGCTCTGTCAGACATGGAGGAAGCTTATGGCAGCTTCTCACAAACCACCACTGCCTGCAGCCCTTCCCTGCGGCCAAAACCTGTCCAGGCAAACCCAATTTATCACAAATAACAAATACAGTTGGTGCTTTTTCCGAGTCATTCTTTATTTTGATACTTAATGCCATTTAATTTCCACTTTCTCCACATGTTTGGTTGATGGTCCAAACATTTTGGATAGATGACTAATAACTACAGTGGAGAAGTTCCACAGGTTGTTTGATGAGCTGATTGAATTTTCCAAAGAACAGACAAGTTCTAAAATACAAGTAATTTTTTACATCCATGAAATTACTGAAAACATTAGTTTGTTATTTCCAAAAGGCAATGAATTTAGTTTTTTTTTTAATCCATTTAAAATATAACAACTGAATATTCACAAGATGTTGAAATAACTCATCAGTAAATAGCTCAATAATGAGTCATTGTGAAAGGCACTTCTACAGAATATAATGTCAGTATTGTGATGTTTGTGGTGCTACAACCTTCAGGAAATCACCTATCACTAATTTGGTAATTAAATTTAAATACCAAAGATAATAATGAATTCTAAATGTATCTTATAGTCTGTGGTAAATAAAAGGTAATTTGTCTTGAAAAATAGGCATTGTCTTAACTCTGTGGAAAAAAATAGCTTTTGATATAAACTGCACTATCAACATCCAATATGCTTGATTATTTCAAATCACATAAAATCATAAAATAACTCTGGAATTCAGTGGAGTTTGAAAAATCTCTCCAAATGCACCCTTTGTGCTCCATATGGATAAGCATATTTAGAAATTACCTTCAGTGTCCTTTTTTTTTTTTTTTTTTTCTTCTTCTTGTTCATAGAAGCTCTCTTGACGCCATTTAATGCTGGAATGGGATGATCAGGGAAAACTAACTTGTGGGCACTCTCTTGCAATCATACCTGGGGTCCTAAACAAACTCTCTGAGGCCCTTCTACGAGCAAACACACAGTTATTCTGTCTCCCTGCTCTCCTCAGGTGCTGGTGGAGAGGGGTACAGCTGTCCCAATTCATCCCTTACACCTTAAGCCACTTAGCATGGTTCAAGAGTTGATTTTCTGCAGTGACTGTAACAAGCATTAATGTGTTTTCACTGGGGGCATGCTAGGTAGGGTGAATAATCTATAAATATAAATCAAAATCCTGCCCACTACCACTATTAAACAAAATTTAAGGAAGCATTTTTTCCCCCAATTTTTGCTTTAGATTTGCTCTAGATCTTCCTGTTCAGATAAAATTACAGTCTACTTCAGGAGATCAAGTGCTGTGTCTGATTAGCTCTTTAAAATACCACTAAGTTGTGTGGCTTCATTTATTTCCCTTGATCCATTGACTTATTGTCTTATGGTCCCCATGGAGAATAAATATTGTCTATTCATCAACTTCTGGTTTCATATTAAAGAAAAAAAAAACTTCTTTTTAATGTCATCCTCTTCGTTAGGATGAAGGTCACGCTCTAAGTTATGTTGCACTCTATGTTGTAAGGTTTGAGCTATTCCCATTATCTCAAATATGAATCTAAAGTTCTAAAAGAATAGAAGTAAGTATTAACAATATAATTTATTCTTTTTTTTCTCATCTTTTCTACTGATACTTCTTTATAATTCCCCTTCTTTGCTTTTTTATTTACCTATCTTTTCTTTTGAATTTTATTTGCTCCATTTCTTTTTAAATGTCTTATGGACATTTTTTGTGAAATCGAACCACATCATTAAAATGTCTTGAAATTGCTTCATCTGAGATTTCTCTATCTTTCCCACCCTTTGGTTATAATTTCAAATATATCTACATTTTTTATAGAAGAGTGAAAGGGGTTCTTTTTAATGTATTTTTATAGTTCCTTGGTATTACCAGAAGTTTTTCCTCATGAAAAAAAGGAGTAAACTCTAATAGAAGTTCTAGTCATTTCCCATATGCCAAATAAAAATGATAAATCATAATGTAAAACACTGATTCGTAAGTTATTCTTTATTTAAAATCAGCTTTCCCTATTAGTATATTAAATGCAAATTGAATTGATAATTTTTTGCATCAGATGTTCTGGATAATTGTTTTTGCTACATGAGTTAAATTCTTTCAGCAATATGGTACAAGTTAAAGTTGGATTTACTGTGCTAATCCTTTTAATAAATATTCTAGCATCTTCAACAATATCATCCCACTGCTTGAATCCTTTCCTCTTCTCTGTATACATCCATATTAATTGGCAAATTCTCATCTTTGCTTTTAAGGGCATTATGTTTTATATTGCATCTTTCATGACAGTACTTCTCAAGTGCTTCTATTTCTTACTCCTTTTCCTCCTCTTTTTTCTCAAAGTCATATTATTTGTGGTGGTATTCCCACATCTGCCATTACAGCCATTTTCTGCTTCTTTTCTTGATATCAGTAGTACATACAAGTAAAATAGGAGAAAAGGCAAAAATAGCAACTGAGAAAAGATTTCTGAGAGCAGTGAAGCTGAAATAAGTTAAGATGCCAGATAATGTGCTTAATGCTTAAGCAAAAGATTATTGTAGAAACCTGAAGTCTAAAAGTATGTTTTAACCAACAGATTTTAATTATGTCCGATATATCAAGGTGACTTTTATGTTATAAATTTGAATTTCCAACATTTTTGCATTAATATTCAATCTTGAAGTCATCTATGCAATTGTATAGTTAATAACTCCACCCAAATAATTAAATAAAATACTGAATAGTACTGGATAAAGTCCTGAGATTGTTGCTGCATCTTTCTATTTTGATAGTGATTATTGGTAATTATTCTTGTGAAACTTTATTTTTAACATTTCTGAACCCATATTCAGATTACTAGATGTGTTTCTGTAGCAACTCCACAGAAAAGCAAATCAGATTTTACATGGGCCAGATTATCTGTGAGAAATCCATATTTTTTCAGTGAAGAGTACAAGGTATGTAGGAACAGTGTTTTCAAACTAAGTATTCCAGTCACATACCTAAAGCTAAGAGGAAATATTCTGTGCCTTTGTCAAAAATAATGAATTTCAATAACCAAGTACAAAAAGTAAAAAAAAAAAAAAAATAAGTGTAGGGGAACTAAAATGTCTTTCAGTAGAAAATGATCATAAATAAAGATACAATGAGTCAGTTCTAAAAAAAAATTTAGTGTTAATGATTTCCTCTTGAAATTGGGAGTACAAGGGCATGCAAAATACGTTAGCTTCTCTCTTTTTGCCTAGTAGTGTACAGGCAGTAATTCAAGTTGTTCCTATATATGAGCTACTAAATAATAAAAATGCCTTATAATTATTTTTGATCTCTGAGAGCAGATGCTGCATTGAAGGATGAAAATGTGGCAAGAATATTTAAGGGTTTTTTAAAATTTTCTGTTAATGAAAAAATGCAGTTGAAAGGATAAATGATAAATTTGTCTTAAATTTAAGAATGAAGCACATAAAATTATCACAGATTATACAGTTGCTGCTTCAGAAAATAGCACCTGAGTTTAGTCTGAAACCTTATGAATTAAATACTAAGCAGGTATGAACATCAGATGCAAAAAGTGTGTGAAATAATATAATTTGCATCAGTGGTTATGTTAGAAAAATTATTACAATTAACTTTTTTTCTTTATTTACCTGCAGACAGTTGATCTTTTTGGAGGCTGAGCTATCAGAAAAAGGAGATTTTGAATATTAAGAAAGGAGGTGATACTCAAAACTTATGAAAGGTTTCTGAACGAAGTGAGTTCAAAATAAGCTAAACTCCAAAAATATCTATGGGCTCTTAGCAAAGTAAAATTTCATTAGTATGAAATGCCAAAAATATTACATCTTTATGCTATAACCACTTAGCATGCAGAAAACATGGAGAAAACTCTGCTGCCCATAGGGAAAACAGCTGTATCATTTACACATGTATATAGTGTTCAGCTGCAGACTGTGAAAAGTGGAATCAAGTCTTGCTGAAAGGCTTTATGTCTTCAAAAAAGCTTTTTGCATATACTTCTAGTTTTGTCTGCTATCTTAGCTATCCATATTTGTCCAGTCTTCTCAGAAATAAAATCTTCTGTTTGGCAAGTTTCTTATCTCTTATAAATAGTTCCGTATAATTAATATTTGCATCATTTAAAGCTTCTGAAGCCTGGTTTTGTCTTCTAGTCACTGATGATTGATAAAGTATTTTCAACTTTGAATACATGTGTGTGATTTGTGGTCTGAAGGAGGGTATCTCTTTTTAGGACTTCAGTGAGATTTATTCATATGAGGGGCATCTAGCTGTAAGACAGGGTAGATCTAATAGTGTATGAAAAGGTCTTTCCCTATTTTTAATGCTATATTTAAATATCTACCAGTGCCTTCACGATATTTGAAATGAGATGGCCTGTATTTACCCATGCAAGCATTGTAGCAGGCTCCAAAAAAAATAATTTGATACCTTGTCAAGTGCTAAAAGAACTACCAGCTGAAATTTTCCCAGCAAGTGTCCTTAGACCATTTGACTTCTGCATCCCCTAAAGGAGGATAGAAGCAGCTTGTTCATTCATTTTCAAGTACCCAAAGCTAAGACTATCAAAGCTGCTCTGAATTATAACAGATCTATAAAAAAGAAAAAAATATAGGATTTGATAGGCATATAGTAACAATAATGACACAGAAACTACAGAGAATGAGAATCAGGTGTTACTGGTTCTTCTAATTGCCTGTACCTCAATGCCTGTCCAATTCACTGAACCAGTGGAAAGGACATCTTAATTGATTTACTCTAGGTTTTTACTATTGCATTTTAGTATATGTCATAAACTTGTGTAATGTTTACTCTTCTCTTACTCTTTTTCAAAACTTTAATTATGTTTTCATTTGCAGTGTACTCTGAAACCTACTGAGATTGTATCAAATGGGCTTCTAAATTAGTTTCTTTACTGTTGAGTGTTCTGTTTATTATCTTCCTGGCACGGGGTACCATCCCCAGCTTGATAAATTTATCAAAAGTGCTTGCAACTACTTTTTGAAGAAGTGTTTAATCCAGCCACTAGTTCAGGGGCAAGAACTAGTTCTCCATTTCCACAGTTTGTTGCTAAGGCTGACAGATAATTTTACTTTTTCTCTTGGCAACTCAACAACTGCTTGGAACCCAGAAAGCTGTCCAGGCTCTCTGTGCACTTCAGGGTCCAAGTACACCAGCATGGTAATGGCCCTGGAGAGAGAGCTTCTTGCAATCAGGTACTCACATACCATGTATAGACCCACAGATTTCTCTCATTTATATTTAATCATAGTAGTCACTGCAAGCCTGAGCATGAATTTTGGAAGGTATTTCATCTATAGGGAATTCTTCAGCCACTTAATTAAATTTATTTCTCTGCTTTTAACTCCAGCGCTTGAAATACTTTGTGGAAGCACTGTATTGTCACTGTGAGATGTTTCTCTAGAATGCAACTTGCAGGTCACGTGTTTTTTACTAAGAATTTTTTTACACCTGTATTATCTTTAACTAAGATTTGTATCTGGTATTCAAGATAAAATACATATGCCAGGAAACTCTGTACTGAATGTAGTAAATATATGTTACACACTTTTCTTCATGTTTAAGTTAATAAATATAAAGATTTTATAAAGATTTTACGCAGACCCCATCATTATAGACACCTATCTTAGTGTTTTGGGGTTTTTTTTGTCTAAGCCTCAGGGACAGGTGAACAACTCAGACAACCAGTTAAGCCAAATCAGCATCCCTGACAGTCAATGGGAACAGAGAATCATGAAAAAAGTATGTGTTTGGCTTTATTTCCACATCTGCTTTTCTTTATAGGCAGGAAAAGTCCAAATAATTAAAGTTTAGAGGTAATACTAAGCATCTGGAAAAATACTGAACACCTGATTTCTATTACTGAGTTTTAATTAACCTTCTCTTTGTACATTCAGGTAATGCAGAAGAGCAAAGAAAGTCATTTTAAGGCTTGCCACAATAAATTCCAATTTCTTTGGAAACATTGCATGTGGTCAGTGAACCTGTTAATGATGTCTAGGAAATTTATGCTGTCTCCCACCTAACAGACTCTACACTTCCTGCAGGATATTCATATTGAATGCAATTTAAAAGCTTAAAACTGGTTTAGTTTCCTAAATGGAAGAAGGAATATTATGCTTCTTGTAAATCATAAAGAACTTGAACCCAGATTTGAAGGGTAGATATCATACAGTGGTTTTGCTAGATTCTAGCATGTGTAGCAAGGGGAGCATACAATTTTAATTGCTTTGGACTGTTGAAGTCGTCAATCTATAGTGCTGCGCACTACATAGTCAGCCTTGGGCACATCAGTACTCTAATTACAGAAAGTCTGGCTCTTCACAAATATTTTAACATTTGATTTATTCCTGTTCAAGTTGTTCAATAGAGCCAGAGTTAATTGGTTTTCCAAATGAGTGTTAAAAATATAAAGACTCAGCTTCATTAAGAGGAGGCTGTACTTACTGTGCACCAATGAGTTGTAAAGCCATGGAAAGGTTAGAGTGAGATTTCATGGCCTTGTGTACAAAAACATGACTTGAATTATTTTGATTTCCTTACAAATTATAGGTAATATTTGACCCTAGTTAATAATTTAATCTAGCTGACTTTTCTTTTCCAAAGGGGAAGATGAGCTGCCTGAGGAAAAAAATTAAGCTAAATACATTAAAAGTAGGCTAAGCAATTTTATTTGTTTCATGTCTTTACCATTTACCTAAAGGAATCACAATATTTCTTTGCCATCCCTATGTAGTTTCTTTGTTCGCAAAAGGGATCAAGCTTTTGTACTGAGTCCTTTCCTTCTGTTTGAAAGATTCCTCCAAAACATCTTGCAAACTAGCAATATATCATGGATAAATCATAATTTCCTATTCCTGTGACCTACATGCTGTTCATGCACGTTCAGCAATCTCATGCTTCTAATAGCACAATTGTAATTAAGGAAACAAAGGAAGTCAGCATGTATCTTAACATTTTTAACTCCTTTTGAGGCAATAGAACAGGGTAGAAGGATTTTTCTGGGTTTTTCTCAGGAATAACTAAAGTTTATTGACTTTTTTGTTCTGCATGGGTGTATATGGGTGGTTTTTGGGGGTTTTTAGGGGAAGAGTTGCAGTGTTCTCTTGTATTACATTTTTTCTAAAACATACTAAAACTTGCATTCAGAAGAAGTATTTGATTTTTAAGACTCTTCCATTTAGATTGAGTAAGAGGAGTGAAGAATGCTCTGCAAAGTGTAATGCAGGGGTGACTCAAGGAAAAAGCTGTGTGGACAAAGTGGTTCTGTTTAGGAGCGAGGGTAGGAAGATGTGGTGAGAAAACAGCTCCTGAGCCAGCCAGGAGTGGAGCTGATCAGCAGGATGGAGTAGGTAGTGAAGATACACAGTGGCATGATCAGAGCAGGTCTCCTGATAAACAAGGAGCAGTAGGCAGTAATGGTGGGCAGGACAGCAGGGAGCAGCAGGAGCAGTCTCCATAAGGAGAGCTGGAAGCTTGAGCCAGAGACCCTTGGCTAAGGAGGGATGATGCTGATCTGTAGGTGAGACTGGGTGAGCTCAGGAGAAGAAAGGAGAGGAGGCAGAGGATGTGAGTTTCCCACCTGTGAAAATTAACAGTGATGTAGATGTTTGGGTTTATCTGTCTGGAAGGTTGTAACAGAGCTGATCACTTATGCACCAGTGTGGTTACATGGGAGTGCACCAAGACTTCCATTGGTAGGCATGAACATCTTGAACAGCTGAATGAAGGAGATGGAGTTATTCTTGCGTTTTTAAAAACTAATATTGCAGAGAAAGAAAGAGGGTGGCATATTAATAATGGCTGCAGAACAGTAGAGCACCTTCTCCTAGGGAGCAGGGGAGAGGCCAGCAGCAGCACATGCTCCCCTGGGGTGGCCTGGGAGCCAGGGTCCATCCCATCCCCAGCCAGGAGCTGGGAAGCCAGGGCACATTGGAGCAGCCCAGCTCTTGGGCACTGCCCAGTTCCCAGGGCTAGGACATGGTCCCACAGATGAGCCCAGCTCAGTGGGAGCCGGAGCAGGGCAGGGCTGTGGGGTCTTGGAGTCCAGCTCTGCTTCAGCATTGCTGGGGGCAGGGGCCAGTGGCCCTTGGGACTGAACAGGGAGAGTCAGGACTGGAGGAGCCCTCTGGGCCCAGATGTTTTCAGCAAAAGTAGGAAAACAAAATAAGAATGTTGTATAGCATGGTATGTTACTGCAATGACTATCAAAAAATAAAACACAGAATGGAAAAAAGAAATCAATGTAAACTTGAACAATCATTGATTTCTGTCTTTAAAAGAAAAACATAAATATGCTAGAAATCTTCAGATATGGAGACACCTGAATGTCTCCATGGAGAAATACCACAAAAAGCTCTATCAGGCTTTAACCTCACACCGTGAGATCAGGGTCCAAACATTCCTACACAAATAGTTGAAACAAATAGGAAAGTATTTTGTAATCAAAATGTTTTCAAAGTGCATGTATACTAAGATAAGCACTATGAATTTCATTAAATTAATTTTCCTGAAATTACTTTTAAACATATTGCATATAAAAAGAAAACTGAAATATCACCTTTTTTTCTGTCCCATATAATTTGTACCCAGGTTATAGATTATAATCTTCAAACTGGGAACTACTGTGAGATGCAAACCTGGCTAAACAGTAATGTGCCAAATAAACTCCATTCTGTTTTTTTCAGAAAAATATTAGAAACTGGCACTTTGTCCAATCAACACTTGAACTTGACATTGAGTTTCGGGGAGATAATCAAGGGCCTTATCAAATGCATTGGCTTAAATATCAATAAAACACTGGCTTTGGATCTTACTACTGATCAGGTTCATCTGAAGCAGAGCCAGATTTCAAAGGTGATGTTTATATCAGACTAGAACAAATATTTTAGGAAAGTTTTCAAGGTTTGGTAGCTATCAGAAATTTGTCTTTGCTAAATTCTCTTACATGTGAAAATATTTTAGGGTAACCCAGTTTCAGACTGTATACTCTTGTCAGCAGACTAATTGTGGTAGTATGTCTCATTAACACTGCTTAATGCTGCAATAGCTTTTCTGCAATTGCTGCTGCATCTAATGAGAAGCAGCACAGTGCAAGCCATATTACCAGCCTGACAATTTGTTCTATTGATTTATCACATCTTTTACTGCTGCCTACCTGTAAGGATTGAAAAATATTCATCAGATATTTGTGAGTTTTGACTTTTTATCTTCACAAATGTACAAGACCTCTTTGAACCACTGCCACATGAGATTGTGCTGAGTCTGACCTGGATTTTTCATTTTTTCCAGCTCCAGTCTGGAAGCAGATTGAAGAATCAATTTTAAATTATCTGAAATTTAAAAAATATTAGCAATTTCTTAATGGATAATTATTCCATTTTATAAAACTGAGTTCTGCCAGCATTTTATGTTACTATACTATTTTTAGTATTAGTCTAAATACTTCACTTGTACTGTATGTAAAATATACAAGAACATACATTTAGAGAAAGCAATTCTAAAAGTTCACAGATTTTTCTTAGGATGTAACAAGGAGAAAATGTACTTCCAAGCTCTGAGTCATATGCAAGTTGCATAAATGTCTAGTTGCTATAGTTCACATATAATAAATGATCCTTGAGGAATTACTCAAGTGATATGAAACATCACTGAAGTATTTCTACTTGGAAATGCTCATAAAAGCCCTGGACAGAAAAATGAAAGTACAATTACAATTTTACAAGGACTGGGTGCAAATTTTAATAGAAATATGCGCAAAAATCCTGCATTATAAATGCATGACAATTCATTGGCTGATGAAATGTAAAGAAAGATTCCCTTGTGAGGTTTGCTTCTAGAAGCTTCAGCTTTCATTTTTGTTACCTACCATTTTGGCAAAGAGTATCCAGAGAGGTAGGATACTCTGTGCTTTGTTTAGCTGCAACACATCTTTCTACACATCTGAGATAAATGGAAAAAGAAAGGAAGTTGGATGGAATCAAAGGACATGCTAGGAAGTACAAACCCCAGCCCTATTCACTAAGAGGGTATTCAGATGTCTATATCACACACTGGAGGTTGATGGGTTGACAGAAATGATCAGAAGAATTACATAGGATATGCAGTATTTGAGAAAATTTATGTTAATGCAGTCATAGATGAGATTTTTCAAAAAATCCAACTCTTAGAAAAACACAAGGATAAACTGTTCTATAAACTAGTAACCTTTGCCTAATTGGAAGACAGTTCTTCTACCGTTCAGAGTGGGTGTAGTTTCTGCATCCGTGGCACTATCTACTGAACTTACACTCCTAAACAGAGAACTCAGCTTTCAAAGCAATGAGAAAATCTGTTTTGCCTCTACGTAAATACTGTACAGTATCTGAGTCATCTCCTGACTCTGCCAGAGAGATCTGAGGCTGTTGCTCTTCCATTCTCAGGAAATCTGACATGGAAAGAGAATTTAAGATCAGGGAACTGAATTGGCATCTGGGTTAGTATTAGTATACAATTGCCTCTGAGAGTTCAAATGCCTTCCTTGCCTATGAAAACTAACTGTGCTTCTTTTTTCTTTTAAGTTGTCATAACTTTAAAATATGGCACAATGTAGTTTTGAAACTCTTGAAGAAAAAAAAAAAACCTGCAGTGATATTAAACCATCAAATCCATCAGAAAAATTACTCATGGCATCTTTAAAATGAGATATCTGGAGGCATATGACAGACCTCCTCCCTAGATCCTTGATATTATTCTGGTAGGTTGTACTCCATACAGAAGAGCCTAGAGAGATGGGTCATAGCCTCCTGAGGGGCTGGAGATGGACAGCAGACACAGAAGGTTGCCCTGGTCGTTACTCAAAAAAATAGTCATGCCAATGGACTGGCTTACATACTAGAAAATTAATAGACTGACTACTGAACTGTAAGTGCTGCCAAATCTTTCTATTCATAAGTCCTGTAGGCTTATAAGAAATAAAGAAAGAAACTCTAGAATATATGTTGTGTGTAAAAGAATACTGTATCATGACTGTCATTGTATATATGTGAAAATTATCAAGCAGGTAAAAAGCAGTGAGGGAATCAAAAGATTTGAGGAAGAGTCTACAATCCAACTACAGGAAAAATCACCCTGCAAGAAAAAATGGCATTGCTGTTTCCTCCTTCCTTTCAATACTTTTTTTCTGTTATTATGAATAAGCTTTTGCCCACAATGTTCTGTAATGACTCTTGAAGGGTTTTGAAAAGGTACTCCAATATAAGGACCTTGGTACTGCCTCTTCTGGGAAGTCTCAAAAAAAGGTCAGCATTGCTGTTCATAGCAAACTCTTTTTCCCCAACTATTTCCACTTTTATTTGTTACTGAGTGACAATCTTTGGAGGAAATCTGTTCCACAAACTCGTGTTTGTGGTCCTGACAATAGCCATGTCTGTGAAGGACTGGCTATTCCTGATCTATACAGGATCAGCTTGGCATTGACTGGTAACAGGTTTCATTCCTAAGATCTACAGAAAAGCTGCAAAGATACACAAAGAGCTATGATTGTCACAAATACTACAGCCCTAATTGCATCAATGTCTTCTGAATTTTGAAGCATAAGGCTGTGTATTTTCAAGTAGCCTTCCTCAATCTTGATAATAGCATTTAATTTATTTCCCTTTATTTTAATCTAAATGTTCCTTATTCTGTTGTCAAAATATTTCAGGCCAGTGATCTGTAGTGGAAGAGTATCCTGATTTTTTTTCTCTGTCTTTATTTATCATAGTCCTAAAGTCCTTGCAATTGTGACTATGTGAAAAATACAGTAAATTGTATTTTTCCTTCAGAGCTGGCTAAATAAATGAGTATATCATTGCCATACATTCCTTGCATATGCTAATCAGACACAGGGTATGAATTATTTCAACCAAATACTTGAACAATTAAGGCTCCAGCTTATTTTGAGCATTGTAGCATTCCTATCTGCCTTGATCCAACAAAGTAGTGATGTAGTTTGACAAACTCCTAACTATAACAGTATCTTAATGTCAGTAGCTTCACCAAAAATTCATTTGCACTTCCAAGAGGTATTTAGATCAATATTCTCTCATGAGCCTTAGATTTGGCTGAGTCAGTTAATAAGGAAATTAGCCTGTGCATCCAATTTGCCCAAATCAGTGGCACAGCTATCAACTGCAATTCATGAAATTCCTTCACTCCATATGAGTCAACTATATAAATGAGAAATTGCTGTCTCTTTTCTACTAAGTGTATCTAGTATCTAGTGCCAAAGAGAAAGAAGATATTTCAGTTGGCCAATGATGGAACATATGTTAGTTTACATTGTTTTTGCATTTCTACTTCTTAAAGTTGGTCAAGGGTCTTGAGCAAGTAATACCTAGAAGTTGTAAGAATTCTGCAGGAGTGATGCTGATTATCATCTTCCAACCATGTCTTAAATGCAAGATTTGTTAGATGCAAAATTACTTCAAAGAAGCCATCTAATTCCTTCTTCCATCTGTTAATACTCAGTACCTTTCTTTTAGGGTTTTTGTAGTATATGTTAAACAGAAAATTAATGCTATTATTAAGCTATTATGTTCCAAGTAAGGATTAGCAATATGTAGTGATATCTCAGTTTGATGAGAGAACAAGCTGTACATGGGTAACAATGTGGTAGATAAATACATTTCTAATGCATATATTGGGTTCCAAACATTAACTTAACTTTTAAAAAGCAGAAAAAGCCCACATTTTGAAAATAACTACTGCAAAATAATTATATATCAAAAATTTAATAAAAGCTTCAAGTTATTGATCTAGTGTGCTGGATGAGAAAAGGACAAAATTCAGAGATTGAGAACGTGACCCCAGACTGTATTTTTTATTTCAGTATTTTGCTCCCTCTTGCATTTAATGAGCACATATTTTTGTGGTCACATATTTGTAATGACTCCTTTGCTACCTTTTATATAGCTTTATATTTATTAGTAAATGGTTCATATCATAAAAGAAAGATTACGCTTTTTCTTTGGTCAATAGTGTTTCTGAAACTGACTGCTGAAGTGCAATTTTATTGTAATTAAACTGAGTCTAGGCACAACTCAGACCTAAAATACTACTGAGATTGCATTTAAGACAGCTTGGAATTTTCTAAGTTATGAATTGCATATTTAACAAAAGCTTCCTGCTTATGGTTTTGTCTTGTCTTTAGTATACTTCTGGTTTGCATTTTGATTTTTTTTTCTTTTTAAAGCTTATATGTGCTTAGAGAAGCTTACTAGCTGTGTGCATATCATGTGAAAATCATTAAGTGTTTAAGAAAAGCAGATATATATAAGCTAAAACTAATTGATGGTTCAATATCAGCTATTAAATAATTATTTCTTTTTTCAAGCAAAAAATAAGGAGAAAATCAGCTGCTTGAGGCCAAAATCTTTGAATGAGCTGCCCACTGAGCTGAGCAGTTTCTCAGTAGACGTGATAACAAGTGAGAGTAGTTTTTTTAGAGACTGAATTGAAATGTACTTTGTTCTTTGCATCCCTAGTGAAGAAAGCTAATTCAACACTTTTATCAAGAAAGATTCCTTTAGCACATGAAGGAGTCTTCTGTTTGACATTTATGGCTTTGACACAAACTTGACTGGGTATTTGAATGTGCCGTATAGTAAATACGGTAAATATATTAAATATGAGGGTATAGATATCTAAAGAAACAACATGTATTTTTTATATTCTACTTACAGCTGTATCTGCTGATGATCTTCCAACTTACCTGGGCATTCGTTAATCTTTTGTGCAGATGACTAATCTGTTAATTGAGCAGAAAGTCAAAATTTCAACAAATTGGGTGTCAAGTCCCACTTTTAAACCTGACTTCCCACCCCTTCCAGCAGTATTCTCTTACCTCCAGTTCACAGTGCCTGTACATCAATTCTCTAAATCTACATGAGGTTTTCCACCCTCATATGAGCCAACAACACAAATCATTGATGGAGAATTCAGCAGTGACTTAGCTGAAATCAGAACTTGCTGCCAAAGAGGATTGCGATGACATTTCTAGTCAGGCTCCCATTTCATGTTAGACTAGGACAAGCTGCTGCCAACTGTCTGAAATTTTTCAGGGAAAAGGACCTGGGGATCTTGGTGAGCACCAAGTGGACCATGAACCAACAGTGAGCCCTCACAGCAAAGAATGCCAAAGGCATCCTGGGCTGCATTAGGCAGAGCACTGCCAAGGGGTCAGGGAAGACGATCCTCTGCTCAGCACTGCTGAGACACACCTGGAATCCTCAGGCCAGTTCTGGACTCCCCCGTGCAAGAGAAATGAACAAACTGGAGTGAGTCCAGCAAAGGGCCATGATTAAGGTGCTGAAGCACTGACATGTATGAAGAGAGGCTGAGTGGATGGGAACTGTTCAGCCTGGAGACAAGACTCAGAGAGATCTTATCAATTTTTATAAATACCTAAGGGAGAGAAGTTAAAAGGCATCAACTTTTACCAGAGGCAAGTGGTGCAAGCTGCCAGTGGAAATACAGTGTAGAGAACAGCAAGAGCTGTCTTGAGGCCAGTAATTGAGGCCAATATCATGACCAGGAGGGCAAGGGCCCTGCCACCCAGAGCCCAGTCCCACTGTGTCCCTACAGCGTAGACTCAGAGTGGTACCCAGGTTCAGTCAAGACTCCAAATCATCTTGTCAGTTTGTAGCAGAGACAGATCTGAGGGCAAGCCATGGAATCAAACATGATCTGGTGGGGATCAGCAGTGTCAGCCACAGCTCAGTGACTGTCGGGCAAGTCCATGGTGACAGTACAGACCTAAGGTCAGGCTGGGAATCCAGCTGAGCAGTTGGGATCCAGGCCAGGAGGGTCAATGGTCCTGAACAAACACAGCTGTCACTCAGCTGGAGACTGGCTCTCCAGTGGTGTCACTGAGGCTGGGAAAGAAGGCCAAGGTGAAACAGGGCTCCTGGGCCCATGGGCAAATGTGTGGATGAAGCTTAAAGGTGAGCAGGTCAGGGCCCCTAAAGGCTGTAAGTGCACCCTGACAAACAGGCAATTCCTCTTAAATAAAATATGTTTCATTCGCTAAGGAGATGGTCAAGCAGTGTAATAGCTTGCTTAGAGAGGGGTCTTCATATTTGGCAATATTCGAAACCAGACTGGTTCTTAGAAACTACCTGTTGGACTAGACAATCTCGAGATCCAACCTTCCAGTGTTCAGGTTTTTGTAATTTTCTGATAGCTGAACCAAATGTTAAATTTAGGGTGAGCATATGCCCATCTGTAACTGCTATGGAACAGCTTCTTTCAATTCACATTCCATGTTACTCATAGTAACATACCATGTTTCCAAGCCATCAACCCCTAAATCTCTTTCTGTTCCATGTATGTACAGCAGAGATTCATATTCAAACACATTTTTTAATTTAAGTTGTTACATAAAATTCATGATTCTTAAATGCATTAAAATGTGTAATTAATTAAAAGTCAGGCTATATATGTGCCTGCATTCCTGAAGTTAGAAGTTTTCATTCCACAGATTTTTTCCCCAGATTCCTATACATGTGCAAATACCCCACAGAGACTCTTTTTTGCATCTAATTTTCATAATTTATTAATATTGGAAGAACCTAAATTGAGTCGCAAGAAACCTTGACTCAGCTGTGGTGCTCCTGCTGGCTCCTGTTGATCTCAGTGTGAATTCTGCATGCCGAGGGAAAGCAGCAAGTCTGAACTAAGTTCAGTCATGTAGATCTAAGAGAATTTTCCCTTAGTATATATAGTTTTGCATCTTGTGAGCTGGTTTGTTTATACATTATAGATCAGCTGTTGTCTGAGAGCTAAGCTTTTATCCTAAATTTAAAACTCAATAATTTCCTAACTATATTTTTAT
Organism: Taeniopygia guttata; assembly: GCF_048771995.1. Lineage (NCBI taxonomy): Eukaryota > Metazoa > Chordata > Aves > Passeriformes > Estrildidae > Taeniopygia > Taeniopygia guttata. Next base: position 27,156,006 of record NC_133027.1, on the reverse strand, counting down.
GAAAAGTATAAATTTCCATTTTCTATTCCCTTCAGCAATATTTCTGCAAGACATACTTGTCTTCTTTTTGGAAGGGGAAAAAAAACTACCAAAAAAACAGCATGAAAGCAGTTTATTTTCTTTGTATCAGATTCCTCTTGTGCTGGTTTTATGCCTGTACTGTGATGCATCCCACCAATTTAGCAATCATTCATTTCATCTAGTATGAACACTAGATCTGTTACAGTCAAAAAATTTACTTAATCTGAAAAACATATTTGCCACAATTTTACTAGAACTCCAATCCAATATGATTTAGCAGAAGCTTTTAACTTTCCCCATCCTCATAAGGACCTAATTTTAGCCCCCTTAAATACACATTTTATACTCTATCAAAGTTAATTAGAAAGTCAAATATGCTTGAGAAATTTTGTCCAAAGCAAAATCCTACTAAAACTAGTCTAGAGTATACCCAATGATACAGAAATTACTGGAATAACTAAGATTTTCATACAGTTTTTTTATATCTTCTCATCTTCCTAGTTATCATTTGTTTGAATACGCAGGTAAAATTGAGGTGAAAGACTGAGTTATAGTCAGCACCATTGAATAGAAAAATGCAGTTTTGCCTGCATGGATGGTGGTGTGAAGACAAGAACAGAAGGATTACCTTCATGAGTGCCATTGTTTGCATGCTTATTGAGTAATCTATTTTTGCATTCAGTAAACTTAGTTTAACTCCTTTGCTGTTATCTTTAGTTCTTAGAACCCTCAGTCAAAAAGATGCTGCTATTAAAATTTCCTTGATTCTGCTGTGTTTGTATTGCTAATTCTTCTACAATGTTCATCTATTTTTGTTTTGACTCATTTACAGAATTGGAGAAAACATTGATTTTTTTTTTTTTTAGTTTGTATTTTAAAATTGAAAGAAAAAGCATTTCTTATAGATAAAAAAAGCTGACATATGATCAATAGAAAAGATACTAATGGGCTGTTTCCCTGTTACTTCGCTTTTGATGTAATTCTAGTATCAGCATTTACTGTAGTGCTGTGCTTCAGGAAAGTCAAAAGGAGCAGAGAAGCCCTCACTAGGTCAGCCAGAACCACAGACTGATAAAAGGACCTGTTTCCTGTGCACCACCTTTACCTTTTGCTTAGGAAAATATTAACATGAATTGTGGGCATTTGAAGGGATTAAAAAAAAAGAAAAAAGTAAGCCAGGAAAAATAGCTTTATGCTCTTAGGATTACCTTTTCTAATCAAACAATTGAAACCTTTTCTGAAACTTTTTTTTTTCTTGAAGGAAAGACAAAATTTTCTGTGTGAAAGACTAGCAGCTGCCATCCTGACTCCTTTCCAGATACTCTGCAATTTCATCTTTCTATACAGAGCTCTTCCTGCAATTCTCTTGAGTTTTCCTATGCAAAAAAATGCACCCTTCCTCACATAACTAAATGATTTGGACTCTCTTCTAATTGATCACAGATTACATCAGAATTATTTAGACTGGAAAATACCTGTAAGATCTTCAAGGCCAATCATTTACCCAGCATGGCCAAGTCTAGCACTAAGCCATGTCCCTAAGTGCCACATCTACATGGGACACAGCCACTTCTGTCAGCAGCCTGTTCCAGTGGTTGAAAATTCTTTCTATGGAAAAACTTCTCCTAATATCCAATCTAAACTCCCCCTGACACAAATTGAGGCTATTTCCTCTAGTCCAGTTACGTGGGAGAAGACACCACCCCCCACCTTGCCACAGCCTCCTTTTAGGCAGGGCAATAAAGTCCCTGCTGAGCCTCCTCTTTTCTGGACTAAAGAGCTCCAGCTCCCTCAGCCACTCCTCGTAACACTTGTGCTCCAAAATCCTCACCAGCTTCATTGCTCTTCTCTGGAGATGCTCTAGCCCCTCAATGTATTTCTTGAAGTGAGGGCCCAGGAACTGAGCACAGGATTCAAGGTGCAGACATACTCACTTGGAAAGTTTTTATGGTTAGAACTATTCTGCTAAAATAATCTTTTTCATCTTAAATGCTTTCTTGTCTGCTTATCATGTGGTAGCAGTGGCAGTCACTTCTGGGTCTTGATAGACAAGGAAGCATCACTGAAATGTAATGAGGCTACATTATGCACACAGAAATATTCCCATATTCTTTACATCTTATATTAGAGAATATGTTTCTCACTCCTGACAGTTTATTTATAGATTTTTCCACTTACTGTCTTTACCAACTGCAGTATCTGTGTGTTTCATGAATTACGATCATAAGTTACATTTGTGCATTTAAATTCAATCTGGTTTTCACTCCTGTCTGAAGCTGAAGTTTGTGGGGTGTACCTTGGAGAGAGAAATACTGTGAGGCAGCAAGCACAGTCAAATGACTTGAGGCAATGCTACAGTTTTCTGTGCTGCAGTTTTCCTTGGCTGAGATTGTCAGCTGTCTGACTTCCATTGAGCCAACTCTAGGGGAAAATGCAGAGCTGGAACTGAATCAGTAACCAGGCTGCTTCCTTCCACGCCAGGGTAATGAGCATGCCTGTCAGGAGGAGATAGCGAGGCTACTATCCCCCCAGGAATGAGTTTTGCTATTACATCTGAGTTTTCTACAACTGCTTCACAGGTAATTTCCTCAACCCCTGCACATAGGTTAGGCACAAATATACTGCCAGTACAAGTAAGGAACTAATCAAGCTATCCTGACTAGAGAAAAAAATTCTGTGGTTAGAAATCTCTTGTAGCTCACAGAAGCACCATTTTAGAACAAGGAAGAAACATACTCTGAAGCCTAATATAAAATTATCTCATTTTGTTATGCAAGGTGATTTGACTTAATTAGTTCTCAGATGTCCTATCTGTGAAAACAAGAGGACATCAAATCTGCATAAAATGTATAAGGTGCAGTTAAAGAAAGAAGATAAGGATGGTTTTAAGGCACTACAGAAATACCTCACAATTGGACACTGTGATAATTCAAACATACACATTCACGGATACTTTTCTTGTGCTTTAAGACATTGATTAATGGATATTAGTGCAGGTAGTAAATTAATTTTGTAAATAAAGAAATGCCTTTGAAGCTTTTTCTAACTTTTATGCATACGTGTCTAGTAGCAGTTCTTCAGAAATACCAGCTTTCAATAATATGCCTTCAGAGAAGGATCTCAATTTCAGGACAAAGGTTTCACATTTTTTAAAGGAAAATTTGAAAGGAAAATTGGACACAAAAACTTTTTTTATTATTATTTCTGTAATGTACTGTGATTAAATCAAAATAAAAGTATCCGTTTATTTCATCTTTTGGTAAATTATGAAGAAGTTTTTCATCATATGCTCCCTTTATTTTCTTTCCATTGCTTGTTTGCTTTCATGCCAGCATCCACTAGGAATGGTTGGACAGACATTCTAAGGCCTCTTGATAGTTTTATAGGTAGAAAAACATACGAGTACACAAGATGTTAGTCTAAAACATACACACAAAAAAATACAAAGAAAGGAACAAGACCCAAAATAGAAATAATATTTTAATAAAATTAAAACAAAGTGTTAGGAAATCATCTTGACTTTAAAAATACTAAAAACAAGTGCTGTCATTAGAAAAAACTGAATGTTCTACACAGGCTGTATCTGAGGAGGGGATGTTTAAATATCTTGATAAAATTTAATTATTTCTCTCTGAAATGTAATGTTTAGGTGTCTGTATACATAAATATTTAGGGCAAGCAACTTTCAGATGTTAGTGCTGCTGTCTCAATCTGACTATAGACATCCAGTAATGAAAGAGAATTAATATGATGAGAGATTAATATGAAAGATAAAATAAAGAGTGACAGTGATCACAGTATTAGTAGAGATCTCTTCACTATCATTCCCCTTGGATGAAACAATTTTAAAAAAAGACAAAAATTGAAAAAGACCCCTATTCTTAAATACCAGACATACTTGGTTCAACCATAGTTTTCTCACAGAGAAGTTAAATTTTTCTCTCAAATAATTATTGTTAGATGGTCTGTCAGATCTCAGACACACTGATGGGCATCACTAAGTATACAAAGATACATTTTATCATCCTTTTTATCATCTTATCAACCTTATTAATTTTTTGTTGTGACATTATCACAAATATGCGAGCAATGAAATGTTGGGAAGACTACGCCTTTTGTGTGTTAGTGAAACCAGATAAGGAAATGTTTAGACAAAGCAAAATAATACTATATCAGATTATCTTAAAACCTTTCAAAACTTAGAGTAAGTCTGAACTTTCATCAATTGTTATGAGATAGTGAGAAAGTTGTACAAGTGTAGGCTGTAGTGAACGAAGCCTTAAGCTCACCAACATAGAGATATATTTGGTGCAATGTTAACACATCTTTTTCAACAATAAATTGCATGTTCCAAGGTGACATAAACCTCTTATTGTTGGCTGTAGACTTCTAATAATGGATCTTAAAGTGTTTGAGTTGGTGAAGCTCTTTGATAAGATATTTGTAAAAGCTTTAGAAAACAGCCTTTCTCATAGCATCAATATCTAGTCTGCTTCTAAAGCTGATGGGAGCAAGGAATGACTCACACCACTTAGGAACATGGTGATGTGATCGAAATAACTCTGTGTTTTATTCATTAATCTGACACAGATTTTCACTTTGACGAGCATGCTAATTACATTAACACTTCTAAATTCTGTTTTCTGCATCTGTATAACAGGGATAGTGATAATTTGTTGTATCAGAGGTTGGCTTGAAAGTTGAATTCCTTATACAGTAAACAAAATCAGTATGATTATTTACATTTTTCATATTACAATTTTTCTTATAAATAATGAGAACTAGAGTATAACAGATTTTTACTTTCCATATTAATACCTACAGTTACATTCCCAAAGTGATCCAAAAGATCTAAAAATGAAAACAATTTCCAGATTTGTTCCTGTAATTTTGATTCCACTGAAGTCCATGAGTTTCTCCACTCTTTAAAGGAGGAAGTGCACTTAGCTCAGTGGATAGCTTTTGTTCATGTACTGTAACTTCTAAAAATATACAGATCAAAACATCGGTGGTGTTTTTGCCCCAGGTATTGAACAATCCAGAACACAGATTAGTCACGCAGAAAAATATTTTTCTTTCCTACATGCCATTTTCTGTGATCAGTGCTAGCTTTTATAACAGCAGAGAATGTTTTGGGAAATGGAAATATACAGTGGTTTTTGCCTTTGCTTTCTCACTGAAAGTTAAAGCACAAGCAAAATATTAAATACTATTTCTCTTTATGAAATTATCATTTCAAAAGAGAACTAGAAGATGATCTGTAAACACACAAAAACTTTACAGAGATATTATTTATTTAAATACCAAGATCAAATATAACTATATTTTGAAAATAGAAATCAAGAACCTTAAATTATTATTTCCAATTTCTTTCATATTAAAGTACTGTGTTTAACATCCCAGTTGCAGTGTTGTGGAAACTTCATATGATATGCTTGAATTTGGCTCTGTTATAAGGAAATAGGTATAAGTATCTATTTATGAAGTCCATTGGGGATAATCATGATTTACACCCCCAAACCTTCTGCAGCTAAAAAACTAAGGACTAAGGAGAAGCTATATCCTTCCTGTAGAATGCCAGTGGAAGAGATCACATAGTTTTGGTACTCCATGTGGTATTGTGTTCTATTAGAAAGAAACAAGGGGTATCAGCTGTGGTTTTGGGTGCACTCATAGATGAGTGTATTAGGTATTCTTGTGGCATGCCAACTAGCTCAAAACTTTCCTGGATGATAAATGGAGAACTTAGTGGACAGTGAGTAGATGTTAGTGGTTATGTCATTGTTGAGCCATTCAGTTATGCCAATATTGAAGCTATAAGCCTGCCAGAATAAAACTTTTAGGAATATCTATCTCAAGTCTTGAAGATGATCGGTGCTTCAGGCAGCTCCCGGCTCAGAGCACTAATGTAGCTGCACCTTTTCATCTCCAAGCAAGTCTTTCAATTCAGGTTCAGTCAGGCTGCCTGGACACAGGTTATAATGTCATCTGAAGACACTGTTGGGGTCTTGATGCCTTCAAGACATCCACAGAGAATCCTTGATGTCATATAAGACATGGGAGAAACCCCTGCCTTGCTGAACTGGGAGGCAAAAGTTGGGATGTGTTCATATGTCTAAAATGACTGGAGATGTCTGTGTAGCTGCTGAACTGAGCTCTTAATGTCTGCCCTATGGTCAGATGTGAGGTACCTAGCTTTCACACTGACACCAAAATCAGTTAGTCCTAAACTAGAAAACTCCACTGAACTGTGCATTGGAGCTCCAGCAGGCACTGATAAGAAAGGCCTCTTTCAAAGAAGAAAATTGTGTTGCATATTCAAATGGACTTAAATTTAAATTGCATTCAGCTTCTGCAACTACATCTTGAAATATAGGAACCTTGTTGATCCTTAGACTCTATAAATTATAAAATCAAAAAGAAGAATGTTGTGTTTAATTTCAGCTAGGGACTTTTTCAGGTTTTCTATCTGATCTGATTTTCAGTCCTGTGCTGACTGCAAATATATTCATCAGTCTGCCTCAAGATCAAGATTGAGATACAGCCTTCTTCAGTTGGCAAGATGACTACAATTTAAAAGCTGAAGGGCAGCTTTTAATCACCAGTGATGCAACACTTAATGTTTATTTGCATACTAATAATTTAGTATTTTTTCAGTCATGGTTGTAATTAAGTGCTCTAAGTGTCCGTCCTCCATTTTATCAATCTGAGCCCAGGTTCTGGGCTTCCCAGATGTTCCCAGATGTTCAAGGTGATGCTCAGGAGTTTACTAGTCATTTTATTGATACATCTCCAAACATTTTACCAAGGCAATAAATACTGCTAGCCCAAATGACTTGGTTCCTTTTTAATATTAATGTTAAATAGGCAACTCAGTGTTCAATAGACCTCACTGAGGTTTATGTTCTTGACTGGCTACTAGTATGTAAAGAAATACTGAAATCAGGAGGAGTTTCATTTTTTTATATTTCAAGAGGGATACATTTGAGAAATCAGCATCATTGATAAGTCAGCATCTTTTACTTCTTAGATACATTAACAGATTAAGAGTCTGGTAGAGATTTTAAGTCAATAAACTTTCAGCTGTGGTTTTGCTAATCTACTTCAGCCTTAAAAAGAGTTCTTTGGATTCACAAGGATGGGACTCAGAGGTGTAAAATATTTTCGTGAGCCTGATTTGGATGTTCCTTATGATAATATTTGAATACAGAAAATCACCAGCGACAAAAATAGTCAGTTTCTTTTCAAACCATACTCCCTTCAGTGTGCAATTTGCTACAGTCAGGAAGTATATTTTTGTGTATTTCTTTCCTTTTATGTTTTAGTATCTTTAGCTTTTAGAACTGAGTTTTATTAACTTATGCAAAAGACATCTTATTAAACTGAAAAAACTGAAAGAGTTAATTAAAGAAAAATAATTTTGAAATTTTAAATAACATTTAGGTGATCTTTTGTAATCATGTACACATTGTAACACTGGATTAGACCCTAGTCTTGGCTAGAGGGGAAAAAAACAATTCAACCCTCTGTCCCATGGGTTTTCTGTTTCAAAACCCCACAAAATATTGTTATGAAGCACTGGGTAAAGCACTGACACTGCCTCTGTGAATCATGAAGATTTCCTTTTAGTGTGGATTCCTGAGTCATTGACTATTGCAATCACAGCTAAATCAATGTCTTTCATTTCTCCAGTGCATTAGCAGAACAAGGACAATGCCAATGAGGAGATAATACTGACATAGTGGAATAGTGGTCCTATTCTCCAGTCACAACAGCCCTGTTCAGAGCTACAGGCTGGGAGCAGAGTGACTGGAAAGCTGCCTGGTGGAAAAGGACCTGGGAGTGCTGGTTGGCAGCAGCTGGACTTGAGCCAGCTGGTAGCGTGTGTCTAGATGGCCAGGAAGGCCGGGGCATCCTGGTTTGTATCAGGAATAGCGTGGCCAGCAGGATCAAAGAAGTGATTGTCCCCTGTACTCAGCACTGCTGAGGCCACACCTGGAGTGCTGTGTCCAGGTCTGGGCCCCTCACTGCAAGAAGGACACTGAGGTGGGTCCAGGGTAGGACAACGGAGCTGGGGAAGGTCTGGATCACAAGTCCCGTGCGGAGCAGCTGAGGGATCTGGGGTGTTTAGCCAGGAGAAAAGGAAGCTCAGGAGAGACCTGACTGTTCTCTGCAGCTGCCTGAAAGGAGGCTGGAGCCAGATGTGTGCTGCTGGTTTCCCCTCCCAGGCAGCCAGCGACAGGACAAGGGGAAATGGCCTCAAGCTGTGCCAGGGGAGATTCAGGTTGGACGTCAGGAAAAAATTATTCACTGAAAGGGTTGTCTAGGATTGGAACAGCCTGCCTAGGGGAGCAGTGCAGTCATCATCTCAGGCGGTGTTCAAGGAATGACTGGATGTGGCATTTAGCACTGTGGCTCAATTGACATCGTGATGTTTAGTCAAAGGTTGAAGTCAGTGATCTTGGAGGTCTTCTCCAACCTCAGTGATTCTGTGAAGGTGAGAATAAACTTCTACTGATTTTTTTAGTATTCAAGCAGAGTCTAAGAGTTAACTGGCATCTTCTCTGAACAGATAGTAAAAAACTGTATCCATATGCTTCTCCTTTTCTACCACAGCAAGTGCTGACATATCCTCTTTGTTATTTAGCTGTGAACAGTCTTTCTTTCAGTACTTCTAAAACTGACATAGTGGCCTTTTCAGATTGCTAAGACCTGATACAAATTTCAAATAATTCAATTTTTAAATTCCTGTTAATATTGTTGTTCTTTAAAAGAAAGAAGATCTGAGACATAACTAGATTTTTATGTTATCCAGGGCAAGGTATTATCATAGCATAAAAAAGATAAAGATGAATGTGTAGAGTGCTGAAACAATGTTTAAAAGGAAATAGCAACTAACAAATTCTTTTCATCCCACTTCACTTCTTTCTCTTTCTGAAACGGAATTGATTATATCACAATCTATATTTCATACTATAAAAGTATCCTCATATAAAAACATAATGAAATAAAAAAAAAGCTGAAAACTGTAACAATAAAAATAAACAATAAAAAATGTAAATTAATAGTAGAAGAGTAATACAAATTGGCTTGATATGCAGGCTTTAAAATTCAAATAGTCAAAAGATACATTTTTATATCTTTCTCTTTTTTATCTTTATTTGCATTATATAATGCAAAAAAATTATTTTCAATTCTGAATATGGAACTAAAAGGGTTCTGATCTTAGTAAGAAAATGTAAGGAATAATAGTAAAATTTTTTAATTCAAGAAACCAGCACCAGCAAGAACACCAGATTTAGGGTATATCACTCAAATGTTCACTAAAGTTTTTATTGTGCCTCCACATCTATGCCAAGAGAAAAATTTCTTCAAATAATTTTTTTTTTCTTTTAGTGATAGTCTGCCTGTCACTCTTTATCTAATGTAGTTGTTAAAACAGGAACCAGAAATTACTTTTGCAGTTACATTGTTGGACACCATGAGTAGATGACCATGGCCCAGGATGATCTGTACACTTTGGGAATCCAGCCCCAGGCATGCTTGAGAAGGTTGTGGAACCTTTTGCTCTCTCCATCCCAGTGCTTAGGGTAGAAAAGGCATTATTAGATGTGAATTTCTACTTGTATATGATAAATGAAAACCAGTACTGTTCTGGTCCGCAGTCCATCAATATTTTAAATCCTTTTTAGTCCTTAATTTGTTGACAGCCTTCACCAGGAAATGTCAGAATCACTCTCCTGAGAAGAATAGTCTTGGGATGAACAGAGCTATTGGCCTTTTTTGCCTTTCCCTTCTTCTGTCTTTTTATTCCTTGGCAAGCATTAAAAGAATTAGCATAGAGTTACCACTGTGTTTTCAGTATGTCAGTTTTACCTGTTCCTGTGCCTTTAATGCACTTAAATCAGTTAATGGATCAAAGATCCAGTCAGTTTTCTGAGTTTTCAACCATGAATTATAGGCACGTAAAGACTAAGCTAGACCAAAGCCATTACACGTGCATGGTAGAAAGAGTGTAGTATTTAATAGCGGAAACTATTAAAATTCCTTTCTCTTTCTTCTTGCTGCAGTCTGAGAGCACAACACATCCATGAGAGCTAGGGCACACCAGAGCCTTGGAATATGCCACACAAAATAACAAGGTTTTTATTCTCTATTTTATAGGGATTTTGTAACTGTGATCTATATCTGTATTACTTCCATCACCTTTAAAAATATACTCAAATTTGGTCTGGTGCACGGAACAAGGCTTGCAGAGTGAGTTGTATGAGTTGCTGTGAAAGTCATATTCTGAGATCTACACAGACTTTCTGAGTGGATTTTAATGCAGTAAAATTCCATCAGACTTTAAAGATTTAATTCAGGCAGCTCAGCTATCACCACTGATAGACACTTCCTTTAGAGGGCTTTCACTTTAGGATACTAGTAGTAGTATTTAACATTCTTGATCCAGTACAGTCAATCAGTACAACAATTTTCCTGGACCCTATTTGAGAAGGCAATGATATGTATGAGATTTTTACAAAGATCTGGGTGTGGGTCCTCACTGGTTGCTGCGCAGTGTGCTGATCAATGTATGTTTGTCTGTGTCAGGGTTGCACTGACTTTGAATCTTTATATTTTAGTCATTTTTGAAAGAAAATGAAAGAATATAACACAGACATTGGAGAGCACTGAGTTGTGAGAATGCATCTCACTGGTACAGTGGGATATATTTAGTCATATGGGATGAAGTTAGCAGAAGTGTCTGACACAAAGATCTATTAGGCTGTCAAGCAGTCTCCCAAGAGAAATGGTGGAATCCCTACTCCTGGCAATATTTAGCATTTGATTAGAGAAAGCACTAAAAAATGCGCTGAAAGGAGCAATCACATTTGACAAGAGTTTCTAATAGATTATCTGTTCTTTTCCATTCCCAATTTCTCTAATTGCATGCTCAAACTTCTGGGAATAACAATTTAAAGACTACCTTTAAATATCTCAATAAGTATTAACTACTCTTTACTATTTTGCTCATTATTATATTCACAAATGAGTAGTCCCATTACATTCTGCATGTTTTCTTTTAATTATACCTGGCCTTTATGAATAATTCCTTAAAAGACTGTGTTAATTGAGTTCACTCTTCTTATATATTTTTAAAATCCAAGAATAAAAACCTGTAGTACCTTTAATCCTTGCTAAAGTGTGTTTACCATTTGGACAATATCTGTTAGAAAATTAAATATTGCTGTTAAGAAGATGCTGTGAGTAGGTACTTTGGATTTTACTCCTTTACCGTATGCAGGATCAAGAAGAATTTTAAGGAACATTTTTATTCAAATGTGATTAGCAGGAGTGCAAACATTGCTGCATTCAGTGCAAGCAATACATGAATAATAAGCTTAATCATTGTCATAAACAGAAAAAAACAATGAGTTCATCTCTTCTGCAACTGATACCAACTTAACATTTACTTTCTTTAGTGACTGATTTTCATAACTTTTAAAAGCTAATTATTTTGTTCATAGTAAATTTCATTGCATCAGCACTTAAAAACTGAGTACAAAGAAAAGTTTAATCAATACAAATGTGTGTGTGTGTATATATATGGAACACATTATTCAGGTAACAGCTTAAAAAATATAATCAAAGATTATCATTGCAATGTTGAAATACTGTTCAGCTGGATGGTTTGAACCAATGCTAAATAAGAGGTACCATTGTTATGTCTTGTAAATAATCCTGTATGGCCTTTCATAAGGTAAGAAAGATGAATGGAAGAGTTAAAATGTTTATGTATGAACTCAAAAATTATGCAAAATTCATAAAGCACATACAGAAGACAATTTAAATTTATTGTCCAAAATTATTTTTAGAAATAGTTTTCTGTAAAATTAAATTTTAGAAAATATATTATGAATTCAAATTTGGAATTTGATTAATCAGGAGTTATAATTTATGAAAAAGACATGGGTTGCCTTCCAGATATAAAGATTATATAGGATATAAAGATTCCAAAATTAGGAATGCCTGAACACTCATCTACACCAGCTTCAGGATTAACAAACAAATAAATCTTTATTTGCCTTGGGTTTTGAGCACTTGAAGATTTGTTAACTGTTATGTATTACTAATTAATGGAATTCTTAATGGTTAAATATATTTAAATAGAGCATAAAAGTCGATCCAAAACAATAGCATTGCAGAAAGAACTAACCTATGTCTTTTCTCCTTTTCTTTTCTTTTCTTTTCTTTTCTTTTCTTTTCTTTTCTTTTCTTTTCTTTTCTTTTCTTTTCTTTTCTTTTCTTTTCTTTTCTTTTCTTTTCTTTTCTTTTCTTTTCTTTTCTTTTCTTTTCTTTTCTTTTCTTTTCTTTTCTTTTCTTTTCTTTTCTTTTCTTTTCTTTTCTTTTCTTTTCTTTTCTTTTCTTTTCTTTTCTTTTCTTTTCTTTTCTTTTCTTTTCTTTTCTTTTCTTTTTCTTCTCTTGACATAAAAAATATAAGACTATCCCTGAGGAGCTTTTTTCTTCAATGCTGCAGTAAAATTGTATAGCTGTTAATCATCATGACTCCTACAAGTCTTTTCTCTGGGGAATTCTGTAAATTTGGTGACATGGGCAGCTTATGAAATTTGAAGATGTTTTTGCTAGAGCACAGTATCTTGCATTTGGCCAAGTTGTATTTAAATAGCCTACTTCCAGCATTAATAATACATCATAGTGAAATCTGGTTTAAAATTAAATGCTGTTAAAGGTCCTGTTAAGCACCTGTGAAAGCATTTCTGCTCCTTCCTAGTACCACAGCATTTACTTGAACATTTAAAAGCTCTGAGACTGACTATCCAGTTTTCAAGAGTTGGAAAATAAAAACTAAAATTTCTTGGAATTTCCAGCCATTCAAGGCCTGGAAATATAATTTCCTAGATTATTACAGAGTTTATTTAACATATATGACATTGTGTCTGGCAAGTCAAAGCACAGTGGGATGCTTTAAACCATCAATAAGTTACTAAACTTGGGCAGAAGAGCTGTCACTTTTTAGCATATACTTGTAATTATTTCTTTATCTCTGATTCACTAAATCTTACTGCTCCATGGACAGAGCCAGCTCCATCTATTCCTCTCTCTCTCCAGTTATGGGAGCATCAGGATGCATGAGAGGTTCATCATCTACTTTGCTGGAAGCTTTATAAAAAGGAATATTAGATATGATAGAGATATTAAAACCAATAGTGGGTGTATTGCAGCCCATCCTCCCTTGGCAGCCAAAGGCTGCTTTCTACTCCATTCATTTCAGTTCACAGGAAAAAGAAATCTTTCATTTAAATGACATTTTGGTGATAGAATGTCACCAGTGCAACTTGATATTGTAATATATTGTCATTCAAATACTATGTAAAGCAGTACACATCATCAGTAAAAATACCAATTACAAAACCCTTTCTTCAGGAATCTCAGAGTCGTGGACAAATGCAAAAATGCATCTTACTGCAGATACACAAAGAAGATAACATTGGATTATTTTTCATCTCCACTTGCTGCTTATTACTAAAATAGGTAATTTTATTGATCACACTGCTGGCTGACTGCTTTTGATGCAGCCCAGGACTTGTGTGGCTTTCTGACTCTAAGCACACATTGCTGCCTCATGTTGAGCTTCTCATCAACCAGCACCTCCAAATTCTTTCCCTTAGGACTGCTCTCAGTATGAGCAATAACTTCTTCAAATTGTGAACTAGCTTGCCTACCTTAAGATCAATTATCTAAATCTAACACATCCATCCTGGGCTCCCTTTATAGTAATTGGAAAGACAGTTCTCCTTTAAAGGGTAATTCAGCTTGTTTTCAAATATGTGTCAATAGTATGAATTATCCTCTAAAAATATTTTATCTCTACCCTGTGAGTTTTATGGGTATCTACTGCTAGGTTAGTGGAGAGGACTGGCTTTTAGCTTTCTAAGCTAGGGTGTGTGAGAAAGCACAGATGTGGCCCAGTCACAGCAGAAAGGAGAGTGAGACAGCAGCACAGAAGTAAGGCAAAGAAAATACTGAAAACTGTTGTCTCGATTTGAAAAGCCAGGTGTCTGCTAAGGAGGGAAGGAGCCTCTCCTGAAATGGAAAATGTAAACCCCCTCCCTCCAAATTGTTATAATTTTGAAATTGTTATAATTTTGAAATTAAGGACCTCTCAGGCAAAGACATGGGAGCAGGAATAACAGTTCTTTATTAGGGAAGAAAATTTTTAACAAATGAAATAAACAATGCAGTGATACAAAATAACACTGACAGAGTCAGAATACAACCTGACACCCTGTTGGTCAGGGTGTTGGTAGCAGTTCAATTGAAATGGTGGCTGCAGTCCTCCTGGAGGGACAGGTGTGGTTCTGTCGAAGCAGTGATCCTGTAGAAGGGTGTAGTCTTCCTCTGAAAATCCAGTACTGGTGCAGACCGGCCTGGTCTTCCTCTGGGAATCCAGTGGGAAAGGGCTGGCTGTGGTCTTCCAAATCTCTGATTATATCCAGACAGGAATGTCTGGCTTCTCCCTCTGGGTGGAGCTCTTACAATGGGATGATGTAGTTTTTATCAGTAATTCAGAGAGATTCATTGGCCCATTAACAGAAAATATCTCCCTGGAGGGAGGATGGGTTGTGGAAGAGATAAAGAAATCTGCCCAATTAACAGAAGATAACTGCCCCACCTCTAACAGATAGGAATAGAATACCCCTATTTCCAACCTAAGACAACTGTGCAAAGGTCCCTTAACTTCTTTTATGTAAGAGTTACAACTAGAGGTGGGTATTTATACCTTCACCTGCTGAGAGGTACAGGACTAAGTTTTGTGTACTGCTGGATGCAGCTCATGAGAAGGGCTGTTCTGGTTCTCTGACTGCAGGTATTTTTCATGTTCACATGTTTGCCAGCTAACTTTATTTTGACTTACTGTTTGTATTTTGGTTTGTTTTTCTTTTTAAAGTCTAGCCATTTGACAGTTTGCTACTTTAGGAAGTGTTGGGCTATTTTCTATTTTAAAAAATCAGTTTCAACTCTCTTACAATGTATTTTATCATGTATTATGAGAACATACATAAAATATTGTGAGTAGAACAGTTTTCATTAGCGGTATTAGATTTATATTCCTTCTTGGTTTACAGAGTTGAAACCTACCATTTTTCAGACCATGAAAATGTGAAAATTCTATTTTCTGAGGCTGTTCAGAGAAGAGGTGATTTAAACTTGGTGCATTGAGTGCAGGCTGTTACTGTTTGAAACAGGGTCTTAACACTAAGAAGAAAATTAATGTTTAAAAAGATCAGATTGTATTATATTATGATACCCTTGTAACTAGTGATACTTAAAATTTTGTTTGTATTTCTAATATACTTTACAGCATCTGAAAAGAGAAGAGGATTTGAGTAAATCTAAATAAATAAAATAAATTCTTCTCAATAGTCTCTTGAGTGCTGAATCAAATTGCTACTTAACTTTTTTTTGGGTAGTAGAATATAAGCCTTTTTTAAATTATGTCTTTTTGCTTCTACTCCCCTTTTTCCACTGACTGTAATTTTCATTATCAGTAGTAGAGTAGGGAGTATTTTCTCCTGAAGTGAGTCGTGCAAATGCTAATTTCAGATACTGTTCTGAGATTCTCCTAGGAGTTTTTCCAGTCTTCCCTTTTGTGGGGAGGTAAATATTTACTAATTTGCAAATCAGTTTTTTTGGTATTTAATTGAACTTTTTTAAAAATTTTCACTTATCAGCTTTTTTTGTATTCTTTTTTAACTTTAAACAGTATCAAAACTCCTTAAAATCACTAATAAACATTCTTAGTGCCACTGCAACTTAAAAATGTGTATTTCTGTTCTTTTATCTAGCATCCAAGATGTATCATTGTAGGGCCAGAGCAAATCCTAGTCACTGGAAGACTCACTGTTCTTTCCCTTGACATAAAGTATAGAGATTTTGTTGGGGTTTTTTTATGTTTTGGGAAGTTTTTTTATTAAGAAATACCTGAGATAAAGGTAGCCTGGCGTAAAAACCAAGCTAGGAAATGGCTATCAGTTTGAATATTTGTAATAGTTGCCCATTGTGTATTTCTCAGTTCACTGTAGGCTTTTTCTTCTGAATGGTGGTGGCAGTCACTATGGGACAAAAAGACTTTTACACAGGAAAAGTTTGGTTGGTTTGTTTTTATAGAAGCACTAATAGATCTAAAAAGTGCGTGAATGCTGACTCTAGTAAAAAATTACACTGCATTTGGGGAGGGCATCCTGAGTTCTTGTCTCTGGATTTATACAGAACTGCTTTTGGAGCACCATCCTCCCCACACATAGAGCAGAATATGTGAATTTGGACACCCTGAGACTCACAACTTCTGATCTTAACAGGGTCTAGGTGGGAGCTGGATGTTTCATCTCTCAAAGTGCCTGTCCAAGAAATATTTTCAAACATTAAAGTTGTAGGTTCTGGGTATCTGAAGGTTAAAGAAGAGAAAACTGCTCAGTGAGTTTAATGCACTTCAAAGATGTGAAAGGAGCTATTTTGAGTCTGATACCTAAAGGTGTGGTGTCTGGGTACAATACATTGTATTAAACTTTAAAAACATGCTGGTATGTTACTTACTCAAAGACTTCACCTGTAGGATTATAAGATAATTTTCATACAGATTGGCACAAATAAAAGAACATTATGCAGAAAATGCTTTCTGTTCATTAAAGGTACGTTGTGCTTTTTTACTTTGTTTTCCAACCATTCCACTTGAACCATTCACACTGTATTGACCTGTTCCGAGCCTTGAGGGAGACTGTTAAAGTCTGTAACATCAACCCACAGTGGTGTCAAATATTAACAAGTGTTCTCTGCCCTGCCGATGCTGAATGTTGATCCACCTCAGGCATCAAGAAACTGAGAGAGCTAATTTGTAATTGTTGCCATTCCTGTTCTCTCAGATGGTTGGATAAGCAGGCTGAAATGTCAGTCCTCTAGCTATTTGACTTTATATAGGCACTCCCATCACCCTCATCTTCGCAGTAGCATACTAATCAATGTGACTAACATCTGTCTCCTGGGGTGCATTGTTTCTCTCATCCTGTCCCCCAAAGCAAGATTGTGTATTTAGCTATATAATGTTAAATATATCACTGTCATCTGCAGGGATGTTTTTAGCTGTACTTTTCGCTATGACTTCATACTAATGCAGACAAGTGAAAACGGTGCACTACCACCCAAAAGGGAAGATTATGGGGTTTGTGTGGACTTCAGGTTCTGGGAGAGGCCATTCCCAGTTAGAAAATGGACACTCCCTGCTGCCCGGAAAGGCATTGCCTTACTACATGCTGACAGTGAAGTCACCATGCAGAGTCTTTGCCTTCCTTCAGGACTTAGAGCACCACAGGGATGAAACCTCCCACCTGGAATCCACACTTACCCTCACTGCTGGGTGGCCCATTTGAACAGGCAAATTTAATATGCTTGACCTAAGGAAATGACTGAATGCTTCCTCCATAGAATATTTTCTTGAATTTAGGAATGCCAGTGAAGTCTTATTTTATACCACTGGGGAGTTTAATTAGCAGAAATAATGAAGTACCAAGCTAACTGTATTTTGAGTAGTTATGATAGGGTACTAGAGTGATTGTTTATTGGACTGGTGTTATTTTGGAGCGGCCTCATGCTGTCCCTTCTCTCCCAACTTGACTAAATTTTGCATAGCTTGCGGGAGGAAAAATTTGCCTTTTGCTGTAATTAATATCAAGTCAAAGTTTTTAAAGTCCACTATTTTCTTTATCATTTCCCTTAACAGCAGAGTTTTCTTTAGACAATGAAATGTTTCATTGCAATTTAACTACAAATACTGGCTCCCAAAAATCACAGAGATATATTAAAAAAAGGAGTTTCCATATATAATTTCTTACCTACTCTGTTGTCCTGTCATATGAAAAGAGCATATCAAAAGTCATCCCTTGGATTATTTGTTTGGTTGGGTTTTGTTTGTTTGTTTGTTTGTTTATTGTGTGGTTCCTGAGTTTGGAGACAGCTACAGTGCATCACAGTTGCCCGTGACTCTCTCAGTGGAAAATTCAGGCATTAGATGAGCTGAACCACCTTCTGAAGTAACTTGTGTCTCTCTGTCTTAGGTGAACTGAGCATATGTCTGAGCTCTTCAATGAGAACCTTAAGTTAGATGTGAGGAACCTGTACTAAAGTGTTGGTTAATTTGTCACAGAAAAGAGTAAGATGCTCATTGAAAGAAAACAAAGGGCTCACTCTGCATTATTTTTTAAAGTCATATGCCATTATTGTTTCTCATAGGTTGCTATGTTTTGTTTTGTTGTTCTGCATTTTTTAATAGACTGAATCTTAAGATTTTATCACAACACCATTCTTAATGTAGAACAGTCAATATCTTTGAGCTATCATTTGTTCATTTCACCTATAGGTATTTATAGAACCATTTGTGTAACAAACTGCTCTGAAATTGTTGGTTTTATTATTCATTCATCAGTATTCCACACAGATCCCACTGAAGCCCTGTGGTTTGGACAATGCACCACAGTTTATCAGTGAACAAGCTGAGTTCTTAAATGAGTGACTGATTTCTTTATTCTTGTAATGTACAGGTTGCTCTTCACGATTCACAATTCTCTTCAGTCAGCTGCGTGTTTCACATTATCATGGGCAAACATGACACGCACATGTTGATGCAATTTATTTTTACAGCTTGATAACATGCTTTGATTTATCACTCTTCTAAGCTGTGGTGTTCTGTTTTTTCCTTAGGGATATGATGATGGATATGGGGGTGAATATGATGATCCAAGCTATGAGGCATATGATAACAGTTATGCCACCCAAACACAAAGGTAAGCATTTGTGGTTTTGCATCATTTCTCCAAAGTACACTTTTTTATCTTAGTTTTTAATGTAAATTTCCTGGTTTATTTTCCACATTAAATTTTACAAAATCTCTGAGTACTTTAGAAGTAAAAAGTAATTATGACAGTCCAAATTTATATACAGAGATGAAGTAAAAATGTAAGGAGCTATGCTTTTAAAATTGATGCAAATTATGTCTATTTTTTTGACAAGTGATTACATCATTTTCTTATTTGATGTTATTTGTCCCTTTTTTTTTATCTTTTACTGATGATAAGTTGTGAAGGGTATCTCATACTTATGGTTTTTACAATGTTTTGAGAGAAACCAGAAGGAAATTAAAAAAATATTTGTGATGGTAGCCTGTTTCTGGTTGGCATCCACAATCAAGGTAGACTATAGAAGGAAATTACATGCTAGAAGTAAGGCTGAAACTATTTGTTTTCAACCAGTTATTTTCTAAGCAGCTCTCAGAATTTATATGTTTGGGAAATTATTTTTGCCCTTGTGATGTGGAATAATAGGAAAAAGCTGCATTCACATCGTACATTGATTTGTGTGAATTATCCCTTTTTTATATACATACACCTCACACCTCCATTAATTTGACAGTCAGTGCATGTTTATTAAATATAGAATGGCATCTTTTTCACATTTAAGCTAAAGGAAAACAGGGTTTTTCTACCAGTTATTCAGAAAGTGGTGTTATGCATTACTGAAAGTACTTGTAAGGTTGTGGAAAGGCAAATGAAATTTTAACAAGAAAAGACACAGATTTTAACTAAGTTAGTGTGTTTCTCACTGAGCAAGAAAGTGATGTATACATGCTGAGTACTATGCTCCGAAGGCCAGAGGACCTTAAACTTGCTTTTTTGTTTAGCCATCTTTTTCACTGAATGCTTTGCTGATGTAAATGCCTTTCAGAATTACATTCAGCTCCAGAACTGCTGTAGTGAGTTATACTTCAGTGGATAAAAAATATCTTATAAGTATTTTTATACCCAGTGAAGTATATTTAAAAGGATTTGTCACACCTAAACGTGAACCCCATCAAGTATACTTTAACACTTTCAAGTAATTATACTTTAGTAGCTGCACCCATCATGTCATTGTGTAGGTAGGCATTCTTGTTGTCAAATGTACTTCAACTTTTTTTAAAACAATTCAATTCCTTTTTTGCTGCAAGAGTAAATTGTCACAATTGCGAATTGCTTCTGATGTAAAAACAATAATTAATTGGAAATATCTTGATATGGCATTGCTTTATAACATCTGAATTAACCTGTAATTTCTTTGCAAGTTGATGTCCCAGGCAACTAAATGACAAATATATCAACTTTATGAGGAGTGTATTATAATGCAGCCAGAACTAGTAGTGATAATTTGGTACCAGAGAGAAAATGTATAGTCACATAATTTAGTCAATTAAACAGCTATTAGGTTTAGTCATCAAATATGTTTTCTATTAATTGGAGCTACCTCCAGGATACCTAATCCGTTTAAAATCTGCAACTAAAATATTTCCTTTTGAAATATATGACAAGACATGTGGTCATACTTACCCATGTTGAGTGGCACTTAATGCCTCAAGTAGCGTATTGATTTCAAAGAGAGCACTTTCAGAGAGAGCTACATGCTTCTTATTTCAAAGATTTAAAGAACAAATGGGCCATTAAATACAGAATTTGTATTTCTGCACCTTATTGGCCATTTAGCTTCATAGAAATGCCTGCTTACTGGGCAAAAAATAAAAATAATACAATACAATGAAAATAGCGTGCCCAAAATATTTGGTTAGATGTGTTTTTCAAAAGGTTTTTTCCAAGTCTCAGATCTTGCTTATTAGTGTAGTCCAGTCATAAGAGTCAAACCATGTGCACACCTAACAAAGAAGGTAAGTAGTACTGCTCCAAAGTACTTACTCATCCAGTGTGTAATTTAAGGGGAAGAAATTACCAAAAACTTGCCAACAATGTCTACGCTCAGCTCTGCAGGAATTGACTGAAATTCTAAAGCATGAGATGAGAAGCAATTGTAGTTAGTGGCTTAATGCAGGGTACCACGATTCCTGTTCATGTTAAGGGCAGAGTTTCCTATTGCTTTTTGTGGCTTGGGACTCAATGTGAAAATCCTTAGAGTGGAACATTCTTTTGTCTGACTATGTCTTGCTGTGCATGTTGGCCAAGCCTTATTCTCTTCATTGCTTCAAAAAGAACATGTTGGAGTGGATGGTCTGAGCACAGGCTGACTTTGATGTGCTTTAGAGCAGAGCTCATAGTAAGTCATGCTTTGTTCCCCTGCTCACCCCACGCATGGAGTGAAGATAGAGTTTGGGCAGCCTACCACCACACCCCTGTTACCCCTGCCTTTGTCCTCCATACCTTGTATCTACTTCCCATTTGCCAGAGTCTTTCTGGCCATATACACTTTGTTTAGGGGGCCTGAGTCCTTTGTTGTCGAAGAGGTCTGATTTAGAATTTTGTAAACTAAGCTCTGACAACAGCAGAGAAAATGAGCACAGTATCAACATGCATAGTGCTGCAACGTAAGATTATGGTTTAATATTAGGAGCACCACAATTACCAGTCCCCAAGACCATTCAGATGCTGTACTTCAGTGCACAATTATCTAAAAATTTGTACTAAAAGTCAGGGACGGTGTTGCAGGTCCAACAATAGACTTGGTATAGGTCCTTCTCTAATGGACTTCTCTAATGAACTTCTCCAGACAGAAAGCTCTGTCTGTCCTTCATGACAGTAGTCTGATTTGTAGGCTGAAACTAGGGGGATGGGGTCACCTGTGGAAGAGGTCATGACAGAGTCTCAGAGTCAGGCTGGAATGAAACCCACAGTAAGTCTGCCTGCCGGAACAAGCTAAGAGGTGTCTCAAGCACACTTTGAAATGGAGCAAAGAAGCAACTTGAAGAAAGAGAAAAACAGGACTCTCACAATGGTAAGTGCCACCTGTACCTTATTAAGATGGGGAGGCTTATTTTAGAAATAAGAGAGTTGTGGGTTATGACAGTCTATATTGCATGGAGGTATGTCTTGCTTTAAATAGCAGAAGATATATTTGTAAAGCCATTTTCCCTCCTTATGTTCCTGTCCCATAATGACAACTCAGAACCAAGATCAAACCTCAGGACAGATTTAAATGAACTCTCTGTCCTTCCCGGCTGAGTCTGTAAGCATTATTTGCAGGATTCTGTGAAAGGCTACACATTTTCTGAGGACATTTAGAAACCCTACTCATTTTAGGAACTTCTTCATACAGATGTCAAGATATAGTTTTTAAGGTAAATGCAATGAATGCAAAAAGAACAAGGAAACAACCATATCAGTGGGCAGGAAAAGACACCATATCTGACATACTTCCCATGGCAATAATGCCCAATAATTGAATTTCTCGATGACCTTGTTTTCCTCTCTCTTCCATATAATGTGAAGGTGGATCTCATTGATGAGAACATCCGCCTGTCCAGACACACCAAGAGATATTCAGTGGTTTTTAAGTTCATACACTATTCTCTGTGTACTTGAAAGGAAGGCAGAGGACACTCAAAACCTTTCTGCCAACTAGATTTACCTCCCAAACCTCTAGTTTGGCAACTTTATTTAAAAAAAATATAGACACAATATACAAAATGGTAGAAGTGTTAATTTCCAACTCAGCTGTTACACAGAAAATGTAGGAGAATCCTATTAGCTTTCAAAATGTAATGGAGTTTTTGATTTTCTAATGCAGGAACTTTTAAGTGTGTTGATCTGTCACCACTGTCCAGGACTCATGGGCTGAGATCGCTAGATCACCAGAAGAAAAGGATGCAAAGTTTTGTGAGGAGATGTAGAAGATCAGCCTCTTTGGTTACTCAGAGGTTGTTTGGGATCAGACTGTCCCACATGCAAAGTGTGGCCAGACTTCTCAGCCAAGACCAACAGAATAATCTGGTGAAAATGGATCGTTTGGTGATGAATCATGATGGCCAACAGAGCCATCTTCCGCTCTGCTACCGCATCTGCAGTCATCTTCACTGGCCTTTGTGTCTGCCAGCACCAACAGTTTCATTTCAAAGATACCATGTCTCACAGCCAGAAAAGATACCAAGGAAGCCAGGGACTGATTGTCCAGTCATGGGATGAACGGGAAGGGTATATTCTCTTTAATTCACTTGTGCCCAACTTATCCAGCATACGTAGTGTAAACAGTGGTGCCTAACAGGGAGGAGCAAAGGAAGCCAAGGATTAACTGATGAAGCTTAAAATTTGAGTTTGATATTATTTCCCTGTTCCATAATGCCTGGCATGAGCAGTCATCCATTAATCCATTCTGGTTTTTGTGAACAGGTAGATGGTATATTGGCAATGGCTTTCAGGTCTGCTTGCCTGGCTTTTTATTCTGCCTTTTTTCTGTATAGCTTTTGTTAAAAACATAGTTCAGCAGCAAAATGAGTTGCCGTTGTGTGCTGTCTAAAGAAAGACGAGCTCATGACTCCCACCTTAGGCTGTAAATAGACTTGTAAATATCAGGAAACCCATAACTTACTGACAAGAAGAATAAATAATTCAGTGATAAAAGACAGATGAAAATAGTGCACAATGTTGCTGTTACAGATTCCATCCCACAGCAGTACAAGCCCTGTGATGGCATGTTGTCATCCTTGCTGTGACTGCAAGATGACATAGGTAAAAAGCATTTCTCATGCCTGTCTGCACCCAGCCTCACTAATAATAATAACAGTAACACAATTTTAGGACCTTGAAGCATTTCTTCGCAAAATATTTACTGTTAATCTTGCAAATAAATTATGTAATGCTTTAGGCAGCAGTCCTCTTGGGCAGACATTTCATGCTGGTATGCCGATCATTTTGGCCAAAGAACTTCTTTTTGGTCTGTCAGACTCACACATCAAACCCATCCTGCATCTGCTGAGGAAATAAACAAACTTCTGTTTCTGATTGGAATTGCATATTATAGGCCATGTCATCTCAGAATTTCCCATCTAACAGGTTAATGATAGTACAGCATCTAAGCTTTAACATAAAGAAAGATGGCACTAATATATTTGGAATAAATTCTAAGTAGTTCTTGCAAGATTTGAAGACTGACAACATTGTGTGAGATAATTGCTAAAATGGAATTGTCTTAGAGGACTGAAGAAGAAAAAAAGGTGTAGTAACAGAGAAATTCAAGTTGACTGATACCCTTCACCACACGGAATTGTGTTTAATTCAAAAGGTACAATAATACCTAAAGCTGCACTGTTATGTGCAAAGTCCAGTTGGGCTTCTGTTTCTTAATACTAGGAACAGAAGTAAAAGGACAAAAATGCTGTCTGTGTTCACTATGCTGCTGTGGAAAATAGATACTATGACTGTATCAATGTAGTTTTATCCCAGTAACTATCTGTTTGTAGCAAAACCTATCCGATTCAGCCTCTAATAGGTGCTACATTCTTCTAATTACTCATACCCACAGAAAATTTCATGAGCATATTCAGCCACTGAAGTTGAATATATGACAAGTTATTGACTTTGAAAATGAACTGTTTTCCCTGCTTTCTATTGAAAAGTTCATGTTATCTACTGTAAAGCTTGTGTTTATAGCTTTCTTTTTTCTGCAGTGTGGGCTGCTAGTAGAGGAGCTTTAAGAATCACGTATTTCTGATCTGATATGCTGGAGTACAACATGGACCACAGTTCAGTCTGTGTCACTTGTGTGGCTTACAGTACAATCACATCAGTGCACAGCCATGCTGCAAAATTACTTAGGAAGAATATTTTATCCAGTTGTATTTGAAAGAATTATTTGCATCAGCAGGATATATTTGCTTGAGCTCCAGTTCATCCTGGTTATCCTTGCTTGACCTCCAGATATCAAGGTGCTGTATGTACATCTGCTTCCAAAGATGAGCTTCTCAAAGCAGTGGTGCAAGAAAAAAATAACAAACTACTGCACTTGTAAAGACATCAGTAGAAGGTTCAGCTGGGTGTACATTTTCCTTGGTGAACTCTATTCAGAATTCCCACTGTTTTCAGCTACTTGCTTTGTGAAAAATTCCAACAGATTAATTGTGAACTATGCATGAAGAGTTAAATGAAAGAATTTTGTCCTTAGTTTAAAAACAATGGCCAGACAAGAATGGGAGTAATCATTAATTGAATTAGTAGATTATAATATAGTTAAATGTTTTAGTGATATAAGCAGAGTTTTACACACTCCTATATCACTATCAAAATATTACTATGTAGTAAAATACATAGACACATAAATATAGTAGAGGCTGCAATAGGTATAATAGTTACAGTGATTCTTTTCAAACTTAGATATTAATTATTATTTTTTCTACTACTCACTCACATTTTAAGCACTGTGCATTGTATTTATATTTTGTCATATTTCATTTTGGCTATGTTCTTATATCCGCCTCTCCATAAATAAAGATTTCCCTGTATTTTATTTCCAATCTGTTGAAATCAATCAAGGCAGGAAGCCTAGAATATGACATTTTATGTGTCTTCACAGCAATCTACTTATGGCATTAATCATCAGAAACTGTTTTCAAATGCCACTTCTCATTTATTTGATTCGATGAGCAAAGTTGAGTCAAATTTCACTACTCTGAAGTAGAGTAGTCAAATTTCACTACTCTGAACTAGAGAAAAGTTTTTCTTCTAAAACTGTCTAGGATTTCTAAAATGCTGCATCATTCCCTTTGCAAATACAGTGTCTGCAGACATTTGGTATTATATGCTGAAATACTTAGTCATAATTCTGTATCTGTAGAAAATGACAGTGGAACGTAGAATAGATAAATAGAAGCTGCCATGTGAAATTAAATGGCAGATTGATTTCTATTTCATATTTTGCAAAAAGTTCAGAAACCAAAGTCATCTTGCAATTATGTTGGCTCTCCAATCCTATGCTTATGTAACTTTACTGCTTTCATTGTTTATAATAGTTTAAAATTCATATGTTCATTAGCACAAAATCAAATGTACAAAAATGCTGGAGACAGTTGAATCTAGTTTAACTTCAGGCATGTTGTAAGGTACTAAATAAATCCAGGAGTATGATAATGGGGATATTATCCTCTGTTAAAAATAGTGGATACAATCAAAATTGAGCTTGCAGAAAAAGGGAGATTTTATCCACTAAAATGCTCACCATATTATTCCATTAGTTCTAAAGAAGTATTGAATAAAGGACTATATTTGTGATTTAAGACTGAATCCTGTAAGTTCCTATATTCAAAAGATTTGTCATCATCCCTATAGATGCAATGCTCTATTAAGTAAAAACGTTCCAGTAAGTTTCAGATTCCTAGAAGGATTCTTTCTTTATTCACACACTTCTACTGTGAGATATTACTTTGTAAGAGTTTAATATGTTGTAATTCATGTGAATGCAGATCTCGCTCACCTCTCTTCCAGGCAGAAGTATACTGCTTTGTGTAAACAGCTTTTCTTTCACGGCCAACTGTGTGTTAAATCCTGCTGGCTCCCTCCCTCATGTACGAGGGAGAAGCTTTACAAACACAGTCTTATATAAAACAACTGTAGTAACATTAGACTACATCCTATTAGCACAGGAACTGAATATTTGATTGTACCAGTTATTGATGTGGGAAGTTGGAAATGCTAAAGGTTACTGAATAGAAAATATGTAGGGAAAGAAGGAGATCATTTTAGACCAAGAGTACACAGGATCCATTTGAGGATGTGAAAAAGAGACTTGTCTAAAATATTGAATCCCACCTATAAAATATTAAATCCCACTTCTAGGGGTCCTGGTGAGCTATCCTGGGCACTAGCTTGACTCAAGAATCTTGTCTAAAGGTAACCCTGACTGGGATATATCTCTAAAGAGTGATAAAAGTTCATTTATCTGTACCCATGTATAGATGCTGATTGCAAACTGTCAAAGGCTGGGAATCTCTCCTCAGAGAGTTCCAATCCCAAACCACAATATTGGTTCACTCTCATAATGTTGATCTCTACAACACAAAGATGGAAGTAGCTCAAATTATTTTTACTTCTTCAAAGGCTAGTGTACAAGGTTTTAGCCTATTTCATTATGAGTCTGGACTGTGGAACTTCACTGGCATCAGCTGAATCTCTAGTTTAATCATTTCATGTATTTCACAAAAGAAGCCTAATTATTATGTAATGGCAGAGTTATAGTTCCAGTGATTTATCAGTCCTCTAAATTGGCCAGCTTCTTCCCAAACACTTCCCAATAAAATACTCTTATACTAACATATACATTACCAGTTAAAAAGTACCATTAGGAAAGAAAAAAAAAAAGTTTTTACAGGAAAATATGATCTGCTAAATCTAAATTAACAGGTTTTACTCAAAGACATTGCATTTCTTATGATCTTTTAGGATAGACTACAGAACACACTTCTGTGCAGATTCACTCATTAGTGATGTTTAAAGAAGATGAACTCTTTCTTGTACCTTTCTGCTTTGGCTTTAGAGAGTTCCTTGTATGTCTGCAACCGCACTTGAGAATAAAAGCTTAGGTGCATCCTTCCCAAAAAAAAAAACCCAGAAGAACAAAAAGAGAGAAGGAAGAGCAAAACAAAAAAACCGACACACAACCAAAGAGCACAAGAGAACAAGAAGTACTTCTATTCTTCAGTTCTTGCAATGTTCTGCTGCCTTCTATTACTGCAGCTGTAAAAGCAGCCAGGGAGCCAGATGGTAATGTTAATAACCCAGGGTCTCTTGCCAGCAGCTTCCTGCAAGTGCAGGAAGAGATTGGTCAAAGGCTAATGCAGTCTATTCATTAATGTCATGTTTTCCTGTACCTAACCCCAGTGACCTCTGAGTGGTGAACATCACAATTCCCTTGGGAAGCTTGTTGACCCAAGAGTCAGGCTTTTGTGGCTTCAAACTTAATACTTGTTTGTGGTTCTCAGCCTAAAGCACTTTAAAGTGCTATTCTCTACAGGCTTTTGAGCAAGCTGTGTGGCTTTCCATGGGTGTTGGTACAGTCAAACTGGAATTAATTTTTCTGCACTAATATCAATTTGAAAAAGTCCTAGTTAACAAGAGGTTAAAAGTCTTTGTTGGCTTTAAAGGTTGTGGTTTAGATACAGTCTCTGTACCTGAGCCTTCATTATATCATAGGAGTCCTAGATAATGCAGTTTGGAACGCACTAAAGGACTCTTATCTCTCAAAAAACAACCATCTTGTGCTGGTTTGGGTTTGGATTTTTTTTTGGAAACTGATCTAACTTTATCAGCATGAAGAGAGAGAACAGATCACAGTTCATGGAAACTTTGATTTCAGTTCTTTAAAATGAACACGTTCAAAAATATTAACCAAAATGAAAAGTTAAAAACAGTAAGTATAAACAGGAAAAGTTTATGAAGATTTCCAGTATGTGTAATCTCCTTGGCCACAGAACAGGAACTAGAGTAAGGTCATATATCTGTGTTGTAAATATTTCTTATAGAGAAAAATAACATCAGAGTTTCTCATACACAAACCAAATTAAACTACTTCTGAGATACGTACCCCTGTGTATATAAATTTTCCCATGAGTGCTACCTGTATAAGTGTAAGTTTAGTATATATAAGTATATATACTAAAGTGTAAGTCATAGTACATCAAGACCTCTATGTTTCAGAAATAAGGTGTTAAAGTATAGTGCAAATAAAAGCTGAAAAGTTGGTAATGAGTTAATCCTGTCTGCTTTATAAAATGCATTCCATCCTGCTTTCAGGTGGGTGCATGTACTTTAAGTAAATTACACTTCATGTTGCTTGAAAGTAATGAATGCTAATGATAGATAATAGTGTTTTGTTTCCAATTAGCACTGCCAAGAGAGTCAGTGGTTTCTAGAGCTCATGATCACTATATTTTCCAGGAACAGTCTGAGAACTATAAAATTATATAAACAAGTATTATTTATGCTGGATGCATTTGCTGATTGCTTCCTTCTCAGTTGGCCATAATGCAAATGGAACTACATCTTTCTGTAGTTCAGTAATTTTTAAAAAAAGAACCTCATGTTTGTAAAGCCATAATCTATCACATATTTTTTATAAATATCACCCATTGTTTACTTTGCTGTAAAACAGAGGAAAATGTCTACTACTAATTCATATAATAGATTATAGTGACTATTCAGAGAACTTTAAAATAAAGCAGATGAATGGATAAGCAGTCTGGCCCACAAAATATGAGTTTAAGTCTGGTGTTTCATTGTAAGAAATAAGTTTTGTTCACTTACATATTCTTCAAAACACTTTTCAATATGAGTTGGCAAGAAATTTGAAATGCCATTTTAGCTCAAATCTACAAAAAAGATGTTATATGTAAATAAATTTGGAGGACTAAGATGACAATCATGTATTGTGCTATGAATTACATGTTTTCAGGAATGTATTAAGTATTGTGCTCAAGACATCAAATACGCAGTGTGTAACAAATTACTTCCTTTTTATAGTTGTAATACAGATTGTTTTTTATTCTATGGTTGTTTGTGTATTAACTTAGCATTCTGTTGATAATTCTGTTTCAGTTCAGAATGTTCACTGCAGGATTTTTATCTCATATCCTTATTATCTCTATTTCTCAAATAAAAACATACAACACCAATGATGTAGCAATGAAGTTTTTTACCTTTTACCTGTTCTTGCAAGTCTTGTGTTCTGCTGGATGTTATGTTGATGGGTAATAGCTCAAGGCCCTCATCAGAGATCACTGAAAGCAGGACTACTGTTGATAATTTACTGGCCTTTGGATTGGCCTCCTTCTAAAGCTAACCTTTGGAGGCAGCACCTTTGGTTTGTAAAAGCCTATCAGGAAGAAGTATTAGCATCTTATTTGCTGGCAGAAGATAGGAGTTCTTGTGTTTCTTTTCTTTTAACACCACTCAGTAGTCTAACACCCTCCTCTACCCAGGAAAGCAGGCAATATGCCAAAATGCAGCTTCTAAAATTAGGTTTTCATACGCTGTCTGCCAGCACTGGGTGGTATGTCATGTGTCTGTTCTGAGCAGTGCAAGTCATTTCTTACATCCAAGCCACGAGCTATGACTGGATAAATGATTTAACCTTGATGTTGCAGTGCTTTACTTCACCTTACTTAATCCTGTAATTTCTTTTAATTGGCTACTAAAATGATTGCAAAATAATACAGAATTAATATTGTGTTCTACAAATAAAAGATGGATTCTTCCTGTTGGTTTTTTGCACCATTTTAGTAGGAGGGTTTTTCTATTTAGATAATTAATTTTCAAGCAGTTGGATGGTTTCCATTATCTGGGAAGTCTTGACAATGATTGTGCCCTGCAGAGCTTGGTTGGCATTGGGAAAAGTCTTCACTGAAATGTTCATTTCATTTATGTCATACTTATGTCCATTTTCTGCAACTGCTTTAGCAAATAAATTACATCTCTCTGAGATACTGGTTTCATTGTAATTCACTCACATTAATGACTTCTGATAAACTACTGAGTTAATGCACAACAGTTATAGTTACAGTTTCAGTTAAAAAAAAAAAAAAAAAAACAAAACAAAAAAAAAATACCCATCAAATCCATGGATATTTGTGGCCAAAAGGTCTGAGAGCTATCCCTAGCCATTCAGGGGATGACATGAATCAAGTAAAAACAGCTTGACTGTCAGTTATCAGATACATGCAGTCAGTGTTCTCAAGTGAGACAGAGAACATGAATCATTCTCAGAAATTATTCCAATAATAGTTATGGATAGCTATTAAGTTCAAGAAATTAAAAATCTGATTACAGGCTGTTTGTGAACAAAATTAAAATTAGGTTAAGAAAATAATTGTTATTTGGTTGTTTATCTCTATTGCACTTCTGAAATATTTCTACTTGCACTCCACTGTCAAATAAGCTTCTCTCTCAAGTGTAAACTAATATTTTTAAAACAATAATCCAATATAGAAAATGGCCTGAGCAATAATGTTATAATTATAGCAATATTGAGCTTCTTGCCTGCTTCTGTTCATTTTGCAAGAGTCTATCTCACGCAGTGTCCAGGGAAAAAGAAGCAGAAGTAACAACAAATAAAAACTATCAACACATAAAGTGTTACATTTTCTGTTTGGTTCACTGCAGATTGAAGAAATACAGTCTAGTGGAGTTCATGGAGTTTGTAGATTTTTCTGGCCAGAGCTGATTCTTGTACACTTACCTGTTACCTGAGAATAGAAGTAGCCTGATCTTGAATTTGGTACCAGGTACCAAAAACACAATGCAAACTATAAGTAATAATAGCAGTGAAGCAAAAATGTGAATAATTCCCTTTCCATTTAATTATGTCTCAGAGGCTGCATTTTCTGGATTCCACGCCACATAATAGCTGGGAATTGTTGATTATCAGGATGTAACTATTATCTGAAATATTTTGATAACATGTTAATATGGCTATACATAATTTTTGAAAACAGTGAAGAAGTGAGTTTTAGATGGTTAAGTGTGATTTTGCACTCATAGACCCTCATTTTTATTTCAATTTGTGTTTTATTTATCATAGTATAAAACTTTCCATGGGCGTCCAATAACTACATAAGGAAAAAGGGCTGTGGAGAATCAAATTTCTCTCTACAGGCAGTAGGAACATGCTTCTTCTTCAGGATCAAAGCTGGAAACCTGTCAGTGTTTTTGGTAAAGTTAAGTAGTTTACAGGTTCCTCACTATACAGTACAGTCAGCTTTGTGAAAACAAACCACGCTGAGTTTGGTAGCACATAAATGTTTAGAATTATAGGTAAATGAGGATGACACCCTTTTGTTGGTGTGAATGATACAGTGGTCTTTTTTCCAACCTCATTTTTGCAGATAGAATTTCTCTCAGTCTTTGTCACGTCTCCAGGTTTACATATTTAGAATCAAATTTAGATTTTATGCTGAGTAGATAAGAAATGTTGTGTACTGTACAATATATTTTATTGTCACTGATACCTTTTCTTTCATATCTTTAAATATTCCCTATGCCTGAAACTAGCTGGACTAGGCTATGATGTCAAAGTGTTAAAATGGCTTTTGTCTTGTGAGCTGTGTTTTTGTTTTGAGTTGGTTACCCGTGATAATAGTGACATGGTTATCTGAATCTGTTACAGTGTGCCTGAATATTATGACTATGGTCACGGAACAAGTGAAGAGGCTTATGACAGCTACGGTAAGGTCTCTTCTATCTTCTGCAAATGTGTGAAATCAAAGGAAAATATCTGTCACTGGCAATTCAGAAATTACTTGCATATACTTTTCTTTATTTCTCTCATTTTGCAAAGGCCAAACAAAATAGATTTGTGTAACTTTAGGGTGAGTTTTGACATAGGACCAGAAAACTGGACTGATGAATTTCAATCAAAATTACAAAGCCAGTTACTCACAGTCACAGGTCAACTTAACAGCAACACAAAAGTTTCTACTGGTGTTTGAGTATCTTTCAGAAATTTCAGTCTGCTTGATTTGACAACAAAACTATGCATCTTCTGTTGTCATGTGCATCATTTCAACTAGCAAGGTTTGTGAGATTTAGAAATATATACTTAATTAAAGTGGAAAGAAGGAGAGGGTACTTATCACCATGGGAACCCCTCCTGCACCAAGATAAAGGAGCATCTCATGCCACAATAGGCGGTATGAGTAGAGGGAGGGCTGTAGGCTTTGCACTTACCCACCAAGTCTGTGTCTGAGCTGGAACAGTTCCACTTCATGGGTATGGGGGGCATGAATTGAAGTGTAGCTCCCATGAGTCAAAACCATTTTCCAGATCTGTTGTTTACTATATTTCAATAACTAGATTCTAGACCATGTTTTCATATTAGTAATTATCAGTACATTGTATCACATAGCACAGTGAATCTCACTCAGAGATTTTCACTGAAATAACAAGTCAGCTTAAAAAGTGACCCTAATATTCAGCAAAGCTTTCATGCCTGATTTACTGCTTTTGAAGTATCCTAAGTCTACATAGTGACTTCCACAGCATTGTGAAAATGAGAGCTGCTGGAAATGATGCTGCAAATGAAAGTTACACTAAGGGGTTATTTAAGGGTTGATGCTTGAAATAAATAATTTTATTCATGCAGCTGTGAAGCAAATGTCACTAATGCTAACTTGCAGTTTCCTTTGTATTGGTACAGAAATCGGCATTAGTGAGATGTTGTCAAAATGATTGCACTGCATAATCACAAATAACTTAATTTTTTGTACAATCAGTTCTCACAATATATTTGGATGATACAATGTGCAGTCAAGCACATTTTCAGTGCTAGGCAGGTAATAATAATATCTTATCCATATCAGTGTAAGTGGTTCAGTTACCCTTTGTTGTGCTTCCTTTTTGCACATACATTTTTAATAGCTGTAGTGGAAGATCCTTCCTCCCATCTACAGATCCCCTCTCCACTGCTGTCCTGAATGCACTGCTAAGCTTTTAGGCAATACAGAAAGGAATACTCTGAGCTCAGCAGTAAGAATTATTCACTGTTTAACTTTTAATCACACTCCACCATGCTGAATCTCCATGTGTTTGTGCAAGACATTTAAAGCAGTGTCACTTTCCTTCCAATCTCTCATTTGTAAAACTAGAAGAATATTACTTGTTTTCCCAGCAGGGATTTTGAACGGACTAATTAGCTAAGGCTTACAAAGTGTTCACAGAGTGGCATCATGACTAAGTTTATGCTCTGCATGAAGCTCCTTCTTTTTTGTTTTCCTTTCAGCAGCTGAAATAAACCCAATGTGCCTGGGTTTCCTTTGCTGAACTTAAAATACATAACTGTGGACTTGCTTTGACTTTTGCTTGAGCTATTTTCTGAGCTGGCATTTGCATACAAAGATCTGTGTTATCAATAACCTGGAATAAACTTAAGGTTGAATAATATTTCACATTGCAATTTTGCTGCTTCCTGATAGCAGATACGTTTATATATAACTGTTTATGCTACTCTTGGTTCACTTGCTTTAGGACATTAGTAAATTTGCCAATGATGTCCTGGAAATATGTGCAGGAACTTTTGTCATTTCCAAGTCACCACTATTTATCTGAGGAGGTAATCTGAATACACAGAGCTATAGAGCTATAGAATGTATGCTTAACTTCCTCGGTTTCTGAGTTTTTGCTGCATACACTGATGTTCTCTCTGTATCTCATCTATCACCCCTTCTCATCCTCACCTAACATTACCCTAATTCTCTGTATCCAGTTCTCTTCTTTTTCAGGATGTTTTGTAACTCATTGTGAGTCTCCTGAATCCATCCCACTGTATTAAATCAGCTACCCCTTCATTTTTCACCATCCTGCAGAAATTAAGGTTTTTTTCATTTGAGTTCAATTTCACACCGTGTTTTGTCTTCCATAACAAGGCTATATTCCTCCTTTACAATTCTTTTGGGCACACCTCTGTAATTCAAAATTCTCCTGAACTCTGAATAAGACCACAGACAAATGGTACACGAATAAAGTCTTGTTGTCAACTCTTAGATGTTTTGTGCAACAACTTATCTTTTCTCCCTTATCCTTTTCAATAACAATATCTGAATTATCAAAAATTTACTAGCTTGCCTTTTTTTTAGTTTCTTCCATGCTTCCTCTTGCTTCCAACTTGTCTTTAGGAAGGATGGTTTTCAATCCTGAGAAGGGTTTCTTTCATTTTTCGTGGAGTAGATTCAATGAAATAGTAACGCTACTTCATACTTACAATCTTTTTAAAGTATAAAATAGAGTTCTCTGTAGCCTCTTAAGTATAGAGCACAATAGTACTCCTATATGAGCTGCCTGCTATTACTTTTCTTACTATCTGTACTCCTGAGAAGCAGCGGTGGTTTACATCTCATGGGTTCTTCTCTGCTCCTTTTAAAAGAACTTGTGGAGAATTCTGATTGGGGAAACTTTCCTCAGAAGAGCATAAGATTAATGTATTTATGGATTTTATGGATTTATGTATTTATGGATTTATTTGTTTTTACCATTATGTATTTATGGTTCCAAAAATTAGAGGGTTGTTTCAGAGCAGAGCCCACCTGAACACCATTTAATTCTCAGGAAGTTCACGTCTCTTTGATTACATGGATGTACTAAA
Organism: Taeniopygia guttata; assembly: GCF_048771995.1. NCBI lineage: Eukaryota > Metazoa > Chordata > Aves > Passeriformes > Estrildidae > Taeniopygia > Taeniopygia guttata. The sequence goes on along the minus strand of NC_133027.1, from coordinate 27,121,062 downwards.
CAACAATCTACGTCACTTGTCATAAGCTGGGCAAGATGGATTCCTAAACAGTATTCACTGCTGTAAGATCCATAACTTAACTGCCTTAACTCCTTGCTCAGTTTCTTTTTTGAAGGTTCGTAAGAATGCCATCCCCTCCAAATACAGCCAAGGCGTCTCCCAAGACAACAGGAAGATCAGGGATGTTTGTAAAATCACACTGCTTTCCATGACTGAGGATGTTCCATGAGTGAAAATTTGCAGTATAGAACTCCCTCATGAAGTTGGACACTTAAGCTCTGTTGTGATTTGACATGCTTGTCACCCAGTCTCTCAGAAGAATCAAAGGAGAGACACTTCAAAGAATTTCCTGCAGCAATATCTGAGCATATGGAAATACAGTACTCAGGAACTATGAGATTCCTACGAATTTTTTATAAGATCAGGATTATACAGCTACTGCTAGAGAATTTTGAGTATCACTGTTCTAGGCTGGGAAGCATAAATTTGGGACATATGCCTGAAAATCTTGGGAATGTAACCCATTATAGGCTTCTTCATGTGAGTTGTAAAGAAGTATTTTTAGAAGGCAGTTTAAAAATAAAAGGCCAGTCACTTAAAGTACTGTACAAATTTTCAAAAATGCAAAGCATCCTCACCTTTAATCACACTCAATAAACATGATACTTCTGGCACTGAAAATTTTTATACCTGCAGATAAGTCTAAACTAGGGTAACGGTGTCATGTTAACTTGATGCTTATGATTTAAAGGAGAAGGCATGAAATTGGATTAATTTATGAACAAAAGGTTTATATTCTTTGCTCTCGTCATGCGTTAGTAATTTTGTGGTTTTCCTTCTGGCACTGATGTCATCTGAAGAGATATCTAGTGAAAACATGAATTTAACGATTTGTCTTACAAATAGATTAAGATAAAACATAGACCTAAAGTTTGGTAACCAAGAATCTTTCCTGCCCCTATGTAATGTCATACCCAACTCCAAAAAGCATCTTCCCTGGAAAGGACCACTGTAAATAAAAAGCCCTTTTTTATCAATTCTCATTTATTTCTCCTTTTCCCTGTTTTTTGTTTTTAGAGGAAGCAGCATTCTTGATTCAACTGCTGTGTTGTGTTAGGCCACATTAGAGAGGTAACAGAGAAGAGTATATGACTTGCAGGCAAGGCAGAACCAAGAAACTGTATTCACTGTTTTTTTTGCTTCACTGTTTTTTCACCTGAATCCTGTTTTGTCCTTGTGCTGATCAGAGCATTCCAAACTTTGTTTATCAGTGTCTCTTTCTGTCTCAGCTCTCCCAAGGGCTGGAGACTCCAGCGGTGAGCTCTGCCAGTTGCTGTTGCAGAAGGTTCAAGAGGCTTCTGCCCCTGCTTCCAAAGGGAGACTGCCACATTAGTGAGAGTGTGCCTCTTGTCATATGCCACATTTCACAGCCTGGTGCATATCCTGCCTCGTGTATTACCTGAAAATTATGGCCATTATGTTTTTATGTCAGGTCATGAACTGCAGTATCTGAGAGACCAATACACTCAGATTTCTTGTGGCTATTACCGAGGAAGCAGAAACCCTAGATAGAGAGTGAAAGGATATGTTGAAGTCTATAACCTCCTAAACCACCACAATTAAATTAGGATAACACCATCTGCCAAAGGCCTTAGGCAAGAGTTAGAAAGTTTAATCTGTGGCTTGCCACCTACACAAAGAGGGAAGACATAAATGATGTCACATTACTGCTGCTTTTCCAGAGAAGCTAGTAAGGCTTTTACTGCATGTTCTGCCATTGCATTAAGGAGACATTATTTAAATATTCTTTGTCTTCACCAAAAATTTTCAGCTGTTTAGATTTTCTTAAATGACCATGTTTTTTTGACGCATATTCTACTCCAGTTTAGCATTAGGTAATTGTAAAGAACCAGGTACTTGGTTTTAGGATAATTCAATTTTTAATTAAAATTGGAGAGTGTAGCTGTTTGGCGTAATTCTTTTTAATGTAAGGCATCATTTAAGTTGCAAAATGCTGTCACAGAGATTTAACTGTTTCACAAATAATTCCCTGCCAGTCACTCCACATAAGAGCTTTGTAATTGTTATAACAATAGGTTTACTAAGTAATCCTCTACAGAGATAGCACTTCACAAACAAATTCTTTATAGATCTTTGTAGCTAACAACTAAAAATGTACAGCAATATTCCACTACTCTTTTATTATATTGTTTATTTTTTCATTCTATGCTTGTTCTAAAAGTGTTTAATCTAGTAAATTAAGGTTTTCTACAATAACAATAATAGCTTCTGCTGAACAAGTAAAAGTAAGTATATCATGATTAAATTAGCAGAGGAAAGCTTTTATAGAGGGCTCAAACCTCTAGAATTCTGATGAAGAGCTTGATTGAAGAGACGTTACCTTAGGAGACATGAATTCTCATACTTCATTAAAAGACATAAACATGCTCATGTCACAGAGAAATTCAAGCAATTGCCATCCTAGTGTGAAATAAACTCTCTATGACAATGACAAAGTAAAATGAAGCCATGTCACAATGTATACAGAGAAAATATTTGTGAATTTTGAAAAAGCACTTCATACCAATTGCTCTGCAGATGGAGATCTGAGGGTTTTTTCAGATATTGAGTTCAAGGTCCTTCTTAATTTTTTATTAACTTTGGTGTTGTAGATCATTGGCCTAATATTCAATAAGCTCAGCATGCTAAGGATTTCTTACCCTATTTTTTTTCCTAGCCTAGTCTCATTTAAATATTCAAATGTAAGAAATCAAGTGCTCAAATAATTCATAGTGACTGATGTGCAAATGTGAGAGATGTAGGTCTGATTTTCATCATTACAGTGTTTGACTACATGGCTTGTGATTACAATCAATGTCTTTACCAACACTAATTAACAAAGTCTTACTAATGGGCAAAGACTTTAAATTTATATCATTTGAATGTATACATTTGATGTCTCCTAGAAAATATTACGGCAACATACCAAAGAAAACTTTCCTTGGTGTCTGGGTCTTAAAATCATCATGGAATGAATAATAAAATCACAGAATGGTTTGGGTTTGAAGAGACCTTAAGGATCATGCAGTTTCAACCCACCTGCCATGAATGAAGATACCTTTCACTGAACCAGGTTACTCAGAGCTCCATCCAGTCTGCCTTGAATGCTGCTCTGGATAGGGCAATCACAGCTGCTCTGGGCAACCTGTCCCATGGCTTCACAACCCTCACAGTAGAGCGTTTCTTGCTAATATCTAATCTAAACTTGCTCTCTTTCTGTTTGAATCTATTTCCCCTTCTCCTGTCATTAGATGCTCTTGTAAAAGGTCCCTCTCCATCTTTCATGTAAGTTTCCTTCTGATACCGAAAGGCTGCAATTAGCTCACCCTTAAGCCTTCTCTTTTACAGGCTGAACAATCTCAATTCTTGTAGCTTTTCCTCACAGGAGCCATGCTCCATCCCTCTAATTATCTTAGTGGCCTCCTCTGGACTCAGTCCAGCAGGTCTGAGGCCAATGTCCTTCCTGCACAGGGCACTCCAGAGCTGGATGCAGCAGGGCAGGTGTGTCTGACAAGAGCAGAGCAGAGGGACAAGATCACCACCCTCACCCTTCTGACCACACTGCTTTTGATGCAGCCCAGGATACAGCTGAAGTTCTGGGCTATGAGTGCACAAGGCCGGTTCCTGTCCAGCCTCTCCTCCACCCCCAGGTCCTTCCCATCAGGGCTGCTCTCGATCTGCTCATCCAGACTGGATTGATATCAGGGATTGCCCTGACCCAGGTACAGAACCTTGCACCAGGTCTTGTTAAACTGCATGAGATTCCCCAGGGCTACTTCTGGAGCTTGTCCTTGTCCCTGTGGATGCCATCCTGTCCTTCAGGTGTGTCAACATCACCACTCAGCTCGGTGTTGTCTGCAGACTGGCTGGGGGTGCACTCAATCCCTTTGCCTCTGTCATTAATCAAGATGTTAGATAACACTGGTCCCAGAATGGACTCCTGAGGGACACCACTCATGTCCATCAGGACTCTGAGCCATTGACCACTACCCTCTAACCACAACCACTTCCTAATCCACCTTACTACTAATTAGGCATCTCAGAGGCAATAAGGCACAGATTGTACCATTGTGGTGGAGGTTTTGTGGTGTCTTGACAGAGCACCTGGCTGGCTGTTTAGCACATGCTGGGTGCTTCTACACTAGCACAGGAACAGGAGTGTTCTTTAGAAGCAGAATTACCAGTTGTCTGCATTTATGGGTCTTCTTTCCACATCGCTGAGTGGGTTCAAAGTACATAAATTTTAGTTTGAAACTAAGGCAAAAGACGCAATCCCAACTGTTCATGAGATTTCATTTCCAGAGGCTCAAACCAGTCTGAAATGAAAAATACCTGTAGAAGCTGTATTGTGAATATCTGCTCCTCAGTGTCAGCTGTTTTCCTCTGCAGTTCATCTCTATTGATGTGCACCATGTGCTAATATTGATAAAGCACCTGCGTCTTGATGCCCCCCAAACTGTCCCTTCTAACAACCTTGCTACATGTGCCATGGTTGTGAGGAGTGTGATGTGCTCCTGCATGACCATCTTCATTTTGGGCTGACTGAGGCATCTGGTCTCTTGCTGAGCATGAGGAAGATGCTCAAATCCCAGCCCTGGGAATTCAGAAGTGCTTCTGAGTCTTCCTGTACAGCACTCATTTTTTTTATTCCACTGGAAACAGGAGGCGCTGAAGATTCTACTGCATATGGACAGAAGACACACCAAATAAATTGCCCTCCTTTAATCTTCTATTTCAATCATTTCTATACTTACTGATAGCAGCACTCCTACTGTGAGACAGAATGAACTGACAAAAGCATATTCTTGATTTTCTGCAAAATTTTAACAATTCTTTTACTGGAGGAATCATCTTAGCTGTATCTCAAGTGGCATTCATTCCCTCAGAGAAGATTTATGATTTTCATAAGAGCATGATTTTGAAAGTTTGCAGGGAAAGGAGCACATCTTGAATTCTGCTGTGATGACTAATGTGGGGATGATACTAGAATTATTGCTGGTTTGTCAAATCAATGTTTTAATTAGACTATAATTCTTTAGAAAGTTCAATATTTAAACTCATCACATTCTTTTAACTGTCTCTATCTTCTAAAACCTTTGTAGTCCAGTTATGCTATGAAAATGAAAAAAAAAAATCTGCATGTAGCACAAGACTGGTTTTAATTTATAGCAACTTATTGTGCTTCCTCTATTACTTGTGAATTATAAATCATTTTCTATGACTGAATAAGAATAAGTAAATCATGCAAAAATTTCCTGTGTAATATTTCAAATGTTAATTTCACTGTCTTGCACCATGGGAACTGTAGAGTTGGAGAACCTAAGACAAAAGTCCTCTAATATTGATGTGCATCTGTTAATTCCAGATGTGGTATATCACTGCATGTTTCATGTTGCATGACCATAAAGAAATAGAAAATTAATTTTTACTGAAAATAAGTGAAAAATAAAACTCCTTCTACACTGTAACATTCACACTCACCTCACAACAACATTGGTAAGACTTATTCCTCCTGATATTGCAGTTTTCCAAACTGGTTGTCAGCGTGCTCTGATGCTGCTACTTCTCTGTCTGTGGCAGGTGCTCACTACAAAAGTGGCTGAAGCCTACTAAGAAATCATTTTCTCCAGTGGTCCTTACTGCTACTCTCGCTGTCATTACTGCACCTGCAGGGAGGGCTGGCAGGGGCGACTACACAAGCACTTACCTACTCCAGTGCTGCCAGCTGGAGGATTTCTGGGATCCTCCACTACCAGTTTAAGCCAGGGAAGCTCTCAATCCTTAAGTAGATTTGGTGCAGCCACACAGTTTGAATTGTTAGCCCTCCTGAAGAGAAGGTACTCTCAAGTATAGGGGCAGTAGTGGGTTTTTTTTGAAGAGCTATGGCCATGTTTAGAAAGTAGACTGTTAAACCACAAGGTTTTCCAATCATTTCTAGTTTTTAAGCTGTATATATTTGTGGGAACCCAGGGCAGGGGGAATATCCACCTGTCTGCCCTGGGTGCTCTGACTCTCAGGAAAACACTGACTTTGACCCTCATTCATGGAGAAGGCCTCCAAAGCTTCAAAGCAAACTAGAGACCACAAAACTGTGAAATAGATTGTAGGGATTGTAGAGAGTAGTTTAGTATGTGATGTGGGTGAGAAATTTAGGATTTTAGGATTTTTAGCATACTGTAGATGGGTACAAGATGGAGGGTACAGGGTGTTGTCTCCAGTTCCTTTGTTCTTTCTTCTTTCTTCTTCTTCTTCTTGGGTTTGGGTGGTATCTTGTAATTGGGTAGAAAAATCCGCATTGTGGGTCTTTAGGGGTCAGTTATTGTATTAGAAAGGGAAATTATCTACATGTCTCTTCTTAATTGGGTAGTTTAGTTTTTTATTAGACTTAAAAAGGCCTTGCAACACGAGGCCATTGGCCATTTTTGTGCTGTTTTCGGGCATGCAAGGTCTGGGGGAAGACAGTGTTCTGAAGTCATGATAAGGTAACAATAAAACAAGAACCTGAAGACCGAAAAAGGCCTGTGCATCTGCTTTTCCCAACAAAGAACTGCTTCAGGAGGGTTTCCCCCTGCCAGGGGAGCCCTCGGGGAGTTGCCCAGCATGGGGCCCACAAACTCACATGTATTTCATACTGCAGGTCTAATAAAATAAAGGGTACTTAGAATGGTATAAGCTAGCTTAATTGGCTTGAGCCTGTGTTTTGAAAACATTTCTTGTCTTCTCAAAACTCCAAATTTCAAATAAGAAAGGCACCATTTGTGATTTGAGTCACTTTTCTCACAAAATAATAAAATGCATAGATGTCAAGTCAGAAAATCCTGTGTATTTGCCAGCTTTGCGTATAAGCAAAAAAAAAGACCAGAAGAATGAAAAAGGTGCATGTTCTTCTTAAAAAAAGAAAAAAAAACCAAACCAAAAACCAAAATCTGTTCTTGCATTTTTGTCTAAAATAATATATACTTGTCCAATTATGACACAAGAAAAGTGCAGCTACCTTTTCTGTGTGAATTTTTGGGCTGAAATACTGCATTTGTCAAAGTTAGTTGAGCTTCAGTCATTAGCTTGTGTAGCACAAATTTTCCAGCCATTTGCAAGTAGTATTTTGTCTCCATCCATCTTTCTATGGAGGCTTACTAGAAATACAGCACAAAGTCTAAAGAAAGGCATTCTAAGAGTTCTCATTTTAAAGCTATGTCTCGTTTCTTTTGGGTCTTCTGCTCAGCACATCTGTATCACTTTTCTCTTACTGCTCAGGCAATTAATTACATCTCAGAACACCCCAGGGAGAGAGGTATTCGTGTCTCATTCTACCAGTGAGGAAGCCATACTACAAAATATTGAACAATTTTCCGAGGTCACGGAGAAAACAAGGAGTAGAGATAATAATCCAAATTCCTGTGCAGTGTGCTCTCTCCACATATATGCTGCAGTGAAAGAGATTTTTTTTCCTTACAGAAAACTGTTTTATTCTGAATCAAAATCAACTTCTGTTTCTAAAACACCAAAAGGTAAATGAAAAATCAAATTGAACCATTACACTACTTACTACTTGTTATATACATCTTAACTATCTAATCAGAATAGCTCTTTCTGATCTTTTTCTGGCCACCTTTCCAAAATAAGTGACCACAAATTCATAAAAATGTGCCCAGTAATTGTGGGCAATGTTCAGATGTCAAATAAGTTGCTGGGAAGAAAAAGTGATCAGGTCTCGATTAGTATCAGGACTAAGCAATGACTATAAATAAAAAATAATTAGGAAATAATATTTTCCTATGTAAATTGTATGCCATTAATATATATTTTTATTTTTAACTCATCCATTATTGTGATCTGCCCTTTAAATATTGCATTTTTCCCCTCTTTGCATATTTGAAAGACTTTTATTCAGTTCTGGAAAAGTCCATTATAAGGTTGCAGAATGCTAAATGAAGAGTTAAAAATATGTGATTTTCTCGAATCTTTACTTAAAGACATTTAGCATGTGATGATAACCACGACATGGATAGACCACTGAATTTTTCTGTGCTTTCAATAATGCATAGGTAAAATAGTAAGGAAGAAACAACTTCATATGTACCTGTCTCTATGCTATAAATGTTACTGTTTTGATCCCATATTCAAAGAAATTTCACACGTTAAAAATTAAATTATCTTTTTACATTCTGAATCGCCAGTTAAAAAAAAAAAAAAAAAAAAAAACAAAAACTAAAATTCTTTATTTAAACAGATTAGAGCTATGGAGTCTCCTAGCAGTTGATCAAAAAAATAATCTTTAAAGACATCCTCAAGTAATGTATCAGTTATGTCTGTAATAAATTAAGAGTCCATCTGAACCATAAAAAGCAGTGCAAAAACACTAACATGCAAATTCAATCAGGCATAAACCAAGGGTGCTGATTGCTGTGATAATAAGAATTAATTTTATATCCTAAAGGTGAACTTCAAATACCAATTTACAGGAGCATATAGGAGTTTGGAAGACATAAAAGAGCTGTGCCCATGTTTTTACATTTCTTAGAAAAGTAGCTATGACGCTATCACACCCAAAGCAATCCTTCAGCCTAAGCACTCTCAGATTCCTCACCTATAAACTCTCTTAAGTTTCCATCATGCTGCAATAGCTTACACTTTTAGTTTCTGAAAGCAAAACATAAAATATTTCTCCTTAAATAAGAATGACAAAGTTGCCAATAACAACAAATTCCTGAAAAAACTGAACCCTCTGCCCTCAGTTATTAAGCCACTTGTGTGGATTTCTTTTTAGCCATAGTCTTTGACACCTGATAGCACTGGAGACAGTCAGAAGTGAAAAGGACAGAGAATGAGTGTGGTCTGCTAGAGCAGAAAGACTGGATGGAAGTCTGCATGTCACTGAGGGAAGAGGAAGGTCAGACTTCACAGGGCTTTTCTTCCCAGGAATGAGAAAAAAGGAAAAGGAATCAGCATTAGAACACATCAACCACCCTGCACCTTTTTTCAGCTCTTGGGCAGTCTATCACAGTTCTCCCAATTACCTTTCTCTCTCCAAAGCTACATCTATTGCCTGCTCTTCACCTGAAATGCCTCTCAGTTTCCATTTCATTAGCATGTCACTTTCTTAAGATGAAATACATGTCACTTTCTTAAGATGAAGTATGTCCAGGCTCTCTTTTCTTCCCCTTTTGGCACAGTCTTTCAGAGAAAGACCAGGCTCACTCACTGTTCTCCTGTTCTGACAGTGAAACTCAGCCTGGTAATCAAAGTTTTGACCCTTCCACTACCCAAGGAGCTACCTAAATCTCTGTGTGACTGCTGAGGTAGTCTATAGGACTCTAGCCTTTTAAGATTTTTCCCAAAGATAGAGATTTCCATTCTCAGGAGCTCCCTTTATTCCCTTGGTGCTGAAAGAAAAAGGTTACCTTGGAGTTCTGGAAGGAAGACATAAAAGAGCAGCTTTCATGGCAACAAACCTGTAATGACTAGCATGCAGGTATATTGTTGTTCATTAAAAACCTCTCCAGGAGAAAACCACTAGCAATCTGATTTCTCTTTTGGTGTGGCTTCATCTAGTGATGTACTAGCACAGTGTGGTTCAGAGACTCTTGATAGTGCTGCTCCCTATCATCTTGCTTTCTCCACAATAAATATATAATCCTTTACTGCAGTATGTGTGGTAGACACCAGAGTTTTCCCAGTCAAAGGCTGTAGTCCCAGAACTTCCACATCTGTTTTGGCTATGGATTCACCTGTTAATACAGTATCTATCATGCAATATCAACAGGAACTGTTAACTCTCAACTATCACTTTGTATTTCAGTGACGGTGTTAAAGCTTGAAATCAAGGGAATAGGTCCACCATGTTACTAAAAAAAAGAGCATAAGAGGCTTGTACTACAAATTATGATTCACTTTTTGTTCCATATCAGAACAAAAAATATAGTCCATACAGTCACTGGAGCAATTTGCTTTAGGAACAGTCAAGGAAAAGCCATTTCCTCCAGTTGGTAATATAAAGTCTTTTTTTACTGCATGAGAACTACCAAAAAGACTGTACATTTCACCTTTCTTTGAAGATGCTTCAGTCTGGACAATGTTGAGGGGACTAAAAAGGAACAAGAAATTGGCTTATCTTTGTGTTGTACATTTTCTGAATATTTTTACTACTTCAGTAATTTTAATTTATTTAAAGGAAGCTTTTCTTTTTCATATAAATCTTCCTTGTCCCCAAGGCCTCTCTGCAATTGTAGCAACACTTCAGCAAAGGGTAACTGAAGCTGGAAAAAATTTACAGCAAAATGCTATTTTTAAAGGGTGTAGTGATATATACTGCAGAGGCAGGATTTTTAAATTCACTATACAGAAACTTATTCCCTGTAGGAATGAGAGATCTGAGGATTTAGAACCATATCATATTGGCTGCCACTTCTTCAACCCTCTAGGCAGTAGCTTTCCACAGCAAACTTTGGTTTCATGTGACTATAAAACCACTGATTTTCAAAAAGAGAACATCCTGAAGAACTCAAAAAGAAAGAAAATAAATGAAGTGCACCAAAAAAATCACAGTAGAAATGTTTCTTGTTCCATAGCAAGATCAGCTGCCACCAGACTTTTCCAGTGGTGCCCACTTTATACATGCTAACCTGAACTCACTTTAGCTCTACAGCTGCTATTCCCCTCATACCTCAAGGCAATGAGATAACAGTAGTTGCAGAGAAGACATCTTGCAGAGAAGAAATAGCTTTCAGAATTTTAACCGTGTTTTTATGTTTTATATTTTCATTTCTCGTTTTATATTTTCATTTATGTTTAATATGTTCATTTCTCACATATTTTTGCAAAAGGAATATTTGATACCTGATTTGACCATTTAGGGGTTTTTTTTTGCCTCGTGACAGATATTTATGTTCTTAGTGGCCAAAATGGTCAGCAGTCATTAGCAAAAACATGATAACACCATTGCTGCACTCTGGCATGATATGATACGCTGCAGCTTGTGCATTTCCATTGTAATCACTCTAAGTGTCATCAGTTGAAGTCAGTGGAAGACAAAAACAGAAATCATTTGATGACCCACTGGCTTATTTAGGAGATAATTCAACTTTTGGGTTTAACTGCTAGACCAGAACTGTAGGGAGTTTACTAATTGTGCCTTTGGGAGGGTAAAATTCCATAAATATCATGTCAGGGAGGAAGAAGAAGATTTGTAGAAACATTGTAAAAACTGAACTAAGACTTTTTATCTTCCTGAGCATATTTGATTAGCTAAATAGGAAAAAGTGTTTTAAAGATACTGCAAAGTAAAATCTCCTCTAGCTTCACTTCTACACATTTTTCTTCCATTATTTTCTTTCTTTTGGTCTCAAATGGAAGTTATAAAGCAAACATATCTTTTTTATCTTTTTATGATTCAACTCCTCATCTTGTTACCATACCAACTGCATTAAATGCTGTTCAAATTTTTACTTAAATACTAGAAACTCAAAACATCAAATCAATTCTGAACTGGCAGACTAATGCAATGATTTTTCCAGAGCTGACTGTACCACCAACACAGTAGTTATTCATTCTCTGCTGAAAGTGAAGGAGTAAGGCTTTTTTTCTTCCTAAGAGAGACAAATTTCCTGTGTAGAGAAGTGGGTTGGTCTTCTGTGAGTTTTTCTGTGGGAGGATAAAGAAGTGGATGATAAAACCATCCTCATTTAATTTTTCTAAAGCTTTCAGCCAGAACCCTTAAGAACTTTGACAGCCATTAACAGTGGCATCCCTTTGTTCTTTCAATTTTAGATATTTACAAAACTTGTTTTTCTCTTCTGTTTTTAGCACAAGAAGAATGGGCCACGACCCGTTCCAGCCTAAAGGCACCACCTCCAAGGTCAGCCAGAGGGGGATACAGGGAACACCCCTATGGTAGATATTGAAGGTCCTCCTCATCTGTGACCTCATCTCAAAGACAATTAATAGCCTGTGGTCTCCACATAAACAGCAACAAGACAAGTAATAGTCCATTTCTTTTCTATCCTAGGAATTACTGCTCATTATTATCCTATGTACTTACTTGTATTTCCTATAACATTGGCGTGACATTGGCATTAGTATTATTTTATAACACGGACTTAAAAAAAACAGAGACAAAAAACCTTTGGCAAGCATTGTCTATAAACTATTTAAAGATGATGTTCTGTTGGTTGTATTCATTGCTGTGTGTAACTAAAAAGCATGACACTGTTACAGCTCTTGAGTCTCTCTACATACTAGTTAAGGCTGAGTTTCTGTTTAGGGTTGCTGAAAGACTGTAATATGATTTTTTTTTTCCGAGCCAGACAATAATCAAGCTGTAGATAAGATGTTTTAATCTGTCTTTTTTAATATATGTTAGTTTAGATTAAGATGCTCGATATTAAGTTTGTAAATTTAATTTTAAATGCTGTTTTAATGGGGTTGAAAACAAGCAGCTACTGTATGTATGTAGCTAACTGAAGTTGTTCAGTGTTTTAACCTGTATTTGTTAAAAAAAATCACTTAAAGTTCCATGTGTAAGCTTCTCTAAATAGGAAACCATAATTTTGTCAAATATGTTTGCCATAATTTGTCAATAAAGCTGAAACCTTTTGTAACAAACTAAATTTGGAATTACTTGTTTTCTAGCTTTAAATGCCTGCTTTATTTCTTTTTCAAGAGATGCCTAAAATGTTTTTATATAAAAATTACAAAAATGAACCCAAGCCTGTTTTAAGATTTTTTGTGTAAGACTTTAAAAGTTGTATTAATAACTTCTGGTTGTTAAATAATATAAAAGTTAACAAACTAAACTGTTACATGAATCTTGGTTAGTATCCACTAATGTATAACATGTTAATGGAAAAAAATGCTTTAGAACAATAAATGGATTTTAAACTATCCTTTAAGCTTGATCTTGCTAAACACAAACTCTGATTGACTTGTTTGTATTAGCATGTCTCTCGTGAGAATGTAATGGAGTTTAAAGAGGTAAGATTACCACTTACCACTGTTAGACTGTCTAAATGCTAGTTCTTCAACCTTTGAGTTTCCCCGCACATTAAATATCCCATTCAACATGTAAGCATTGCATAGATTCACCTATTTGTTTTCACTCAGAAGAGTGCGTTGACTGCATTTTTCGTAGTATATAACAATTTGTCTTGATAAACAAATCATCAGTGTCACTGCCCAGCTGTTGGTACTCAACTTCAAAAACTTTATTTGTAATTTTCAGTGCTAAATATCACCGCCCTTGAATGCAGTTTAGAGGGCTGATATTTCTTTTGAGACTATCAGACTTGATGGCTGATGATTATTAAGGAAATATGTCGCAGGACTCAAAGGATGACTAAACGTTAAACAGGTAACACTAATAGTAACTCTGTAATTTTGAGTATGCAACAGTAATGTAAAATATTCTCAGTTATTAAGTTACTGATAGTTAAAAAAGTAAACCTACCAAAAGATAACAAATAGGTATATAGGCTATTAAAACAACTAATTAACATTAACTAGTGACAACAAAATTATTCTACAATATATAACCCTCAAGGTAATAAACAGAACTAAAATTAACAATAATAGTAATGCAACTCTTGCTAACAACAAATATATAACCTAAATTTTGATGAAGAAAAAAAAAAAAAACAGAAAACTTGATGGTAGGGATGCCAAAACTGTTAATCCTTTCAGTACAGTCTTTTTGTTTACAGTGGCTTTTTGTCAATGTGATTGGTTTACTTTTTTGATGTGACTAAAGTACAGGCCGATTGCTGTTCAGTTTGTGAACAAAATTTCTTGCAGCTGGAGTTGCATGCTAGCTCTTTTTGAATAGTTTATGATGAATATGTTTTGTCCTTTGAAGTGTTAAAGTGAATTGTGTAGGCTACATGATGGTTACATTGAGTTTATTCTGTCTCACTATTTCAGGGACTCACAGTCACTGGACAGCTAAGCAGCAGATCTGCTGGGAAGTGGTCAGGTAAGCTCTGCTGCATCTCAGGGGGTTTTCCTATTTCCTGTTTTATCTCTGCATTTGTTTTTACTTACGCACAAAAGCGTATTCAGCTGCAGTTTTAAAATAAATGTCCTTCCAGCAATGTTTCCCTGCGTATCTGCATAGTGATTATGGTATAATGGCAATCAAAACATTTACATGTGTGTTATGATACTCTTCATTTCAATAAAAAAGTCTTGTTATCTAGCCTCTTAATGGTAAATATTAAGATGGTGTACTTTATAACTGCTCTTGCTAAAAATAGGAATTTCTGTTTATTAAAAGCATGCCTACGTTTTGGATACTCACATAGCAAAATAAAATGCAATGCTAGATTGTCTTTGCCTTTGAAAATATTTAACATTTCTTCCTATGCAAATTGTATCTGGATAGAGACAGGAAGTTTGTTATTTATTCTTATGCTTAGTAGGTTTTTCTTTTTTATTCTTTAGAATGGCAGGGACATTTAGATATTACTATGCAATGGCACAGATAGAGGCATTACTTATATTTCTCTGTTAAATACATTTAAACATAAAGGTGTATTTTGGATGACCTTCTTAAATAGACTTCAGGTTATATGTGAGATTTTTGACTGAAGACCAATGTCATTGTTGGAAACAAAAAAAAAAAAAAAATCCAGCTCAATTACAACTTTGTCCATGGACTCAGAAGTATGAACCTAATAACAATACAAAAAGTACAAATTCTTGTCATCATTCTTAACTAGATAATATTACACAAATACACAGTCCTAGATACATTTATTACTCTGGCATCTTTTGCCATGACTGTGGTCTGGATGATGTAACATTTTCCAGGTATTCAACAGTTAACAAGATATAAAGGGTTTCATTTTCCTTTCCAAAGAGTTGCCTCAAGATCTTTATAAATTTGTTTTATTGATGTGCTACAACCACCCTACAGACCAAATTGATATAGTATGGCATTAAGGTTTGTCTGCATATTACAGTCACATCAGTGTGAGTGTATCTCTGTAGGAAAATCTTCCATCTACCCACCTTGCATGTAGTTACACTAATTTGCTTTGGTCAGTATATATTTCTACAGAAAAAAAAATACTTTCCATTGCTATAAATAGTTTCATGCTGGTATAACTGTGATTATAGATTATTATGTATTATAGATTATACTATATAATTATTCTAGGAAATTCTCCTATGCCTTGCTGAATTGATTAATAACCCAAAGTTGTGAGCAGGTCATACCTGATGTGAGATCCAGGGCAAAGTAGATAAAATTAATTTCTCACTTGTGCATCACATTTTTATGTGAGGGTAACTACTGTGAACTCCTTGAAGATGGACTTCAATAAATATAGCTTTATAGCAGAGCAGTGTCCTTTAATATTCCTGTCTCCAAGTCTACTTTGCAGCCATTACTTGTCTAAATTTTAAAAATGGCAGAAAATGTCAGTAAAGTGATGCGTTGTGAATATTCTTACATAAGATTTCTTTTGCAAAAGTAGGCTGAGTCAGTGCAAACAAGCAACTGTTTATGCAAATATTTTTTCTATTGATTTTCAGGAAAATAGTATGAAAAATTACCCAAGACTGCATGTGCTGTTCAGTGCTAACTAAAAGTATATTTCACTGCTGTTTCTGAAGAAGCCTTGCAGTTTATCAGCTAAGTCTTAGGAGAAACATAATCCACTTTATTAATTTTTGTGAGAGTAACAAGAGAGTCAGATTATTCTAATTAATGGCTCTCTTCAGGTCTTCCATGAAAAGCTGTGACACATTCCACACATCCATCATCAAGTCAGCCACAATTCTGAGGTCCTGAAAACTTATGTGCACCACTAGAAAACATGTAATTTCACTCATGCTACAGATCACTCCAAGACACTTGTCACCAACCAACCATTTTATTTGGCTTAACTCACTTACCAATTAGTTTTGTTTGTAATACAAAGAAGAAAGCAATATAAAATACCAAAAATAAACAAGTGAAGAACACTTGGAAAGATAGGTTAAAAATGCAAAATTTTTATTCCAATATTTCTAAGATCTTCTTGTTTCTGTTGACCTCATATATAAAAGTTTGATCTTTAGAAGAAAGTAGTGCTATATAGTTTTTTTGCACTTTTTTAGTAGTTAAATTAGCAAATTCTATTTTATTTAGCAGCTTTTTTGCATGTATTCAAGAGCCATTCTAACTGAAAAAATTAGGTATTTCTAAAGCAGCAACTTTTATTAGAAAATAAAGTAGCACCATGTAACTCTTTCTTATTCAGGTTACAGTGTTTAAGCAAAGATCTTAAATCTTCATATGAATAAATTAAGAACCTCAGGAAGCACAGTATATCTGACCTCACCACAGAGGATATTTGCAATGTTTTTGTAACTTAATGAGGTCCTCAACCTCCATTCAGAGTGACGGAGCTACAGCCATAAAGCCAAGCGATCTTTATCCCCTTAATCCACACCGCTTCCATAGCCCAGACACAATTACTCCATTTTATTTAGACATGTGCTGAACTTCCAAACTGCCTAACACTGCTGCTAGTGATGGGGAGTGAGGGCTTGAGGAACACATCACTGTGTCTGTGGTAGCTCTGAGGAAATGGGTGTGCAGACCTTGTGAGTGGGCATGGCAGGATGGAAGTGTCTGTGTTGCCAGGGAGCTGCCAAACCACAGCCAAGACTGAGGTACTGAGCTGCATATCAGGAACTGAGTAAAGCAACCAAGTTACCATTAGGGAATGGATAATTAACATATATGATTGCATCCATTGAAAGGCTTATTATTTCATCATGATAATATGGATTTATGGTAGTCCTCGTGAAATATCATCCAGGATTATTATCTGACGGTTAAAATCAAGAACAAGTAACCAATGTATTGTGTTCAAATAAAAACCAATTTGCTCTACAATAATGATGTATTTTCTTCATGTTTGACAGTAGCAGTGTTGTTTTGTGAACTATCTTTCTAAGAAGTCCAAATTCTTGCATGAGTCAAATATTACAGCTACAAAGTTATAAATGAAGGTAAAAGAGAATCATCAAATTAGCTAAACATTGGAGAGAAAAAATCTTTGTCAGTGAATGAAAGAAACCTGTGATCCATTAAGAGAAGGAAGTCCTAGAACATTTTCCATATTGTATTGCATTAACATGCAGAAACAAGACTGTATAAAGGTTAAATAAGGACAGCACTGGATATCAGTGTTCATCATACAACCTTTGTAGGGATACCTTATATTCTGTAAATCTTACTAGTATTTCCTTTTGTTTATGGAAAAATACTGTGTAAAATGAAGAGACAACTGAGAAACTCTACCTAATTTTCTTAAATAGCTACATATTTTGAAAGAAAATTGTTCTCCTTTGTCTTCTGTAATTTCTTTTGTGAAAAGAAATACCAGATCTAAGAAAGATTATAATCTCCTTAAACAATATTTGCTAACAACTTCTTAGCAAAGATGTTAAAGGAAATAGTTTTGGGGTTTTTTAATAAGTATTAACTGAATTCTTTTGTAATGTTTTAGACCTTCAATAAAGAAGTCTTCTTCAAGACTGCAAGAAGATAAAGTTTGGGAAAAATACTCACAAAGTTAGAATAATAGAATAGGTTATAAATTAATCCTATTTGACAAAGAACCAATTTATCCCTATACAGAATCTATGGATTTTTAGGGATCGGGAGGACAGAGTTCATTTTTAGATGCATTTTTTCAAAGTAGGATTAAAAACATTTCACCAACAGATTACAAAGTTTTTACACAAAAAGAAAGGCTATAATTGGAAAGTTGGCTGTAGTTAATGTCTGAAGAATAAAGATCGTATTTGTTATTATTTCATGTCATTTTCTGTTGGCAGCAGATTAATCAAAGTACAAAAAAAAACTGAATTAGCAAGCAAAATCACAGGAAAAACTGAAAAATATTTGAATACTAAACAGAAAAATAATGCTAATGTCTTCTGAAGATTTTTGTCCTCCATTAAAAACCCAGATACACTCTATGATTTCTGTCAGTTATTAAAACCCAAGAGTTATCAGAAAAAGTGTCACATTATCTATTTTACTGTACTGGTCTCATGAGACAGAACAGGCACACAGATAACCAGTTCTCAGACCAGTTATGGCTTCAGAGATGATCACCATCATCCACTCTGTTCTCGGCTAATTAAATTTTTCTAGTCATTACTGTTTATCATTGGATGCTGACAGAAAGCTTTGAAATCATTAAGCCTTTCCTTTTTCTTCAGTTGGTTTTGTTTCTGGTCCTGGCAGTCAGATGATAATGTTCATTTGAAACATTAAGAAAAATGATTCATACTGAAAGATTTGCTGATCTACATAGCTATTAGACAATTTATGAGCTTTACTCCTGAGAGTAAAGTATCTTTTAGTGGAGACATTTTATACCATATTTGTATTCTGAAACCATGGAATCTGAACTGTGCCTGCCAGTAGGAGTACAGGAAAGATTTTCTGTCCTTTCACAGTCTCTGGTGGACTAAGTTATTTGTGTTACATCCTGGCAGAACATGTTGAAATATATCTCTAAATCATGCATATCTGGAACAAAGTCTTTGTTCTTAAAGAGAAGCAATTTTTGTCAACTTAAGCATAAGAAATATAGATTTCTAAACTTCTACTAAAACAGGTCACTGTTTCAAAGGTTTGTTTTTCTTATATAAATCCTTTTAATAGGCTATGTTGGGTAGTTATTGAAAGACATAAATGCCTCCTTTCCTAGAATAATTGAATTAATTTTGAAACCTAGTATGCTTTACCAGAGGATAACAAGATTTGTTGAAAATGCAATTGCAGGCACATTTCAAATATGTAAATCAGAAGGAAGGTTTGTTGGAATAAGATCACACCCATGCTGTAATGGTATAGGTCATCATTCACATATTAAAAAGATAAATATGAAAGAAAAAGATGTGCAGTTGATCTTCTATATCCTGCATTTGCTCTAAGAACTTTTCAAGATGCTGTATGGAACAATTAGAACTTTCTAATATCTTTTCACAACATTTGGGTGTACAAGAAAAATAGAAATGCTTCAGTACCCTGATAAGAGTAGAATTAATTATGAACATGATGTTTCTTGTTTATTTCTCTTGCTGCTATACCTTATTGATTTGATGGAGGTATAGTTTCTTGTTATAGAGTATTATTATACAGTGTGAGAATAGCTGCTTCTAGCTTGTTTGGCACTGTTGTTGCCATGCTGGATGCATTAGCTCATGATGGATGTCTCACTCCCAGGAAAGCAGTGGATACTCATGTTACGTGCCCTTGCATTACAAGATCTTCACACTGTGTTGCCACCAAGTCAGAGGTACAAACTGCTGAGCTGCTCATCTGTGACTCAGCATTCTGGGTGGGCTTGCTTTCTTTACTTCTGAACAGTACACAAAACAACCTGTGCAAATATTTTGTATCATGATTTACTATATTCATATTTAACATATACATTGCTTAGCTAATAATTATATTTCTTCCAGAAATTCATAACAATCCCATACAACCAGTGGCAAAATTCAGTGAAAAGGTCTTGCCAATGCAGCTCCTTTCTTTTTTCTTTCTTTTTTTTGTTTTTTTCCACTTTTTTCTCTTCTTCTCAGAAGAACATAATCAATGACACTGTCATTCAAATGAAATTCTGTTATTTGCTAATAATAAAAGAATTTAGTGTGGCATTCTCTGAGTATTCAAAACTGATAGGGTTCTTTTTATTATTCTGTATACTGTTTTGAGTATTTAATACCTTTTTAGTATCCGTTTTAGAATTCATGATGTAATGATGTAAAGATACAAACAACTGACAGGAATGTTGTATTACATAAAATTCATGTTAAGCAAAGTAGCTTTCTGATAGAGAATTTAATCTTGCAGATCTTACTCAGGTTTCATATACTAAAAATCCATGCTGACATCAAGGACTGACAAGGGAATATGTAATTCAGAATGTGATCTGTAGTCAGTTTTATAGTTTAATTAGATTCAAACAGAACACTTAGCTGTTAAGGACTGGATTGCATCATTCCAGCTCATGTCCTGCTAGCATCAGTGTGAAATAACTTTGATCCAGGAAGAGTACTTTAGACACAGTACCATGTCAAGATTTTACTTTTCATGTCATCATAACCAATTTTCCCACATGCAGGAAAAATATTTAGTTGAAGGTACTTGCTTGGCACTGTTGTTCACTCAAATCTCAACTTGGCAATCAAGTTCATTTGTTTGTGGTAGTCACCACTTTATTTTAATGAGAACTATCACATTTCTGAAGGAGGCACAATACTTCTTGTATCACTGAACTTGTTTGCAGATCTAAGGCAAAAATGGGTTGCTCATTAGACTGTGAAGGCACGTGGGACACATGTTTTAGGGAACCCAGTGCTCATTTGAAAGAGTTACGGGCATCCCAATAATGCTGCATAGTCCTTGAAAGATGAAAGCACCTACAGAACATAAAAGAAAATTGTTGCACTGAACTCAAAATAAAGGCAGCAGGTATGTCAATTTCTGCCTTATAATGGAGAGTTAGAAAAACAGTGAAGCTGCATGATTTGGCTAAGGTCACTCAGCAGGTCAAAGTGATGTAATAAAGTGCAATTGGCAAAGCAGCAGGTGGGGGTAAGAAGCTGCATCAGGAAATGAAACATGAGATGCATTCTGAGCTGGAATATGTTTTGAGAACTGAATTCCTCTGTCCACAGTTCAGTTGTGCTGTCATCACTTGGTGCCTGCTGGACTTTACCAGGCAATTGGGATGAAGCCACAGCAGAATGTGTGTGTATAGGGACCCTACCTGCTGAAGAAGCCTATTATTATTTTCTTCATCCATTTCCCTTATAACCCTATTTTTCTATAGCTGCACCACCTGTTAACATGGTAAGTTTCTCATGCTGTATGTCTTTGATGAGCATGAAAGGTTTTTGAAACACTGAGACACCTGGGCTTGAGACACCTGGTAATACCCACTGTCCTCCCTATATCACTGAGCACAATTGGACTGGACCCTAAAAATCTACATATTCTTAAACTTTATAGAGCTGACAGTTCTAGAAACAACCAAAGTTTTATTTTATACCAATTTAGGTATCATTTTAGATTCAGAGTAGTACAATACTTTTGGCAGGGCTGGCTATATTATCTACCATTAAGATGTTCTGTAAATGCAACTGTGTCCTCTTCAAGATGGTGGATTTTCAAGATGTTGAATTTTCCAAGATGTGTATCTGCTCAGTCCAAGGATTTTGGTCAAAATTCTAAACAGTTCAGAAAAATAATAAATCTTTTTTTCTGTCAGATCCAGAAAAAGATGTTTGGGGTGCATGGTGAAGGGGTCAGGAGAAATATGTAAAACAAGCAAAAGCTCTGTCTGTATTAGCAAATTAGACACCCACCAGAATGATCCTATCTCAGATTTATTTTCCCAGTGCTTGTATTTTTAATTGCAGTCTTGCCTAATATACGAGTTGATGTCTGTGGAAATGTTTAAGGGTTGTGTGCCCAAATAGGCTCTTAGCCACAGAACCACTGGCAGACATTCCCAGTGATTTAGAGGGTGTTTAATGGCAAACAGCTGAGTTTGGCCAAAACAAAGGAATGGATTATATTGTCCTCCAGCATCTCTATCAGCAGTTTTGTGTGAGGGTAGAAAAATTGCTCAAAGTAAAAGGCTGCTAATGTTGTGGGTTTTGTTGTCTTGAGATCTTAGAAAGACTCTTTGGATCTGATTTTCACCAGAGTTACAAGTGTCATCATCAGCTGTGCCTGACTGTAAAATGCTGTTTGAGGTTAGGTGCAAGTCTTGGCTTACCCAGGCAAAGTAACAGTGTTGAATTTTTTATTTTAACTCAGGAGTATAATAAATAATTAGTTACATTTATGAGGTATTCACATACTATTACCACAAATTACACAGAAGGACAACTGTGAAAGTCATAATGTTGTCAAGAAAAATTAAAGTTTTGAATAGAGTTCAGAAAATTAATAAAGGAAAAAACACATTGAATAATGAGGATAAAAGAAATACTGAATAGCTGTTCTTTCAGTGCCCTTTCTTAAGAATGAAATCAAGCAGAAAAAAAATACCCTCATCTATTTTAAACTTAATGGTTGAAACAAAAAAAAAAACAATCTAACAAAGTTTGACTCAGACACTGACTACATCAAATGTATACATGACGAGACCTGAATTTGGGTTTCACTGACCTGTAACTGATATTTAACTAACTTCACAGTGCTTGGCTTACTTTAACAATTTATTTTGCAAGCCTGATGTTTATACCCACCTAATAGTTTTCATCAAAGAAAAATGTTTCCAAGTTTATGGAAAAGTTTACACAATTTGCAAATTGAGGTTTTCTATATCATAAACTTCCTTGGGATATAAAGAATTCCCCTGAGTGACCCAAAAATTATTCTCTGAATTTTTAATGAAAATCTCTTTGTTTTGGAGAATATCATGAGACATTCACAAAGCTGTTGTTTGCCAATTCATTAAACTTGGTAGAAGCTGTAAAAAGATGTCTGTATTCCCCTACTCCACTGATCCGGATTTTTTTTCTTCTATGTAAAATGACCTTGGTGTAACATTTGGGGAAATACAGAGCACATTCATCACCTAGCTTCAAATAACTACTTTTGCTGCTACAGGTACCTAGAGTACCTACACATTCAGTGGAGTGATCTTTGCTTACAGAAACTAATCCAGAGTACCTAAGCCAGATGCTCTAAAACACTCTCTGGATGTCGGCTAGCTGAAGAAAGAAATTATTGTGTTTAAAATTGCCTCCGTCTCCAGCCTAAATCTTTAAATTCTCTCACAATTCATTTATTTTAATAAGAACTTATTTTAATTAGTCTTTCACAGGCCTGATTTTGTTAATATTATCAAGAAATTAAACACAACTCCAACCAAACTTGTTCTTACAAGTTCCCATTCTCATCCAGCACTCAGAATTCATTTACTCTGGAAGAATATAATTGCTCTGCTTTAATATCTACATAATGAGTATTGGTGTTCATAAAATTCACCCCCACAAACCTCCTTTTTTATTACATTGCCAAAAGCACACTCATGCTACTGTGCATGGACTATGAGCCGTCATCTCAAGTAGGTGATTACAGGTATGAAAAAGGTACTGAGGCAGCACCTGATAAATTTATAGTAGTATAAAAATTAAGAATTTAGATGAGAAATCTAAAAAACAATGGGATAAAAAAAAACCCCTGCAAACCTAGAAATAAATACCAGTGTTTAGTTTGTTCCTTTGCCTTTTTTTTTTCTCTCTTGTTCACACTGATCATTTTAGAGACCTTATGCAGGTGGGTCACATGCACTCCCATTCTACATGTGCTTTGCAGGGAACAGGAATGTGTTAGAAATGTATAGCAAATTCTATTATGTTTTGCAACTGCATTATATCATAGCATGCAGAATTTGGAAGGTAATGTCTTCCAAGAGTTTTCTGTTATCAGAACTATAACCCTGTGTCACAGAGATGCTATGTGAAGCTACTTAGGTCATTTAAGCAAAAATATTAATGTGACAACTAATTTTATGTTTTTTATTGAATATGTCTGCCCAACTTTATCTTGATTTTCAGATTTTTGGAGCCCTAGGGAAGTACTGTACCTTTTGAATTGTGTTCAGGGAATTGAGAGTGCTCAACATCATTTGCAATAAATCACTTGCTTCTGAAGGACAGCCTCGGGTTGGGACTCTCCACAGTCCTGAGTTCTGGACCTACCATTACCACCCTCTCTAGGATATGCCACCACTCAGACATACAGTGATCTTCCAGTCTATAAGGTGAGCTGTAGTATTTTTCTATGTGGTTTTAGTTTATGTCAAATGTGAGATAATTAGGTCACATCAGTCTGCAAAAAATAGGATTTAAAACTAGTTCATCAATTGTTTGCCATTGTAAAAGAGCTTATTCAGAGATGCCTATGGTGCTTGTTACTTTGAGACAGGACAGTTTGATTATGTATCTAAATTCTCACACTTTTTCTGTCATAAAGAAATACAACAGTTAATCATCTTCTCACAAAAGTTTTATTGTGTTACAAAAGTAACATAATAACAAACTGTATTTTTGCAGTGTGTTGAACATCAAAATAATTTTTTAAAATGCCAAATATTTGAAGAAATTATCTCCCCTTGGGATAAGTCAATCCTTTGGGACAGTATTTGGAAACCAAATTTTGCAGATTCTGGGGGTGTTTTGCTCTGTTCTCCACTTGTTCATCTCTGAAAGTATTGGTATCTTTATTGAGCTGCTGTGAATATTCACTTATTAAGTGTTCTATTGTTCAGTTACTGTAGCATTGCTGCTACAAACTATGCACATTGAAAATCTGTTAGAAAGTAACCTACAGCAGCAACCATTTGGAGGAGAAAGAGAAAACAGAAAAGGGTCATACCATTAGAGTTTAAGACAGATACAAGTATTTAATTCAATCTTATATCCAGTATGAGTTAGGTCTTTTGGAGAAAAGGGTAGTAAGGAGTCCTGTAGTTAAAGGCTATGTTCTCTTGTGTATGCTAAAGAACTTCATGTAATTATATTGGAAATTATAAATCTAACATTTCCTAAATCCTTCAAACTAAATACTGAGTTGTATTTTTCTGTAATAAGCTCATATACATCCATATGTCATAGAAAAGCACAATTATTGCATGTAGTTATTAGAAATTAACTTGTTTCTTCAGCAAAGAGCACGTGAAACAAAAGACCATTGTCACTTGCTGTTAGTAGCTAGTTCATCCAGAAGGTTTCAGCTTACAAAAGCAGCATCAATAGCTAATGTGGAGTCCTGCTGTAGCTGGAGTCACCTTCATTTCCTACACTCTGCTGCAACCACAGTCCTCCCCTTGTTTCTCCTGACTGCACACAAGAAATGGGCCTTCAGTCTTCCCTGAGGAACAGCATGAAGTCCTCATGTGGGACCCCATTCCCTGTCACCATGTGTTAAAAAAGGGGTGGCACTTTTCTGCCCACACGAAAAACCAAAGCAGAACCAAAGTTCTGCTCTTGCAAATGGTGATAAAATTTTAAACTATGCCCTGGTTTACTTCTCTGAAGAGAAAGAGCTAAAAGAATGTGGCTAGAAGCTATTGAAGCCTAACACTGCTCTAGACTTGAGAAAAAACTCCGTGGGTTTTTCAATATTCTTTCTCCTGGCTAGAGCTGAAAATAAACCCTAGGTGACAGTATTCACACTCCAGTTTTATGTAGACTGTGAGATAAAGAAATGAGTGAAAATATGCAGCTTTCTTAAGGGTTTACTTAGATTATATTTGTGTTAACACGATAAATAGTAATCTAAGGCTCTTAGAAATATTTTTTATTTATTAATATTTTTGCTTTTCATGTAGCAATTGGAAGAGGAAGGGGGAAACTGCACTACATCACAGAATACTATTCATCAGAACCAAAATACCTTTACTTAGAGGCCAAACTCTTAACCATTATACTACATTTCCTAAAATGGCTTACAAGGGGGACTTGGAAGTAGGTGATCATGATTACCTAAAGAAAATGATCTGGCATTCTTGGAAACTTGAGAGTAGTAATTCCTTTAACTGCAGTAGTAACTGCAGTTTTTAATAAGTGATGAAATATTTCAGAAAGCTGGAAGACTACTTACATTTCTAGAAGATTTACAAGTCTATAGATAAGAAAGGGGAAGTCTGATTTTTCTCCCATCCTGAGCAAGATAGAATTTTGTAGCAAAATACCAAGGTTCATCTAATTCCATTACTTCCCTCTATTTTCTGATTTTTTTGTTTTCTAGCTGCATATATATGTGTGTGTATATATGCATATACTTACACACACACACATACACACACACACACACACACACACACACACACACACACACACACACATATATTATATATATATATATATGTACTCAGTTGAGGTCCAAAGGACTATTTAAATACTTTTCAGGTATGTGTCAAAAAGCCTCAAATGAGATGAAATACCCTCTACTGTTTAGAAAATGTTCTGCAATGCCTAGTGTAGATTATGTAACTGTCTTTCAAGTGACTGAGATCGGGCAAATTTTAAAACATTTAATGAACAAAGTTTTTCATTCCAGTTTTGGGCATTGTTTTCATTAAAAGATACAGATTGTGTTTATCATGTGATATCATTAATTAAATTGTGCAGAGCTGAGAAGAAAAAGGCATGAGACATATGAAGTCCTTGGAGTTTGAGGTAGGCCTGTTCTGTGCCCAGTGCTCTGTTGTTGAACAAGAAGTTGAAAGGTGGGTGTAGAGAAGCCCAGCCCAATGCACAAGAGCTTTGCTGTGAGCAGACCATTAAAGGCTTCACTTTTGACTTTCTCGTGCACCTCATTCACATTGTGGAAATTGGCCTATGGAATTTTCCAGAAGTGAATTTTCTGTACTTCTATAACTTCTGCTAATTCTTTCCTGTGATGGCTTTGTTTTTAAATTGGTTATTTAGTAAATAAATAGGATTTACATAAGAGAAGGCACTTCTGTTGATAACTCTAAACATTTTTAAAAGAGAGATTAGATGCTTCTCTCTGTATTTGAGCACTGAAGACATACTTTTGTTTTTAGAAGTACTGACTGCCCGCAGCTTTCACTAGTCTCAGGTACGGGTTCTCAAATCCCGGGAGTCATGACTGGAATAAAAGATTTAAAGATCCTGACCCAAAACAGCTTTTTTTGTACTTCTTGCCTTGCATCTTTATACAGATACTGTTGAAATTAATATGTTACAGATTTTTGAGACGGTGAGCTTGTACTAATGAAAGCTCAAGAAGTACTAAAAAAGCATCTATCACACAAATATTTCACTATTAGCTGGAATTACAGCTGAAGTGAGCCTCCTTTATTTTTCTAAAAGCATCCCTAATGGCTGAGATATGTTGCTGTAGTCACGCACTATAATGATGGTCTACAAAACAGGTAAGTAAATAAGGAGATAAATTGTGTAAGTATGTGCATTTTTCTCAAGATAGGTAGAATTAAATATTGCAGAATACTCAGCCTGAAGCTAATAGACATAAGACACTATGGACCATACCAGCAATAATGAAAGCTCTCAGTTACTCCCACTCCTTACTGGCGAGTTCTGTAGGTATATCTGCAACCCCTCTGCAGCATCTAAGTTTGGGTGTCTAATCTCTCTGTATAGCACTGATACAGAGATAAATGTTTATCTAGGGCTGAATCTAGCCTTTAGGCTATGTCCTGAACTCTCTTTTCTCTCAAAGTCAAATATTATTTTTAGGTTTTATTGACCTGACCATCTGACCCCACTTAGTATTTGCTTCTGGTCAAATGCACTGCACCTCGTCTAGGTCTAATATGACTTCCCAAAGAAGTTGTGTTCTTCGGGCATGAAATGGGATTTTATTACTGAGGTCCACAGTGCAGATCATTGGAAGTTATGTAATAATATGAAAGGACATATAATTGAAAGGCTGTCAGAAGATAAAGGGTATCAAGCTTCCCAGAGCATTCACATTGCAGCTCCTGAAGCTGGCTGACATTGAAAGAGCGATTCAGTGTTCAGTGCTGGCCCCTCTGGCAGCAGCTCTGCTCCTCCTCACTGCTGCCTGTTGAAATATCACAGAGTCTGCGGCACGGAATTTAATACAGGAGTTTTCCATTAAAGACATTAGCTGCTGCATTTCACAGTTACTTCTAGCTCAACTTACCTGCTAGGGACACAGTACTTTGTCCTTGAATAGGCAGGATTGCCTTCATCCTATTCTTCCCACTGTAGCAGCGAGAAGGAGAGTGTGAGTAAATGCTGAGCAATGCACAACAAGTGAGTAACTCCAATATAGGCATATATTATTCTTGGATTTGTTTTAAATGTCAAGCAATAATATGTGGGAAGTAAAAGTAAGTCTTTAACTATCCTGACATTCTCCTAAATGTAAAAAAACATAAGAGATGCCTGTATTTACTACAAATAATAAAACTGGAGTGTTACGCTAATCAAATCCGAATCAGTTCAACTGCATAATTTTCAGTGAATAGGTGCTTATAAAACACAGAATGAACTCCAGAAGGGAAGGTTCATTGCTTCCTAATCAAAAGCAGTCAGCTTTAAACACCAGCCAGTCAGGTGATAGGTTTGTCATTTCTCAGCTGTGCTCTTGGAGGGAATTTGCCAAGAAGGCTTGACAGCCTTTAAACTTCGCAGAGCATTTTTTGCCTGTTTTTGAACATCATGTTGAGCTACAAAAACCTCCTGGGAGACTGGGAGGAGAGGCAGAATAACAGCAGTTCTATTAAAATATATTTGCTGCAATGAATGTCAAGCAGAGTTTATGATGCAAAAAACCCAAGTATTTCCTGTAAAGAAATTCTGACCCCCCCCCCAGGTCTGATTCTTCCTTGTCTAATGGTGTCCAGCTACTTTGGGGGCTGAGGAGTGTCACTGATTAATTGCCTGGGTGTCAGAGAAATAAAGGCTCATAATGTATCATTGAAAACTCAAAATCAGGGTGTCTGAACTGTCATGTGAAGTTTAAAATTAATATATCACTGCTATGTACAATTAACAGTCCAAGTCAGAAATCATTTATGTTTGTAATTTAGAACAATGGCAGCTCTCCAGTGAAATGGTATTTACAGTAGTTTTACATTTCTTGATAGAGGCTTAGTACAAAAGGGAGAGACAAAAATTAATATGCACCAAGGTAGTTAAAAAGAAACCTGTCTTTGAACTGTTCTTTTATTTTAATCAGCATGAGCTCTGCTAAATAGGGAAAAGAATTATGAGTAGGAGGCTAGCATGTAGGTTGCTGAGGGCAAATCACTCTCAGGGGAATAAGTTTGCAATCTGAGCAACAGAATCTGAGCTGTGCATGATTTGGGATGAACAGGGCTTCTCTGTTTTGACCCAGCATCCACACCAATTGCAAGGTGGCCAACTTGAAGTCCCTCAACCAAATACCCCAACATGAAGATCTGTTCTCTACTCCAATGGCAATTATAACACTGTGCTAGAAGAATTTTTCAGTGTCTTCTATTTATATTTTCCAACATCTTTCTAATATCATTGTAGTGTTTTCTATTTCACATCCTCAGCTTTGGGATCTCATACATGTTTTAGTAATTTCTGGTATTGGTTAAAGTCCCATTAAGCTTCTTAAATTCTTAAATGGTTTCTTGGAGGGATTTTGTTGGATTTTTTTTTTCTTTTAACTTAGGTTATAAAAGTATCACCATAAACATTAATTGAAGAGCCATTAAGCAGTAGGGCTGTTTGTTTTGGGTTGATAGAGGACATAAAACTTCATACCCTGTGGTGGAAAACAATTAGATCTGATGATGAACATGCTATTAAATATACCATTACCAGACTGCTATCAGTTTAACTTTAGAAAATAGTAACCAGCTGTAGTCAAAGCATACACAAAGGATAGAAAGTCATATTTTAACTGTCATGTCATAGCCTGTTATAAATATTGTCATTTCTAATGTTTTGTGCTAATGACAGTGACTAATAGTAGTCATTACCACTGTTCATTCTCATAAAAATTTCCTCTAGAGAATATGATCACAGCTAGAGTTCTGTTTAAAATTAAATTCTGATTTTCTAAAATAGATAACATAAAAATATTTAAATACCGAGAGGTAGGTTAGCTATTTTATTTTGCAATAGCATATGTTCAACAGCTACAGCTTTTGTTAATTGTGCCATAAGTTGAACAGATATCCCTTTTAGAAGCATTTCTGGCATGCTAGTGTTTGTCATGTCTTCTTATAGTCTCTGAACAATGGAATAAAAGGGGAATCTCACAGAAGCCATAAAAAAAGTCTGATGCTACCCCTGTAGATTGAATTTTCTCATCCATTTCTTATTTCAGTTATGAATTCTGCTTACTTGACAGGTACAGAGTACTTCATTATGTGCACGAACAGAAATGCTTAAATGGATGAAGCAGCTATTTACGTCTGATAGGAGCTAAGTGGGACATTAAATTAATGCCAAACAAGTGAGTGCTCATTTTAGTTTTGTTATAAATGGCTGCAGCACAGCAGTAATGTGTTGACTCTTATGTGCTGACAAGTTCTATATTTCTTACAAACTTCCCTTAGAGCTCGTCGTGGAAAGACAGATTCACACTCTGCATGATGAAATTAGCAGCAGATGCATTAATAATTGAATAAGGATCTCTGGAGACACACCACAGCAAAGAAAGAGAGTTGTTGACTGGCTGGTTTAAGTAGAGGCTTCTGTTCTTATATATATATGCACTTACATAAGCCATGAGTCAAGAGCTGCTGCCTGTATGTAGCCTTTGATATCAAATCCACTTCCTGCTCTTAGAAGACTTTGCATAGTTACATTTGACAGGTCCATGAGCAGACTGACAACCATTAATCTGGGCAGAGCGTGGCTTTGCTCATTCTCCCTTCTCTCTGACTGTTCTTAAACTTCAAGGCAAATTGAATGCATGTTTTTTAGAAATCATCTCCAGACAATGAGTGGGATATGAGTGACTGGAAGACTCACTGTATGCCAGACCCTTGTCGTGGACCTACATTTCTATAGGGTTGAAAGTTTCCTGAAGTGCTAATCCCAGCTTTTCTCACAGAAGAATTAGGATACTTCTATCTTCCATTCTAGCAAGCATGATGTTCTTTGATTTATCCGCATGCCCAGGTCTGAGAGGGAAGCGATTTCACAGAATCACAAAGAGACCACAGTGAGGCCCCTGATCCCACTTCCCTCCTCAAGAAGGCCCATCCTGGAGCCCATTGCACAGGCTTGTGTCCAGACAATTCTTTAATATCTCCAGTGAGGGAGACTCCACAACCTCTCTAGACAATCTGTTCTACTGCTCAGTCACTGCAAAAAGTTAAAAGATTTAAAATATTAAAGTTTTCCCTCATATTCAGGTGGAATTTCCTGTGCATCAGTTTCTGACCATTGTATCTTGTTGTATTGCTCGGCCCCACTGAGCACAGCCTGGAAACATCCTCTTGACACCCTCCATTCAGATATTAATAGACACTGATGAGGTCCCCTCTCAGTCCCCTCTTCTCGAGGCTCCACAGGCCCAGCTCCCTCAGCCTTTTCTTGTAAGAGAGATGTTCCAAACCCTTAATCATCTTTTTTCCCCTCCACTGGACCTGCTCCAGGAGCTCCATGTCTCTGCTGTACTGAGGAGCCCAGAACTGGACACAGCACCCCAGATGTGCCTCACCAGGGCTGAGCAGAAGGGCAGGATCCCCCTCCCTCAACCTGCTGGAAGTGCTCTTCCTGATGTACCCCAGGATACCATCGGCCTTCTGGGCCGCAAGGATACATTGCCAGCTAAATTTGTGTCTTTTGGACAATAGCAAAGAAAGCAAGAGGATTGCCAGAAAAATAACTCTGCTTTTTAAAGATACCACCAACTCTTTGATGTAATTTTTAATAGTTACTTTGCAATCACACCAAATAATATTATGATCAGAGGATATTGACAAAATAGTGTGATATTTCATCCACAGCAATACTATTGGAGCAAATGCTTCTGGGTTTAAAATCAGAACTTTATTGCACTATTGCCAAGAGAGTGATAGTAATTTGAATAGTCTGCAAATTTGTTCCTGTTTGAAGAAAGCCAAGATTTATCACAATGTTACTAGATTAACTCCACAGAGATCTCCTAATTATGCATGCAAACTTCAGTCACTGGTTTTGAGCACAAGTTGAATTGACTTCTGTGTTTTGCTTTCCTCCAGGTTATTTTATAAATCTTAGGATCTGTAAGAAAAACTTACCTTCAAAATATCTATCAGTGTATTTTCTGGAGTTTCATCAGCTAAAGAAATGCTAATTATAATCTTGTATTTTAAAGATATTGCAATATTTTGCGTACATTACAATATGATTTAATAAAGTGGTACTGTCTTTAAAGCAGTACTCAAGACTCAATTGTCTTTAAAACAAGACTTCAATTCCTTCTATTTAGATATGCAATTCTTTTTATTCAATAACAGTGCATATGTTATTTATTCAGTAAGAGTTTGGTATGAATATCTTCATAATGGAAATACGGAATTTGAGATCTTTTCAGTATGAGAAATATTTAAACAGTTTCTGTTGTCACTCGAAATAAGAGTTAAGTCCCAGAGATGTATATTTGTATAATGAAGTATTGTCTCAATCTACATCACATAATCACAGAATAACTAGGTTGGAAGAGACCTTCAAGACCATCGAGTCCAACCCAGCCCTAACAACTCAACTAAACCATGGCACCGAGTGCCACATGTAGATACTCTGAAATGCTCCACAGGTGGCTCAGCTGAGGAAAGAACAGTACATATTTTGCTTTGTGATATTGAACCACAATGCAGATGTTAAGAGATCAGAGACAATCAGGTGAAGGAGTAAGCATGCCAAAATAATGCCCTGGTTTCAGCATCGTATCTTCTTTTGGAGTGCTTGGAACAAAGACATGAAAATTTGATTTACATAAACATTTCTAGTCAGTAGAGCTACCATTTCAGAATTAGTATTTTTCATTTTACTCACACGTGTAGAATACATTTCATTGCTGTTTAAAAAAAAGTAATCTTACCATCATCTGAGTTTTTAAGGAGAAGACTAAGTTCTCTAACAAGGTCATGAACTGCTGGATGAGAGGAATATACATGATTTGCATAGACCAAAGAGGAATAAAGAGACTTCATTGACAGGGGCGGAGGGAGAGAGATCACGAGTCATTAACTATGGCTTTATGCTTCACATCTCTCTACAGTGGGTTTAATCCTATTACCTGATTTCCATTCATTCTGTTATTTCCATGGAATAAGATCCTAAGTCTTCTCCAGGTTAGAAATGAATATTATGCAATCCAATAACTTTTGTACCTATTGTTAGCATATATAAGGTACATCAGTGGTACCAATGTTTATTCTTAACATCCAAATCACCAAATTTCACAGCTCTGGCAGTTATTACTCATGTAAAAGTGATAAGATATTTCTAAAGCCTTCCAGTGAGTGAATAAACCAATGGGTTTTTTGCGTGTTTTGCAGGTCACTGAACGTTCAAAACAGCAAATCAAATTAAAAGAACCCCTTCCCTTTTTCTATTACAGTAATTTTGCACTTGAGTATATGAGCATTTGCTAATATAAAAGATACTGAGGAAGATATTAAGGGAACTTCTTCTAACACTGCCTTATAAGGTAGAAATAAATGTTGCATTTTAAATCACAGCTCTTCTTGAAATTTTATTTCATTTTAAAACGTTTCTTGAGCACCAAATTTTTGTATCTGGTGACTTACAATCAAACAAATCCACTTATATTGAAAACAGAGTTTTCTAATTGTCATCCTGTAACCTCAGCCTGAAGATGAAGTAGCTATGTTCTTGATTTATGTCTTATCACTACTATTTATGTTTCTGCAAGCTATAAAATTTTTACCCCATGTACATTTCCCTTCTACCCTTCATGGTGTTCTTCAGTTGTCCCCTTCTGTTATTGTTGTTGTTATTATTGTTGTATTGATGTTGTCATTATCATTATTAATAATTGCCCAGCTACTCTTTAAGTGCACCCTTTTTTTTTGAATAAGTTGGCAAGTCTGTTAGTACTCCATGCACCTATTTGTACTTCTCTACAAATTACCCAAAAGAATAAATTTTTCCTTAGACTCAATATGTGAAATTAGGTTGGGGAGGGGGGTGAAGAACAAAACCTTTTTTTTTTTTTTTTTTTAACTTATTTTTCTGAACTTTAACATGGTTGTGGATAAACTGGTATATGCTGCAGTCTCCCTAAGTACTCTGAGAGAGCACAACCTATAGGAATGGCCAACACAACTGAAGCAGAGTAAGATGCTGCAGCAGCAAATTATTGCAGAATATCAGTTCTTTCCTCAGGACCTCTTGGGATAATAGACTAAGCATGGAGAGTGTCCATAGAGAGTTCTTGTCTACTGTGTTCAAGCAAAACAAATATACAGGATTGAAGTCACTGTGCATTTCCAGATTGTCCTCTGAGAGCTGTGATAGCTGTGCTGAGTTGGCAGGGCCAAAAATTCAACACAGAAGTCTCCACAGAATGCTTTTGTTTCCTTTGTAGCCCACTCTGATAAGAGAAAGGTCAGGTCTTTCCATATATTCTCTGTAAACCTTCATTGAATTTAATAAATTGGATGGGATGCCAATTCACAGAATGATCCAAAGTTTTGGATAAAATTATACCACTTCATTCATCCCAGTAAGTAATACCATGATTCTACTTCTACTGCTATTTGAGAAAGTAGGACTTATTTGTTGAGTATTTTTTTAATATTATTTTTTGAATGAGAAGTGCAGCCTTTTCTGATCGCAGGCAAAGCTGGGTATTTTTTACTTGCTTTTCCCTTTTAATCTCCAGTCTACTGAAAGAGACTTCCCTCCCCCATCATGGTTTTTTGGGTTCCCTAACATTTATCAATCCAATTCGTGTTGTCAGCTTTCTTGCTTCTATTCTGTGTCTCTGATAATGCAGAGATAATGCACAGGATATCTCCTGACCAAAATAAAAATGTCTAGTTTGAACTTCCCTATGCAAAAATGTCTAAAATTGGGCAATAACTTAACAACTGCAGTTCTGAAGTCTTGCACAGTGGACATTTAATTTTCCTTTAAAGAAATGTGTAACTTGATGGGGGTGTGAGTCAGGACAGAGACAGCACACACTCTCAAGTTCTTGTGACAAACAGCCTTGAGTTTATTCCCACAGCTCCTTTCATAGGAGCTGCAATTGCACATGTGATTTGTTGAAGTTTTAGCCCTGTTCAGCCCTCTGGCCAGTGATAAATCTGCATTTAGAGCTGAATGACATTGGCTGAGGGTCCCTGTATAGATTTGAATCCAACCTATCCTTGCCCACCCAGGGACTCCAGTCCTACAGAAATGGACTTCTTCTTCAAGGCCTCTTTTAGGAGCAGATTTCCCACTGCTGAAACAGGAAACTCAGTTTTTTCAGAGACTCTTTGGAAATGCCTCTCTCTCACACAGCTGCAGTTTCCTGTCCTTTCTGTTACCTACCTTTGCTAATCATAGCTCCTGTTGAGTTGATAGGAGATTTGTTCAGAGGTTTCTGCAACCTAAAAATGCCAGTCTTCATGGGACATAAAGAAAATTAAGAAGACAGAACCAGTAAATTTTGGTTACAATCCTAATCCAAGATGGAAATTCAATCCATGCACTTTCATCTTCCTGTAAAGTAATATTTAACACTCATCTCCATAGTTACATTTGTATGCTCTGAATGTCTCCTTTAATGTACTTCTAAACTTGTCATTCTAAGATATAAAACCTTTTTGAACATAGATGGTACAGTAAAGACTTTTGAAAGATAATTACAAATTCAAAGACTTCAGTTGGGGCAGCAATTCCTCAGTACAAGCAACTGTATCCTCTTAGTCACTGGATAAATGCACAAAGTTAGAAAGGCTGGAATCTCAAGATGGAAGTTGGAAACACAAAGCAAGATGGAATACTTAAAAAAAAAAAATAAAAAGCTGTGTGCCTTGGAGGCTGCCTAGCAGGGAGAACTGAAATTTAGGCAAGGAACAAGGATGCTGTGCTTACACAACAGTGCTTGCATAGAAATTACCCATAAAGACCCAAGGACTACAAGGTGCTTCAAAATCAGGTGACAGCGCAGATTTAAAGGGATGACTTGGAACAGCTCCTGAAACCTGCTGTGCCCAGACATGAGCAGAAAGCTGGATGTTTGCATAGGAAGTTTCCTTGCCAGGGCAACAGATTTTGCACTCTATAGCTTTAACAGCAAATTTCCATGAAGTTAAAACCTTAAATGTGAACCCAGAGTTTGTCTTATTTGTTTCCTTTTAAGCAATAGTCAAGAAAAGGCTGGCAATGCATGCATCATTTTCCATAGTACTAAAACAGGCAACAAATTATCCATGTTTGTCGCTATAGGACACGAGAAAGCACAACGCGAGCCACCTGTTACCTTGCAAGGCAAAAGAGAAAGTTTATTTTTTGACTCCAACTTTTATACTTCTCCAAAGGTGACAGTGGATTGGAGAGTGAATGGGCCACCTCTCCAAAGACATTGGACAAAGCACTAGTACATCAAGTCTCTCCACCCCCATGGAGGAATGCAAAACAACACGTTATTTACAGAAACTGTGTGGGAATGTTTCGCAATAGAATGTAAACTCAGAAGGCTTTAGAAAACTCAAGAATCAGGGCGACACATGTTTATATAAATAAGAAATAACACGGGTTGGAATCATACTTTTCTATAGGTTAAAAACTAAAATGATCAGCATGAAGCACCCTCATCTCTCAGTAAATGGAGCACAGATAAAGGCTGCATGTGTTGGCACCAGACTATATAATCATCTTCCACTTGGGCATGGGGGGTTGGTGAAATAAGCAGTTACACTCATAAACAGAGGACCTCTTTCAGAATGTGGTATGGACCCAGAAAGAGATGGCCTGTTGGATAATCAGTGCTACACCTAAGCTAAGGTTACAAACCTAGTGATAAACCTATCACTAAAACCCAGCAGGAATAACTGCCAACAGAGAAAGTTCATCCCCAGGCTCAGGAATCTGATGTTTCATTTTTGTCTCAAAGGGGAAGAATTTACAACTTCTTGTTTTTTGGGTTTTTTTTTTTTGTAATAAGGTGTAACATTGCCCTAGAATTTTTATCTGTGTTAAATGTACAGAACAGAATTTGACATAAGGGTTCCTCTAGAAGACTTAAGTGGAGTTTGCCATGTTTATTCTTATTGAGGAATATGGGAGTAATGTTTTCACCAGAATTATGGTTATTCTCATTGCTCATAAACACATATTTATGAAATGCATTAGAAGCATTTCAGTTCAGTGCTTAGTAGGAATTAGGCATAGCGATTTGTTCAAGCTCATTTGGCATCTTTTAAAAAAGTTGATTTTCTCTGGGCTTTTCTGCTTTTGCTTGTTTCTAAATTAAATTAATAATAAAATTTTCATCTACAGGGAGCACTGACAGTTTAGCCACTAGAATTTTTCAAGTATTTTTGGTACAGATTAAAGCAGGCTATTGGGCTATCTGATACTGTAATTGCACATCCCATTCAACAGTTTATTGTTTCTTGGACATCAGTTACACATCAAGCAGATATTTCTTTTAGGGATGGACACAATGGCTCCTAGATATTTTCTATAAATCCAATGAATTTAAAATCAAGGAATAAAAATTAGTATCCAGAGTTCTGAAGTACATCTTTCTGCATTTTGTCAAAATGCATGTTGCATAGTGGTGTATTTCTCAGTGGCCCATTTTAACATAATGTCTGAGATGTCTTGTCTTTCCAGTTCTAGCCTACTTATATTTTTATGCACTTGCTATTTTGACATCTCACTAATGAGTCATATTCTTATATTCTAATTAAAGTATATTCAGCATCAATATTTATATGAATACCAAGTGGTGGAATGCCTTTTATTATGGCTTTCCAATTATTCCTATTGCTTTTTATCATAATCTTATCCAGCTTTTTAATTGCACCCAATCGACCCTAGTGCAAAGAGATATTTAAGGTATGACAGTATTGACATAGAGAGCAAGATTTTTTGTAATGACTGGTTGTTTAACTGGTACTTGAATGGAAAATATTTTGGATATTTGGGTACTCACTCTGAGTTTTTCAATTAGATTAGGAAGAATTAGCTCTGCAGAGAACTCAGAAGAGGGTGCAAGGACTGTGAGACTTATGAAGGCTTTTCTAATGTATCATATAATGACAACACGGAAAAAATTATCCTGAATTAAATTAAAAAATGTAATCTGTGTTCTCTATGTTTTCTGTGTATCTGCTGTTCTTGTGCTCCAGATCTCTTTCGTCGAATTTTTACTTGTCCTATATCCCAGAAATACTTTCTGTAATATTTTGTTATGTTTAGCATTTTTGAACTGTTGAAAATCATTCAGCTCATCCCGGTATCTGTGGATTCAGCTGGAAGAATGAGGTAAGGGTAACATTACAATGGCAAATAATTCACTTGGAGAATACAATGTATATGCTTCAGAGGTAGAGATGCCTCATAGAATCCTGCATGTGTCTGTCCTGTCAACAAAAAGGTAGGTATTTCTATCACATGGAAATTGTGTGGCACAACTAGTTCTCTGTGAGAACTGGAAAAAGGGACAGCATGACTGGTTTTGTCAAGGGCAAAAGGAGAGTGAAGGGCAATGCAACAAAAAAAAAATATATATTTAGGCATATAATTTAAAAGATTTGAATGATCCTTATCCAAGCAAAGGATAGCTAAGAGTGATAAATGTAATAACTGTGAAAAATAAACACGAGAACTCATTTTAGCTTTTTACTAAAACTGCAAAAGTTTGACTTACCATAAGCTATAAAAGATGTCATTAAATCATTAGCCTTTACAATTTGCATATTGCAGTTTGAGATACCTCTTTCTCTCCCAGTACTCTGATTGTGTACAACTCCAGGAATTGATACCTGTAAGCAAGTTCTAATGTCAGACAGACAAAGAAAGTAAAATATAAAGAAAAGTGATGTCTTACTACAGTGAGATGTTCTGTTCACCTCAGTGGGTCTCATCATAGGTGTATAGGTGGTAAGACCTGTGTAAAATGATGGTGTGCTAAATATGAGAGTACAGCAGACAATTCAATAAATGGGCTACATCAAGTCAGTTCGAAGGTGTTCTGTGGAATATCGACTATGTACCAATAAAAATCTCCACTATTTTTATTAATTCTATTAAAGTAGCATGCTACCTCCAAATATTTATAGAGCTCAAGCAGACTCACTTCAGGACAAGCCCTTCATACATACCAGAGGGACCTTTCCTGAAATGTAAACAGTTGGCATCTGCTGAACCATAATCCCTAAATCAGAAACACAAATGTTTGGATTAACAAAAAATTGAAAGGTACATTCTTTATTGTTGACCTCCTGGTACATATTTTTTCACTTTCGGTGTTGTGTGCATGACCAGCATTCTTCATTCGGGACTGGAAATGCAGTGACTTTTTGGTATAGTGACCACAAAGGACAGTGGTGATTAAATCCAGGCAAGCACAAACCCTCAGTGATGCTCACTGACTTCAGAAGATTTGAAATCAAGCCTTCAGTTCAATGGTACACATGTGATGCAGTATGAAGCAACTGAGATTTGATACCCTTAATCAGATAAATAAAAGGGTATTTATTTTACCCCTTTAAAAGAGTATATTGATCTGACACAGGAAGAACTTGAGGAAATATAAAACACAAGGTTATAAGGACCATCATTGAAATCTATTTGCTTTTACACAGAGAGAGTTTTAGCATCCCACAGCACCAGAGACTGTGTTCAATAAGTGTTAAGTGAAAACATTTAACAGACCTGGAACTGCTGTCTGTCTTATGTACAGTGCATATATATGTAATATAGAATGAATATGTTCAGAATATTCCATTGTACAAACTAAAGCTATAATAATGAGCAAACTGTTTTAATTGGAATGCAGAGGGAATTAAATTTGAAATTATTTTCCAAAGCGGTTTATTTTTGGATAGTGTTTTTTTCTTTAAGAGATTAAATACACAGCTACTGAAAAGCACTGTAAAGTTGGAGAAGAATGAGAATGAAATTGCAGGTGTTGGTGCTGAGAACCAGGGGTACAAGCAGCTTAGAATTTCTGGTTGGTTCTGTGGTTTTAGGCTCTATGGATCCCAATAGGACGTGCCATGATCAAGCTGGCATTTCATGGACTTCAGACTAGCTTTTCACATACTTGTGGCAGGTACTCAGTGTACACTAGTTTTTTTTCTTTTTGAATTTCACAAATCTATTTGGCTGGGAAGTAAATTCTAAGTAAGTTTCAGGGAAGACTGGAATGGTCCACATAAAAGAAGTTTGATGCCTTGAAACTTCTACAAAACAATAAAAAATAAAATTCATAAAATACCCCTAAGTGCAATTTTAATTGTTTCAGTAAGTTCTTTCAAGTTGTATTTTCATATTATTCATTTCTGGACAGTAGACTTCATTAAACTCTGTGAGAAAAATGGAAGGCTTTCAAACAATATTGCATATTGAATTTTAGGTCTGTGCATTAAAATTTTCATATGACTTCAAAATTATCAAAATAATTATTTCTTGTCTATGCAAACATGAAGGGTTTGTCTTCCTTCCTACTCTGTTATAACAAATCCAAAATTCTTTGCAGTATAAAAACATGTCCTGAAGCCTATTGTCAATATTCACCTGTTTCCCTTTTCATAAGAGAATGTGATTTTACCAGACATCTATCCAATTACCAAAAAAAACTATTCCGATTTCTTATTCTCATAATTAACTATATATTAACATATATAGTTAATATCTTAAGAGAAGAGACTCAGCTATTAATTTTTGAGAAAATTGTACAACTTTTCAAAAACCCCAAAACTTTAAAAAGCAGAAAAGAAACCAGAAGGGGAAAAAAAAAAAAAAAAAAAAAAAAAAAGGAAAAATATGAAAAACCTTAATGTTACAATCCATTGATAAAATTAAATTAGTTATCATGGGTTTGGCTTACTGATTAATTATTTGGGGACACAAAAAATGTTTAATAAACACAATGAGATCTTCTGTCACATAAAATCTTATCCTTTCTTCAAGGGCCTGTCAAGAAAACTAGGTTTACTACCAATTTTATTTTTCAAAGTAAAAGATAGAACGTTCTGAAAATCAAGCTGTCACTACTTAATGCTGTCAAAATAACATGTCCATTTTACACACTTGTTCAATTACACTTCACTTTTTCTCCCTCCTCATTTCAAATGATGTTTGTTTATTTGTTATTCTCTGGGCCCTTTTTTCAGAGTCCCAAGGAAACAAAACATAAAATCAATGATGCCAAATTTTGTGTAGGCTTAGTGTTGGGATGAAAAAGGAAGGTGCCTGATCCTGCTGTCAATAAAATGTATTTGTGCAGTTCTGCACTTTGAATAAGGTGAGTAACAGCAATCTCAGAGAAGAGGAAGAGCCTTATGGTCCTATTGTATGGGTGGCTGGTTTTATAACAGCCCAAACCAAAACATTCATGATCCTGAAAGATTCAGATTACCACACGTAGACCGGCAAAAGCCATGTGCAGCACTGTGGAGTTCCAGTCTTCTTTCCATGTACTGCCCTGCTAGGAAAGCATGCCAAGGATTGCAGTTGCACAAGGAGAAATGTTTCCTCCAAGGAATCTTTGGATTCAGCAGGAAGTTCTCATGATTCCTGTAGTCACTTGAGGTTAGATTATGGAAATTAGTTCATACATCTAGCCTTAGTGTCCCCAGTAAGAATATCCTCGAAGGCAACCACAAGCAGAAGGGGACAGCTGATGCGCCACACCATTAGTTCAAATATGTAGACACTCGAAAAGGTTGTAAATTCACATTTTGGTCACTTTGTGTGTGCCTGACTAAACACATATGCATCCTTAGGGATACTAGATCTCTGAAAAGATCTTAAATTACTTTGGCTTTGCTACTTCCTTTTGATATTGAGCTGTCTGTATGAATTGAAAGTGAGAAAATAGTAAATACTGCATCTATTCAACATAAACCCTTCCTGACTGATGGTTGCCTTCTCCTGGGATCCAGCATTGTAGCAGAAAGCAACTGGTATAACCTGTAGCTACAACTGAATCCTGGAGTTCAGCTTCTTTTCCAGGGAAATGTTCTTTTCCTTAATACTGATCTTCAGGCTCAGAAAAAAAATGTGTCTGAGGAAAAGTTACACATGGAACTTTAGGCTGTTGCTCCTCTGGATGATACTTACCTGATTGTCCTACAGAGAATCATGTGAATTTTTACCTGTCATTGCATCCCCATGTTCATCTCTTAATAGTTGTCAGTATGAGACGCACCACTTAAAAGAAATCCACTGCCCAGACTGGGCAATTTCCTTGTTACAACAATTTTTTTTTCCTTATTTCATCTTGTGGTTTCATAAGTGCT
The DNA here is from genome assembly GCF_048771995.1 of Taeniopygia guttata. NCBI lineage: Eukaryota > Metazoa > Chordata > Aves > Passeriformes > Estrildidae > Taeniopygia > Taeniopygia guttata. Next base: position 27,079,051 of record NC_133027.1, on the reverse strand, counting down.
AATAGATTCTTACCCAGTGCTTTTTAAAATGCTTACTGATCCACACAGATGGAAAAGGTAAACACTAGCTAAGCAATTGGTCTGACAGATAGTGCAGTCCCTCAGGAGGCATTCATAACATCCACACCAACACTGAGTTATTCTCTCTCAGGAGCACCATTAGCAGTTATTTCATCACCACCGTGTCTGTAATTCTGTAGCATTAGTCCCAAGCTTGGCCAGTTCTCCTCAGCAGAGGTTAAACATCCAGTTTAAAGTCCCATTAATATGGACACTTACAGATAAAATAATTAAACTGTGAACACAAGGGAGTAGTGTATTGACTTATTTTTAATTGTATATAAAAGGACAGTTTGTGTCTATTTTTTTATTTAGATTAATAATTAATTTTGGTTTAAGTATGTTTTGATCCTGAGTTATTCAGAAAAATAATAGTTTTAAGAAGGACACAGAGTCATTATAAATGTAAGTTGGATATGAACTATGAATGGGACGTTATTTGATGACAAATATAATCTTTGTAAGAGTAAATAGGTAAATAGCATTCAGAAATTGGCACTTTTTTCACTTTTGTCAAATTTACTGGAAAGCCATGCACCTTTGTGGTTTGTTGAAAAAGGTATGGAAAGTCAAAAATAGGTATAGAAAATAATTCCGAAAATAAAAAATAATACAGGAAAATATACCAATAGTGAAATACTAAATAAATTCTTAGCTATTAATTCAGTCAAGAAAAGACTGAGAAGTAACTTGACTACAGCCTTCAGGTACCTACAGGCAAAAAAAATTCCTGACAGTGAAGAGCCCTCTAATTTAGGAGGAAGGAATGTGTAATTAGCTGGAGCCAGGACTTCCAGTCTGTTCCCCCTTCACCAAATTAAGAATGAGACTTTCAACCATTAGACCCATCTGGGTCTTTTAAAAAGATATGCTACATATAATTCAGAAGCTACAGAAGCTGATAGATAACATTTGGGACCACGCTGGAGGTTAGACTAGACAATAATGCATCATTTCTTCTGCCCTTAATATCTATTTCTGAATCTAAATAAAAAATGAGTAAGGTTAACAGAATCTGGCCCTCAGTCATATATATTTTATCATTTAATTACATTTCCATTTGAGGATTATAATTCAGTTCTCTTATGACTTCATCTCTGAAACTTTTCTACAGGATACCAGAAATTGAGTATTTCTTATTCTCATAATTAAACTTTGAACCATATAAAAGTTCTTCAGCTTGTGACTCTGGATTAGCATGTGAAAACTTAAACAAATATAATTTTAGCTTCTTTGTTATGAATGAACAGAGCAATCATATAGCACAACAAAGTGTTATTATCTGTTATAATCCTTGAGCTATACATATGTGTGCTTTTGTTATGATCATGCTTGATAATGCTATGTCTTGACTAGATCTTATTTCATTCTGTTTCAACAGGTTAGTGAGACTTTAATCAAGAAAAAAAAAATCTAATGAACAGTAATTTGAAACACAGTATTTGGAAAGGTCAGAATGGTGCATTACATACTTATTATTCAAAAGAACAGATGAGTTTAATATCCTGGCAGCATTTTCCTGTGAAGAAGATATTAAACAAGAACTGAAAATGGCACAAGGTTCTTGCTTCCTTTTCTATGACAAGGATTGTAACAAGGTGGTGGAACTACAGAGAATAAATCCCTTTCTGCTTTAATGGTCCAACTGTGGATTCTGTCTAGATTTCAAAAACCTAAGCCAAGCAGAAAGCCAGAATGCATGCTATTTGTTTAAATTCCTTTACAACACAGTTTCCTGCTTATATGGCCCATTTGCCATTAATATTTTCTAGTCTTAAACATGGGAAGATATGTTAAGAGAAGGTGCACAGTACACCGAGTTTTGCTGCATAATATATTGAACTGCAACAAATAATGTGCTGCATCAGCACTGCTGAAAATACAGATTTTCCAGCTCTTCTTTGAAAAACTTAAGAACAGAGATAATGTATTCCAACTCACAACACATTGCACGTGTCCTGCTTTGGGGAGTCTCTGAAGGCATGGAACTCTTTGAACGCAAAGGAATTAGTCTGTTTTAATATAAGAACCATCAGAATTTCTACTTTAAATCATTATCTGCATAAAGACTCTTCCTTTTGCTTATAGGTTTAAGGGGGGAAAAAAACCTTTTCGAACAGGATGTTGTATTTTCTTGCTGAAATACAGCATCACATCAGGGTCCTCATGTAGAATATTATGGCAACTGAAAAAGTGTTGTGCTTAAAAATGAAAAAATTAAGTATATAGCATGCCCTTGCATTATTTACTTATATGCAGTCCTCATGAGATATGAAACATGTGGTATTACCCACAAATGTAACAAGTTTGATTTTTAAAGATATTAATAATTATTAAAGCAAACATTTTATATATTCCAAAGATAAAAAGCCTTGAAGCACTACTGGCTGAAGTAGACCTGCATGGGTTTGCACAAGCTTACCATGAGAAATCATGCTGAACCTCTTTTTCTCACCAATCTGGAAGAATAACTTCTCTGTGGTACATTACATGCAGCATCTTACAGAGAACAGCCATTCTGCTTTAGTCAAGAGAGACAAAACAACCACATCCAAAATATGTTTTCAGTATCTGGAGTGAATGTATAAGTATGTATATTTATACTTGCTAGGGGTTTTTTTCTATTTTATTTTTAAGTGATTTTATTTTCCACTGGAGATTGTAAATGTATTTTTCATCCTTTGTTTTGCAACTATAAAGTAGGATAGCTTTTCAATGCATTGGCATGTGCAATCTATTTCAGAACTTCAAAGGATTTGCAAAACTACAGACAAAAATCCCTAATGTGTGTTCATTTCATAAGTACCTACAGAAATTAATGTTTTCTGTGTGCCTAGAAAAAATCCACTAGATACAAGTTTCTGTCAAGTTCCTTGTTATTAAGCTAATAGTCCTTGAAACTGAAATTACTACAAATAGCTCTTTTCTTCTTCCTAACCAAACGTATCGGCCATCCAATATGCCACATATAGAACATAATATATAGAACTATTTTTTCCGTTCCTAATTATTATTCACAATATAAATCTGTGAATTTTTATATTTTATAATTTTATAATTACTATGAAATCTGACCTTATACCTTTTGCTATGAAAAAAAATATATGCAGTTGTACCCATCTTTTAAAAGATCATGTTTAGGGCATGACTGAATAGAGAATCCAGGGTTTTGAGGGGAGACCCAATGTGAGTCAGTCCAATGTATCATATGAAGGAACTGGGTTTTGTTATACAGTTTTTACTTCTTATCATTGTGCAAAATGTTGTTGCTGTGTCACACAGTATTTAACATGGAGAACACCTTGAATACATTGTGCAGCCTTATTTAGTTTTTCTATAAAATGGATTTTTTTCACTACACAATTACAATAATTCTTTTTTGAAAAATTACCAAAATAATCAAGTGCCTGTTATGAACCAGTTCAAAAGCTTGAACTTGAAAAGACACCTCCTTTTATTAATTATTTCCGATAAATAATGTGGGGTTTGGGCATTTCCATGAAGACTTTCTTCAGTGGGATGGTGAATATGAGTTTTGCATAAAATGTTGTGCCCATGTACCCATGATAACATCTCCAAGTACAAGGATCATATAATCCTCTCTGAGGTACATTGTATAAATTTACAGCAGAACAAAATTAACAAACAAAATACACGAGGCTGATGGAAAGGTGTCATATTGAAGCAAAATCACAAAAGAGACACATCAAAGCACAACAGGCTGTGTGCAGCACACACATTCTCACAAACAGGATTTTGTGCCAGGAGTTGCTGGTTCATTGTAATCCCACTACAAGGACACTCAGACTCTGCGAAATATGGTTTAAAATAACAATTATTGTAGAAGAAAGAAAAGAAAGAAGAAAATAAGAAAGAAGAAAAATAACATTTATTGTAGAAGAAAGAAAAAAGGTTAGCACAGATTGTCTTGCATCTGTTCAGGTGCTGGGAAGCCCAAGGTATGCACCACTAAATGAGCCTCCTTGCAGGTTCAGTATCCTGTGCAGATCCTATTCATGTAAAGGCGACCCAATATTTCAGTCTTTTGAGTTCCTGTAAAATTTTCCAAAACAAAATAATTCCATTAATCATTTTCACAGTCAGAGAAAAAAGGATACACACATGGGAATTTGTTGCTGCTGCTTTAGATGAAGGCAAGGAGTTGGTGTGACCCAGTGGCAGCTGCCCACAGGCTACTTCATTACAGTCAGCCCGCCAAGCTTGTCCTGCGGGGAGAGGATGTGCAGAGCACAGCACAGACCTGAGGTCATGCTGTGTGCACAGCACATTTTGTGTGCCCAGCATATCAGTGCAGGCCTGTGCCTGTTTGGGACAATGGCATTGAGAGACACTAGCTCCCCTAGGAGCAATGGTCTCCTTGTAAGGATCTCAGCACGTGTGTATGCAAACCTGGTGTGCATCTGCATATAAAAAGCTGCTTTTGTTCTCTAAACTGAACTGGTAAACAGTAAAAGTAAAACTGGTAAACAGTATTAAAGTCTGCATACATTAAAAACTGTACATGTCCACTGCAAACACATCTCTGTACAGGTCTCTGTTTATCAAGACGACATTGTGCCGAAGTCAGATACGTTTACAATTACAGAATTTATTGCCACTAAAAGGCTGTGTAAATACATTTTTGCAAGTGTGATTTTTGTGCCTGCAGCTCAAATTCTTGTTATACTTGCATTTGAATTTGTTTTGTTTTGTCACACAATGTTACTCGGTATTATATGAATAATAATCCATGAGCTATAAAACAGACTAAAGTCAAAGGAACAAAGTCAGTTGCATTATTAAAGAGAGATTAAAATAATTTGACATGAAAGGCATTTTAGAGACAATACAGCCTGTCTGACTTGCTGATTTGCACAGAACCTAATACATCATTCAGCTCTACTACCACCTGACAGCTGCTCAGCATCTAATGGGAAATACGGGGGTGGTCACAGTCCAGTTCATAGTGGACAGGTGCTGGCATCACAAAAATCATCATCACAACTGGCACTAATTGGCACCTTTGTTGACAGTCTTGGCAGAGAGGCCACTGATTGAATCTGCACAGAGACTTCCTTGCAAACTCTGCTGGTTAGGGATGCTGGGCTCAGCTCATCCTTCCCTTAAACCATTCTTAGTTTTGCACATATTTCCCGGGAACACAGTCAGGTCCTGACACTCTATTTGCCTGAAATATCTGTGAGCATGCACATTCCCATGGCATCTCTCTGGAAGTGATACCTCTGCACAGAGGGTTAGACACGCCTCAGGAACAGCAAAGCCTGCCAACTGATGCTGGCCAGAAGAAGAGCCTGAGAGATTTGGCTTGGGGTGGAAGACAAAATCAGACCAAATGCTGTTCTAGAAGAGAAGCTACACATGACCCACATAGAGCTCCAGTTCCACCCAAGATTTTCTTAATTTTAGTTTATTTTAGATACAACTGTAATTCTGTGAAGTTCTAGTAGCCATTTTTACTCTGTGCTTCAATTTATTCTCTTGTATGAAGGGCCTATTATTTGTCTCACTCTCAGACATAATATGAGGTTTTGCTAACTAATCAGGGTCCTAAAGTATTTAAACATTTCTAATGGAAATCAATAGACACATTAAATATCAGGATTCAAATTTATGGGAACTTTTGTTTCTTAGTAATTTTATTAAATGAGCTGCAGGCAGTGACTATTGAATATATCAATTTTGCATTTATACATCATTCACTCTGCTGTAAATACAGTTGCATTAAATGCAGTTTCTTCTGGCACCTCAGCCTATCTTTTCCAAATCTGCAATTAAAACTAATTTTACTTTGGTGCATAGAAACCTGTACTGTTTGTAAGTTAATTATCCATTTATATTTTTTTAGCTCTGTAGACAAGTAAGTCAGTAATGTGACTACGATTTGAGAATGTTTAAATGGTAACAAATAGAAGTTAAAAGAGGGTGATAAATTTGATTGCAATTAGCAGCAGTAACCAAAGTATAGAGATTATTTGAACTCATTACTGCCTTTTTCCAAAGTGAAGAAAGAAAGGTAGGCAGGTAGGAGGGAAGGAAGGACAAAAAACAAAGGAAGTAAATAAAAAGTAGGAAGGCTGGATAAAAAAAAAAGACAACAGTTCTAATTTCATGTGTATGGAAAAAATGTGGAATTTAGTGCACATGGATTTGTCAGTATATGGATAAAAGTGAGAAAAAAAAGCCTAGAAAAGTGATAAATTAAATCAGGCAAAATAAATCTTAAAGCCCTGAAAAGATATGTAAAAAGCCCAAGGTTTGTCTGTATCAATGTACCTGAGGAAGAATGTTCTTTCATTAGGAACAACAAGGTTATAAGATAATATCAGCACTCAAAACACCAAGGTTGTAAGATAATGGGAGGCTCTAAACACCACCAAGCAAGAGTCTGAAATTCTCCCCATTGATTTTTCACTTCTGTATTACATCTGATCCCAAGCAAATACCGTCTCATTTACATAAATTCTGGATGAAGCCACCACTTTCTCATCCTCCAGTGCTAACAATGAACAGTGGCTGCTATACTGTGCTCCTACGGGCACTCTGGAAACAGAATATGTCATCGTTAGCCTAATGAGGGGAAAGGGGGAGAGAAATTGCTAAATGTTTTCTCTCTAGCCCAATTAAAGAAGAGAGAGCAAGACAAAGGGAGAGGGAAGGCATGCTGGAGGGAGAGCTGTGTACGTGACAGATTTCTTCCTGCCTTTAGCTACAACAGCATTCTCGTTAGGTAGAATTGAAAAAGACAAGAGGATGTGGAATACAAAGGATAAATCCTTCGACTGAAATCAGACTGTGGCAGCATGGTCCATCATTCTGAGCTGCACATTACCTTCCAAAAATAGCTTGTTTGGGAAGGAAAGAATATGATACTAAGTACACTATTGTCATTACTGGTCTTAAGACAAATTATCCATACAAATAGAAAGGAACAAAATTTGTCTGCCTGCTGAAAGCCTCCTTGGCCATCCACAGTCCCCTTTCAGGATTGCTGAAGAGAGAGAGAGAGATCTACTTGTGTATGAAGGACGTCTCAAGCTGAGCTCACTGACAAGTGCCAACTCACTCTTTATAAAGCAAACTGAATCGTTCCCATGATGTTTCGTGCCAGAAACATCGGGCCTGGTAGAAAGGGTGCCTACATTCCTAAAAACATGCTAGGTCCCAAACTTATCCTGTCCCATGGGTCTTGACACTGCCAGGTTGTAGCTCACTGAGCACGGACTTTTGCCAGGTACCACAACAAAAATTTCCCATTACAGATAACTGCAAGCCAGTACTCAGGGCCTCATGTCTGGCCACTATAGGTTTTTTTCATGACTCTGAAGTCTTTGGGGGTGAGTGTGCGGTTTTGGGATCCAGGTGAGCTGGGAGCTGAGGCTGCTAGCTAAAAACCATGGTGTGAAGATGTGCATAGGTATCACTAAAGCCAAGGAGAATGTTCTTTTTTCCAAACACAGAAAAGAATGTCACATCCTATGTCATGACACTTGTACAAACATTCTCATATGACAGAAGACTATCTGCTACTTTCAACTGCAGCAGAGATATAAATGGACTTGCTACAAGCATTTCTTTGCACCCACAGCTCTGCTGTTGACCCCACATGCTGCTAATGGCACCTTTCTGCCATGCTAGGACTACATGTTAAAAAATACATCCATCCCATGGGTCCCAAACACTGCTGACTGACTGCATGTGACCCAGAGTCCATGGGCAGGTCCACAGTGCCTGCAACAGGACAAACACCTGAGGAGGCAGGTGAGGGGTGAGAGTCAGTGGAATATTCTTTGTGCCCAGAATCAGAAATTTTACAAGACTGCATTACTGTATTAAGATGCAAGGTTTTTCCATGGGTTAAAGAGACCTATGACCAAAGGTAATGAGGGAGGTGGAAGTTTCTTTGTTATCACATCAGCCACTAGGCCCTGATACAATTCCAGAATTATATCCCACACTGTTCTCATTACCTGCACAATGGCTTGAGCCATTCAGTGCACACAAGAAACTACCTTGCATCCCTATTTATATTTAGTGCTCAGACATGAGCTGAATGATAAAAAGCAGGATTGATGTGCCTAGTATAATCCAGTCCCCAAATATTGAATTCCTCTTACTTATTTTAAATCTCTCCACATTTTCTTGCATTCTGACTAAAATGTAGCAGCTAACTTTGTGAGCTAAACTATAGCTGCCCTTTTACCATTTCAAGTGCCAGAAGCTTTAGCTAAGGAAAATGATTTTGTAAAGACTTACTATGCTCTGCTAATCTTACCGAGTGCAGTTCCTGCCAATACCTAAAAGGAAATTGAGAAAGTTCGTGAGAATACCTTGCATCATGAGTCGCTTGCTGTAATTATTTTTTAATTCTTGACTCCTGACTCCCCATCCTGGGAGACCTTCTGGCTTTTTCCATCATCCAGGCATGACTGGATTAGATTTGTTTTTGCTCTGCAATGAGACCTAGTCTCATTGTTCACCACTCATCTGAGCATAGAAAAAGAAGGCAAATACTGGGTCTGGTTTCTGGTTGTCCAAAAGGAGTCACGGGGATGATTTCCCCAGCCCTCCAGTTAGGAACACAGGAAAGGGATGGAACTCTCCTGTCAGGCAAACAGGTGTTGGGAAAAGTAGCCTCTGCTGCTCTACCAAGAAGCATAGCCCAGACTCATATAAGTGAGCCCAACACAGCCATGTCTGTACAATGACAAACAGGAGATAAGGGAAGACTGCAATTATGGTTCAGTCTCCTTAAAATATTTTTCCATAATTTTATATTTCTTACTGAGTACTTATATATTATAAATATTCCAGTCAACATCAACAATGTCATAAGATTTCCTTTCAAAATTTGAAGGCTTGGAGCTTCAAGAGGGTTTTTCACATTAGATTCTTTTATGCTCTTTTATGCTTTGCGTCTTAAGAAGTACTAAGCTGCCCAGTAAAAAACACCTGACTCACATTTATAATACTCAATTTCTCTCTACTTTTTAATTAAAAATTCTGACCCACTGAATTCTGAAATTCCAACACTGTAGTCTGTACAGGGTGCTAGCAAAATTAGTATACACATGACTCAGTATTTTCAGTTCCTCTTTTCTGATCTCCAAATATCACAAGATCTGAAATAAAGATAATTCCTCCTGATGCTTGAGCAGAAGATACTAAATTCAGTCTGATTTAGTCACAAAGCCTGCCATTTTAGGAGATACAATGTTTGTATATGAAATGGTATCACATTTGTTTACAAATGCCATCTTCTGAAACAGCATACTTAAAATTAACCACTTAGTGTTTCTCTTGAGAGTTTAGCACAATATTTTAATTCAATGGACTAATGTCAGTTCAGGTAACTCCAACTCTTTAGAGCCCATCACATCACTGGCTCTTTCTAATGTTTACCCATGGCAGGTCTTTGTGCCCCAGCCTGGAAATAACTGCCCGATGTTAGCCAGCAATGCTCTGTGGTGTGAGGAGGAAGGAGATGAGTACAGTCAACATTGGTATGATGCAGATACTACTCAGATACTTTCTAGTTCCTTTCCCCTTTCCTTCATATCTCAATCGCTGCCAAGTCTGCCTGACATTAAGGAGACTGAAGTTATTAGCTTCAACACACATTTATTTTTTATATAAAAACACTGTAATAAATAGATGTCCTAACAGCTACCAGTAAAAATTCTATCCTGATCAGTGATACCAACACAAAAGGCCAACCTAGTCTGAATTATCAGTCAGTACATCAGCAATTCCAATTATTTTCATCATCTGGAATGACCAAAGCATTATTTTGATATTACATCTAAACCTGTAGCAGTTATTAATCAATTAGTTCTAGCAAGCCAGATTCATGATCAGCAGAAGGTGGAGACAGACACTACATCATTTTGATCTTATGGAATAATTTTCTTTTAAGCACAAGACTTTTTGCAACTGAATCTCTTCATCATTTGAATGTCCAGAATAATAAGCAGACAATCTTATGGTGGTTTAGATGGCTTTTAATTCATCACAAGAAAAAAAATTAAATTAAATGCATCTACCTCCCCCAAAACTGCTTGAATTTTTTCATTCATATACACCAATTTTTCATTATATCTCAATTTCTCAGCCATTAGGATGCACAAGACCTGCAGAAGCTCTAATTGTAGCAGATCAGAGCTGAAATGCGCTGTTAACACCACATGTTTAGGGCTAATGTTTTCTTACAGGAAAAAAAAATAATTCATTTCATTCTTTAATTTGTGAAACACCATGGCTACAATTTTTGTTTGAAACATTCATTCACATTTTCACTATGTAACAAGCAATAATGTTCAAATTTTCTTAATAATGTTACATAAAATCTTTTGCCTTTAATAGTAAATTTTTTTTTTTCTTTTGAGCACTTTTTGGACTCTTACATTCCTGTGCTCTAACAGGCATCCTCTTTTCTTGAGTAGCTTAGTTATGTCCTGAGCATTGTCACTTGGGTATTATTAAAAGAAAGACCTAATTTTACTTCATCTTATTTCTTATCCCAAGTCAAATAAATGACTAATGGTGCTATCAGTGGTTTAAGTCACTTCTCTACTCCTTTGCAGTTCCATGGATCATGAAAACTTTGTAACAATGCTCAGTAAAATCTGACCAAATGTACTTTTATTCTCTCAAGAAAAGGAAGGTCTGTAAGACTACGTTTTTTGAGTAATGTTCATATTTTTGGTAATCTTAAACATTAAACAGAATAATTTCTTTCTGTGTATTAAAAATGGGATCTTTGAAGCACTGGGTTTACATAATCCTATTTCTGATTAAAGCATCTCACTCAGAGAAGCTAAAAGTTCCAAAACCTGCAGACCATAAAGTGTTATCTGAGGAGTATTTTCTTTCTCTGAAACACACTTCAGACAACCCTCTCCATGTAATTATCCTCACAAAGAACTGCTGGATTCTGTTTTATTTAAAAAATCAGAAAAATCTTTAAAGCTTTTCTCTGCATTAAAGCCACTTCAATGCCAACAGTACACACTGTACAAAACCCCTTAAAATATCTCCTCAAAGATCTGTAATTCAGTTAGGTTCTGAAGAACGAGGAAGAGAGCTGCACATAGAATTCCTTTTGCTATTACAGTACTAGCCTAAAAAGCCTGTCTCATCTTTGGTATCAGCCAAATAATTCTATTTGATTCGTGGCACTACCTGCAGATAGGAATGAATGCTGCAGGTCTGGGTAAATGTTGAACTCGCTGTGATGCTGAAGCATCACTGTAGCTCTGGTGCTGAGAAGGAATCAAACAGAATTTCTCTGTTACTATCAGAAAGCCACCTTTACCCAGCAACCATAAATCATTCCTTTAGGGAGGTAGTGACACTCAGTTTTGTCAGAATCAAGTGGACTGAGAGAAAGATCCTTTTGTGTCTGCCATCATTTAGATACTGTCCGTGTGCTTCTGCTACCAGCCACTATCGGAGCTCACCTTTGTACTGAATTCAGTATGGTCTGTCTGTGGCTCACTGGCACCCTCTACTCTGCTAATCTGAGCCAGTGAATCTTCTGCTCTTCTTCCTTCCACACTGGTTTTTGAAGATACTCTTGATCAATTCTATATAGACACAAAACCTAGAAATATTCTTGCCAGATGGTTACCTAACATTCTTATTCGTTGAGTGTACTTCAGTTATCATGACAGGGGTGTACAGGTGTCATAGACTTTAAAAAAAACCTTTAAAATATTTCAGATAGAAAAATCACATCTCATTTACAGCCTCTTCGGTCAAAGCATAGATTTGGAGAAAATTCAGTCTGAATAACTTGTTCATACTTCAGAAATTTTCACTAAAACAGTATAGCACAGCATTTTCCATGAAACAGAAAGAGAATTTTTTGTGACATTCTCTGAATTCTCAATGATTTCAAGACTTGACTCTTCCAAGTATGCAATAGCATGCAATCAAATGAGAAGTAAATACAGTGTGTCTAAACATGATGCTTAAACAACAAAACAAAAACCAATTCAGGCAACATTAGTAACACAGCAAACAGATGAGGAGGGGACATGTAAGGCTATGACAACCACTCTAACCCCATGTGTGAACAGATAATGTAACGCATTGGAGAGAATGAAGTTAGTTAGGACTGCAGCTCCTGTATAATTCTCCTTTTGTTCCATGACATGTATATGTTATGGAATCTCCTCAACTGAAAACAAGTGGATTAAGAAAAAAAGTGTCTTGCTTATAAGCACCTATGAGGAGACTGGGTTTAAAACTATAAAAAGTGAGGATGGGCCGTGTTTTAATTTTAATTAAACCTCATCTAAATTTATGCAAAGCATTTGACACTGTTCCTCAGTGTCAAACATCTTTGTCTCTAATTGGAGAGACATGGATTTAACAGACGGACAAAGAATTGGCTGGATGGTTGCACTTAAGGTGTTGTAATCAACTACTCAATGTCCAGGCGGATAGCAGTGATGGCTGGAATCCCCCAAAGGTTGGTACTGATGCTGTTTGACACCTTTGTCAGTGACATAGACCGTGGGATCAAGTGCACCTGTAGCAGTCTGCTGACAACCTCAAGCTGATGTGATGTGGCTGACAGGCTGGAGGGAAGGGAAAACATTCAGTGCCCTGGACAGGCTTGAGAGGTGGGGCTGTGAGAACCTCATGAAGTTAATCAAGACCATCTGCAAGGTCCTGCATGGGGGTGGGGCAATGCCCAGCACAAGTATAGGCTGGCTGGAGAAGGTGTTGAGAACATCTTTGAGGAGAAGAACTTGGGGCACTGGTGGACAAGAAGTGAAATGTGAGCCAGCAATGTGCACTCACAGTCCAGAAAGCCAAAAGCATCCTGGACTTCATCAAAAGAGGAGCAGCCAGCAGGTCAAGGGAGGTGATTCTGCCTCTCTACTCTGCCCTCATGAGACTTCATCTGGAGTGCTGTGTCCAGCTCTGGTGTCCTCAGCACCAGAAAGACATGGACCTGTTGGAACAGGTCCAGAGGAGGCCACAAAGATGATCAGAGGGCTGGAGTACCTCTCCAGTGAAGACAGGCTAAGAGAGTTGGGGCTGTTATGCTTGGAGTAGAGAAGGATCCAGGAGACATCTAGCAAGGTTCCAGTATTTTGAACGGGCCTACAAGAAAGCAAAGAGACTTTTTTACAAGGGCATTAGTGACAGAACAAGGGGGAATGGCTTTAAACTGAGAGAAGGTAGGTTTAGATTAGATATAATAAATTATCTCACCCCGCCCACCTCCCCCTCAGGAAAGCTTCTCTGTTGCTTGTTAGCTAGTGAAATAACTCAGGGCATCTCACTCTCGCAAGCCTCACATAAGCCTTGGTGAAATAACTCAATCAAACCAGTTTGTCTTGTAGTGAGTTATTTCAGTGCCATGGAATTGATGTTTTCAGCTGACAGTAAACATCTGTCGAAGAAGATGTGGAAAGATAGCTGGAATTTCTGACCGACAGACACTTCATTCTACAAACTATAAAAGCCAAATTTTCATAAAGCACAAATCTTCTGTATGTTCCCTGGGAATCTGTGCGGGGGTCTCTTGGGAAACCAATTTTGTGGTTATTCCCTCGAGGGTTGAGTTAAAGGACTCTGTGTACACTACCATCATTTCAGTGGTAAGTTACGTGGACTTCTAATCTGTACTATTTCTTTCCTAGCTATAATATAGATACCTTGATAACACACTGTTTTATGTAATCTGCTAGTAGTTCTTGTGTTTTATACTGTGGGGTAAATAACTCTGTTTAAAACCTCTTCTCTGATATCTCCTGTCTATTCAATAAATAACTCATTTTATACTAGACCTGATCTGCCATGCTCAGAATTTGCAAACTGGAATGATATTAGGTGTGGGCCACCTAGATACAAGATGCTGCCAAAAATTTTAGCTTTTGGCAGGGCTTGTCTGAAGCTCCAACTCGATCCGTAAGACTATAGAGAAGAAATTCTTTATTGTGAGCGTGGTGAGGAACTGGAACAGGTTGCTCAAGGAAGTTGTGGATGCCCCATCCCTGGAAGTGTTCAAGGCCAGATTGGATGGGGCTCTCAGCACATGGTCTAGGGGAAGGTGTCCCTGCCCACTGTATGAGGGTTGGAATTTGATTATTTTTAAGGTCTCTTCCAACCCAAACCATTCTATGATATGTTCTATGAATCAGTAAGTGTACAGCTATGCCATAGCACGTAAAAGGCACCTCCTTGCTATAGCTTTCTTCACAATTGTCAAACTCAATTTTCTTGAGTATTCATGAGCTATTTGACACAATAAACACAGACTGAGAATAAAAGAGAAAGTGCAACTTTTAAGAGGTATGATAGATTTACAAATTGCAATAGACTTGACCTTGAAATATTGCCACAGTTTCTTATACTCATTACACAGCTGGTTTTGCCCTTCTTATGTATTTGGGGGATTTAGTTTCTTAAACAGATATTTTGTGTCTAAATATAAGGATGCACTTTAAAATTTTTATATGAAGTTTTACATTTTTAAAGTGTCTGGTATTGCTATGCTTCTATTTTTTCTCCATATGAAAACACTGAAATTGATTTTAAAATACTTTGCATTTAGAATGAGAATTAACTTCACTGTGTCTTGGCTGAGTAGATTGTCTAATATCTCCTAAAAAATAAACTGGAAATTACTACTGACACAGCTGAAGAAGATGAAAGAAAAAAACATTTAAAACATTCACCCCATAATAAGATTCAGAAACTAATGTATTAAGTATTCACAACCATAACATATTCTTATGCTATATTGAGGACTCTGACAAGCAGTCTTATATAAGCAGTTATAAACCCTTACTTGGTTCGGGGAATTCTAACAATAGGATACTGCATGAATGATAAACAGCCATGCCAAAAGTGTATGATTTACTTTATCCCCAAAGCAAATACAGAGTCTTTCAGCATCAGAAATTCTACAAAATTAGAATATATGGGTACACGCTTTTGAAATATCATCTTTTCACCTGATCAAAGTAAACAAACATCTAGCACACTTCAGCAACGAATTGAAGAGTTTCCTTTTACTCCTGGGATGAATAATGAGAGCAAAAATAAGCACTGCATTCATATTTTGTAGTTCAGAAGCAAGCAATTGTCTGCTTTATTTTCTCTGAAAAGCATAGTAGAGCTAGCCTGTGTAGTGTGTGGAATGAAATCCAGAATGCAGCTATAGTTAACATATTTCAGAAAGCATAAAAATTTCACATGTTATGCCTTATGTTTTCTGCTGGAATAGCCAGTGAAATATAATGTCACTGTTCTTTTGAGCTAGGGATGCATCTTGAGCAGAATAACAGATTTATTATTATAATACCAGTAGACAAGATGTGGCAGTATATGAAATTAATTGCATGAGTAAATAAATAATTTTGTGATTTTTATGCACTGGTGACAGGATGAAAATTTTGGAGACCAAGGCTGACAAACCAACCAGTATAAACAAACAATACAAGCTTTCTCTTCTAAACCTGGAAATGTCCAACACTTCTTGAGTGAACCCATGGACTATATTCTACTTCCATAAAATAATTGAGCTTTTTGCTAATACTGCAAGTCAGTGTGCTGCCTCTCTACTCTCAACCATCAACCACAACTGAGGCTTCAGGAGGCAACAGTCGGGCCCACGTAGATCTCTGTACTGGAACCTGTAGGATCATTACCACCTACAATACCTTCTACTTGAACTGGATTAGAGCACACTGTTCTCTATTTCTATGTAGGAAAAGATCACTTGGGAGAGCAAAAGATGGTGCTGGATGGCTAGGGGATTCCACACCCACTCATGAGAAATGCTAATCTCCTTCTACTTTCAGTGAAACATGGAAGGGTTTCTCAGTCAGTACAATGTACAGCATCAGTAATCTGAAATAGCATGTCTTTGATTCTTCTGCTTCTCACATTAGGAAGACATGCATTGCTTTTCTCTTTACTGCTGTCAAGATATATACAATAAGCAATGATTATGATTCTGCTTTTCATTGATTTATATTTCTTCTCTCTCCTTTGAATGTTGTTCTTAAAAAAACGAAAAAGCAAGATTTTAATTTTCTTTTTTTTAACTGAAAATTGCTATCCACAATCTTTTTTTCTGTGAAGAGTTAGATTTAAGGACCATTTGAGATACATCCTCTGCCACAGGTGGCAAGTCAATGCTGTCACAGAAATGGGTGATCTGAAAAGCACATAACACTCCACAGAGCTTACACAGAGAGGCCCAATATAATTTCCTCATCTAGCATGCTTCTCTAAATCTGTTGGTCTGATTCTATATTGGATGTAAACTATTTCACATTGTGTGATTGGCAGATTTTAAATGTGCTAAATGACATTATTTAATGACATTTAATTAATAAAACATAAGGGAAATATGCTAACACTAAAAGTTTTTGCACAACATACCTGTGCTGGGCACCCATTCTTCTCTCTTAAGGACTAATTTTAGCAATGCCCATCATCTTTTCTTGACTTGTTTTTCCCCCACACCATTCACAGGACATTTTAATGCACTGAGTGAGCCAGAGCCTTAGACTTTCAAGTACTCCAGTTCATTGATGAATCAGGAAACAATGGGCAGACTTTTTACCAGAGTGAGGTGCTAAAGTATTTACTGCTTTGTGGATATATTTTACAAACTTTCTTCCAAGAATAGGAACTTGCAGGCTGCTTCTACAATGCTGGTAGCATAAGTGATACTTTTTGTCATCTTTTACAGCTGTGTCCTCACTAAAATAAAATAAGTTTAAAATCTCATTACTTCACCCCCATTTAGACCCATGAAGGATAGTGTTGTTTGTTTCAGTTGAAGGGCTTCTGATAATTGCCAGCAAAATTTAAAAAAAATCTTGAATGACAGAACACTCTTTCTGGAGGCGGTTTGGGAAAAAAATCACATTTCCAAGGGCATATGCAAAAATATAGTACAAAATAATTGACTGTGGTTGTTCAACTACAGCAAAAATGTGTGTTGTGTGCTGTCTGTCCCTGGTTCTGTCACCTACACAGCTATGGCGCTGCACCATCTGACCAGAGATGACACGGTACTGTCCCACCCCAAAGCCCACCAGCCAGCTGATTTCTCCCCAGAGCCCCTTTTCACTCTTACTCTGCTCTCAGAGATGATGTTTGCCACCACACTATGCCTGTTAGTAATTTCTACATCTGCCCATCAAAAGCTCACTCTGCAGATCTAGAACAGATCATCTGCCTTTGCAAGGACTTCCACTCATCCACTGGGCCAGACTGAGGAGGAGATGAAAAATAAGAAAGAGGAAACTCTACCTCCTTTCTCTTTAACTCATTACATGTGCAACACGGCCAGTACCTCCTTGCAATTAGGACATCCTCATGAGCCACCATGAAGATGAGGCGTGGGATGTGTGATGAACCAAAGCCTCCAAAATACAACCCATTTCCCAGAATTCTGGATCAGCACTAGTCATCCATGATTTTTTTAACAAATTATTCTGCTCCCATTTCAGGTGCCTATGACTTCCACTTTGCTGAGTGGCTGGCTGTATTTGAAGAAGCTCTGAGAGAAAAAGCTTGTTGACAGCACAATCTCATATCAATTGAATCTGTTGTGCAACTACATTTTTTAAAGGTATTCTTTCTCAAAGGTTATTTTTAAACACTTTTTCCCCAGCTTGGTCTTCCCTACTTTAAAAGGCCACACAGGAAGATTTGTTGGCAATTTACTGTATAGATAGTAGGGAAGTGGGAAAAACAGATTTCACTTGCCACCTGGATGGACAATCGTTCATAAATCCTATTTGAAGGTGTGCAGTGCTTGATCCCACACTGAGACAGAGTCTCATTTCAGTCTGTTTCTGCCATCAATTCTGCCATTGATGCTAGCCCTGCTTTTGTACTGGCCCTCAAAGACAAAATTGCTTTCTGCATCATGTTCCGGTGATGAGGAAAAGTGACAGAAATGTGATGTGGGGTTTGACAGGCTGTTGGGATGAGTGCCTTGCTTAGTGAAATGGTTTTGAGACAAGAACCTGGCAGAATCAGGGGAGAAAAGGTCAACATTTCTGTCAAAATATTAGTTCTCATTTTTCAGCTTCTTTCATTTTCCTTTATATATATCCATTGTAAACACTTCCAGCAGTAAAGGTACTCCAAATTTGTATTTTTAAGAAAGACACAGCCTTAGTGAATGAAGTCTTACAGCCTGTAAATATTCTAGCCATATCTGATGTTATGCACATAGCACTTTTCAGAACTATGTGTCCTGTCAGGGCATATAAATTCAACAGACTTGGTAAACAAGGGGCCCAAAGGGAGCTGTTACTGGCTGCATTATAAATATTCAAGATCCAGTCAGCTATAATTAGTTTATTCCCTTTTGTTGACTTACATCCCCCTCCTTTCAGTCTGTATATTTTGTAAAAGTTTTACCTTTAGAACAAAAGCTTACTTGGGCAATTTTATCTTTCAAGCACAAAGAAAATCTTCTATCTGTGCAATAGGACTACAAGTATATTCCATACATACTGGAGGGGATAAAAAAGTCTGTCCTCCTTTTTGATGGGAACACAGGGATTTTATTATTCTCCATGTTTCTTGCAAAACGAAATGCCATGATTTATATGCTTTTTTCCTCCAAACCTTGTCTCCTTCTACATTTTACTTGGTTGTTAAATTTTTAAATATGAAAGTGTAGTTTATGGACTCATCCCTATTAATGGTAAAAGTGGTTTTATTTCTGCATGACCCAGAAATTATGTCAAGTGCTTCTGTTAAAATCAGAAGCATTGAAAAAATTGGAAAATATGAAGTGTTGGGGTTTATCCGTCACAAAAACTATTTTATTTCATATTTGCAAAGTGAAGCATAAACACTTTAAAATTAATCTGTTGTACAAAGCCAGAACAATCCACAGAAAATTTACTTCACTGAAGGGACAAGAGATAAATTAATAAAACAAGAATTTATCTCTTCAAACAGTTATTTCTAGTGTTTAGCAATTGAAGAAATGGAAGCTGGACTGTTTCTGGGCTTAAAGAGATTAAGTTCAGATAAAGCATTGCCTGCCTGTCTAGGTTTGGAAAGACAGCTGTCTGCTAAGGAAGGCAGAAGCTTCCCCTGAAATGGAAAAATTAAGACCCCTTCCCTCTGAATTGTTATAAATTTGAAATTAAGGGGGGCTCTTAGGCAAAAATATGGGAGCAGGAATAACAGTTCTTTATTAGGGAAGAAAATAAAAAGATAAAATAAACAACACCATGAACTAGAACAACACTGATAGAGTCAGAATACAACCTGACACCCTGTTGGGCAGGGTGTTGGTAGAAGTCCAGATGGAATTGTGGCTGCAGTTCTCTGCTTGTGCCATGGTTGCCCTTCCTCAACTCCTGGGTCATCCTCCCTTGAGAAGCAGCTCAGCTGTTGCTAACCCCTTAGGGTGGGACTACAAGGTAGATTGCTTTAATCAGAGAAAAAAAATTACTAAATGAGAGTAAAATGAGAGCGAAGAATACTGACTAGATCGTAACCAATGACAAGCAAATGCTCAATTGATATTTCCTCCTGTCCTCAATACACTTTTGTGATATTTTGGTAAGCCTTACTCTGATTTTTATTGCAACAAGTGGATAAAGACTGTTCACTGTCATCACCCTGCTCTCCAGTCTTACAAGACACCTCTCCATATCATGTCTAATGACTGCTGTCTCCCTCACAGCTCTCACACTGCTGCCATATCAGGACTGTCACCATGTAGAACCATTTGGTTCAACATCTCTCACAGAAATGAGAGTTAGTGCTGTTTGTCTGTCCTCTTTGAACTTCACAGTGGTTTACCATAACAGTATTTGCCTTGTAATTGTTGGTGTTAAACTTGCTATCTCACCTTTCATACTATAGCTGCATCTGGTATTTCTGCTACAGAAACCTTTGTAGTCTTGAATTAATTTATTGGCACTTGAGACAAATAACTGGTGCAGTCTGACTGTAAATTTGGTCTACATGTTGTCCATTCAATTTTGATCTAACTGAGAACATATCTCAGAGACTGAATTTCTCTAAAGAACTGTAGAATTAAGCAAATTATAGATAAAAACTGAAGGCAATGATGATTCAAGTTGTCAGAGAATCTGATGCATTCTGGAATTCACAGCTACATTCATGATAGAACATGATTCTTGCAATGGAAGACTTCAGCCTCAGATATTAGAAGTCTGGTAAAATTCCACTTTCTTTTAGATACAATTCTCCACACCATACCCAGAGAATTAGACATCAAAAAGTTACAGTTCCAAAAAGCTGTGAAACTATCTTCATTAAAAGTAGGAATACTAAGAAGCTGTGCTTCTTAACTCTCATTCCCCACTGGAGTTTTCATGCCAGCTGCACTACAAGTGGAGGACTCATTTCTTTCACTTCAGGATGCATTCTTAGTCAATTTCTTAAATTCTCGTATATTCGTATTCTAGAAGAGAATGTATACATTAAAAAAAAACAACAAAAAAAAAAAACTAACTAAAAAAAACCAAACCAAAACCCAGCAAAATGGACACAAAACCCACAAGTAAAATTATTCTTTCTTTAAAATTGCAAGGAGTTTCAGGATATGAAAGGAGGCAGGTGGTTGGACTCAATGGTCTTAAAGGTCTTTTACAGCATAAATGATTCAAATATAGTGATGCCAAATTATTATCACTCCCAGCTTTTGTTTCAGAGGATCACAGCACTGTGTCAGAAGGTAAAGACAATGTAAGCTTAACTTGAGCAAAGCTATCAGGACATTTGCCATAAAAAAACTTGTTTTATTTAATTTCATAGCTCCCACAACACATTACCTTTTTTTATACTACCTACAATGAAGTTTCCACTACTGAGATGATGCCATGATGATTTTTTTGCCTCTTCTTTTATATACCTTCTATATACCTTTATGTATCCTCAGTACTCTTAGCATAAATACTTGTATTTCCTTAAGTCTAATAACTTAGCATAGCCCTAGTATTTTGTTAGGCCAGGAGACCAAACATCCTAAAGGCCTCACAGCTGGAGGCTAGAAAGCCCTACACACCATCTTGGGAAACCAAGGTCCTGTCTAGAACATATCCTGTAAACTAAAGATTTGGCCTATCTAGGAGGGAATTTCTCAGATGGGGGAATATCAGACCATTCATCCAGGCCTCCCACTGAGGCATCTTTGTTAGATGTGCTAATTAGTAAAGTCTGTAAATTGTATACTCAATCTATCATATGCGTGCATTGTTGCACATTCCACCTTGGCAAAGTGGTGCATCATAAGAATCCTTATTAAATACTAACGTAAAAATCCTTATCCCTTAACCGTGTCTGGCTCTTAATTTTTAAGACCAATGAAAAGGCATCAAAAACTTGGTGAGATGAATTCCATGACTGGAATGTTGCTATCAACAGGTACAGACTATTCAGAAGACACAGGGGAGGAAAGAAGGGTGGAGAGGTTTGTGGAGGTTAGCTCCGCAGCCCCGGGCTGATTGCATGGGCTGGCCAGCACTGCCCATGTGAGGCCGCGTGGCTGCCACAAGAGTGGCACCTCAGGGGAGGAACAAACATCTGCCCCTGATGGTGCTGCTGCTGCCGCGTGGATGCACAGCTTCAGTAGCTCTGCACGCTGAGAGGAGGTGAAGAGATGAGAGAGGACACTTGTCTGCCAGCCTAAAGAGTCCTTTATTTCCCCAGGTGGGGCAAGAAAGGTGCCCTCTGGGTGGGTGTAGGTACAAATGCCGAAGAAATCAAAGATTACAGCAGCTTAAGTATGGGGTGGGCTGACAGGGCTGCAAACCTTTCTTGCCCAATGGGCATAAACCAGAGAGGGATAACATCAGCTACAACAACCGATGATAATGTAGCAGGGGTAGGTACAAGGTCAGGGGACAAATAGAAAAGCTAAACTGGGGTGGTTGATATAAAACTTTCGCAAAGAAACTGGGGGTGGTTACAGGATTGACAGCCAAATGCGTATAAACAAACTCAGACTGATGGAACCAAATAAGGAGAAAACAGGGAGAGGTGAGAAGAATGACAGATAATTGGGGAGCCAAGTGGTGGGAACTTCTGGGGTAAACAACTTGGATCAAACCAACTGTGAGGGGACAAATGGGGGACCATAAAGGCTAACTAACATTGATTAAACCAACTGACTAGATCAAACCACAACAGAGGCTGCCCTCTGCATCAAGAAATGGATACAATGTGAGCTGTCCCTGAGGAATAGCTCTGAGCAGGTTGAAAGCATGTGGGTTAAGAATTTGAGACAGGAGTAACACAGGGAACGTTGTGGTTGATCTCTGTCAAGGGGACCCTACTGATGAAGCCTTCTTGCTGCAGCTACAGGAGGCATCATGCTCACTGGCTCTTGTCCTCCCAGGGGGCTTTAACCATGCTGACATCTGCTGGGAAAGTTGCACAAAGAGCTGTAGGCAATCCAGGTGACTCCTGGAAAGCATGGAGGATAACTTCTTAAGTCAGGTAATAGACAGCCTTACCTGCTGTAATGCGTGCAGCTTCTCTCGCCGCCATACCCCGAGCGGTGGCGTGCTGGGTGGCGAGAGGGAAGAGAATGGGCAGCCGCTCCCCCTGCGAAGCTCTGCGGTCCCAGTTGTCGGTGCGGGGACAGACGGAGGCGACACGGGACTTGGGGGCGAACAGGACGGTTTTATTCAGCGAGCCCCAAGACCCTCTGGGGAGGGCGAACAAAGGTTTTATAGAGGAACTCAAGAGGAGGGGTTTAGGAACAGCGACCAATGAGGGTAGGGCTGGGGGGGAGTCTAAGGAGGGACTAACATATCACAAACCTATCAGGGGAAACAGGGGAATAGAGTAACACAAAGTAACCAATAGGGTGTTGAGCCTCACTAAATAGACAGGGAATGCTCTGGAAGCAGGGGAGGAGGCTGGGAGTAATGACAGGGAATGTTCTGGGGGAAGGGGCAGGGAAAGGGAGGATTGACAACTTGGAGAGGAGGGGGTTAGGGAAGAGCTTGGGAAGATTGACAACTGGGGAAGGGAGATTAGGGAGGGGGTGGTGAACAGACGCTGAACAAATGTTATATCAAAGAAAAACACTCCACAACACTTACCAGAGGGAATGCAATACAGGACTGATGGTCACAAATGTAAGTGAGCTAACTGGGGCTCACTCACAACACTGGAGACAGACTGGGCCAAAGTGATCCTGCAGTGGTGGAGTTCACAATCCTGAGTGATACAGGCCATGTGACGAGCAAAGTCATGACACTGAATTTTAGGAAAGCAAACTCCCAGATGTTGAAGGAACTAGTGAATAGGCACTAATAAGAAGCTGTCTTCAGGATAAGGAAGCAGAACAGAGCTGGCAGATCTTCAGTGGTGCTTTCCACAGAGTACAAAAGCTCTGGATCCTCAGCTATAAGAAATCAGACAAGGAAGGCAAGAGGCTGAATGGCTGATTTGAGACTTGATGGTCAAATCAAAGGACAAGAAGGAAATACACAGACAGTGAAAGCAAGGATAATTATTCTGGAAATAGTATAGATATGCTGACTGATTATGTAAGGATGAGGCCAGGAAGGCCAAGATGTGGATGAAGCTGAACTTAGCAAGGGATGCAAAGAGTGACAAAAAGGGCTTCTGTAGGTATGTCAGAGAGAAAAGGAAGGTCAAAGTAAATATAGCCCATCAGATCAGCAAGACTGACAAACTGCAAACAAGAAGGCTGAGGTAAGTTTTTTTTGCCTCAATTTCAACAGCAATATCTTTCCATACCTCTCAAGAGGATGGATAGCAGGATGGGAACTGAGGGAGCAAAGTGCTTCTCACTCTATGACTAAATCAGGTTCGTGACTAGCTGAAGAACCTGAATGTACGTAAGTGTTGGACTAGATGACCTCTAAAGGTCCCTTCCAACCCAAACTATTCTATGATTATACTTCCTTTTTCTTTGGGTATTGCTTATTAATCACAACTGCTATGTTGCATGAGAATATATTGAATGGAGTTAAACAAAAAATTTCTGTGCCTGGACATGAATGAAGCAGTTCTGAATGCTGTCTGCCTCTGTCTGTGATGGAAATGCAGAAACATAGGGGAAAGTATTAAGTCCATACAATCAGACAAAAGCTCGTCCAAAGTGAAAAGCCATCAAACACCAGTGGAACACCAGGTCTTCAGTCAGGTGTCCTTCTTCAAATATGCTTGACTGCACACTATTGTAGCCATATGCCTCTTTACCAGAATTGTCGTTCAAAACAGGTTTTTCTGATAACAGCAGAACAAAAACATGCAGCAAACTAAATATAAAATTCAGCTAATATATATCCAAAAACACCACTTCATTTTCATCCCTTACACCTACCTATTATACATTAGAAATCTGCCAGAGAGCTCTGTCAAATATAACTATTGAACTCAAAGTGGCAAAAGGCCCTCCCCAGGCAAGACATTTAAATCATTTTCAAAGTTAATTTCCTGCTCCCAGACTGAGAACAAATCTAATCGAGTCAGCTTCATTCTTCTGATGAAGAGGAAAATGTTGTCTGCATACTCAACAAGGGAAAATGTCCTAGAACACAGGCAGAGAACTTGCTCTGCAGCACCAAAGAATCCTCCCCTGCAAAGTGATGCATGTGCATGGGAATTCTGATTTAACTTCCTGGTCTTCTGCTAACTCTGTTTTATAAGGAGACTATGAACAGTTTACAAGCTAGTAGTGCCCATGGGAGACTGAAAAGAATCAGAAATCTATAGTATAGCTACAGGATTATGTTTCAGATTGCTGGCTATGCTTTCAAAAAGACCTACCTCTAGTCCCTCTGGATTCCTGGTAACCAAGGACTTTCCCTGGGTTTTAGGTATATTTCCATAAAAACTTCTAAAATCAAGTATCAAAACTTCAATAAGAAGGGAAAAAAACTGAATGAGATTACTAGATGACTAAAGAGAGTTTGTAGAAGAACAAACAGAAGTGTATATGCACATGGGAAAAAGAGCATACACTTTTGTGGCAAAGCAATATAAAACAGGATTAATTCACATCTAGATCACTGTATTATCAAAGGTAGAAGAGAGATGTTATTAACTCTCTAAACAGAAGAATTGTAGAATTCTATTTCTGCATGCATTTTTATAACTCCATAGGAAAAAAAATGTACAGAATAGCACCTGAGTTCCTAAGAACTTCTCGTTTACTTTGAATGAAATAGCTACGTGGGGTTGTTTTTTTGTTTGGGTTTGAATTTTTTGGTAGTTTGGAGTTTTTTGTTTGTGTATTTTTTGGGTTTGGGTTTGTTTTTGTTTGTTTGTTTGTTTGTTTGTTTGTTTGTTTGTTTGTTTTGTGAAAGAGCTGGTGGAATTCAAGTTGAATTTTTCCCAGTTTCAGCATGTGATATATGGCTTTCTATCACACTACAAAGCCAAATTCTACATGTAGGAATCATGAAAATACTGGTGTTATCAATTTAAGTTTACTTAGCAGTCATAAGTTTTCAGTCCACACAAAGAGATTCTATTTTCATTGATAAAAGCATAAATCCTCATTAATATAAATTCTAGTATTTGTGCTTTTATTTGTGCATCAGAAGTACAAGGATGAGTCACTTCAATGGATATAGATTTCTTAAGTACAGTATTTCTATGAAATTAGAAATAAAAAAGTAAATTTTATTAAACTCATGTTATAGGGTTGAACAATCATAGTAATAACAATCTCACAACAATCTCTTATTAAAAAATAATTAGTTCAGGTCACTGAAAACCTATTTTTTCAAGTTGTAAACTAACACTGAAAACTAGGTGTTGTGGCTTGATGCTGGCCTAACACAAGGCACCCACGAGAGTCACTCGATCAACCTCCCCTGTCTCAGCTGGGCAAAGGAGGGAAAAGGAAAAAGGTTATGAAAGTGAGATAAGGACCGGGAGAAATATTTCAAGGGTAAACCAGGCTCAATTTTAGTTACAAAGTGAGATTTATTACTAAAAAAATCAGAGGAGGATTATGAGAAGCAAAGTAAGCCCTTAAAACACTGTTCCCTCCCCAGCCCCTCCATCCTTCTCACCGACAGCACAGGAAGACAGGGCATGGGGGCTTGGCCAGTTCGTCACCCGAGGTTTTCTGCTGCTGCTCAGGGAGAGGAGTCATCCCCTGTGAGGCCATGGGGTCCCTCCCACGGGAGGCAGCTCTCAGTGAAGCATGGGTTCACTCTCACGAGCAGCAGTCACACCACACCTGCTGCAATTTGAGGCCCTCCATGGGCAGAGTCCTCCCAAAACTGCTGCGACGTGGGTCACTCTTCCAGGGGTTCACTCCTCCAAGGACAGGCTGCTCCAGCCTGGAAGCAGGGGGGCTCTCTCTCTCTATTTGGGTCTTCCACTGGATCACAGCCTCCTCCAGGCATCCATCCACTCCAGCATGGGCACCTCCCCCATGGACTGAGGGGGGATCTCGGCATTCCCTGTGGATCCCCATGGGCTGCAGGGGCATGGCTGCCTCACCATGGTCTCACCACAACCTGCAGAGGAATCTCAGCTCTGGTACCTGAAGCACCTCCTCCCCCTCCTTTTTCACTGACCTTGATGTCTTCATGTTGTTTTCCCTCACATGTTCCCACCTCCTCCTCTTCTCTGACTAGAAGGAAAACCTATGATTTTTCTTTTGATTTTGTTCTTAAATATGTTATCACAGAGGTGTCACCAGCCTGTGATTGGCCCAGCCTTGGCCAGCAGCATGTCCATCCTCTGAGCCATCAGCCATTGGTTCTATCGGACATGGTAGAAGCTTCCAGTAGCTTCTCACAGGAGCAATCTTTGTGGTCCCACTGCTACCTAAAACCAGGCCATGCCAAACCAATACACTAGGACATTTCGAAGTATCCTGTACATACTAGTTGATTTACTCAGAATATATCTCGGTTTCTTTACTCATTATTTCCCTCTATCCAGCAATTTTTCTTTCAGCATCCAGCTTTATCCTTAATGATCAACAGTTATTTTTCTTTCGGTTGAGCAATAATATAACCTAACATACAGAATTAGTCCTGCCACAAGAATGGAGACAGTTAGTGCCATTGCTTACTTCCTTAATTTTATTTTGTCCAACAAGTACACATAAACTCTTGCATAACCTAAAGATGCATATCTTCAAACTGCTCCTCAGCAAACCTTAAATTATCCACTGAACTAAAACTGACCTTTCTTGGCACTTAACAAGATGGAAATATTTTTTCAAATATGCTGAAACAAGCTCAGTATAGCAAATAAGCATGCCACTTTTTCAAGTATCACTTCTAGAGCCCTGCTATGACAAATTAAATTGCCTAAGTGTTATGGATAGGAGAGAGAAAACAGGAGCTTAACTCAAAACTGTAGGATACTTTTCTTCCATACTGACCTTCAGGAGTATATAATGAAAGAAGAAGCATCCCAGTTTCATTCCTGTATCTTCAGATTTCTCTGTTCCCTTCTTTTTGTAGGTATTACTAAGTTTATCTTCCTACAAATCTTAGGCTATGCTCTAGGTTTAATATGTATAATCTGCAATAAGATAAGAGGGATTTGTTTAGTTAGCAAAAACTTTGTAATTAGCATTTCCCTACCTCGCAGTAAAAAACTCTCATTTAAGGTTTTTTTTCTTTGTATCTGTGAACTTCCTCTGTATTGCAAATGTTTCACTAGCTCAGACTACATTTTGATAAGAACTGTGTTTTGAGCTACACTTATTATGCACTGTTACTATTAATGGAATATCATACTACCATGGAAGAAGCCTTCTAAGTTTAAAAGCTAGGGCAGATTTTTTTTTTTTTTTTTAAGATTGTATATTGTCCAGCAAAAGGTTTCAGGATACTTCTCATTCTATTACTTAACATTTTGTATGCTCAGCAAAATCATCTTTAGATCAAGTCACAAGAATAACACAGTGTAATCAGTTGTTTTGATTTTTCAAGAAACTTCGATGGCTGTGATTTAAAACAAGTCCATTTTGCAATACTGTTAACAAGACAGGTGAAGACAAATCCCATAATGTCCACATTATTGTGCATCATCAGCCAGGTGATTGTACCACTGGGTATTTTCATTCTCTGACTTCAAAACGCAGATATAATTAACAAAACCAGATGAGTAAAAATTAAAATCAAGTTGTAAAAGGAAGGAGTAATCGACTGTTTCAGGTAATTAGGAAATGGAATCTTGTTAACTATTTAAATAACTTTATGAGAGTGAATTCCTTTTTTCACAACTTTTAGCAAAACTCCATACACTGAGCTTTACTCTTTCTTATGCTTCATCACAGTACATTTCTTGGCAAAATTTTTACTGTAAGTCTTTATTTGTCTTGCTTTTGGACGCTTCAGTTTCATCCAATTATTTAATAGGATACATTAGAGAAAAAAAAGAAATCTCATTGCTTTATATTTCCTCCTGACAGATGGCACCCACAACATACCCAGTAGCATCACTGAGATGACTATAATACAAAAATTCAGGGAAGATTAATATCTAATGCTCACCCAGTCATCCACAGCTAGATCATCATTCAAAAACCAGGCTTTAAAATAAGAATAAAATGACAATACATATGACATATTCATTTAGATCGAAGGCCTGAAGAGAGATAAGGAACACAATTCCAAGTATTCATTTTTTAACAGGAAAGAGGTGCAAGTAATCTACTCAAAGAAAACAATGTTCTTGTCTTGAAAATCACTAATTGTCTTGGGCGGGGTTTCTATTCCCTGATTGTCTCCCTTATGCCCAGAAATGGCTGCTGTAGCTTTCAGTGGGTCTGGAGAGGGAAGCCTTGGGGCTGTTGCCTGGGCTTTTTCAAAGCTTCCCTCCCAGGTGTCAGTGGTGCCCTGTGATGGCATTACTCTGCTGCTTAGCTAGCTTGAGTTTTTTATTAGCTTAGGCAAGAAGGCTTTTTTCTCCCTTTCCCTAGCCTTGGAGACTGTGGTAGCAATCCTTCAGCAGATTTTGCTTTTTCCTAACTATTCAGTTCTATTTGGTTCGTGGCACAAGAGAACTATCGACGTGAGAAGCAAGGCACTGGCAGGGAGCCAAGGATCTGCTCCTTCCAGGTTCCAGACCTGGGAAAAGCCAACCCAGTGACAGAAAGGACATTAAATTCACCATTGTCCTAGGCTGACTGTATGATCCCTTTATCCCCAATCGTCTGCCCTGATTATGTTGAATAATAAGTTTTGCACCTTTAAGGCTTGTTGCAAGACTGAAGGGGGGAGGAGGAAGCACAGAGTTTGTTTTCAAAAACTCACTCCCTTCCTCCACATTCCTGTTCCTGGACTACGTTGTCTGCCGACAGACAGACAGTGAGACAGAGCTCTCCTTTGCTTTTTCTAGTTAGTTTTAGCTAGCTGAGGCAAAGACGTTCCTTGGACTGTGTTTTTTTTTTTTCCCTTTCTCTGGACCTCTCTGGACTGAACACCCAGAAGAGCAGCAGCAGCAGCACCTGTGGCCAGCGGGCCGGGCCTGGGCCATGGCTGTTCCAGCACCGGAGGGACTGATCAGAGACAGTGAGCCCAGCTGCAGCCCGGGGGTTTCTGAGTTTTTCTCTCTCTTGGAGTGGCAAGAAGTTTTATTGCTTAATATTGTTTAAGTTTGCTTGTTTAATAAACAGGTTTTTTCCACTTTTCTTTGAAGAGGTATCTTTCCCGAACCAGCTTGTGGGGGGAAGGGGCCAATTGAATCTGCTTCCAAGAGGAACCTTTTTGGGGGTTCTTTCCCAAATTTGCCCTGAACCAGGGCAACCAGCTTCATCTGTTGTGAAGAGAATACAAACACCAGAGATTCATCAGGTTCCCATTTGGTTTTGCCCAAGCTGCTGTGAGAACCCTTCGGTTTTTTCCTTCCCTGAGACAAAAGCTGGCACTATTTTTTTTTCTCCTTCACAGCTGTTGGGTTTTTTTTTTTTTTTCCTTCCCTGGAATCTAGTGGGTTTTGATTTTTGTGTGGATGGGTTAACAGTTCAATATCTAACATTTCTTCACCATTTTTTCCTATGCGGTTTTGGCACTCTTGTCAATAAATGGTTGGGTTTTTTTTCACTTTCACCCACTGGTCTTAATTCTCATTGGTAGAAAAGAATTGTTAGAAGCATTCCTTGTTAAAGGAAACACTCACTCCATAGTATTCCACACCTAAATTTGTTTATAAACCATGAAATATGGCCTCCTCACTTACAGCAAAAGGTTGCTTTTACTGCTTGTCTTAGGGTTAGGCTTCAAAAAACCACAAATCTAACAGCTCCAAGGACACTGAAACAACAACAACAACAACAACAACAACAAAAGAAAAAAAAAAAAAGGCCAAATGTTGCATGGCACTTCCACAATGTTATTCCCTCAGTAACTTCCTCCTTGGCACCAGCAATATGCTGGCCGCATCAGCCTCAGAAAATGTCCACTTTAACTTATCTCTTAGGGTTAGAGTTATGCTTAGGGTTAGGATTGAAAAAAAACCCACAAAGCCCAGAGCTCCAGGGACACTGAAGCCATAGAACAGATGGTAAGTGGTATATGGCACCGCCTGCCCCAACATGGCCCTTTGAGCACCTTCCTCATGGAAGTAGCCATGTACTAGCCACCTCAACCTCAGAAAAATGCGGCTTTTAATTCTCAGTTCAGGGATATAGTTTAGCGTGGGGTTAGGGTGCAAAATATCACTAAACCTGGAGTTCCACACACGCTACAACTACAAAAAACAGACCTAGGGAAAAACAGCATTTCCCCAACATTATCTCCTTCAAAATTTTCTCACTTGCAGTAACGATGTGCTGGCAGATTAGCCTCAGCAAAAGCCCCTTTTTACTGCTCCACCTAGGGTTAGGGTTATGCCTAGGTTTAGGCTTCATAAAACAACAAAGCCCAGAGCTCCAGGGACTCTGCAGTTACAAAAGGATTGCCAAGGGGAACACAGGACTGCCACAATGTTTCTGATTTGGCACCACCATCACCCTATGCAGAGTTTAGTACTCTGTATTATAGATGAGCAATGCAATGGTTGGCTCTCACAGTTAAGGGATGAATATTGTGTATATGTTAAGTGTTATAGATATATAATTATGTTATTGTAATATGTCCTCCCATAGTCCTCTTTCCCCTCCCCCTTTCATTGTTGTCAAGGGATGGCCTTGGTTGTGGGGGCATTTGCTGTGGGCTAGCGTGTTACTATGGTTACTATGTTATCTGACCTGTAATCAAAATGTAAGAAAGTGATCTCCACCAATGGACAGCAAAGAAGGAGTTGACTGGCAAGACTTTGGGGGGGGGTGGGTGGCTAAGAGTATAAAAGGCAATGCATCCATTTTGTAGATGAGCATGTGGCTTCTGGTGAGAGAGACTGCCAGCAGTGCTCTTTCTCCTTATTCAGTCTTTTGTTGTATTTCATCAGGATTTAATAAACCTTTGAAATTTTAAAAGTGAGCATCATTTCTCACGTCTGCCTAGGGTTAGGGTTATGCCTAGGGCTCAGAAAACCACAAAGCACTACAAAAGAATTGCAAAGGTGAACATAGGACTGCCACAACATGGTTCCCTCTGCACTTTTCTGCTTGGTACCACCCTCACCCCCATGCAGGGTTTACTGCTCTGTCTAGGGTTAGGGTTTCTAAAACCTCAAAGCCCAGAGCTTCAGGCAGACGGCATCTGCAAAAGTATTGCCAAGGGGATCACAGGACTGCCACAACATGGCTCCCTCCACCTTTCTCTGTGGTATAATAGCCATATGCTGGCCATTTCAGCTTCAGCAAAAAAGTGCTTTTCCTGCTCCACTTATTGTAAGGATAACACTTAGGGTTAGGTTTAGGAAACCAAAAAAGCCTCGGATTCCAGGGACTCTGGAACACCAATAGGCATGCCAAGGGAGCATGGCATTTCCACAACGTTTCTGCTGCCATACCTCTCTCCTTTGCAGTGACCCTGTAATGTTTTCTTGGTGGTTTTCAATTCCGTGATCATCTGCTCTCTGCCTAGAAACGTGTGCTGTAGCTTTAATCTTGAACAAAACCATCAGAGGGTGTGCAGCATAAATTAGCAAAAACCTGAGGAAAACATGAATGATGTCTCCAGAAACTTAATTCCAAGTCTTAAGAATATGGTCTAAGAATGGCAAATACAGAATAAGTTACTTTTTGGTATAATTCTTGCAATTATTAATATTGTTATTTTATTGAAAAATGTTTGTTACATTATAGAAATCTAGCAAGTCATGAGGAAATAAACATTGTATCTTTATTTTCTCAATTAAGTTATCTTTATAATAGACTGGAGGAACACATCTGTCAATGTCGCAGTTCGCATATGGTCTCTGAATCGTACAGTTGTTCCATACAGTACTATAATTCTTTTTCCATTTTAAGCTTTTAGTCACTGTCAGTGATTCATTTAAACTTGATCATGTTTTAATTTAGAAAAAAAGACTATGAACTTGTCTGAATTCAAAATAACCCATACTGCTGTTTCATGTGCTTACAACAGTCCTTACATTTTATGTGGGTTAATCAAGCAAATTTCATGAGCACTCTGATATAATTAATCCAACGGGGCATGGTAGTTTGTTAACTGAACTACTGCCAAAAAGTCTGAATTCTAAATAAATTTACTTACAGTGCAGTTAGGGTGGATTCTGGTTTTCTATTTGTAAAACATGGAAAGAAAACACATGCAAGTAGAGTCTTAACAGTAGATGTGTGATTCCACTATAGTAAATAAACAGAGATCCACTAGGTAGTTTTTAAAATAGCAGTATTTCTTTAAATTTCTATCCCTTTGGAAAATGATGTCTTGGATATCACCTACATGGAAAGATGAGAAAAACGAAAATACATTCTATTTGGAGACAGGAGAGCAAGCAAACCAAAGAAGGCAAAGAGACATGCCACAAATGCACAATAATTATAGATTTAACCTCTGCACAATTTTTATCCCTTCTCATTTAAGATTGATATTATGATCCTTCTATTTCTCCTTTATTCACATGTGCTCACAGGTGCTTTATCAGTTGAAGAAGAATAATTATGAGTGTAAATGAAGCCAATCAATTTGAAGCAGGTACAAGAGTAAGTGCACAAGCAAAATCTCTGCAGAGACCACTGGTCTTTTGGACACAGATTTGTATCTTGCAAATCCAACTATAAAATTCTGCACAAAAGCTCATTCCTCTTTCAGATATTATAGAATTTCCCATGACACTCACAAAATGAATTTAGGTAGGGAAATAATTTTCTTCTACCTAACTGAGTTCTAAAATAGTCACTTTGTAATGTAAAAGCCAGGATTATTTCAGACCAGTGTTTCTGAAAGAAAAAGCTATTTCTTAGCATAAATCCTGCAAGGAATATTCTGTTGACAGTGGTTATTTTACTACTCAGTTCTAAAATTGTTACGTTCAAAGTAGTTCTATGTAATAACTTCAGAAAACCTAAAATAAAGAAACAAATAAGGTTAAAGGACTTATTGAGGGTATGATACAAGATGGCAGTATTTTATGGTATTCCTTTAGTAAAGTCACGGCATATATGTGTTTTCTTTAAGCTGTGGCAGAACTTTCGAGCCATTTTCTGCTATAAGCAGCCATCTGTCATATCACTGTCGTTTGTATTTTCTTCCATTTCTGTGTAATAGCATGCATTGACTGAACACATGGCCTAGAACGTGGACAAATGTCTCCCCTAGCTAATATGAACTATTAAGGGGTGTTCACTGGGGTAAATCATTACACCTCTCATCCTCCCTTCAAGCAATCAGCTGTTAGCCCAGGAAACCACCACAGGAAGCTCCAGTTCTGTAGTATCTCCCTCATTACTCTCTGCAGGTCAAACTGGCCATCACAGCAGTTAATCTGACCGGTCTTAATCTTTTTGCAAGGAAGGACAAAGGTCATCCTGCTTTTCATCTAAGTACAACTATTAAAAATTATAGCCTTACTGAGCTGGATGAATCCAGAAAGGAGGTGTGGAAGACCAAAGAGTCATTAAAGTTTTCAATATTTTACCATGTGTCTCAAATGTTCTGTAATAGTCTTAATTAAGGAGAATATTGAGGAGAGATGGCTGAGTAACAGTGGAATAGCTGGACACTCTAAACTTCAACACCAAAAACAAGTAGAGGAAATTCAACCTGCTGACATATTTTTATTTAACAGAGATGAAGCTGAGTTAGATGAATGAATAGGGTTTTAAAACCTACATAGTTCTGGTGGTAACCTTGATAAGCTGAAGAAGGAATGGTAGGGAAGAAAGAAAACCATTCCTTACAGAGAGGGGAAATTCCATCTTTCACTACAAATGTTTTCTTAGAAAAGTTGTCCTTTCCTGACTTCTACTGTTGCAGAATAGTGCAGACCACTGTTATTGAAAATAAGTGTTTGTTCAGCCTTTCTTGCCCAAAACAACAACACTATTTTTGACTCATTCATATCAGATTCTGATCGTCTTTTGCACATTTGTGAAAATTCAGCACATGCAAAAAGTGACTCAAAAGGAAGCAGAAAGTGCCGTGCTTGAAAGAAGCCATCTTATTGATTTGTTTCCAGGATTCCTTGAACTACATCATTTCCTATCAGCTTTATCATGGCAATTCATATTAGCAGAGATCTTCAGGCTTAGTGATCTTCAAGTCAGATCTCTTGGAGAGGAGTGCTGCAGTTCTATTATGTTAAGGTTTGGTCACAAACACAAATACGTCATGGCATATTCCTAATAAACTTATATGAGAACAGCATAATTAAATTAAATGGATAGGATAACAAGGCACATGAACAACTTATTTTTACACCTTAGGAGTAGGTTTTATATATAGGCCAATAGAAGAAACATAACTTCCTTCAGGTTTTTATATTACTACAATATATCTGGTGCTGGGTACTTTCCTGGTCAGCTGTTATTAGAGTTTGTTACATCACTTGCCCAAGTATTTTAAATTGCAGGTTACAAAAGCTATAATTCAATAATTATCTAATCAAGGACAACTGAGTAACTACAGTCCTAGTCCCTGTCAGTTATATATGTCTTCACATAAAATATGCAAAGCTAGTTTGCCTAATAATACTATAGTCTTCAGCATGTTTATGTGATTTCAGTGGTGATCATTCTTACTAAGTATTTGAGGCTCTAAAGTGTAGTAAAAAAAATGACAGAGACATTTCTTTGTTTGTCTGCCATCTCAGATAAACTAATAGGGCAGCCCCAAAATATGGCTACAAACTTTGAAAGTCTACAGATGGTTGCAGATACAGATGTTAATTGTGTAAATTAATTGCTCCAGATTCTTCCCTGTGTTCCAATTTGGTTGGTTGCTAAGAGTCTTTCAATACACGAATGTTTTTTGCCTTATCTTCTCCAATGCTCTAATCTTCAAGACAATTTTAAAAAGTCAGTTTTTTTCTCAGGTGTGTCAGGAGCAAGTTCAATCACTGACTGGATAGAGCTCAACTGTCCCTGCCCACACTTGAATACAGGGAACACTGACTTCCCACATCCAAATCATTTTACCAAAACCATGGGCCAGTTTATATTACTTAACCTTTTTGACCAGCTTGCTCACAGCAAGGCAGTTAGAAGCACAAGATAGTGGTTGATTCATTTTGATTTATTTGATATGTTCTGCTTCTTTAATAGAGAATTTGCAAAGGCCCTAGATACAGGACTCAGCTTCCACAGGAAAATAAACCTGACATTCCAAGGTTTTCACTCAGTGCAGTCACTTTCTTTTTTGTGCTTTTTCTTAGGGCCGAATTGTAGTCTTAAAATAGGATGTGTCCTTCAATCTCCCTCTTAAAGATTTTTAAAATCTTTTGGGGGTGGGGGGAGGGATTGGGGTATTAAACTGCTCCTATTTTCCTGCCCAAAGTGGAAAAAGGCAGAATCTTTTCTCTACAAGTGTCTTTATTCACCTCTATTCAGCCATGACATATACCTACTTACATTTTGATCTGGAACTGTATACTGTCTAGAATATCAGTCTTCTACAACTTTGATGTGCTTAAACCCATACACACACCCTTCCCCATGCCATGTCCCCAAATTTAAGTGTATTTAAGCCAAGAATAATGGCAAAAGATGTAAAGATTTAAACAAAATGGCAATATTTTTAAAATGTCAGTTTCCCATTTGCTCAGAAGACAAAAAATATTCCTTTCACCCTTACACCTACAATGTATTCCTTACACCTACAATGACCTCTGAGCCGAACAGTTACTTCCTAAACTCTGAATAAAATGTATCTAAGGTAATTGCATGGCAGTAATTAGAAAACAAACTCTGCTTTCCTACTGCTATCTTCTAATTTTCCTGTTGGTCTTATTTTTCTTACATTGATCTCCCACAAAGTGGCAGATCTAGTTTAAAGTGTTCCTGTTAATATTGATGACAAAAAGAAACGTGTTCCCTAGTAAATGGCTGATTTGCTTTGCCTGTAGGAGAAGGACCAGCAAATGCATGGAGTGCATTTTTTCAGATATCCATGTTTGTGAACGGGCCTTCTTTTTTCTATTTTAAGACTTCTGCAGGATCAGGAAGCTAATTTCCCTCTCACCAGCCATTTCTTTTCTTAGAAAATATGAGTAAAGGAGAAAAGCCATAGGTAAAATTAAATTCATTGTTCTTTTTTTTTTAGGGAAGCACCCTTAGTGCAAATTCCCCAAGCCTATCAAAGTGCCTGCCTCACTTAGAAATCAGTGGAAATTAGGTACTTGAAAAACTGGTGATGATGCCTGCCTGGCACTAATTGAAGTAATTTTAAGCCTTTCCAGAATGAGTATTTAAGTTTCAAAAAGTGGCATTCTCACTATTTTCTATTAGAATAAAAAACATGTAGTGTAATTCCGGTATGAAAGTACCTGAGTAGGTCCCCAGTTTAACCTTCCACTCAAAACAGGCCCAGACATGGGATCAGACCCATGTTGGGCCTGTTGTAAGCAATCCCATGATTGTAAAAAGCCAGATCAGGTTGTTTAGGGATTTACCTAGTCTGATCTTGAAAATCACCAAGGAAAGAGGTTATGTAACACCACTGGGCAACTTGCTCCACTTCTAGGCTACCCTCATGAGAAAAAAGCTTCTTCTTCTAAACAATTTAAACCTATCTTTCAATTTACAGTTTTACCTCTCATCCTCCCACCAGGAAGCACTGTGGAGAGCGTGTGGCCTCAACAGCCCCCATGTAAGGACTAGGATCTGCTCTTTTCTTCCCCTGAAGCAATCTCATCTCCAGGTTGAGCAATCCCAGGTTTCTCCGCCTTTCCTCATAGGCTGAGTGCTCAGCTTGCAAACATTTTGGCAGCCTAGGCTAATGCATCCTAATTTATTGAGGTCTTTCTCATACTGAGGGCCTAAAATTGGATGCTATGTTATAGAATCATAGATCATGCTGAGTTGGAAGGGACCCATGAGGACCATCAAGTCCAAATCCTGATCCTGCACAGGACACCTCAAGAGTCACACCATGTGCTTGTGAAAGTATTGTCCAAATCCTTCTTGAACTCTGAAAGGCTTGGTGCTGTGATCACTTCCCTGGGGAGGCTGTTCCAGTGCCCAACCACCCTCTGGGTGCAAAACCTTTTCCAGATATCCAGCCTAAACCCCACCTGACTAAGCTTCCTGCCATTTCCATGAATCCTGTCACTGGTCATGAGAATGAAGACATCAGTACCTGCACCTCCACTTCTCCCTATAAGTGTGTTAAAGACCCCAGTGAGGTCTCCCTTCAATCTCCTCCAGGCTGAACAGACCAAGTGACCTCAGCTGCTCCTCATATGGCTTTACCATCCTCGTGGCCTCCTTTGGCCACTCTGTGATAGCATAATGTCTTTCTTATATTGTGGTGACCAAAACTGCACACGGTGTTCAAGGTGTGGCCACACCAGTGCAGACTAGAATTAGGTTTAACAAATGCAAAGAAGATCTTTTAAACATTTGTCTCTTCCCTCTGGCTACTAGCCATGATTCTATTAATGTACACTGTTACACTGTTGGCCATCTTTGCTGCCAGGGCATACTGCAGGCTTGTGTCTCACTGTCCAAGAGCTCAACAGTTTTAAGCAGAGCCTGCTCCCCAAGCAGATCCAGCCTGTACCATTGCAGAAGGTTCTTCCTTCTCAGGTGAGTGCTTTCCATTGTTCCTTTAATAGTATGAGGTTCTTGTGGCCCACTGCTCCATCCTGTCTGGTACCTCCTGAATGACAACTTTGTCGTTGATGGCAATGCAGAAACTTATATGAGTTATTTAAAGAATGATTTGTCTGCTGACCCAGCAAGAATATCTGACCACAGATAGAGTCTGTGGTTTCTGACCACAGACTCCTACCACAATGCCACCATCACTTACCTCTCCTCTGGTCTTGACCCATGAGTTCTCCCTCAGACTGTTGTCTGTCCTATACAAGAGCTCCCCGTAAGTGAGCTGCTATTTCATGCAGAGAGCACCTCCTCCAGCCCTCCTGCTTCTATCTTCCCTGACAATATTTCCTAAAGAGCTTGTACCTGTTCACTCCAGGTATCCAGCTGCAAACTGTCCCAGCATGTCTCAGTCCTCCTTTGCATTTCTGTTGGCAAACAGGAACTCACCACTTTTTGTCAGGTGGATCCCACTGCTCTCATTCTCAGGCTTTAGGGCTTTTAGTCTTTGTAAAAACCATCTAAGACACAACTTTTGTGCAGTGTGATGACCTGCAGGATTGGTGTAACCCCCCAGGCCCCAAACCCTTCATTTAGGTCAAGGAACCACCTCCAGAGCTTCCTATGGGCTCACCCCAGGAGCCTGCAGCCCCTACCAACATCCTCAGGATCTCCCATGGCCAGATTGCTGGTGATGCTCATCCACATGGATGAGCAGCAGGGAAGCCAGTTAGCAACAATGTGGAAAAGGGGAAATTAAGGCATGTGAATGTATTTTTATGGGACTTTCTTAAAATGCTTTGTTTGAAGATTCATTAAGTGGCTAGATTTCACTTTCAGAAAAATATAATCTATTTGAAAAAATCCAGCTGTGGCCTTTCCATCTTCACTGTCTCTTCTCTCATATAACAAACAATAAGACAACAGGAAAAGGCCTCAGCTTGTGCTAATGGAGGTTTAGTTTGAAAGGTAAGAAACATTTATTCTCTGAAAGTTGTCAAGCATTGGAAGAGGTTGCTCAGGGTAGTTGTTTAAATACTCTGGAGATATTTTAAATATGTGTAGATTAGGAACATGGTTTAGCAGTAGACTTGGCAAGGCTAAGTTGCCATTGGACCCAATGATCTTAAAAGGTCTTTTCCAGTTTAAGCAGTTGTGTGATTCTATGATACCCAAGAAAAAAAATTCAGAGCATTTAAGAGATTTCAGATTAAATCCAGCCCTGGTTCTGTTTTCAAGTTCATGAGGTGTTAACCCAAAGACATTTAATCTAGGAAATGCATTTTTAATCAAGATGAAGGTTCTCCTCGGTGAAGGCTTTTATTTAATATGTAGCTCTCTTGGCTTTACATGGCTGTTACTGAAAGCAAAATGTGATTCATTACAGCCATTCCCATGTTTTTTTGGTGCCTTTTTTTTAATCCTCAGCTTTATCAAGGCCTTTCACATGTCATGCTGATGTTTACAGAATAGCCACGGAGCATATTTATTTTTAGTCAAGGTTCTCCTTTAAAACACCTTGCTGGTATAATGTGCCTGTGTTTGATTATGTAATCTATAAGCAGATCAGTCCACTCAGGAAAAACTGTTAATTTGCTCCCAGGAGGCCAGAATAGCTGTTACACAGATATTATCAGCATTCATCTCTCTTTTTGCATCTTTATCATTCTGGTATAGATTTCTTAGCAGCAGAAAATGTTTTTTATTTATATCCTAGTTTCCACCCATGGATCTCAAAGCACTTTTCCAATATTGACAAAGATAATTGTTAATTAAAACAAATTAATCATCCAAACAAATATGACTATCAATATTTTTTGGGTAGGGAAGTCAAAGTATGGGAAGCCTAGATTACTTGCTCAAGGTCATGTTGGAGACAAACAAGAAGATTAGGGTCAGAAAAAAAGGTTGTTAGAACTGTTAGATCATTTTCAATTCCAACCTATAAGCTAGATAAGCTAGGAAAATTATTTGTATTGTCATAAATATTTTGACATTTGAATTCAAATAAACAAAGCATAATCAATTTATATTTAACTAATTAAATCTTTTTGGGGAAAAAAAATGAAAGTATATCAAGGTACAAAATTACCTTTTTAAAAGTGTTATTCAAACATGTGTCCTTAGGACACATCCTATAAGGAGACTAAGAAGCTAACACCAAGATTTATGTCCCAGCATCATCATCACTAGTGTATGCAATCTGTGTGCTGCAAATATTTATGTGCCTTCTGGTAGACAGAGATGAAGCAACTCTAACATCAATATTAGTACACAAAACTAGGAGCTATACTTCAAACAGGAGTGGGAGGTTTTTAAATTAGGTATTTGGTGTTTGCTACATGGCAAGGCCTGAGGTCTCGAGGGAAACTCACAGAACAAGAAAGAAACACACACACACACACACAAAAAAAAAAAGCTGTTTGTGGGGGAGAGAGAGGGAGAGAGAGAGAAAATTCTTGGCCTCCAGCTACAAGTCCAACAGAGAGGAATTGTCCCTTTGGTCCACTGCCATGTATGCCAGCCTTGTATAATTATTCTAGATATACCAAACTGTCTCAAATAGGACTAAATACTTGTATTTAGGCAGTCCCAACCACCACATCCCTGTTTATCCTTTTCATATAACT
Source organism: Taeniopygia guttata (assembly GCF_048771995.1). Lineage (NCBI taxonomy): Eukaryota > Metazoa > Chordata > Aves > Passeriformes > Estrildidae > Taeniopygia > Taeniopygia guttata. The sequence goes on along the minus strand of NC_133027.1, from coordinate 27,038,233 downwards.
CAACAGTGACAAGTAGGTGCCTTTAACAATACAGATACTAATGTAAATAGCTGTATAGCTGTTAAACCAGATGCTTCCTATTTAGCAAGAATACTTCCTTTATCAAATACATGGCAAAGAAAATTAAATCCACTACTAGAAATGCCTGCAGACTCCTAGTATCCGAACCGTATTTCATGATGGTTTTTAAAACAGTTTTGTGATGTTCTTCTAAATCTCTGTCAATCATATCATTACCCTTTAATTCAGCTAACAAAAATGAAATTATTTTTGTGAGCCTTGTATCAGATAAACAGAAGAATACCGAACTTGAAACAATATGCTCTCTGTTACTATAACCACCATACTGGGGTTATAGAGGAAAAAAACCTTCTGTTTTTCACTGTCCTTGTTCATGCAGTATCCAGTTTGCTGATTAGAAAGCAGATCATGCTTGCCTTGGCATTTACCCAGTTGCTGTCTGGACTGAAAGGTTATAGAGGCACACATACCATGGCTCTGCAAAAAATTAGAAAGGCCAGCAAGTCACATATCCTCGGTGTCTGAGGCAGAGAAAATACTGTTCCCTTCTCAGAGCTTTTTTCCACCTTCAGTCTTCTGAGGAAGTGTCAGACATAAGGTATCAACATGCATTAGCAACTTTGAAGATTGACAGTTTTATTCATTTTCTTTGTCAGACTCCTAAGTGCAATGTACCAGACAGCATATGAGATTGCTTCTCACTTACTATGCGTACCAGAATTTCCACCTGGAAACCTAAACCCGCCTTTCTAGTCAATTTTCATAAAATGCAAAAAATATTAAACCTTGAGACAAGAGCTAAAATTCAATTCAAACTGATAAAGTTGATTTTTTGGATTAATGTTTTTTAATGAGACCATATTCTATAGTCATATGTCAATCAGAAATGTTCTGATTTACAGGAAACTCCCTGATTAAATAACACAACAAGCAATCAGAAAACAAATGTCCTGAAAATGTTATTGCTCAGTTTGAAACAGGGCTCTCCTACACTGTCCTTGCAAAAAAAAAAAACATATATCACAGTCCCAGCATCTTCTATTTTAGCAAGACTCAAAATTCAATAAGTTGGAATGGTCAAACTAGTTATTTGGCTCAAATTAGTGCAAAAAACAATATACATCTGTGTATGTCTGCTCATGCACAGCCTCTTGCATTTGCACCCAGAGTATCCCAGGCAAATTAGCTCAGCAGTCACAAACAGGGAAGTCAGATTAGACCAACAGAATCCCTTCCTGTACAGACCCCACAAGAGCAACAAGTCTAACATGACACTGAAGTTTTTCACAGGACTGAATGCAGACAAAATGGCTGGTTAGAAATAGTAGGGTGGCTCAGGCTTCAGAGGTTTTATATAATATGAGATTCATTGTGAGCTGTGTCCTTACTGAGTCCAGACTAGTCAGAACTCATCAGACTGGGAGACAGATCATCATTAACTGGTGGAGTTCTCAACCTTTTTTGCTATTTCACAGTCCCCTTCCTGTACAAAGTCCATCACTGTCAGAATTTCTGCATGCAGTCTGTGTTTTCCTTCCTAAACCAGGTTGAGCTCTAACAGCGAGGTTAGTCTTATCATCCTAAAATTTTCACCTGTAAAAATTCTTTTCAATCCCCTGCATTTGTTTCAAAGCACCTTGGTATTTCTATATAGCTCCCTAATATCTCCTCTATCTGTGTAAGGTCTGTTGCTGATTTGATCAGTCAAGCGCTTGGCTTATATCTTGGCACTGCCAGGATTCCTAATCTAAGGACTGTTGTGTCTGCCTTATCTTTAGCATCAGATCTGGAGCGTATATGTTCTGAAAACATCCTCTCTTCTCCCAGCTTCTTAAAAAAAATATGAAAAGCTTGGTACAAGTGGTCATAAGTGCTGAGGTCTACAATCTTAGTGTTTACTGTATTAAAACCTATGCAGGGACTGGGTACTGAACACTGATCCCAGGAATTTTGAATGCCCACCGCATCAGAATGTATATCAGTAGCAGGAAGACATTTAGAAATGTTTGGTCACTGTTCTAACACGTGATCCATAACGATTTGATCTCTTTATCTTGTGAGTGTGACAAGGAAAACTGAATGCATTTTCTTGGATTATCTTAATATAATTTCCTTATCACGTTTAAACTCATCTTAAAAGATGATACAGCAACTTTTAGGTGGAAAAGGAAAGGCTAAAAAGCATGTAATTCAGCTCACAATGGATTTTACAGGCCTCAATGGAATTAATTACTAAGAACTTGCACATGTAGTAATTAATTTCATGCAATTCAGCACCATCTGCAGATGCATTATTTCCTTTCAAAGCTTCTATAATTCAATGTAAAAGAGAAATTGCTAGGGGTTTTTTAGGAAGCAAAAGCTTTTGTATCTTGTTTATGCCAAAGAAATTAGATAAGGAAATTAAATATTATTTGAAAAACATAACCTTTTTTCCCATTAAAGAGAAAATATATCTCAAATGTCAGTAAGGGAACTGCTTGCAATTACAGAGATTTGGGGAAAAGAAGCTTTGACTTAGGACTGGTTTTCTTCTTAAAAAAATAGTTGTGGGTTTTTTTGCAGCAATCATGTCATTTGCAGGTGAATTGTGCTATTGCATCAACCTTTGTACCAACTACGAGCAAAACCTATTGAATATGCATCCCTCAGTTGAAGAATATCCCCAAATTACTTTATATTATTTGCTTGTAAGATATATAAAAATACTTAACTACGTTTCACTTCATTAGCTTGTATATAACTTGCTCTGGAACAGAAAACAATTGACTGTAGCAAATTACATGAGCTGTTTTTGTCATATTCAAGGGCAGGGAGGGTGTATCTTTTTAAACTCCTATTGAGGGTTCACATGTACTGAGAAGGAAATTTCATCAACTAAGATAAATTTAAATTAGACAGTGTCCTGAAGCATTGAAGAGTATCCCTCCATTGCATCTTTAAAGTTTGTAGACTTTAACGCCAGAAATACTGTCAAAGAGCACATTAGAACAATGTACTCTTTGAATCAGTTGAACCATCGGTTTTCTACTGGAAATTCTGGAAAAATCAATTCTGACTTTTTCAGGCATTCATGTAGCACTAAGACAAGGGCTGATTCTGCTGTAATACTGTGACTGGGGAGGAGTATGTATTTGGGAGGGAGAGGCTACCCACACAGCACCGGTTTTGTTCTGTGATATGCTAGGCAGCATGCATTGTTCTTTGGCAATAATAATAATGAATAGGTTACAGCCCCATCAATCTGTGCCCATTTAACACAGTCACATTATCACAGAAGGGTTCCTGTTTCGAAAAAAAAAAATGCAATTATTATTTGCATTAGTTAGCACTCACAATATTCAACTTCAGCTGGGAGCTTGTTGTTTTCTGTGCAAAACAAACTCTGTGGTAATAGAGAGCTGAAAGCACTAGCCTTATAATTGTAAGAGGCACAAGGCCAGTGAGGTTCTTTATCTTTTCCTCCTGCTGATAGAAGCCTGGACATGGTTTCCCTTCCTGAAAAATGCCCGTTGAAGCCTTGTGTCTAACAAGCAAACTAGATAACAGCACTAAAATTGCATTTGGAGCTAAAGGAGATGCCATCATGATAGTCACATTATGGGAATAGTATAGGGCAATACAGATGATTGATTTTAAAGCAATCACTTACCAAGGCAAAAAGCCGTGAACAAGCAAAAACTCTTTCCAATGCACTTTACAAAGAAAACATGAAGACTTGAAGACAAAAAATCTATAGTCTTCCTACAACAACCACTTTTAAACAAGCTGGGTATCTTTACCTAGAGAAGAAAAGATAGTGAATCATTAAACAATTACATGAGGTGTCCTTATTTTTGGATATGTACTGAGACTGAAATAGAGCTTTCATTTGGATATGTAAAGTCCCCAGTCCTTTAAAAAAAGTAAATTTGAAAGCACAAACATGAGCGTAATATTCCGAACCCAAAGAAGGCAATAAGGTTTTCTGAAAAGGTCCTTGAAATCACACTTTTAAATATGCCAGAGGAATTGATTAGTTTTGTACTGCTATTACTGTCATTGCCTTCACTGATAAGAGAAGAGACAAATGGTTTGAGGGAGGGAAGACAAGAGAGATTCACTCACTCTGCAGCCTTAAGATTTCCTCAGGCCTGGATTGACTGTCATTTCCTGATCTTTATGTGATGTTTATCACAATAGGTTATCACTGCCATTTAATGTCTTATATATTCTTAATGAATATTGTCATTCTCCTTACTATGATAAAAGGGCAGAGTCATCTAGTAAAGGCAGAAAAGATCACAGATTTAATACATTTGCATAGAAAGATCTTCATGCTATGACAGAAAAGGCCCAGAATATATGCGGTCTGATGATTAAATTGGGAATTGCCAAAACAAGCAAACAAAAACATCTTGCAAATCATTCTTCCTCTAGACAGATTTAAGATTATGATCTCCCAGTTCTTGGTGCTGCTGTACATGTACAAGCAATTCAACCTCATCAAGTCTTGATTTAGAGGGCTTAAATTCAACTCATTGCTCACTTTTTTGACTGAAACAAAATTATTTAGACCACTGAAATGTTACCATTATTTCTGGATGACCTTAAATAAACAACTGATACAATAAATTCATAGTTACTTAGTAAAGCTTCCATTTCAGTTAAGTAGTGTTCAACTTGCTCATTTCTGTTAACACTTCGTGGACTGTGTGGGTTCTTTTTTATGATGTAATGAATTACACATGATTAATATTATGAAACTGTTTCTTATGGAACTATGTCTTTGGAATATTTAAGGAGACAGTATTATAATCATAAACACATTACATGATGGAATGTGTCCTATGCTGTAATGAATGATACCAGAGCTTTTTCCACTTACGTAAAAGCTGTCTCATGGGGGTCTGAACCCTAGGGAAAGCATCTTGTGGGGGTTACCTGACTCATCACTATAAATGTGGACACTACAGTTGATCGCGCAGTAAATGAGATAAACAAACCTTTGACTGTCACCTATGCTCAAAGACTGATTCTTTTGGTCTTTGGATGCTGTAAATGATCTCACATTTGTCTCAGCTTGGAGCCTTGTTACACACTAAATCTGCCTGTAATATCTACTTTTTTATCCATAAAAAAATGGTCTAAGAGAGAAGTCAGAAGGTAGAAGTTTTTATCTGTCTAATGGTACACAGAAGTAGATTAAAGAAACAAACACACAGAAACAGGTGTGTGAAATGACTCGCAACACATAAAGGAGCTGAAATCTCTGCAGAGGTTTATGTGATATGCTTGCTCTTCATATATGAGCCTTTGAACTGTACCCCTTTGCTACATATCTGATTCAGATTTCCAAGTATGTGCCAGTCTCCATAAGGCCTTCCTTTCCACTTCCCTAAAGCAACAGACACAAGAAGATGAAATAAAGCTGGACTGAATTATTTCCTGTAGTAACTTCCTTCTTCTCGCCATTAAAAATTCACCCATGTCACTTTCCACTGTAAACGCAGTCACAGCTTGGCACAAAGGACTGTTTCAGAGCAGTTCCAGTAGAAAAAAAGTATCCTGAATGCAAATATTTATATGCAGTAGACTCTGATATTTTCCCTGAAAACTTTTCTCAAATTAAGTGAAGCACTTTGCATTAAATGAAATAACAGCTATTTTTTAAATGTTCAGGCTTCAAAGAAGAGATAAACATTTACACAGAACATAGAAATATCATGTTTTATTGATATTCAAATCAAAATAATTGCTACTTCATCTCATTTCTCCATATCACTGCAGATTTAACCCCGGGGTTACACCGCGGTTACTCTGGGGTTACTCCTGGGTTACTACAAGGTTACTCTGAAGTTACACATGAGTTACTCTGGGGTTACTCAGGGGTTACTCTAGGGTTACTCAGTGGTTACTCCGGGGTTACTCCAAGGTTACTCCGAAGTTACTCCGAAGTTACTCTGGGGTTGCACCGGGGTTACTCAAGGGGTACTCCGAGGTGACTCCGGGGTTACACCGGGGTTACTCAAAGGTTACTCTGGGGTTACTATGAGGTTACTCTGGGGTTACTCTGAGGTTACTACAGGGTTACTCTGAGGTTAGTCCGGGGTTACACCGGGGTTACTCAGGGGGTACTCCAAGGTGACTCTGGGGTTACACCGGGGTTACCTCGGGGTTACGCCTGGGTTACTATGAGGTTACTGCAGGGTTACTCTGAGGTTAGTCCGAGTTTACTATGAGGTTACTCCAGGGTTACTCCTGGGTTACTCCGGGGTTAATCTGAGGTTACTCTGGGGTTACTCAGGGGTTACTCCGGGGTTACTCTGGGGTTACTCCGAGGTTACTCTGAAGTTACTCTGGGGTTGTACCGGGGTTACTCAGTGTCGTGGTTTGACACGGAAAAAGAATTTTTCTGGAAGGAAGGGGTCAATTTGGACATTGACCAATTGAAGGTAGACGCCTCTGAGAACACAGAGGGGTTAAAAGCAGAATTCCCAGGAGAACTCGCTCTCTTGGGTTCCGGTCAGCGGTCAGTGCAGGACTCTCCCCTGCCCGGCCACGAGCTGGGTGGGGGAGGGGAGAAGTCATGTGGCCTTCGGAGGTAGGCCCAAGGGTGGAGGGACTGGAACCGGGCTGGCCCCCTGCAGATGGAAGGGTGGAGAAATCTGGGATGCCTCTGTTCCCCTCCAGAGTCTCTCTCTCTCCCAAGAGAGAAAAAGAGATGGCGGTGGTTTTGCCAGCAGTTCACCTCGGTGAAGGAGAAGAGCGGGGGGGGGGCCGCAAGGTGCCCAGCTGGGCTGTGGGAGCTGGAGCCTGGGCAGCAAGCCATCTCTGGGAGTTGGGACTTTTAACCCTTCCTGAGAAATGAAAACTTTGTGAAATTTTTCTCCTCCTTGGTTTGAAAAGAGAGGAAGAGAGACAACCTGGGACCTGGGATATTGGAAGGGGAAATTCTAGGTGGGAGGAGATGATGGAGTGGCTTTTGGCTGGACTTTTTCTTGGTAGCCACAGACTGAACTGATCTTCTCCTCCAAGAGAGACTGTATTTTAGGAGGATGCTGGTGAGCCAAAGAGACCATGCTTCAGCTGGGAAAAGAGAGAAGCAGAGCAAACAGAGAAAAGTTAAGGAGATTTGTGGTGGTGCCCCCTGTCTTCACAGAGGAAGAAGAGAAGAAAATCTCCGTTCTTGGATTCTTGGCCCCAGGGGAAAATGGAGGGGACTGTGGTCCCGAAAATGAAAAACTGAACTGTTGTTTTTTCTCCTCTTGGCAGAGCATCCTTGAAAGGAAAAATCCTAAAAAGCAGTCTGTCCATCCATGCATTGGTGGTGAGAGCACTGTGCATGGGAAGGAGAGGGTCACCACTGGCAAACTTTTTCTCTGGGCGGTGCCATGTGGTGACATGGAAGCACAGGGTGTGGCAGCTGTGTTTCTTGGGGGGTCTGTGGCACAGGAGAGACTCCTCTCTCCCTGCAGATGGACTGGGTGTTGATTATCTGGAGGGTGGAAACCTGATTGGGGTCCAGATTGTGTCTCACTGTGGTTTGTTGGAGTTGGGTGGTGGGAGGAGGAATGCTTTGGAAGGTTTTCATTTTGAATTGTGGGTGTTTTTTTTGGTTTTTTTTACCTTTCCCTCTTTTATAGTAGCATAGTGGAGTAGTTTAATAAAGTTTTTTTCTTGTTATTAGGCTTGGGCCTGCTTTGCTCTGTTCTCGATCGCATTTCACAGCATTCAGTTGAGAGATTGCATTTTCATGGGGGGCACTGGCATTGTGCCAGTGTCAAACCATGACACTCAAGGGGTATTTCGAGGTGACTCCGGGGTTACACCGGGGTTACTCAAAGGTTACTCCGGGGTTACTCTGAGGTTACTACAGGGTTACTGTGAGGTTACTCCAGGGTTACCTTGGGGTTACTCCTGGTTTACTATGAGGTTACAGCTGGGTTACTACAAGTTTGCTCCAAGGTTACTCTGAGGTTACTCCAGGGTTACTCAGGGGTTACTCCGGGGTTACTACAAGGTTACTCTGAGCTTACTCCAGGGTTACTCCTGGGTTACTCAGGGGGTACTCCGAGGTGACTCCGGGGTTACGCCGATGTTACTCTGTGGTTACTCCGGGGTTACTCTGAGGTTACTCCGAGGTTACTCCAGGGTTACTGCTTAAAAAAAAAACAAAGGCATTCAAGATTAGGTATCAACATTACCACAATTTAATTCTGCTAACAATAAGGTGGCAAGACCTGCTGCTCCATTGGCCTGCTTTCGGCTGGGATACAGCTGGCTTTCTTCCTAGCAGCTGGTCCACTGCTGGGTTTTGAGTTTAGGGGAATAGGGGTAAGAACACACTAACGTGTAGCTGTTGCTGAGGAGAGCTTACTCTGATTGAAGAGCTTTTCAGTTTCCCATGCCCTGCCGGTGAGCAGGCGCACAAGAAGCTGTGAGGGAGCACAGGAGGGAGGGCTGATCTGGAGTGGCCTAAGGGATATTCCATAGCAGGCAATTGCATGCCCAGCACATAAACCAGAGGGGATGGCTGGGAGCTGCCGGTCACTGCTTGGGAACGGCATCAGTCAGTGGCAGTGAGCAACTGGATTGTGCATCGCCTGTCTTTCCTGGGTTTTGTCCTACTTCCTCTTTTTACTTTTATCATTATTATTTACTTTGTTTCAATTATTAAACTGTTCCTATCTTCTGGGGAAGATAAGCAGGAAAATATGTTGGGTTTATAATTTTCCAGTTCTCCTCTCTATTCCCATGGAGGGGAGGGAAGAGTGAGCAAATGGCTGTGTGGTTGGCAGGATATAAAACATGATGTCTATCTTCTAGCTTTTGTAAGCATTCCTTATATTTTGGAATTAGTGATATAAAGGTGATAAAAATTATATGCTTACTTTTCATATATTTCAATTTTTAAATGTATAAATACTTGTAATGTTAATAGGTTATGTAAAGTTATAGATAGATAAATAAACAAGAAGAAGCTAGTATCTCTGAAGTCTATATCCTTAAGAAAGTGAGATAATACAGTAACCTTCTCAAAATGCTTGAGATAGTGTTTTTGCTATGGGGTCTATTTCCTTTGAAATTGGTAGATTTTGACTCAAACTTCACCTTGCACATGACCTTGAAGTAATCTTTAATTGATTTTGTCATATTTCATGGACACATTGCACAGCAAAAGAAGATGCCTGTAAGATGGTTAGGACTTTAGATAATGAAGTTACCCGTTAATACCTTTAAACACTTTTATTTGTCTCCGGGTTAGCTATTGCTATGGCAATTCCTGACATCAGTGTTGCATTTAAGTTAAGGGTAGTGGCAAAAGGAAATCAATATTTCTATGTCATTGAAAAATAGCCAATAGTTGACAATTCTCATCGGAAATGGGAGCCTTGATGTTCTCAACTTTACCCAAAGTCTGTTTCAATCCACCTCATATCATCAGGTGAAGGTGGTCAGTGCATATAAAGTACAGTGCTTTTTCCAACAGCGCACAAGAGAAACGTAGCCGGAAAAACATCCCCAGTAGTTGCTGATTCTTATAACCTGGGGGAGGTCACAACTAAGTCCAGTGAAAAAAGTCCTCATCACATTGTAGACAAAAGAATATACTGATGATCCTGGAACATAAAACTGAGAGTTTACAAACTACTGTGATAATTTAGATATTTAAAGTAATCCTAACTTGAAAAAGCTTCGCATCCAGCCTTATTCAACAAGTCCATTAGTGACCAAAAATGACAGAGGAGATGGGGTTTTTTTTAAACTAACAGGAGGCTGAGTTTTTTTAAACTAACAGGTGGGAATGTGTATATTTTGGAGGCTAGGGTTCAGTTCAAAATGGTCTTGACAGAGTAGGCAACTAGCCCAGAAAATAATCTAGCATGTGAAAATGGAAATAACTAACCACAGCCTGCTGAACAACTTACTGGTTCTTTGGAAACACTTTTTTTGCTGTATCATTCCTGGACAGTTAAGGAAGAGCATGAGCTCAGTTTTAGGAAACAGAACAATTAGAAAAACTTCAGAGCATCAGATGCATAAAGAACAATCTGTTAAAGAAACCAAAATCAACAAAAAAACCCAAACAAGCATTAAAGAAACCAACCCAAGCAACAACAAAAAAAACCCCAGAACAAAACTTACACCTGATGTTGTTTAGCATAAAGTAGGAATGTTTGAGGAAAGAATTCTAAAAATAATCTCCAATTCTCAAAAGGCTGCATCAATAAGGAAGAAATTCATCTCTACTCGACATGCAAAGTTGATATGAAAAGAAAATACCTGAAGTTACAAAGAACAATAATAGAAGACATTAGTAAAATTTTTGTAAAATTATTAAAATTAGTAAAATTTTATGACCACAAGTGAAATATTAATAGATGACCATGACCCTGTGTCATCTTCATTGTTTGAGATCTTTAGCAAAAATTTGAGTAAATCTTAGAAAACAAGAAAAAAAATGGAAAAAAAAAAAAGAGGTTATCATAGGGTAAGGCAGTTGATTGGGTGACTTCCTAAGGTCTCTTTCCAATTAGCTTTTTAAGGTATGATGTAATTTTAAATTATGACCTTTTATGTGTAAACCCTGTGCCCATTCTATCACCTCACTCCTACATATTTTCATCTCATGTATTTTCAAGGAAACTTTGGCTTTGCACTGACCAGTTTCATCTTACACATCTCCTTCAGCAATGAATCAGGGCAACAAAATTTAACTATTCTTACAGCATCAGAATATAGTACTTTTCTCTGTATTTCAAAGCCATTCAACTAAGTAAGATAACTGTCTTTATTTTTACACCACACATGCATTTTTTGTGCCTTTCTGGGTCACCGTCATGCCTGAGAAATGCCACTCCCAGACCTCAAGGGTTTCCTCCCTGCAGAGCGCAGAACCAACTTTGAGGGATGCTTAAAATCTTTCTAACCTGCCCTGTGGAAGCAGTGGCAACTGAAGCAGAGTTAGGACAGAAGAGCCTGTACTTAATATTCTTTTCTGGCCAGCTGCATCTTGCTAGCTCATGGAGAAGAGTGATGACCTCAGCTGCACCTCCCATGTGTTGGTGCTGCTGGCTGTGCTAGCCAAGCACTCCTCCTGTCCAGGCACTCGGGGATCTCCATGATTAAGAGCTCAATTGCCCCCAATTTACACACCTGCACATCCTCACCTGACTGCAGTCTGGCCCTGTGGCATTGAAAGAATGCACCTGAGGAACAGAAAATTCAAATACTTCCTCTTTATGACAGAGTATAAATAAACAAGAATGAAAGATTTATAGTACGTTAAACATTGGAGAATTCAACCACTATAAATATAGTCTACTCTTGAAATTATCGTGAAAATTTGGAAGTAATTGAAGGATTCTATGTGTAAATGTGTCTCTATATACCGGCAGGTCCATTCACCCCAAATTGTGGAGAATAAATAACATGCAATACATTTTATACCAAAATGACACTCTAGAGAAAATTGAAAGCAGAAGCAGGATAATGTGACAGAAAAAGACAGACAAAGGACACTGTAAAAATGCTCAGGGGGAAGAAAAGGAGAAACAAGAAAAACAGGGCAATGTTCTAAGTAAAAAACCTAGGCTGCAAAAAGGAGAAAGAAAGGTTGGTTGATGTAGTATGCTAAAACAAAGACATTCAATGAAAGGGATAGGTGTAACAGTGAGAAAAAAATAGGAAGACATATGACAAAAGAGAGTAAAGGGAACAGACTAGTGCACAGAAAAACAAGTTAATATGATGTAAATATAAATAAAGCTATTTCAATGCTAAAAGAGGAGAAGGAAGGACTGAAGGGAGAACTCAGGGTAGGCTTGACATTCCTTTCTTTAGGCAAAGAGACATATAAATATGACGCATGAGCAAGTTTACAGAAATTGAAATCTTTTAGGAAACAATGGGGGGGGAAAAAAGAGGCAAAAAGCTTTGTACCAATGTCATAGAAACCCAGGATTTTTGGAAATGAGAAAGACAGTGGTCAGGGAAGGTGATTATGTCACCCTACTCCAGTCTCATGCGCCCTCACCTGCAGTGCTGCATCCAGCTGTGGAGTTCCCAGCACATGAACTTCGTATACAAGCACATTCACTTTTTGGAGAGAATCCAGAGGAGGGTCACCAAGATAATTAGAGGAATGGAGTGTCTATGAGAAAAGGCTAAAAGAATTGGATTTGTTCAACCTGGAAAAGAGAAGGCTTAAGGATGACCTAATTGTGGCCTTCCAGTGCCTAGAGGAGGCCTACAACAAAGATGGAGAAGGGGGTTTTACAAGAGCATAGTGATAGGACAAGGAAGAATGGCTTCAAACTGAAAGAGAACAAGTTTAGATTAGACATTAGGAAGAAATTCTTTACCATGAGGATGCTGAGGCACTGGAACAGGTTGCCCAGAGAAGCTGTGGAAGTGTTCCACATCCCTGGAGGTGTTCAAGACCAGGTTGGATGGAGCTCTGAGCAACCTGGTCTAGTAGAAGGCGTCCCTGCCCACTGGGGCATTGGAACTACATGATCTATAAGGTCCCTTCCAACTCAAACCATCCTGTGATGACTGTATGATGGGTTATGGGAAAAGAAATATATATGCTCACAGCATATACTTGTGAATATCTGAAAGAGTATCATTTGTATTGCTAAGGGACTTTTCTTTCTTTCTTCTGTGATTTTTCCTGTGCCCATTCATTACTAGTGGCCCAAGGTAATGTGTACACAGATTAGATGCAGGAGGGTATAGAGCATCCAGAACACTGACATGGGGTTGGAGACATGACATAAGGTCTACAGAAATTTTTTCAGTTTTAAAAGTAGCACCTGGAGTGCAGGCATATCCTAATCTTGTCTTCTCTAAAATAGCACAAGATAGTTAGACAGCCCATGACCTACTTTTTAAGGGGATACCGCTTGAATTTTTTTTACATAATATCAGTTGTAAAGGTTTTACAGTTGTGTGAATAGAGCAATATAAGGTCATTTCACAGATACGTTCTTAGCAGCCATTAACAGGCAGAGAACACTACCTTGCCATATTATAACCTGTCTGTATGTGATGTGACTGGGAAGTTGCTGGCAGGAAATTGATGTGATTTTTACCTTCTCTGCTATTTCAGAAAATTAAAAACCTAGCTCAAATTCCAAAATTTTTCAGAAACCTACAGCCAAGAAATAGCTCCTAATTAGGTCACCTTGCAAAACCACTATTCATTCTCTAAGGGCAAAACTGGCAGATGCACCAAGTATTGGGGGGGATTGGCTTAAGACATCATCTCTACACATCAGAGCATAAGGGCTACATATAACATTTTTGTCTCTTACCTTCACTGCGTCATGTGACAGGAATTTTAGATGACATGAGCCTGAGCTGGAAGAGCAAGGACTACTTCTTGTTTAGAGAAATTAATCCATACTGAAAATTACTTTAAGTAGATTCATATTTAGTTTTGGCCATGTCTTTAGTAAATAGGAAGAGACAAACTGTTGATTAAAGTAATAGAAACCATGACACTTTGTACCAAAAAAGTGAGCTGCAAAACTGGGACTGACAACCCATGTGGGTAGTAACACTTTGGTCATCCTTGTAGATGAGAAAACAACATCTGCTTATTAAGTGAACATGGAGACACATTCCATTCACATTAACCAAGTCTAAAGACAGTTTGTTCTCTCTGAGCTCCAGGTAGCAGGAGAATTATGTATGGCTCCTATGGTATTAGAGGCTTTGAAGCAGACAAAACAAAACAAAAAGTCCTCAGCTTTACTAGATGGTCCTGCGATATAGCTATTTTCTCAGACCTTAGTCTGAGATGTTGTTCTGGGAAAAAGTGAGAACAATCTGGGAATCACTCAGAGCAATCTATCATTCAGGCATGAAAGAGAAGGGAGTTAAGACTGATGCAAGACTGATTTTATTTCTTACTAGAGCACCCAGTTTGAAGAACAAGACAACTATTTAAAATTAAGGGATGAGAAAAGTAATTCTTCCATGAATAAGAATTGTCCATAAGAAAAGAAAAATGGAAAATAGTTGTTTCAAGTTGTTTCACAAGTCATAACCTTCCTCAGCAAATCCAGGGCAACATCTGTGATTATCCCATTGAACACCTGGCATTTGAGACTCACTTCTCCTTGCTGACGTCTCTCACACAAAAATAACAACAGGATATAGGAAAACAGAATGTACTTCATCAGTCCTATACTTAGACTTTTCAGAAGAAGAAATTGATCTCACATCTTCAGTGGAGATACTGATTTTCAATTTTTTTTCAGCTTTTATATCTTTGCGGGAATCTTTTTATCAGATTAGCACTTATTTAGCACCTTCATATCCTAAAAATTGGCAAATAACAAAGAGCTGTTAAATACTTCAGAATTAACCATTTCTGGTATTTAGGCTTGTCAGTGATTATGATGCGCAGCTTTAATTATAAAGCAATAAACATACACATCTTCTAGCTAGTAATTAGGCGAGATTGGTGGAATATTATTCTAAATGTGTGCGTTTGTCTGGTGTAGTACCTTTTCCCCTATTGTATCTCACTGAAATCATGGCATATTCAAGAAGATAACTCAGTGAATAGACTGCAATTAGCATTAACGCCAAGTCTGGCTATTTTGTTATAGCATTTTAGGGCACATTTCTATTTTCCCTGTCAGTCAGCAGTTTTAAATTCAATTGCCTTTCCTAATTATTCCCAAATCAATTATAAGTAAAATCTTATTAGTTGCATGTAAAATGTATTGCTGATTTGGAACCACAGTTTACTTGCTTACTACAAGAGAAATTGTAGGTGTGTATAAAAAGGTGAATCATTCTATCGATACATTTCTTTCAACTATCTGCTGATAGATTAGGACTTTCTTCAAAAAACCTTCTTCCCTGACGACGCTCTTGTACACTCTATTGGATCAAAAACCTGCACTTCAAGCTCCTTAAAAAATACATCAGACTGGAACTTGTGAACTGGTTCTATTTGTCATCCACGGAAATAAATATGTGAGCCAAAGGCAAAAAACTTTCATTTCAATGCACGGTAAGCATGGTTTCACAAGCAGCTGAGATTCATGCAATGAGACAGAGGGAGTAAAAACATGAAGCTAGTAAATGCATTCTCATGTCCGTGTGTATGGTTCTTGAGGAATATTAGAGGCCAAACAAGCATGACTGGCTGGCCTGATTTCTTCTGGGAAAAGCACTAAAACTGTAACCACAGCAAGGAAAAGGTCATTATTGTGAGATTCTTTACCCCTTGTGTCTGCTTTTGATGTTTTCTCAAAATTAGGTTTAAGAAACCCTGCATAATATTTCATTTAAAATTGGTTCAATTGAAAACTATAAATGGCTCCAGTGGAGGGCCAGAGTAATATACCTGCAGTCCACAGGCAGTGCAATGATTGGGGTCATATGAATCTGCTATTGTAAGCTGAGGCTTTTTGAGTGCAATACAAATTTTGCCTGCATTTTGAAATATGTTATTATATTTAGAAATTAAAATTTTTAATTCCTTCCCTATTTCTATTTTCTCTCAAGGCTATTCTTAGTTATTCTTTGCCTCAAGACAGATAATAATATGGATCAAGAAAGCTTGAAAATTACTAGAGTATCCAGATAATCAATCATCACAAATGTTGACATGGATGTTTAATTGAGCTCCTCCTTGAAAGACACCTAAAGGATATGAAAGCTGTCCTTGAAAAGGAGCTGGAGTAAATACTGTTAAGAAAAATCCCTCAAAACAAAACAAAAAGTTCTTCCGTTTGTTTTTGGTTGCTTGGGGTGATTTTTTTGGGGGGGCAGGGTTCATTCTTTAATTAAAATACAATTGTTTCTTTAGTTATATAATATATTAAATAATTTACCAATTTACAAAGTAATAATACTATAGGACTTTGTAGCTGAAAAATTAACAACATAATGAATTGAAATCTGAAGTAAGCATAAAGTGCAAAAGAGTAACACAGTAATCCCTATGAAACAATGATAATTATAATCACAAGAAAATGAGGAAAACCAAGGAATATAAGTGCAACCACAATAAAGATTTTGTTTATTTTGCTTTAAAAATATTGCAGATTAGAATTTACTTGTTGCTAAATAACATGCTACTGGATAAAACACTTTGATCAATATTCTCTGATATTTTCTAGGAGCTACATTGCAGTCTTTCAAGATGAAAAATGTCTTTGAGATTTATAATGCATTTGTCATTTGGTGAAGGGAATTCTACTCTCCAGTTTATTTTCTTTTTAGCAATCAATAAAGCTATTTGTACAAAAGTCCATTTGAATTTGTCTAGTCTGGTATTTTCATTTCTGTGAAGTAAACAAACATGGGATAAATAGGAATTTTTATTTTAGCTATTCTATTTGTGGCTTGAGTCACCTGAGACTAATACTTTCACAATTTAGAAAAAGTTCAAAACGTATGCATGGGGTCACTTTCATTTTTTAAAAAAATATTGGACAGAAAAACCTAGTAACCTTTGCTGAACAAACGATAAGATTTTTAATTGTAAAAAAGTATTAATAATAAGTACTGATATTTAGTAGAATTTAATACATTAAAACTAATTTTCATTTGGCTGTCAGCAAGTGTCTGCAGATTTTTTGTACTTCATGTTTTGTGATTAATTTTAAGACTGGAGTAAATGAGAGTTTGAAAAATTGGCGACTATCTCTACACCAGTACTCTTTATCTCACAATATGTCTGCGTAACACTTCTGCTGAAAAATGGATTTTCTGACCATTCAAGGATATATCCACTATATGCATCAGCGCTGATGCAATCTCCAACATCATATTCCTTCTTCCTGTCTCCTTTGAAGTGTTCTGTATTTCAGTAACAAAAGCCAGCATCTACACAGCATCCACATGATAACTCCTGCTCCTTCTAGTTATTACTTTCTACTCGATTATGTCTGTCTATGATGTCTTACTTATATCTCATTTTAGGCTTCTCCTTTATGCAGAGATGCTGGAATTGTGTTAGGGCAGAGAGGTTAATGGGCTTTTCACATCTGAGACTTGGAAAGGGAAAATATAGTCTTCTAGGTTATGTTTGCTTCCTTTGCAACCCGAAGACTCCACCAGTGGCTTTTTTTTTGAGGCTTCTGGAATCACATTTCTATATGACCTAATATGTGGGAACATACGTACATGTTACAGATATATCTTTTGTTTGTTTCTGTGTCTGTTAGTAACTTTCAATGTGCAGCCACTTTCATGTTAAGATGACAGAGCCATAGGAATTTTAAAGTATGGGAAATTACTAAAAGTCATGAAAATTAGCAACTGAGTGAAAAGCAGGGAGTGAAAAAGGCTGGAACACCTCTCATTACCTTTCTCACCCTGAAAACTGGCCATGGCACATAAGGCTGCTTGCCTAGGCAGAAGAGGCAGGAGGGATTTGTATGTAGACATAAGAGTTAGGAAGGAGCAGTGAAGATGGAGAATGAGGGAAGACCTTTGACATGGCAATAGCAGCCAGGGGCACATGTGACAAAAAAACTGCTCCCAAGACCTGAGAAACTGAGCACCTTCCTATTATAACATCCTCATTTCTCCTCTGCTTGAGGGGACCACAGTTAGTTAGCTGACCAGGTCGTTGGATGGCAAAAGGACCCAGTTAGAACTACTTCATAACACAGAGATTTTAGGTGGTCTGGGATGTCTTGATTCTTGAGCAATTGGGACCCTTATTGATAATGGCTCATTGATAAGGACAGCATGAGACAAAAGGCTGGGATGACTATAATTAATGTACATAGTTAACTAGAATAAAGCATTTTGATGGCTGGTATTTTTAAATAATTGGCTCATTAACCTTAACTATATCAACCTTTTCTCTTTATCAAGGTTAAATAATTGAAAGGAAAGACTTCTGGGGAAGTTGCAATCTTACACAGAGGACAGCCACTTATTCACATGGTAGAAACCTGCTTAAATAACCTGTTTAAAGAAGGTGTTTGTAAGAGAGAAGAAATATTCACACACATACACACAAATCAATACATGCTTGCATTTTAATTGTGAAAAAATTGAGAAAACATAAGAGAAAAGAAATTTGCTGTTCTGAACAACTTTCAAGCAGTAGTTACATATTTTATGATGTATTTATTTTTTCAGTGATAGAACCTATAATTTTCTGCTATTGCAGCAGAGCTTATTCTGTGTCCAGGCATCTTCATTCCCTAGCTATGGTTCTCAAAATTATTTTAATGACAGAAGAACTTGAAACCCCTGATTAGCAAACAGGTCCCTGTGAAGCTCATCACCATTTAAATTCTTATGGAAAACAAATAAAGTCTTATTCCGAATGAAAGAGAACCAAAAAGATGCTGTCCAGTGGTCATAATACATGAGGGTTGTAGAAGCACCAGTTTTGTATTCTATGTATCATCTGCATGTTGCAAAAAAAAAAAGGATTAAAATGGACCGGTGTAGGACCAGTATGTAGCAACATGGTGGCATTGCAGGGACAGTGCCTGATGGTAACCACTACTCAGGGCAAAGAGCTGAGGGCTGCCATCACTGCTACCTCATTCACCTCATCAGTGGGCTGAAACCAGTTCCTTCCCACTTTTGATGACATCCTCAGCTGCTGAGGGACTCTGCAGACCAAAACTCAGAGAGCATTTTACAAACATCCTTGGCTTGGCAGCAGAAAATTGTGGTGTGAGCGGCTAGAAGAGGCTAGAAGCTGCTAGAACCTGAGAAGTGACAGTGGTAGAAGGAGAAGAACTTTCAGAAATATTCTGAATTTCTCTTTTCCTTAGGACTGAGGTGTGGAAGGTTGAATTATTCATGGCACACTAGGCTCAGCAGCAGTACAAGGAGAAATTATGCAGACAGGGGACATATTAGAGAAGTCTCCTTGGGGTGGAGGGAATCTCCTAGGTCACATGGTGTATCCAAATACGCACAAAGTCTGAAATATTTCTGAGAGATCAGTCCAAACAGACACCTGTAAAGTAGTTACATGGGATAAATATGGAAATTTAACTAACAAGTGATACATCCATCATCTGGTGACCTTACTTGATATTCCAATTAAAGCTATCAAATCTGAGAAGCCTCAATAAAAAAAAAGAACCAATTCTCAGCTCTCTCTTTCCAAGGATGCTTCAAACTGTTCTTCCTATCTTTCTTAAGTTGTTTTTGGCTCTCAGTATATCTAATCTGTAAAAAATAAAAAATCAACACCACCAGTAAGATGTGGTAGTTTTGGAAATCTGTGCTGTATAAATAATCAAATTAAAAGGTAAAGATCAGAATGGTGTTTTGCTAAAATCTGGCTTCTAATTAGAAAAATGTTAACTCTGAGCTTAAGTAGACTCCCGGCTGTATTTCTTCAGATTGTTTCTGGTGTTTTATTTATGTGTGTATAGAGTGCTGTGATTTTGTCTGCTATGATTTGTGCTTGTTTTTCAGCCTGTACTTGCATATTTGACATGGACTTAATCCTTTCTGTAGCTCATCCACCCCCACTTCTAGCCTATCTTGAGTTATAGCTTGATATTTGAAATATTTCCTGCAAATAATTTTATCTGGAGTGGGAGGATTATAATAATGTTTAGAACATTGATCTCAGTTAAACTTATAGGTCAAAAAAGTTACACAGAGAATTGGGAGTTTACCCAAAGGCATGAAATATTAAATCACTCAGAAGTTTGATAAATATGTAGTGAGGGATGTATAATATTGAACTGCGTGATACAGTTCAGTGGAAAACAGGCAAAGTCCAAATAATAGCTACAGAATGCATTGCATTTCTAAGTTAGTTATTATAAATATCATAGTTTCAAAATGGCCTACAACTAGAAGTGCTCTTTGTTTATGGATGAATAGTAACTAATCTGAGTGTTAGCTATCTACCTCTCTTTGGACAGAACTCTGAATATCTCAGTATTGAAATCCTTTAAATTTTCTTCAGATAAGCAGTTAAATATACCAAAGTTCCCAAAATATTTTTGCCACTTCATTTGTTTAGTCTTGACTTGAAAATAGTCTAAATAAAGGATTTGTTATAGTAGAAAGTGGTGAAGAAACAGATACTGTCTACAACACAGTTAATACCACATACAGGTACTGCAACCATCAAGAAAACCTTGTGTGGTTCCCTTCTGAAATTGCACTGGAATGATAAAGAAAGTGCCTTCATATTCTAGGCAATCAATGTCAGTTTCTGTAAAATCAGGGGAAATCTTTAATCACTATTATACGTTTCTGAGAAGAGATGGAATACAACCTTTTAATTTGTTCAAAATTACAATTTTCTACAAAAAAACTTTCCTTATCATAGTATGTAACAACTAAGATCATGTAAAAGCACAGGTTTCAACAGCAAGGATGATTACAAAGCTATCAGACATCCAGACCTTCAACAAGTTTTACTCTTCAAGGACAAAATTGGAGATGCACAATAGTCACTCTGAGCTGCCACTATGGAAATTGTGCATTATAAAAGAAATGGTGTGTTTCAAGTGTCTATTGTAAGTACCACTGCTTTTGTATAAAATATATACACACATTTTTCATATAAACACACACAAAAATTCTTTTAAAGAAGATTTTTAGAAGGTGAAAGGTGAGAGTAGACAATCCATTATTTAGGTGTTTTTTTAAACAGTAGAAATTTTCTAAGATGCAAACTGTCAGTTGCGGAGTTGTATGTCTTTTGGTGTATTTATTCTGTCTGTCTAAAGGTTTCTATTCCAGGAACCATCACAGATACTGGGACTTTCACTTGACACCTGCAAGTCAGCACTCCATATCCAGTATGAAATCAGGTTTGCTGAATTTGGTAGCCAAAGAGGCACTGAATAGGTTTTTGATGATACTAAGACATAGAATGAGATTGCAAGACTTCAGAAATCTCCCATCTATTTCTATTTTGTCTTAGGCAAAACACTGTTGTACAAAAGTTCACGCTTCAGGAAAGGACTGCTATAGCAGATATAAGGAAACACCCACCACCACCATAAATCCTCATAATGATGTTAACACAGAAAGGGTAACTTTGGAAAACATCTGCCAAATACATATTTTCAATAAAATTGTTTCTCCCAACATAATGTAAAGATAAGTAGGCAGACAGGCAGTCACATGAATGAGCAGACCTACACTATAAGATAGGGACCATGAAAGAGAATTCAGTGTCTTTCATGTTTATAAGGAGGTTGCTGTAGAGAGAAAAATATAAATTTATACACTTTACCCAAATTACTTAGCATAGATACCTCCTAAAAAATTGTTGTTTTACAAAGAAATGCTAACATTATATTTCTGTAAGATTTTGATGAATGATACATATATCAACACGTGAATGTTCTGCCTACTGTGCACCTATCTGTAAACTAAAGTATGAATACATTGGTTTCAAACTAATTTCCTGCTGTCAGGTTAAAAATGCAATTGTCTAATACAAATGAAAAATGAAAATTTCACCTAGAAAATGTTCAAGATTTGTTAATAAATTTTTCTTTTGTAAAAAAGATTCAACAGTGATGGAAAATAATTTAATTTTTTTCTTTAAAAGGACTTGACCAGTTAAAATTGTGTTCATCATAGTTTGTTCATATTTGCTAAGCATCATAAGTACTTCATAAACACATAGTTGAACATTTAGATATAACTTTAACAGGTCATGTTTAGCAATTACTGCACAGCATAAAAAGACCCTGCAGCTCATTGTTCCATCAGACTTTGAGGCCGTGGATTCTCTGCAGACCACAGAAGGGAATTGACCAATCCATTCTAGAGATGAGTTTTGAGATGAGTTTTGGGAGGATATTTGAAGATTAAGCACTCCTACTATAATTGAGTTACTTTTTGGTTTCCAAAGTGAGAAATGCATACTCAGATGCACAATCAGATGTTCCCCTTAGCTCCAGAAGCTACAGATATAAACTCAAGCCCATGATGTGGAGATTCTTCTCTGTTCTAGAAAAAATGCAGTGAAAAAAGACCATTGGAAGCAAATAATTTAATAGACAAAAAATAAAATGTGTTCAACAGGTGGCAATAAAAAGTTGCAAGAGAATTTAGGCAATATAATGAACGTGGTTGCTCAAGGGCTTTGGTACTGAGTCTTCCTCCAGCTAACATTACCACATATATAGTCTTTGGTATTCATACACTATTACATATAAATAATCTTAGTAGGCACAAAGAGTCTTTGCATTTATCAAGTGAGAGCAAGAGAGGAGATATTCTGGCTTTTAGGTGATTTTCCTGAGGACCAGTACTGAAGTATCAGTACCAGTACCGTTTCTGCAGAGGTGTCAGAAAGGACATTTTTATTCCATTATAAGGCTCCATATTTTAAGGACAGTTTTGCTGAGTAGTTTTACAAAAATTCGTGTTGTTTATTTGTTTTGTTTCACACCTGATTTGGACCAGGCTATCAAGCTTCTACACAAACACAGCATACTTGTGTGAATTTCTTGCACAGCTTGCTGTGCAGAGAATTAAATGTTGAGCAGTCAGTGGTAACTGCTCCCATACACATGCCAAATTTCAAAAACCTAAAGCAAGCTACCATGGCTTGGATTGCCTCCCAGTAACAGAAGGCTGAGCATGTGCACATGAAGAGTTTCTACATGGCAACTGGCACTTAGCAATGTGCTCATATTCCAAACCTTGAAGCCATGTCTGTTCTTTAAAAGCCCCATTCATTCAAAGTGCTTATAATATCTGTCTCTTTTAATCTTCCTTATTTCTTTAATAGCTTAATATAGACTTACCTAGCATGTGCATGAAAAGGCAGAACACGTAATAAAAGCAGAAGTATAAATTCCTCATCTACTTTAGGAAATTACACTAGTTTAATTTGGCCTTACTCACTCAAGTAGCATGAGACTTTAGTGTAAACAAGGACAACAACATCAAAATGTGTTCAGTAGCACTGGCCAAACCATCTAAACTCAGAGTTTGACTTTTTTTCATCCAAACTATACACTAAATGCTGTCTTTAAATTAACCACCTTACGTAGGGAGCCTCATTTTTTGAATAGTGTCAATACCATTAATTTCCTATACAATATAATCCTGGAAGCTAGGATGGCTTCACCAGCAAGCCACAGATCACCAAAAGGCTTCCTAATGATTTTTTTTTTTAATGGAGGAACAAGAGAAAATACATCAAAAAGCTAATAGCTTTCCTATTTGTTAAAAGCACCCATTGACACCAACAGGAACAAATGAGAGATAGTCTCAGAGATTTCATACCAAGCTGACATAGAAATAGGCTGTGCTTACAGATAGCAGGCTGGGGTTACAGATGTGAACAATCACGTCAGATCAATATGCATAGCCCTGACCCTTATCTGAGCAGAGTCCACTTTGCAGTCTGAGAGTTTTGGTAACATGGCACCAGGCCTGCGAGCCCAAAAAGGGAATCACAGCTGCACACAAACATGCTCTGCTTTCAGACAGAAGGCTCCAACTTGCTAAACTCGTTCAGCCAGAAACGTTCAGCAATGGAGCTCTGGGGGAGACCACTGAATTCACCACCTCACTTCTGTCATAATCAACTATGCCTAAAGCTTTCCTACATAATCAACTATACCTATGCCTTATCTGTTCAGTTATCATTTGAAGACAATTTGGTTCTTCAGAGTTTTCTGTGTGTTATATTGCATTAAAATAGGTCAGCTGAGAGTGTCTGGAGGGAAGTTCTTTCCCTGGACAAATTTGGTATGATTAGATAGAAGAACTATCTGAGTGTAGCATGAAGCACATAGGGATTGAAAGGCATAGCCATTAGGGAGGCTGCAGCATGAGCTTGACACCTGGCAGGGGGCCAGACAATACCTGGTTTAAAAGTCCACAGCTGGGATTTAGAAAGAGAAGCAAATAGGATACTTACCAGGAGAGCTGGAAGGGACTACAGAAAACATGTTGCTAAGCAGGTATCTACTGAAAGTTTCTAGCCTGGGAACAAGACCAGAGTAAAGCTCCCCTGCAGCATGGGTGGAGGGAAATGGAGAGAAAATTGAAATTCCTTTCATTTCATCTAGCAGATCTAAGCATGCCTCACTTACCGTTTCTAGTTCTAGTTTAGTAAAATTTCTAGTTCTAGTTGCTAGTTCTAGTTCATGTTTAGAACTTGGCAGGCTGTAACTCAAACAGGAATTTTTATTCACTCACTGAAGTCAAGAGTCCATCCTTATCACTCTGGCTGGTGCAGCTTCCCACTGTGCATACTCAAAGATATGTGGATACCCTGTGGATTTCCCAGATTTCCTGTGCATTGTTTTCAAAAGAGTAATGGTTGTTAGTCAAGAAAAGATTCTGATATGAATTCTCATTATTGTTAATTAAATCAAATTACTTCTTTTTCCTGTGCTTAGAAGATGTGGAGACTGTCTTTTCATAAGAAATATTTTACACATGATCCCATCTATCTTCAAAGTGAAGTCTTCTTTAGTGCAGACTCACCAGACTGAAGGCTTTTTGTCTTTCCTTGGTAGTCATGTTTTTTAAATTTAGCTGTTCTCTCAATTCTTTCCAGCCTGCACACATCCATCTGAAAATATGGCACATAAAATTGGCACAGAACTTTGAGAGTACAGTGTGACTGGCTGTCAATTTACATGAAACAATAGCAGTGATTATTTATTTCTGACATGATACATAAAATAGAAAGCTTTTTTACAGTTATCAGAAATTATTTATCTAACATGTAAGGGGTCTTTCACTGTTTTTGCAAAATAATTATCTCCTTGCATATGATACTCTTATTAATACTTTAGAATATGATCTTCCTGTTATTTGGATAAGAACCTGCCATGTTTGTTGACTGGTTTGCATCATAACATACAGGACTGGAGCTCCTGCATAGAAAGACCTTCTCCATTCATTCAATTTCCACTTTAATTTTTTTTTACTTTGCAGTGGGATTCATCTTGCTGATGTCACCTCACCTCTCAAATCCAAAGGCAAAGAAAAGCACTGGAAAAAGAGAAAAAGCTTGCTCCAGATTTTCTTTTAAATAAATGTGTGAATGGACTTAAATGTAGAGAACTAGTGAGGACTATTAAGTTAGAGTGTGTGAAAGAGGAGAAATATCTCTAGCTGAAGAACTTCATTTTCAACATGCATTGTCATCACAGGCACTGAATTGCAGAGGATGGAGGAGGAGGTGGCATCATTCATGCTACTCACTCACCTAACTTCTACTCATGCCTCTAAAGACATTTGTAAGGCCCTCCATGATGCTGAAAAAAATGGTTTCCCTTTATTCCATCACTCTAAAATATTGGTAAAAATATTGACTCACACTGAACTAAGATTAGGATTTTGTCATATTGCATGTGATAAACCTTTCTAGTTTGGCAGGCAGCAATTGATAACTACTATCCCACTATAGTTTTTTCAACAGCTTGTGTGGCAACTTTACTGTAATTTCATCATATTTCCCTGAAAGTATCATAGGGGATACCATCAAAAACCTTACTCAAGTCAAGAATTATTGAATCTCCTGCTTCTCCTTTTGTCCTCTAAACCAGTTATCCTGTCAAAGAAGGAAATTAGTGTGGTTTGTAGTTATTTGCTTCTAGCAAATCCATATTGGCTGTCTCTTACCACCTTATTGTTCTCCAGGTACCTTCAAATTGATTGCTTAATAAATTGTTTCAATAACTTTCTAACATTGAATTTAGGGTCCTTGCTGTATAATCCTCTGGAATCTGTTTCTCTACAGATAAATACTATGATATCTGCCCTTTCCCAATCCACTGGAGACCTTCTTTAACTGGGAGACAAATGCTGATGGTGTATTCAACTCTGATGATTTACTATTAGAAGAATCTATGCACAAATTAGTACTTCAAAGCAGAATATTTACAATATTATATCATTTTAGCTGCAAATAAGACTTTGCATAAATGCATTCTATGGAAATATCATTGTCTTTGGGAGAAGTTTCTATGTATTCCCTAGAATAGTATTACTTCACTCAAAAATAATGATCTAAAGATTATAGGTGGATTTATAGGAAAACATGAAAAGCAGGAAAGTGGAAAGGCAGGAAGAAAGGAATGGAGGGAGACAGGGAAGTATATTTCCCAAAAGGTTAATACAGGCATGTAGGAAGCAGCATCACAGGATGTCTCTGACATCAATACAGTACCCTAAAAAACAAATACATTTTAAAAATAGACATTTTTTTTGAAGTACAGCACACAAAAATAGTGGAACTAGTCTGTCTATCCTTGCTTCTACTTACATGTGAATGCTTTTTTGGACTGCTTCAAGGAAGCTGATTCAGCTAAACCAAACAACAACTTCTTCCAAAATATAGCTCTCTCTACAGAGGTGTTTCTTATCAGTTTAACATTAAGTATTTGAAGTGTTGTGTATGTTCCTGGAATCAGCTGTGAAGTTGTCCAGATTAAAATTTAAAAAAAAAAAAACAAACAAAAAAAAAAAAAAAAAACCCACAAACCAAAATACAGCAGCTTGAAGCTAAAAGACTGTAGGCTGATTTTCCAGACAGTTTGTTGTTTTTTAAAGCTGTCATTCTGTTTTTAGGTGAGAAGGAACTACTGTGCATGGAAATGTTTCCTAATTCAAAGAACCTTGCGCACAGTTTTATTTTTGAACATAATCACTCGTGAATGTTATGTGCATTGTGCATATTTCTTACTGTTCTTATACATAGTTTTTTCCATAAAAATAACTGTAGTTTGATTATGAGCTCTGCAAGACCATGGTATATTTTCTTCCTTGTTCTGTGGAAAGATAATTTTTCCTGAGAAATCCTTTCACTCCTGTAAGAGCCAGCCATAGAACTTTCTAAAGTACAACAGTGGTAATATTTCAGCAACATAGAAGAGTCAATAAAATTTTCTCTTGGTATTTAATTGAATATACTCAATAACACTGGCAAGTAAGTACAGACTGTACTTCAAAATGCTCTTGGTAGGTGGAAGCAATAGCACTTAGGGAAGTGAGGCTTTGTAAACAGAAGGTAAACATTAAGGTCATTTATCAAATTAAGGGGGGGGGGGGGAAAGTAAACATTGCAAACACAGCTAGCTTTCAACATTTACTTCTCCTTAAAACAAATTTGCCTTTTATAGATTACAGTACGCTTTAAGGAGAGCAAGATGTCAGTGAACTGCAAGAAATCCTTTATGAAACAGGACAGGGAGACAGTGACAATGAGCAAGAAGTGAAAACAACTAAAGTGAGAGGGATATTTCTAAGAGGCATCTCTGCGGAGCATGTCTCTCGTGGATGTAAAGAATGGCTTGACAATGAGAACATCTCTGGTTCTAAGCCTGATTAAAGGAGGCAAATTCAGTTTTGGTCCCCTGCTGTTCCATTTTCTGGCATATGCTCCCACCTCTCATTGCATGCAGCCTGCACATACAAAAACCCACAAGATCTTTTCCCTGTCAACTACAGCATTCTTCTCTTGCTCTAAAATATTGACATGAAGTATGATAAAGCTATCCCCCTCAGTTTTATCTAGTGAGAAGAAACAGAAGGCTGGTTTTTTTGGGGTCATTTTTTGTTCCATTTACTGCTAATTATGAATATACCTTGTGCAGCATTTCATCACCAAAACAACTTTTCATCCTCGTTCATAGCGCATCACTTCATAGTTTCTAAAAGACTGCTACAGTCAGAAAAAAACTCTGTTTTCAAACTGCATCCATTTTAGCTCTCTCAAGTGTCTTCCTCTTCCCCCAAAAATGTTACTCATTGGAATTTCAATCAGATCACTCTCTCACCTATTCAGATGTTCAAATCATGTTCAAGGTGCCTTGAGATCCAGGATTGCCTCCAAAACCTGCAAGTTGCCTGTCTAAGTGGGAAGATGAGTGAAAATATGTGACATTACAGCAGTCATGGAAATAATAACTGGGAAAGCCAAGAAACCATGATGAAATTACTGCTCATTTCAAAAAGCTCATCAGAAAACCTAGCCAAACTCAGGCAAGGCAGACTCACAGATGTGACAGATGTGACATAGGTGTTAGATTGCATTGTCTATAGAATTGCTTAATATAGCTAAGATTGTGTGCTACATATGGAAAAATAAGAATTTCATACTAAACTCCAACAAAAAAACAAACAAAAAAAAGAATATAACAAGAAGTTAATTTCATCATGACAAGCAGTATAAGAACTGTTCCAACAGTGCCTTGCAGGCTTTGCAGGACCAATCTCTTTACAGGAACCTCTCTAGAGATAAGTAGCAATATTTGAGGAAGAAACAGTCAAATTGCAAACAGTTCTTAGAAGACACTAACAGGACAAATAATGAAAGAATCTCATTTTTTCACTGGGGAAAAATGGGACAGCAAAAAACATGAAAGAAATCATAAAAAAAAAAAAAAGGCAGAACATTTTTGGAAAGTAAAAAGATCAATTAAAAATAAGGAAAAACCCTATATAAATGACATGCATAAGATTAAGCCATTTGAAAGCATAGACAAACCAAGGGTGCAATCAGTAAAAAAAGGCTAACTGACAACAAGTGCCAAGGAAAAGCCAGCAGGATAGGAAAAACATTTTGACAAAGTGCTAATCCCTGCTGACCATACAGATCCAAACAGTCCAGGCATGCTGGAAGGACAGGACAGCTTTCAAGGCAGAAGGGAGGAGAGCACTATAGTGCCAGCAGAAAAAGGAGGCAGAAGGAATGTTGATGTAGATCAGAAGAGGAGGGTTGATGGTGCAGACAGCAGAACTGCTGAGCTGTAAATAGCTAGAAGGACAAGTGTGAACAAAGCATGAGAAGTAGAATCCTTTAAGCTTTTGAGCAGAGGTGAAATTCAGTGACTGGCAAAGCACAGCAGCTGTGTCAGTCTACAAGGCTACCTGACTAATTCAGGCAATAACAGATATGAAACTCATTGTCAGTTTCTAGGGAAAAAACACATGAAAAATAAGACTTTTAACAGATTCAGACAGGTTATAAAGAGAATTTTAGAGGAAAATTATTGTTTCAGATCAAGTACTGTTGGAAGCACTCATCCTGAGCTGTACAAGGACAAAACAAGAAATAGGGACACTACATGCAGCATGAGGAGAAAAAAAAGCATAATTTTCCCTTTTTTTCTTTTGAATACATTATTGAGAGCCTAAAAAAAATATCTATTAGACAGATCTCTATTTGCTGAGGGTAAAGCTTCATTTCTATAGTGTTTGATTTATGTATTTCAAAGGATCTTATCAGAAACAATATATCCATTAAGGACAGCTTAAAATACAAAAATACTATTCCAGTTTAACAGGTTCATATAAACTGACAAAAAAGCAGACACATTCAAGGTGACCCATTTTCACTGTTTTTTCTCCTTCTCCCACATGAGTTTAAGGCAGTGCTAGAAAAGATGACTTCAGTTACCTCACTCAGGAGTGAATGAACTCTGAACACATTAGGTATTCATGCTTGATTTCCTTGAATCACTGATTCTAGTTGGTATTCAACTTCTGGGGCTAAAAATATAGCAAAATTAGACTTTTCACTAATTTCCACAATAAAATTTCAGTGACTGTGAAGTGATGCACAGTGGCTTGGCTACTGGACAGCTTTATGAACAGTTAGGATGGAGGGTAATTACTGCCGTGCCACTTGAGTGTCAACGCTGTTTCAATATTCTGTGGCATGATTGTCACACTTTCTGGGGATACTAAATAAATGTAAACCTCATGGTTTTCCCCTTAACTTATACCTGCCAGCATTTCAATGCAAATCAGCTGCAGAAGATTCCCTGGAGCTGTTCTCAGAACAACCATGTTCCTTATGTGTCCCTCTGAATGCAAATGTCATCTAGATCACTAAGTAGGCCAGACAGCAGCTTGGTCTGGAAACAGCATCCTCTTTCACCACAAACAAGGATCAATGAATGCTCCAAGTGCCAGAACGTGGAGGTCAACATGAGCACCAGAGCCTGCCAACAGCCTCAAAATCTAAAGATTTGTGTAGGACATTTCTGTGCTGTCACAGCAGTCAGGACAGAGAAGAAATTGTAATTCAATTTCATCGTATCTTCATGAGTTTCCATGGTGATGCAGAGGGGAAAAAAAAACAACCTGCAGTTACTCCTCCTGCTGCTAGTGTCTTGGGAGACAGAGATGGAGGCTTATGATGAGGAGCAGGAGGCTCACAGACATTTCTCTGCTCGGCAGCATTGCAATCCTGTACAGGGTGATGTGCTACAACAGACACAACCACACAATCCAGTAATGCCAGAGGAGCTGTTGCTCATCAGTACTGGGGTACCTCTGTATAACACTTATATGTATACATTTATTCCATAAAGTATTTGTCTCTAAAAGGAAAACGGAAGTCCAGCTAGCAGCAGTTTCAAAAATTAAACTAGAATATTACCATTAGTCTATTTTCATCTGTTCAGCCATCTGTCTTAGTCAATAGGAATGAGAGTATTTTTGTGATTATTCATTATTTAGAAAAGGAGCAGAAGCAGATCACACAGCAAGGTCTTATACTCTTCTATTTTCAGGTCATGATTATGACAGAGAGAATGCCTCTGCAGGACAGTGTAATAGGTTAAATAATTTTTAAAAATATGTATGATATTCCCTTGTAAATTGATGAAATACAAGGGTCTGGAAAGCTACAAGACTCAGCTGAATTCTATAAGCTACACCTGTCAGGATGCTCAGCACCCCATGGAATTTGGTTTAAGTATTTTAAGACAGTTTTAAGAGAGGTTTTTTTAACCTCATCTGAAAGTTTGAAACCTCATACTAAGGACTGTTGACAGCTTGCCATTCTCACTAATAGCTCTACCATTAGATATGTTTTGTAATTTGGTTATTAAGCAATCACATAGATACTCTTTAGAGAAATAGACTTCCTTATAGCTCTTTGAGACAGCACTATGGATTTCATGTTATGATTAATATAATTTGAATACTTTAGGTGCTATTTCCTACTTGTCCTTTCCTAACAGAAAACATTAATATCACTGATTTTTTCAGAAGGGCAGAGAAAAGCTGCAGAAGCAAACATTGCTTATTTCCCAAATTAGAAGTAAAATGTAAAAATAACTAATTTGGCATTCAAGCTTATATTGTTGACAGTATAATAATGCAATCAGAACATCAATGCAAACTGACATCCACCCTTTAAGGTTGTTTATGAAGAACAAGCTACTCATAAATATGATTGGAAGATACCCTACAAAAAATTTCCTAATGTGTATACCTTATCAACGTCATCTGAATAAATTATAAAATGCAATTAAACAAAACCCTTTTTTTTGAAAATTAAAAACTTTGTAATATAACATTAACTTTGTAACAGCTGCTGAACATGTTTTTTTCAATAAACATCGTCTGGAGAATGCGGAAAAATTTTGTCATTACATCACAGACCAAAGAAGCAAACACTGAAATACATAAAGTATTTCTAACAAAACCAAAAAAAGGTGTAAACTATGTTCTTAGAAATATGTTCGATATTTATGAAGAGAAATCACAGAATCAAACCAACCATACTAGAAATTAGGCCCTCAGTGACTAAATTTTATCATTACAGCTCTATTGGAGGCCTATGCAGTGAAAATTGGAAACCTCTCTTACTAAAACCACTTTTGTTATTTCTGAGAAAGACTGCTTGTATTGGTAAAGGTTAGGCCACTTGGATAGATGAGATTTATGAGCCCAAGAAACACACACTGAGCCGGAGTACATGGTTCCCTGACCCCCTGTACAAACACAATATGGTGCAGCCTCCAGCAGCAGAGAGGACAAAACTGTGTAATTAGCAAAACTGTATCACTTATTATCCTTTTTTGGGGGGGGGGTAAAAAACATATTTTTATCACTGATTTTGAAGCAAAGTTATGAAGGCAATTTTTGAACCTTGCACATTATGCCAAGGGAAATAATGTGCAAACAATTAATTTATTCTTATTTTGTTCAATATGGAATATTATATTATTCTGAAATTGAAATGTTGGTGTTTTGGATCCTGACTTCCCAAAATATGATTTTTTTATTTCAACAGATAGTCCCATATTGCTCTGTAGGGGGAAAAATAATCTTAGTTTTACATGTGTACACTAGTAAAGCATCTTAATAAACTGGTACATGACACTGCTGTTTTTACAGGACAGCAATTCCATTTGACTCTCATCTTTTCAGCCACTACTGGAACAGATCGCCTTGGTCCTATTAGGAAACCAACTACCAAGCAAATACGGGTTTAACCCTAAACTATCCCATTGCATCTGGATGAGCGCATTCATGGTGAAGCTTGGGAATGGCTGAATGTCCAGGGTGTTTGGGCCTGCCTCCTCACTTCTGGAATAGCTTTGGGTCCTATGCTGACACAGGCAATAATTGACTTCAACCCTTGCTTTTTTTGTAGTGCCTTGATAATGTCTCTTCACCATGCAGGGAAAACAGGTTCCCACCTGTGGGAAAGTAACGGAAGATTGACAAGAAAGATGGTAAACACATTCTTTTGACTTGCAGCTGGGATGTAGAAAAACACATACATCATACTCACCGATGTTTAGTCTTATATATTTGACAAGTACAAGATCTGTGTTTAGATAACACAGGCCTGTGATGGACGTACCAATGGAACATGCTTTAGGTTCCTGCCCTGCTGTGGGAAGGATCAAAGTGCAGTGGTACATTACAGCTGTGTGAATCCCCGATATACAGGAAGAGCCAGCAGGCTGTGTGATCTCTAGCATGGACCATGGTGCCTGCATCCCTGCCTGTGTGCCTCTGCTTCAGACATCCCACAGCTGGAGAGGGAGCAGCCACGCCAGCTGTGGTTGTCCCAGCATCCTGCCCGTGCCAGCTCACATATCACCCATGTTGTAATTCTTATCTGGGTCACCTTTTAGTGGTCTAGCTGCTCCTGTGTACTGTTTCTTCATGTAAAACAATTGTTTAGTACTCCCGGGATTCTGAGAGCCTGTAAATCACATACTCTCTCCCCTGCCTGTATTGCATTTCTACCCTTTCACTTTATATTCACCTAAGAAATGCTGCTAAAGCTACATGTGTAGAGATTAAAGGCAGGATCTTCTGTGACTTAAAGACATCAAAAGCCAAAAGCTTGGAGTAAATTGCATGTTACTAGCTATTGTTAGCCCCCAAAAGCCTCTTATTATCATTCTTGCTGTGTTTGCTACCGCTTCTCTAGTGTTTGCAGATGCCCATCAGAGGTGATAAATACTACCTCCCAAAAGAGCACAGGTGATTTAATTGACATGCAAGGGCAGGAACTGAGGCGGGTGGGCTTAGTGACCTGTGAAAGCTGTTGTTCGTGATGCATCGCATGTTACATTTCCTGGTTAAATTATTGTTACAGAAACAATTGCTGTGTGTCTAAATCTGGATTTCAAATAGAAAAAAGAATCTATTGCTGGTATTTTAATACACTATAAAGCCATGCTCCCACCACTTTCCTCTCTACTTGATGGAATTATACTGGTGTAAAAACACACCTTTATGCTTATATACCTCTCTTGCACGTGGCAAATACCCTTTCCAGTGCAAGGTGCCTTGAGAGCAGTATAATGAATTGTACTCATACAATTGCACCCCCTGAATACATGAGAATGAGCATACTGTATTTTTTAAAGGCCATCCATCCTAGTACCACATCTCCAGCACTAGCTGTCAGCAGATTTGGATAAAGTGTGAAACTGGAATAAGATCATACAATATTCCCCTGGGTGCTGTCCCATCTCACCAATCCCTATTGGAGGGGTTCTCTAAGCTTAATATAGTTTCTATATTTAGAAATTTAGGTTAAAACCCATAACAAAGTTTTACCTAATAACTCATGAACTGAGAAGACCACATATAAGTGGTTGGGGTTTTTTCATTTCTCTGCACAATTTACTATATTTTTCAGAAGCCATCTACCTGCAGTTCTAATTCTAGGTTTCCCTGCTGGTGTTCGACATGGCTTATGGGTTGTTCATTCCCTTCATATCTAGCTCATCACTCTCCCAATATTTCATTCCTTTCTGTTCATTCCCCGCAAATTTCAGAGGTATTGCTTTGTTATTTGTTCTGCCATGGTGATTTCATTTTGCTCACTCATCTTAAATCTTCCTTCTTTTCTTCTTCAGTCCATAAGTGGCTTTAAGTCCCTAAGCATAAAACTCTTGCAATAACCTATGTGCACACACCAAGATTTTTTTTTTCTGTATGACCAAATGAGGATTAACTATTTTTGTATGTTTCCAGTGGGACTCTATGCATGTTCTTGAATTTATTCTAGAAATGTCCCATAAAGATGCTGAGTGCTGGGGTTTTTTTACTGTTCAATTAAAAATAAATATTTATAACATCTTTGGATGGCTTTAGAGATTGTTCTTTATGGTTTTTTTTTCTTTTACTTCCAATTGTTTGGGATAGTAATAGAATTATATATATTTAATTGCAAAATCTGGTTTAAATATCTTCTTCAGAGAAAATATTTAAGGTGTGTGTTAGTAAAGCTTACAAATTAGCACAGCCTTTTTGAAAAATTTTATGTATGAAGAAGAATTTTGTTAATGGTAACTAGGTATTATGCTGTAGGCAAAAGTTTATGGTAAAATATGGAGACAAAAGTAAATAATGAGTGACAAGAACAGGATGTGTGTAGTATGACAATGGTGACATGAAGAAATGGTCTGGAGAATGACAAGTCACAAAAGAAGTTGGTGAAAAATGGTGGGGGAGGGTTAATCTGCATGAGTTGTAATTTGTTCACACTAAATATTCTTTATTAATTTCTGCTGGATGCAATGCGATTATTTACGCAATAAAGGTGCTTGTTTTAGTATGTTATTTGCATTTTTGACCAGTTTGCCCAGAGTCAATCATGTACAGACTGGGTGTCAGAGCCTTTTTAGAGATTTTTGTCACCAAGTGAGTGTTTTGGCCAGTTAAAAAAACAGTGTCAAAGGTATTGGCAAAAGCAGGGATTAATAGGGTTTGGCAAAAATGTGGTTTTATGGAGTTTGATTGCAAAGTTCACAGCCTGTGTCCCTAGGGCCTAGGGACACTTCAGTACTTAGACAATTCTGTCAAGGCTTATCAGGAGCTTCTGAGATCAGGCCTGAGGATGGGCAAAGAAGGGCAGGGGGATGTGCCATGACAAGACTGACCACTTTCACACAGCCTGGAACTTGGCTTGAATTTCTTTTCCTGAGGTAGCCACCCAAAGCTTGTAATTATTTTCTGTGAGCTTTTGAAGATTAATTTGAAATCACCTGAGGTTTGCATTTCAGGGTTCTAAATCAGAGTTCTTCTAGTATTAGACTACAGATAGAGGACCATGAGGCATTTAGAGTGTCTGTGACAGAAAATATTTCTACAAGACACAGTTCTGGGAACTACCTCCAGGAAAATTCTTGGCTGGTGAGGGCACAGTGCTAACACCAAGGCTGAGGGTTCAATCCCCATACAGGCCATTCACTTAAGAGCTAGATCAATGATTCTTGTGGGTCCCTTCAAACTCAGGATACTCTGTGATTCTATGATTCACACCTAGGGGAGTAGAGGAATGAACACGCTATGTCTAAGATTGGGATAATTAGGGGCAAAACAAGGAAGCAAATTCTTTTACAGTGTGTGTATACTCAGTGAGTTCTCAAATAGACTTGGGGATTTTTTCATGCAAAAACTTATGGGAATAAATTAGAAGATGCAAGTAGTGGGCACTTTACTTTGTGGCATAGATTTGGACAAGAGGAGAAGGATAGTACCAGATGTGAAGGTAAATATTAAAAGAGGTTTGCATGGTCACAGCTGGAGAGAAATACAATAGGAACAAGAACTCTGAAAACATGTACAGAAACCTGTGGTGATCTCTTCAAATTGAGTTCGTTTACAAGGGAAAACTAAATCAGATATGACACTTGTGGGTTATGGGTTTGTGGGTTTATGTTACTATAGAATATATAAAAATGTATAGAGGAACCTGTGTGTGCTGTTGAGTATTACCATATTATCTCACTCTATGTTTCCTGTATAGACATTTCCTGTATATATATATATACATTTTTGTCTAGTTTCAGCACTATAGCAAAATAAAAAATTTCGAAAAAGCAAGATAGCAAATTCTTCTCAGGCTGTCAGTGTAATAGGTCTAATAGAAAACCCACCACATGCCAGTTCCCAAACTCCATTCTGATTTATTTCCTTTTCACTCCTCTTATGTGCATTGGAAGTTATGCTAAAACTAAAAAATATAGTGGAGTAGCAAACATATATCCAAACAGTCCAGTCCAATAAACTCCTGTGTGGAGCAAGGTACAGGAAAGAAAATTTTTAAATTACCTGTTAGAAGAATGAAAGATGAAATAAAAGATAAATACAAATCGCTCTTTCAATCAACCCAAGAACTCAAAAACAACAACAAACAAGAGCTCTAAAAAAGAACAGCAAAACCCCCTGAAATTGTTGGTTGCTGCTCTTTGACAAACCTTTTTTTCTGTTCAGAAAGAGCTTAGAAAAGCATTATTGATCATCACAGGATTTCATAATGGTAAACCAAGAGAGGAAAACAATATTTTTTTCACTTGACAAAGCAGTCTAAAAATTTCAGAACAACTGTTTACCTCTGTGGTAGGTTGACACTGACTGGATACCAGGTGCCCACCAAAACTATTCTGCCACTCCCCTCCTCAGGTGGACAAGAGCAGAAAAATTACAACAAAACAGTTATGGGTCAAGATAGGGCAGGGTGAAATCCTTCACCAGTTACTGTCACAGACAAAACAGGCTTGATTAAGGGAAAAATTAATTTAATTTATTAACAATCAAATCAGAGAAGGGTAATGAAAAAATAATAATAATAAAAAATCTTAAAAACACCTTTCTCCCGGTCCTTCCTTCTTCTCGGTCTGAAATTCACTTTCAAATTCTCTATTTACCCAAGTGGCCCAGTGGGACAGGGAATGGACATTGGAATCAGTTCATCACCCATTGGAACTTCTTCCTTCCCAGGGGAATTCCTCACACTCTTCCCTTACTCCAGTGTGGGATCCCTCCCATACAAGACAGTCCTCCAGAAACTTCTCCCACATTGAATCCTTCTAACAGACTGCAGTTCTTCACAAACTGCTCCTGGGAGGTCCCTTCCATGGCGTGCAGTCCTTTGGGATCAGTCTGCTCCATTGTGGCCCCCATGGGCTCACAAGTCCTGCTCCAGTGTAGGCTCCCCTCTCTCCATGGGTACACAGGTCCTTCCAGGAGCCTACTCCCAGGGATCACAGCTTTCCTTGGGCATGCATCTGCTCTGGTGTGGGGTTCTGTAGGCTGCAGGTGAATCTCTGAATCTCTGTTGATCTCCATGAGCTGCAGAGGAATCTCAGTATCTTCACTGCCCTTGATGTCTGCAAAGCTCTTCCTCTCACAAGTTCTCACCCCAATCTCCTTTGGTTGCAATCGCTCATGCACCGTAGCTCTTCCCCCTTCCTGTGTTATCCCACCACCATCACTGATGGGCTCAGCCTTGGTCCCTCTTGGAGCTGCTGGGATTGGCTCTGTCAGACATGGAGGAAGCTTCTGGTAGCTTCTCAGAGAAGTCATCCCTGCATTCCCCCAGTACCAAAATCTGCCATGCAAAACCTATACAAAACTAGAATATTTTATAAAAGGGTAGGATTGCAGAATATTATGTCATATATTTCATTAGTTTTCTCCTTGCTTGATAGGCCTCCATAAATGTGAGAATTTGTAATGGCAGTGTTTGATTAGGTTTTTGGTGGGGCTTTTTAAATTGTGTCTCTTGGTTTTGCTTAGTTTAATCCAAAAGTGCACTTATCCAAATTTAACAAATACATTTCTGAACATAAGGTCTCATTATATCATAAAACCCAAGAAACTCAGCACAGTGAATAGCTGAATGATCACTTTATAAGCTTATCTGTACAAACATGAACTACATGAATCTAATTGTTCTTAAGGAAGTTTTATTCTGAAAATTACTTTTAAAAATCAGATACCTTATATTTGGAATCCAACTCTATAAAGTTAAGTAACAATATAAACCCAAAGTTTTGGGTAAGACTTTAACTAGGAAATGAGAAAGCTTTTTTTTTTTTTTTTCCCATTGTAGTATCTTTTAGACTGAGTCTTGGACTCAGACTGAGCTGCATCTACTTCTTTTGAAAGAAATAAATCTTGAGAATGATTTCTGGGTGGGACTGAGAGAAAGATATTTTTCTTTTAGCAGACATTGTCTGATTTCTGCTAGTAGTAGGAAAATCCTGCCATGTGTCCAAAACACTTCTTTTTAAAACTTTCTATTGTCTATTCAGAAGGTATTATAATTAGCACTTATCTGTCATTTTGAAGTCTAATTAGTAAGCCTTGCATTCTTATTAAATTACGAAGAGTTGAAGGTCATGTCATACATCATTTCCAAAGTAAATGTCCTCTAAGTTTTTAATACAGTCTTGAAATTTACCACTTTTACAGATATGACATTTGGCATTAAAATTTTCAAAATCATTAAAATGCAGGTTTAAAAGAAAATTCCAGGGTTTATAAAGTGCAATGTTTTTCTTATTTCATAAGGGGAAAATTGATTTTCCCCTTTATAACAATTTCCTAAAATCACTGAATACCATGAGTCATCATTTTCAGATGTTTCATACTAGCTTTTCTCAATTACTTTGTTGCAGTTGCTCCTGTGTGTTTTGAAACAATCAACACAGAAATAGGTCAAATTACCTACCTATGCTTCTCAACATTTGCCTGGCCAGATTTGATTAACAACACAATTCCTCTGCTCCCTGCCCCACCAATTAGAGAAGCAGGATGTTCAAATAGCAGTGGAAAGCCCAAGTGATTTTCTCTGCTGGGGGAAGGTACAGAGCTGTGAAAGTGTCCAGAGAGGCGGCAATCTCTGTGATAGAAAAAAAACAGACATGTGGGACACAATTTCCAAGTCTCCTGCAAACAGACACGGGGACAGGGCTCTGGGTCACTCATGGGACAAAGGTGGCAGCCTGCTCCATGCAGGTGTTACTTGTGGGTGTCCCCACAAGGCAAATCATTGTCTTGTGGAAGGAGGAAATTGAAGTCGACAGATGTTGCCTCCAAATGTTACACCCCACAGCTTTGCTCAGACACTGCAAGGCCCCTTACAGCCTTGGCTGGGGAGTCTTGGCTGTTCAACACCTCTTGCGTGTTCCTTAGCCCAAAAGGCAGCCCGATGGAACCTTTCCTTGGCTTCAGACTCCTGCCTATGAACAAAATTTCACATCAGCCTGAGCACATGTCTGTGTCTTCAAACTGCATCTCCAGTTTTGTACAGGCTGTTAGGAGAAGACTTTACACTTGGAAGAAACTGTACCTTTGAGAATCAGCAGCAAAGTTTCAGCAGCTTTAGTGGTTTGGCTTATTCCAAGAGTTCCCATAGCTGAACTCTCAACATTTGTT
Organism: Taeniopygia guttata; assembly: GCF_048771995.1. Lineage (NCBI taxonomy): Eukaryota > Metazoa > Chordata > Aves > Passeriformes > Estrildidae > Taeniopygia > Taeniopygia guttata. Next base: position 26,998,831 of record NC_133027.1, on the reverse strand, counting down.
TATACTGAATGCAAGTATTTGTGCAGTAGATTGTTTCATTTTTCAAAATAATTTAGAAATAAAGGTCCATCTATGTTCTGCTTTGCATTTAATTGGTGCTTTAGATACTACATTTGGGTCTCTATTGGTATAAATGAAACCAATCAATTTAACAGCATAAGAAGAATTTGGGGTTTTTTTCTGTAATTTCTTGGTTTGCAATCCTTGGCTCTGTCATGGGGTTTTATTTTCAAGGCTTCACTGTGTGTTTTGGTGCCAAGGTAACAAAACAAATGAAAATTAAAACATGCTCACTTGCACCACACCTGCTTTCATTAGCAGCATTTTCAGAGAGAAGAGACAGAGATGAGAAGGAACTCAACATACCAAGTTACAAAGTGATAAATCCAACTGCATGTCAGTGTGGGGAAATCTTAGAACCCCTTCAAAAGAAGGTTGGCATCTCTTCCCTTTCTATCTTAACAAACTTATAAGTGTCTTGATTGGCTTGAGCAGATATTTCTGTAATTATTCCAGAATTATGGTCCATTTTGGGGTCCATTTTGGTCCATTTGATGGCTACAGCTGAAAAGTTACCACTGAAGATTATTATCTAGTTCTAACCTTAGGAGTTATGGTGGAAAATAAGGAACACATACATAAATAGTGATATTACATTTTTCTCAATTTCTGCATGGAAATAAGAAGTGGAAGAAAGAAACACCTGGACACCTGGGAAGAAACATGAAATTTTTTTCTAACACAAAGGAAATTATAGGCTATTTCAGTGACTTGGAAATAAAAAAACCGACAGCATCCCCTTCAGAAATCCAAAACCTTTCATTTAGGGCCCAGAGACTTCAATCTGAAACCCAGAATCTGACAACAGAGTAAGTTCATCTGCTGCAGCCTCACTGCTTTGTAAACACAAGGTCATATTTTCACTTGCAGTTAAAACAAAAACAAACAAACCAAACAAAAATAACAAAACCAAACAAAAAATAAAACAATACAAAAATAAAAACCAAATCCAAATAAAATCATAATCTCAGATAAATCTCAGTTTAAACTCAAAATTAGACTCAGGTCAACTTTAACATCTCAGCTTTAGGCAAGAAAATAAATATTAGTAAATATATATGGGCACAAATTTTTGCCTGTGGCTTGTGCATAAAAGTGTTTTTTACTGCCATGCCAAAGGTGAAGGCAAGGTAAATGATGCAGGCCACCCTAGAGGCAGGGAAAGCTAAGTCCCCATGCATCTCTGTTTAAAAAAGAAAACAGGCTTTCTGCAAGGCCTAGTGCAGCTCTCCATCTGCTGAGATGAGAGGCTGAGGATGACATGAACACGCTGAGCTTCCTTTTTCCCAATATGATAAATTTGAACTGAATGGTTTTTGACATTATTTAGGACAAGTCAGAGTGAAAGCAAGCCTGGTTTATGACTCAGGCCTAGACAAGCAAGGTAAGCCGGGGACAGCCACTAATCATCAACAAATTGCAAAGCAATCACAATGCTAAGACAAAGGTAAAATCAATTACAGTGACAATTAAAGTGGTCAGATATCAGAGCTAAAAGCTTTGCAGCTAATAAATGTTCTCCTACAAGAGAGTAGACTGTAGCCTTCCCAACTTTCAAGCAAAACCCTAAATTGTCCCTGGATGGAATAAAGCTATTAGTTAATAGAAAATATTTGTATAATAATTTAAACAAAACACTATGTCTAGAAATTAAATTAATGAACTAATCTACTCTCTTGTAAAGAATAACTAGCAGTTAAAACAACAAAAATACTGAATGTTAATCTTTCAAAAAAGACAGTTTATTTTAACTGCTATTATATACAGGGAAGACAAGAACAGAAGTAATTGGCACCTTCATTTTCTTTAAATTGAGTTATAAAAAGGCTAAAGAAAGTGTGGATTATTTAGTGGCCATGTTCAGGTGTACAAATTGTGCCTTCTGTTCCTGTGCCTGATATGATGCGAAGTCTAGTAAGACTTTTCAAATCCACAATTCTGGGGAGCTAAATGTGTCCTTCCATTAATATATTATAACATGAGTAGTTGGATTGAAAATATTAAAGTGATATCACCTGAAATAAGAATTTCAGGTATAAGGAAAATCAACAAACAAAAAGGGTAATGAAGATGCTATCATGTAGAAAGGATCTGAAAGTCCAAAAAAATGAAGATAATTCAGATATCAGTTTCCCAACCAAAGCTCAGGCAAGCCATCCTGCTGCTATAATTACACAGTGTCTGGTTTGAAGACAAATTTTCACCAGTTGGATTGTCTGAGAACATGAAGGCAGAAAGCGGATTCCTCCTGAAAAGACCATACTGAAATATTGAAAAACTGCTGGAATACTGCAGTGGGATGGCCCTGGCTAGATTCCAGACACCCACCAAAGCTGCTCTATCCTGCCCCTTGCAGCTGGACAGGGGAGAGAAAATATAACAAAGCATTCATGAGTGGAGATAAGGACAGAGGAAGATCAATCATCAAATACCATCACAGGCCAAACAGACTAGAATTAACAATATTAATTTAATTTATTATTAACAAAATTAGAGCAAAATAATGAGAAGTAAAATAAGACCTTAAAAACACCTTACCCTTACCACTCCTTCATCCCTTGCAGCAGTGGGGAGAGAGGGAATGGGGATTATGATCAGTTCATCCCAGGTTTTTTCTCCTGCTGCTCAGGGAGAGGAGTCCTGCCCTGCTCCAGTGTGGGTGTCTCCCATAGGAAATAGCTCTCCCTGAACTTCTCCTGTGTGAGAGAAGAGACATTCCACAAGAGACAGTTCTCCACAAACTGCCGTAGAGTGGGTGACTCTTCCATGGGGTGCAGTCCTTCATGGACAAGCTGCTCCAATCTGGGCACCCCATGGGGTCACAAGCACTAACAGGAAACCTGCTCCAGCACAGGCCTCCCATGGAGTCACAGCCTCCTCTCAGGCATCCACCTTCCCTGGTGTTGGTCTTCTCCAAGGGCTGCAGGTGAATTTCTGCATCCCCATGGCCCTCCAAGGGCTGCAGGGGCACAGCTGCCTCCCCATGGGCTGCACCAGGGGCTGCAGGGGAATCTCAGCTCTGGCACCTGGAGCATCTCCTGCTCCTCCCTCTGCACTGACCTGGGTGTCTGCTCCTCTCACACATTTTCACCTCTCTTTTCTTTGGCCACAGTTACATCTGCATAACATCTTTTTTTTTTCTCTTCTTAAATATGTTATTCTACCATCATTTCTTATTGGGCCAGCCTTGGCCTCTGGCATGCTGGTCTTGGGGCCGGCTGGGATTGACTCTGCCAGGCATGGAGGAAGCTTCTGGCAGCTTGCCACAGCAGCCACCCTGTACCTCCCCACTACCAAAACCTGGCCACACAAACCCAATGCATAGACTTTGACTCCCAAATGCAGTTTCTCAGCTGAAAGAGGTACCTCCTTGTAGGGAACGCTGTTCTCCAGAACGGCTTTGATGAATGGAGACGAGAGCTCTCTGAAGGCTGCTCTTGAATATCAGGTTTATTAGGGATGGTGAAAGGTCTTGCTTGGAGCTGCCAGATGCAGCACGTGGCAAGGCCTGAGGTGATGGGGGAGGGGAGGGACAAGGGGTAGAGAGGATGCTCTAGGAGAGGGTGGGAGTTCCAAGGGGGTGGGGGTTCCAAGAGAGGGGAGTTCCAAGATAGGGGAAGTTCCAAGAGAGGGGAAGATCCAAGAGAGCGTCTGGCCCCTTGGAGACCTCTTATCAGGGGGCTTCAAGGTGGGCTGGAACAAGACTTGGGCCAATGGGGTCACAGACACTTGAGGCTTTAGGGGAGGGTTACAGGTGTGGGATGAACCATACATTTTGGGGGTTGAGATGGAATAGTCCATTTAACTTTTGGACCTATCTGTAGGTAAGGGTATTGTCCAGCCAGTAGGGGAGATCGTTTTCATCCTGGCTGTACTATTGTGAATCTTTTGCCAGGCAATTATATTTATCTATCCTTTCCAACACCTCCTCAAGAACCTTATTCAGGCTCTTTGATTTCAGATAGGGTGTAAATTTCTGAAAAAGAGCAGCCCTAATTCAGTCTACATTTACATTGCTTCCAAGGGACAGCCACCAAAAATGCTCTTCAGGTTCAGCTCATCAGGGATCACACATAAGCTCATCAAGCAAGGCATGCATAGCTAACATTAGCTGAAAAATATCTCCTGCTGTATGGATGACAATTTTGGTACACAATTTTCTAACAAAGTATAACAACAATAAAACAACCTAAACAAAACCTCAAGCTCACCATGTTTTTAGTAAAAAAATACAATTTCATTCCATCTTTTATCTAGGTCCTACTTCTTATTTCATTCCTACAATCTCTCGCTGTCAGACCTTCTCTAAACTATGGATCAAAATGAATAGGTTTACAGACATGAAAATTCACTGTGGTTGTGATCTGTTTTGAATTTCCAACCAGGAAGGGTCATTTCATATCACACAGCTGATGGCCAGTGTGTTTAAGTATAATGGATTTTTTAATGGACTCACTCCATGTCTATTAGAGCTAAATCTTCATATTAGTGGTTTGTGTTTTTTAAATTATTATTCAAAACATTAGGAAAACCTAAATGTTCATATGAAGATGCATTTAAAAGCAACTGCCAATACTAAAACTTGAAAAAAGCTAGTTGTCAAAATGTAAGAACACAAAAATGCATGGAGAATGCAGTATCAGTTTAATGCTTTAATCATGTAGAAAATTTATCTGAGATAATTTATAACACTTTAAAATACTTACAGGTTATTATTAAAATCTTTATCTTAGACAATTCACTTATCTTCAGATATTAATCCATTCATATGTTGGTGACTAGTCAGAATTATGAGTAGTTGCAAGGTCTTAATTTGTTTTTCCAATCAGATATGGCATCTTACTTGGGCTGAAGGGTTATTTTTATTGCTAGATGGGTGCCAAAGGTTGAAACAGGTACATGCATGAAGCATTTTACCTGGCTCAATAAACTGTGAAGGGTTTGGACTTGCTCTACATCACATGTGTGCCCTTGTCTACTTTTCCATTCAGTAATATCTCTATCTAGGCAGTTTCTGCTTGTCCTCTGGGTTGAATATATTCTAGGCCAAAGACATCTCCTTTCCATGTGAAGTCTAATGCATAAGCCACTAGACAACCTTCCCTGTTTTAGATGTCCTTCGCATTTACCTTATTCTATAATTTGCTTCAGCAGTCAGTTCATTCTAAATTATTTCTTCTCTGCACTCCTATAATTAATCTTTTAATAACTTTTTTCTCATGGAAAGTAAAATGACCAGTTCAGTCTAACAATACAAGATGTCTTTGAAACATGAGAAATTACTTTAAAACTGGGAAATAGTAATATTGTTTAATTACTTTAACTTAATTTTTGTCCTCCAGCTTTCTGAATTTCTAGATTCTATCTACAAAACAGGAAAATTCATAATTAAATGTATTCAGTACATGTACATATATTTCATGTTACATGTGAAAAGCTTTCTTTTAAAGATTTTACAGCCATTACTATAGGTCTGTCTCTCAAGCTTTCAATGTTAAGACTAGACTGCAGTAAACAGAAGTGGTTAATTTTATAAAGGGAAAACACCCATTTACTGGTGAGGCAAACTAAAATACAGAATCACTCTTCTACCCACCAAGGCTCTGCAGAATAAACTTTTTTTCTCCAGCCTTTCTTTCTAGTACAAGAAATTTCAGATTTCTCCCAGGCAATAGTAAAATCTGAAAAAGCTGCTGTGCACTCCCAAGATAACTACTTACAAGTACAGACAAGGTCCCTTCTCTGCTCCAGAGCACCTTCTTCCCCCATTGTCCAGTGCATCTCCAGGGATCAACTCTTGCAGTGTGTGTTCAGGCTTTGCCTGGCAACGAGAAGTATCTCCTCCAGACAGAGAATTGGCCAGAAGAGCAGGCAACTGCCAGAACTGCTTCCTGTTCTTCTCTGCTTTACAGCTCAAGATTTTTTTTTAACGTAAGAAATACTAACACACAAGTCTATGCATGAACAAGATGAGAATAAACACACTATATGCTCTGTCAGTTCTCTTACCCCAAGTTTGTAAAGCCCTTTGATTTATAGTGAACTGCTAGGTCCAGTGGGGTTTTTACAGGTCTCTCTTCACCGACAACTTTATCCTTTTGCTGCATCTTGGTGACCCTGCAGTTCTGAAGCTAATTTACTTGCTTTAGTCTTGCACCCTCAATAGTTTAAAAATGAAAGCTTCTTGAGCCACTGACTTCTCAGCCGAACCATGTATGTTCTATGACAACCCCCAAACACCAATCTGCCAAATAAAAATAAATTGTCCTGACATACATATTATGAAAAACCTATTAGCTAATAGAATATCTTGTTGTTGCAATGAAAAATATCAATTGCATTTCAGCTTGCTTTTTTTTTCATCTCTGAATGATAAAGGCTCAGGAGACTGATTTCATCCTGAAGAGCAGGAAGGTCATTCTTTGAACTAAAAGCTGTGAGGATTGGACATGCTAGGGCTACATTAGGGTTTGGTTATTGGAAATATTAAATAGACACTTAATGACACAGAAGGAGTTTTTCAGCTTCTTTTACAGCAATTGCCAAGGCGTTGCATGAAATTTAGATACCTTTACCATCACATATTTGGATACATGTCTAAAAAAAATGTGGTGATGCTATAGACATCACAAAGACCATGACACAGAGAAAAAAAATGAGTTTATTAAAGAAAATATGGAAATATAGGGCGTCCAGAGACTGCAAGATTGAAATCAGTTAAACTACAAGATAGAATAAAAAGAGGAAGGTGAGATAAGCAATGAAGATTAGATGAGAGAGAAAATACTATAAACAAGTCATAGGCTAACATGGCTAAAACCTGTATGTAGATTTATTATTGAAATTAAAGCCTGGACAAAGAATGTTGTCATGTGGAGTATGTCAAAACCTATTGACAGAACTGCCACTAAACCTAGATTAAATAATGCAACAAGTAGCTGGAGCCTGCCTAGAAAGTTTGCTGAAAGTTCACTTCTCTGTAAAACAATTTCGACTGCAGAAGTGGAAGAAGAGCAATTCAGCAGTTAAAAAGATTAGAAAGTCCAGTGAGATCTTCACCCTGAAAAACAGTGTCCAGCCAGCAAAATCTGTGTTATATGCTGATATAGATAAAGACATATGTTCTCACTCTAAATTGCAGTGTAATGTTGGAACAACTTGACCTCATTTTAAATGAGCTACCTCAGGTACTGGAAGCAATGTAAATGCTATGCTACTCTGCAGTATTTATTCTGCAAGGGCAAGTAGAACTCTCTGCTTCCGTGGGTGGCTTTCTTCTAATGAGTTTGCTTGCTATTTGCTTATCAAAGCAATGCAGCTCACTGAAAGCCATTTCCAATAGATATTGGAAATATCTACAGTCTTTAAAAGATACATGTACCCAGATGTCACAATGTAAGACTGAAACAAATGTTATTGAGACTGTACTGCCAGTTTCCTATCTGTTAAGAAAAAGGTTCTTGAAGAAATTCTACTAAGATAGCAAAAATAAGAAAGTAGTTGGAAAAACTATGTGAGGACAATATCAGCTACCCAAAATTATTGACTTTGTTGAGGGCTGAAAATCACACAGGCAAATGAGTGACTCAGTTACATTCTGCAAAAAACTTCCTGGGAGAAAATGGTCTTTGGCCTGATTTCACTTCTCACTACCAACCTCAGGTGAATTTGAAGTCATTTCAGCCTCCCTATACTAATTTCAACTTTTCCTGAAGTAAATCTAGTGTAAACTTAAAATGTACAAATTCCAAGGTGGAGGGACCACATCTTTTTACCAAGGCTGGGCACCACTGGCATGAAGGCAGATATCTACTGTATCACACAAGGGCAAAACAAAAGAAGATAAAAGAAAAGGAAGTCTGGAAATATCAGCTTGCTAACTGTTCTTACACCTTACTCACATCAAAACATGCCAGGGGATTATTCCTAGATCCCTGGTCTGTATGCCAGCTCCACTAATTGAATCTGATTTTATATAGGACGGACCAATTTGCTCTTTAATACAAAATAGCAAGACATCTACTTTGTAGGCAGATGTCACTGTCAAAGGCTAATCAAATCTGCAGTAATCTGGTTCACATTTACGTTCACCTTCTAGCGAGCTTAGTCATTTTTTTACTTGACTGTTAAAGAATTTCTTCTTTAGGTTGAAGTAAAAAAAAATTATACTTCAATTGCCTTCAAGAGCCTTGCATTGTTTTATCTTAATTAGATCTATTTTTAAAAATCCCTCTTTAACTATATTATTTTCTGTATTAGTGAGAAATCTACATTGCTACAGCAAACTACTGTCCTGGTACAGCTCAATTTTGACTTGCAATTAAATTCTCTACTACTGCAGAAATTAGCATCTTCTAAAACATATTTTAAGGTAGTTCCATAACAAATATTCTTGAAACTGCCTTCACAGCAAGGTTTGTATTGATGACAAGAATGTAAATAAAAGAAAGGATCAATATGAATTACATGAATTTCACTCATTGTCCTCAGTATTTCCTGCAACCCTGCAGAAGACTTATGAAAAATTGGACTCAAGGCAAAAATGTGTCCTCACAGCCCAGGCAGCCAACCTCATCCTGGACTGCATCAAAAGAAGTGTGCCCAGCAGGTCCAGGGAGTTGATTATCGCCTGCTCCTCTTCCCTTGCAAGGCTCTATCTGGAATTCTGTGTGTGGGGACCCCAGCACATAAAAGCTGTTGGAATGAGCCCAGAGGAGACCACTAAGTTGATCTCAGGGCTGGAAAACCTCTGCTATGAGGACAGGCTGAGAGAATTGGGCTGGTCAGCCCAGAGAACAGAAAGCTCTGGGGAGACCTTAAAGCAGCCTTTCAGTACCTGAAGGGACTTAGGAGAAGGCTGACGAGAGACTTTCCACAAGAACATGTAGCTGCAGGACAAGGCAGAATGGTCTTAACCTGAAGGAAGATAGGTTTAGATTAGATATTAGGAAGAAATTCTTTACTGCAAGAGTAGTGAGGCACTGGAAGAGGTTGTCCAGAGAGGTTGTGGACTCCCCATCCTTTGGAGATCTTCAAGACCAGGTAGGATGTGGCTCTGAGCAACCTGATGTAGTGAAAGGTTCCCTACTGACATCAAGGGGGTTGGAACTAGGTTATCTTTAAGGTCTCTCCTTATAAGAGATAAATCCAAACCATTCTGAGTCTATTAATTTCTTCTTAGCAACACATAAAACTTGTGAAACTAATCTTCTGCAATTTAAAATAGATTTTGTTAATTTAAATAGCAGTTTATGGTGTAGTCAATCATTCTAGCAAGGGAGAAGTCTTACCTGTGATGTCCAACATGACAAAATTCAGTCTAAATTGATAAAATTAAGGAAAACTAGAAGAAATTGAATATCGGATCTTATAATGGAAATTAACAGAGTAATCCATTTCTGTCACACAAAGATATATATACACGTGCAGAACCATTAAATAATCAATCTCTGTATTGTTTTTATTCTTTCCTACAACACAACAAAATTTTACTCTATAGGCAGCCATGTGAACAGTAGACATTATATTATTACATGCACAGCTAACTCACACAAAAATTAGATCCAAAACCTTAGGTGAACTCCATCCTTAGATACACAATCTTGTTGCATTAAAAAGCAATTGGAAAATGAAAGGAAGAAGCAGTGCTATACAGCTAACTTAAACCCCAAAAGTTATTTTCTTTCAAAGAAACCTAAAACTTTAATAATTATAATCAAACCAAGGCTAGAAATACAAACCAAGGGGGGAAAAAAAGAAATAAAACAGGGAATGATGACAAAGAAGGAAAAATCAGGAATAAAAATAAAAGAGGGGAATAAAGGAGAGTGAGCGCTAGAGATAGAATAGAGGGGATCAGTCAAATAGACAGGGTGAAAATAGGGATGGAGACAGAAAAGGGAAACACAGAAGGGAGATGAAAAGGATAAAACACAACTGACCCATTTATTATAATTAATCCAATTTATTTCAAAGCTATCAAGAATTGTATGAAATCCCTAGTGTATGGTAATCATACTCACTCATAATTCAAGGTTGCTTTTGCAAATTTTTAAAGGCAAAGACTTATACAATTGTGTAAGGTGTAATAAACTAAAATAGCCTACAGGTTGATGATATTAGTATCCCATTTCTGTGAAAGCTAGATAAATACAGCATCTCCATGAGAAAACATGAAAACAAAGGTATTTGTTTGATTGATTACATCTGTAAAACTAGTCAAATTTTGCAAAACTCTGTCAGTAAAAAGATATCAGGTTTTAATATCCAGCTGCAATATGACATGAAAATGTTGTTATTGTAGCAAAATGAGTCAAGAGAAGACATATACCCTGAGTTTCTATTTTTTACACTATTTCTATTAACTCAGCTTCGTAGATAGTTGAAGTAAAATTTATGTCAGCATGGGAGCATTAATGACTGCAATCTGAACTGAAGAAATCCTGATACCTTAGTTTGAATGAAATGTGGCAAAATCAATTTCATTCAAGAGGCCTTGTTTTTGTCTTTCGCTGTTCCTTAGTCTTAACCTATAGCAGATTCTCTAAAACGGCTTTATACAGAAAGAAAAAAAGAGCTGTGAAATGTTATCAGCTTGTAAACTATTTGCTGAACAAAAACATAAAATGGGCCTGCTGAGTATTCACTATTTCTGCATTTTGCTCCTGAAATTATGTAAGAAGGCAGTTTATAGCTAAACAAGGTATGTCCTTCTTAGCAATTATATGCTGCCATAACCCTATTTGCTGGGGTAAAATCCATTTTATGGAGAGACAAAGAATATGTAGGCATGTATACTGATGGCATATAAAACATCCCAATACACAACCTACTATTAAAATCAAGTTGCCAATTTGAGTTTATTGCTTTCTCACTCGCATTCACTTCACATTTTTCTGTAAGACACTATGTAAATTCAAAATTAGTTTATTTCACCATGTTTATGAGAGGAAAGATCCAGACTAGCAAACAAGAGACACGCAAGCACATTTTAAAAGGTGATCAAATTCACCAGTGGAATAGGAATTTCTCATCTCTGAAATTTAGTTGGTGTGTCCATTTTAGACAAGGACCTATAAGACATTCTGTTGAATGTCAGATACTGATAAATAATAGGGTCATGTCAAAAATATTTTTTCAGCTTTTCAGAATACACAGCTCCACAGCCCTTTAGCAAGATATGGTTCCGTGTAAGAAGAAACCTTTTTCAACATACTGTCAAGATTTCATTTCTGGGAAAGTGCAATAGTACATATTCTGGTATATTTCACAGTGCAAGGGAATTATTCACAGTAAATCCTGGGGCTTGTCAACTTCTTATGTCTGTCTAGCTATATAGAAAATTTTTCACTTGGGTCTATCCTAATAGAAAAGAAACTCCCTTGCTTCTACTCCCACAGAACTGGGAAAGGAAACACCTGACTCTGCATGTGTGTGAAGAGCTCCACACAAGTCCCACAGCTTTGGGGTTAATGAATACAGCAGCCACTGTGCTGCTGGAGCTGCTGTTTGCAGAAGTCCAGAGCACCCCTTGGGAATTTCTTGCTATCTGACCACAAGGTTTCCAGCCCAGCTCATCCTACTCAGGATTGCATGAGCCCCGCTGAGTGCAGTGAGGTCACATCTTGAAGGGGGACATTGCCACAGTCATCTCAGGTAGATTACTGAGGGGTGACATCTTATGAACGCTAACAACCAGGTCTGAATTTAGACGCTCTAGATCATCTGGAACATCTAGTTCCCTGGAATATGGTGTTTCATGTTTTGTTAATGAAAACAAAACTAAATCTTTATTTTTTTTATTTATTTCAACTGTTTCACTGGCAAATACCCACTAAGACACAACTGCTAGTATAAAAGGGTGTCCTAAGAAATAAATGAAGAACATGAATTCATACAGCTATCAGAATTTAAAAAAAATATTAACACCTTAAAAATCCACAAATAATTTGTAGATTTAGATTATAGAGATAAGAATCTTGTAAGCAATCTCTCAAAATAAGGCAATAATAGACAGGACATCAGCAAATTACTTACTTTCCTGAAAGCAGCAGCAAAGGGTGAATCTGAAGTAGATCAAGAGAAAACCCACAAAGATCCTAATAGAAATTTCACCCCAGTCAATGACTTAATATTTCTAACATTAAATCTAAGGTCATTATGTTACATTATCTGAAAATGTTGTAGGTTTATAAAAATATTTATTTGTGACAATTATTTTAGCTAATGACCAGAAAATCTTATTAGATTGTTAAGTCCATCTGCCTTCAAAAGCAACATGCTTTCTACTGACAATGGGACACATCAGATATTAAAATAATAGCTTGCTTTTAGCCAAAAAGCAGGAAAAAATATGTGTTAGCATATAATTTTCTTTATTGGAGAAACTGCAGTTCTGAAAGAACAAAACAGAACTATTAACAGCATCTTGTCTTTTATGCATTTTTCTCATCTGCTTTTTTGGGGTTTTTTTTAAAGAAAAAGCCTCATAGATGCACTGTGAATACTCACCTCACCTTTATTTGACAAATAACATTGACAATTATTCACAAAACTTCACTGTAAAGAGACACTGAACTTAAAAGGCACTCTGGGTTATAAAAACACATTGGTATTTTCAGTGGTCTATTAACTGACACTCCTATTGCATGGCTAAGGCCATGCATTAAGCAACATCTATCTCTATGCACACACACCCCAGCTCTTTTTATTTTTTGTGTATAAATGCCATCTATTTTATAAGATATAGCTATCCATTGTGAGGTCACAACAGTATTAATATATTTTCTTTTGTTTCCCATTTCTATCCAAGGCATTAAGTAAATATTTACTCTTGCTCAAATTAATTTCCTTCCTGTTCCTGAGCCCTCAGCTCTGTTCTTTCCCTAGACAGATCTCTCAGACACTTGTATCTCTAATGAGCACTTAACTTTTCCCATCTTTCTCCTCTCAACCCGCTCTCCCAATCTGCCCAGTTTGCTTCTTTCACCCTTTCCTCTTCCCTGTTGTCAGTCCTATCTTTTTGTCCTGTTTTTCTTTGCCTACCAACGGTACCCTTTCACCACATCTGTGCTAACAATTCCAGTTATTCTCAGTGGAGAGTATCTTAAATGGAAATCAATCTCTGAGTCTATTTTACATATCATAGAAGAACTGATGTTGAGATGAATGGGCTTTCCCTTGATAATTTTCATAGGCACATACTTCTCTTCATTTACTGAGCATGTTATATTAATAGGAATAGTTATTTCTCCAGCAGATGTTACTGGGAACAGTAACCTTCTAAGGTTTTGACAAGAAATGTAAGCCAGTCCAAATCTCAGTTAATGTGAACAAACACACATTATTGTATCAAAACTAGAGCCTCTCTGTGAGGGTTGTTGACAATCTGTAATTTGGTTAGCTGAAGTTTAAGCTTGTTTTTTCCTAAACTAAGGGAATTGTTTACCTTAGGGCAATTTTATACCCCAAGCACCATAAACTGAAGTAAAAAATAATCTTTCTCTTCCTTCTTCAACCTCTTTGTCTTCTTCATCATTTCTGGATGCAAGAAAGCTCTGACCATAGCTTCCATTGTACCAGAAAGACAGAAGGAACTGCTTTGTTTTGCCTTTTAAGGAAAGAGCTTTAATCAAAATCCCTGCTGAACAACACTGACCTGATAAACAAAGATCCTGACTCACTAATGGAATGCCTTGAAGCACTCTTACTGAGGATTAAATATTCCCATGAAACTGAAAAAAAAACCCAAAAAACTTTGCATTATAATTTACACTTTAAATAATGAGAAAATATACAAAATCTATTAATATCCCAGTGATCAACAGGACAAAATATGGAAAAGTTCATGTAATTTCTCTTCATTCATCTCTTCTGTGCTAATTGTTTCCTGGGTGTGTCAGCCCACCAGCTCTAGCTTCAGAATAGTTTGACCATGCTCATGGATGTTGATTTGTGTGTCAACCCTGAATAAAGAATTTGAGAATTTGAATGCTTTTTACTTTTCCCTTGTGAAAGAGGGAAGTCTCTTTTTCTCAGACCAATGAGGTAGGATGGAGGAACAGTTATATTGTTGCCTTTTCCTGATAAAGTGTCATTCCTTATTCCACTGGCAATAATGCTCCATCCATCTTTGAACACCATCCAGTGTAACTTCTTTTTTTTGTGCATTGTTCAGGATTTCACTGTCTTCCTAACTCCATTCAGAAATGAATTGGAGAATTTATTCTCAGTATCTGTCTAGTTAGAGAGCATTCACTATCTTGTACTACTATAGCTGTGGAGAAAATGTCATTTTAAATGGCTTTAACTCCAATTTATTTTTCTCTGGTTGTCAAGCCATTCTCTTTCAGGTGCTAATGAGAATAGTGAAAGCAACTATTTCCACTAGCTGCTGAATCCTGAGCAGCATCAAGTAGCTCTACACATCTACTCTTCTCTGCAGCTAACAGTAGCAAGGGTAGTAATTAATTGGTATTTTGCCACTTTTTCAACTCCAGGGCACAGGACTGTATTTAAAAAAAAAAAAAAGTTTCAGCTTTTCTTTTTCTTTTTTTTTTGTTGTATTTTAATTTTAGATATCAGTAAAAATAATATTTATCTGACTAAATATAGCAAAGAATCAGAGCAGACAAAGTTTTGATTATGATTAGCATAAAGAACAACTGAGTGGGGTGTCCATGGTGTGAGGTATTTCATACTCTGGAGGAGGCTTTTCTAACAGAATAGTAATTGAGTCAGTACTCCTTGCTTCTCACCTCTTGTTTATAGCGTGTCTTGAGAGACAGAGATAGGTGAGACAGAGTAAAAGGGTTTCATTGAATACATGGTACATTTTAGGGATCATGTTTGAAACTCTATCTCTTTTCCGTTTCTTTGCTACTGACATATATCAGAACTGTGATCCAAATTTCAAAACTGGTTGATTTTTACTCAGCTGCTATGACTCAGTAATTGACAGAAGACTGCTGCTTGTAACTCTGCTAAGTTAAAAGCACTATTTTGTAAAGAGCATTCTCACAAGAAAGCAAAGCTACTACTCTAATTGAGTTTATCACTGACACCAATGACAATTTATTTCTACTTTGAAGTCAGTATGTAAGATCTACTTCAGGGAGAGCTGTGAAACTTGTTAGTGCTAGAAATCACTTTTCTTTAAAAGAAAGAGCTGCCTTCAATCTCTCCATTTAAAGACTTCACTGCCGCCACATCACAATGACCAGTGTTCACAGGCAAGTTTTTTACACGGTTTCTCACCTCCAGGAGTCTCAGCTTTGCTTTTCAGAGTCAACAGTTTGTCTACCTTATCCTGTACTTAAAAATGTCTTAGGCATGAGTGCTAGCTAGTTCTTGTTTATTCTCCCATCATTAGTACTTTTAGCATATACGTCTACCCGCTTTCAATTTCCACTTATGCTGCACCTCAGTCCTAAAGTACATCTTATTAACACTTCTGAAGGTAATAAAAAGGGAATATTACGGAACAGTATCCCCAGGGTGAGATGGACAAGACTGACAATTACCACTGTCCCAGAGAAAAGAACAAACAATTCATTCAATATAAAATGCAGACTTCTCTGCTTAGAATTAAGAAGAACATCAACAGACCTAAAGTAGAGACATTAACACTGAGCTACTTAAAATTACAGACCAAGTCCAAGCTCCACTGAACTTAATGGATAAGCTCTTGGCTGATGAGTTTTGACACAACTGCTGTAAATTAAGAGCTTCTACATGTCCAGCATGAAAGAAAAAGAGCTCATACAAAGGTATTCAGTGTAAAGATTTTTAGCAAGCATCTCTGACTTCTTGGCAGTGAGACAGAATGTTTCCAGCCATAGCTTGAAATGGTTCTGGATTTGTTCCATGATTATTCTATTATGAATACATTTGTCACTTCTGCTAAAGACCTTCTTTTTTCCCAATTACCTCAAGACTGAACAGGACGTGCATGTTATTTAATAGTCTTCCATCTACTGTAGTACTCATGTTTACATCTAGGCATGCTAATCAACAGGAAATAAATCAAGGTAATGATCATCTCCGCAACCAGTCTTCTCTATGGTGCAAAAAAGTTGATGTGTATTTCCTGGCATATTCAAAGGCACATTTTATATTGCAAAGTATGGACAAAAAAGGCATTAACAAGGAGTTAACTATTTTGCATTTTGAGAACAATATATGCAGAAAAAATGGGCATTCATATTAATTATTCCAATCACCTTTTATGTTCCAAGATACAAAATGCGGTTTCATGTTCAAAACAAATTTTAGCAAATGGTTTCTGTGACATCAACATAAATTCACAGCAATACACTATTTAATCTCCAATATGTCTTAACTGTTGCTTCAAAAATATTATGAACAAATTTTCTCTAACTTTTTAACACCAGCAACTCTATATCCTGTAGAGTATAAAAATATATCACTGACAATTCCTGTATGAAATAATAGTAAGGTCTTCTATATCCTGTTCAACAAAACCTTTGAAGGTTTCAGAAGATACTTCAAGGAATTGTATTGCTATAGAAACTACAAATTGACAATGTCTATTATTTGTGTTACTTTGTGCATCTCAGAACTTAGAGACCTGGATAGTTCCCAAAGCACAATGCCATGATATATGACTTCACCATTTGTCCTCTTTGTAAACAAAGAAAGGCCCCAGGGAAGGTTATGCCATCTTTTACTACTCATAGCCTTGGAATAAAAATTTATCTGGTGCAATTTTATTAATTCTATACTCTTTAACTTTTTCTAGTTCTTTTGGCAAATGCAGATTGGAAATTATAAACAAAATGGCAAAGATTTCATAAATATAATACTCCATTAACAACTTTAGCAGAAGTGTTCTTTGGGTAAACAGACAACAAATTTCCACGTCTTCTGTCTTCCCCAGACACATTCAAATCCTTCTACAAGAGTATCTTCTCAGGGCACTTGATTAAAATTAGCAACCTGTTGATTCCAATTATTACATGTCTGCAGCTCATCCTTTCAGAGTTTATGCTCAATAGGTCATGTCAGTCTGGGATGTAACTCCAAAGAACACCAGATTAGCACCAGCCATGCTATGGAAAAGAATTCTCATGACTGGTACAAGTTGCATATTGTCAGGTTTTGTCTGCTGTTCACATGCAAAGCATGCTGAAATACTGAGCTGGCAAATGTCAGACAGGTATACTTACTGTACCTCTAAGTCCTTCCCAGATTCCTACCAGAGATATTTAGTCCATGAAAAGTGTGGTTCCTACATTTGACATTTTTATTATGTAGTGTCAGACTTTTCCATTTATAACATAGAGCAGAGCAACCACAAACCCAATGAAGCCACCAAATTTTCCTATAATGTTAATTTCTGGCTGTATGCATGCAAGTTTATGTGTGCTGTTTTCATATATAGTTATATCTATTTTTATATTAATAAATAATAGTTATAAGCATTAACAAACAAGATATTTAAGTCCAGATCCTACCTGAAAGTTTTAAGAGTTTCTTCACACAAATCCATTTGTGTGTTTCAACCTAATGGGCAATATCTTTTCCTCTTGTTTGTTAAAAATTAAATTCTTGAATTATCTTACTGTATATCCACACTTCTATAATATAAAAACTCTATACTCACATTCAGAAAATCAAAATGTACAAGGGTAAAGTAAAAATGAGGAATTTTTATTTCATTTTGCATGGAATAGATATTGGTATGTTTTTCTTTGAGGTTTGTGATCAAACCCACTTGAGCTCTATTAACATATGTCATGTTTTGCCTGGAAAAAAACCCATGTATAAAATAATTCTGCTAGATCTTTCACTTTTTACAGATTTACCTTGATAATGGAAATCTGCTGATTTCCAAGTAATTTCAGATTTCCTGATGAGTATTTCACATAATGCATCAGATAAAAGTTCAGTGTGCAGTTATACAGGACATGTTAAGAGGGACCATGTTTTTTATTCCTGCCCCTCAAACAGTGAATTCAGTGTTCTGTCAACTAACCCCTGTGTTCATTTAGAAGCAAGACTGAGAAGTATTCTGAATTGCAGAAAGCTTCAGTTACAAATTATATAAGCAGAAATAATGGTTTAAGACCTCTTTCGAGTGAATTTGACTTTCAGATACTCTCAGGAAGCAGAACATCACAGAGCAGTAAGACACAAGTCAGTTTTACTCTAGCAGCTATATATTTAAACTTCATGAGTTACCATTGCATAATGCCTTGCTTCCAATTGCACCATACATTTCAAAGCTTGGCTGTGTAGTTCACATTAAAAAAATTCTTTTTCAAGCAAAAGGAATATTTCCTTCTTTTTTTTTTCTTTATATTTGCAGCATGTTTCCTTTTATCTAAGAGCAAAATTCCTTCAACATGAGCAAAAAAAAAGCCTCTCTTCAAAACTTGTCTCTCAAATTTTAGCATTAATTCACACTCATAAAGAAACAGCAGATGAAATATCATCTCTGAAAATACTGAATAGAAAATACCTCCTTCCTTAGATGAAATCTTTTCAGCAAATTGATTTTTAACTCACTTTCAAAAGCCAAATTGTTTACTATGTGTTTGAAATTACATTGTCTTACTTAAGATGTGCAAGTGATTTTTGGAGGACTTAGAAGTTGATTTTAATATAGTAACTCTCATATCTAGTATTACCCTTTAATGTTTCAACCAAAGCAAGTAGCATTGAAAGACTACTTCAACTATGAAAAGCAACTAATATTGCTAATAATATTTTCTTTCATGATTGTTACAAGACACACTATAGTCAAATGTCTCACATATGACAAGTAACCAATTTTTTAATAAAATGCAGATTAGCATGACAACTAAAATCGCATGTAAAGACAATTGTTTGTGCTGTGAATTAGCTCCAGACCAGAGTCACATTCCTGATTAATATACTGCCCCAGTTTCTGTATTCAAAGACATTTAGATTTCAAATCACAGATTTAAACCAAATAGATTTTGTATTTTGAGCACAGGCTGTTCCCCTTTTAAAGCCAAGCTGAAGAATACAACCTCAGGCTGAAGGAAAGGTCATTCTTTAAGGATTCCCACTATGGAAGTTCTTTCTTGCCCTTTCCTGTCTTTACCTGTAGCCATGATCTCCCTGATCTCTTGGCCCAGTGATAAAAATAATCTGAATCTTCACTTAACTAATACAACCGAAAAGGTGAAGAGTTTTATGAAACGTCTCACTCTTGAGATATGATTTGCAGCCATGCTACCAGGAAAGCAATGAGAGCCTCTGACCAAGTGGAAGATCAGAGAAAAATTGTCCCCTTTCAGCAGTGACAAACATGACCATCAGGCTGTCAGCACTCTCCGTCTATACAAAGTGAAGCAACACAGTATATAAGAGGAGCAACTGTGAAATAGCAGGGCATGTATTTTTTTTTCTTTTTCTCTAATGGAGAGACAACAGCTATATGAACACAGGCAAATATAATCTTGAAAGTATTTTCTTGCTCTATATAATAGCAAGTAGGTAGGTACAATGATGTTGCTGTCCTCATCACCCAGTAAGACACCATTTCTTATTTGAGTTTGGATCTTTGAGCCAATTTATACAAAACTGTTCTATAAAAAAGAGGAACCCTTGCTACATAAGCGACAATAAAGCTGACAAAAAAAGTTGTCATGAACTCTCATATAGTGGCTTAGGAGTTCCATTGAAAAAAGGGTTACAGATATCTCTAGTTTGCTACACTATCCTACGAAATTTTTGGCAAAGACTACTGGTATAGTAGCTATTTGGGTCCTGCTATAAAGTGAACTTGTTCAAAATTAGTTATCTACTAGATAATATATATATATCTTTTATATATATTATATAACATATAATATCTTTCCAGTATGATGCTGTTGTGATAATTATGGCTTCAAATACTTCTGTGGATGTAAATATTAGGCATCTGTCAGGAAAAAAAATATAATTGTAATTACCAATTTTTAGTTTGCAGGTTAGCATGACTCTGTTAAGTAAAACATGATTAAGGAAAATTTTTCTCTTTTTCTTTTTTTAAAATACTGTACTTTTGGTGCCCTTGTAAGTCAGTCTCCAACAGAAAAGAAAATTACATAGCTCAGAATATAATTTTATGACTAGCATTATAGAAGCATCCATCCTGTATTGGTCTGCTCTGCATTTCACACACCACACATCAAATTTAGCTACAAATTTACTCTATTTTTACCGGTACAAATTTCCCTAATAAGAAAAGATTTATTTTGCCCCCTGTTTCCATATTCATTATCTTAATTTGGAAAAGCAACAAGCTGCAAGGAGACTGATTGCTTTAAGTAATACAGGGATGGAAATGGAATTTCCCATTAGAACTTCAATTGTTCATTTCTTCAAAACATAAGCTAGAGAAATGTGAAATAAATACCTCATGAATGATTGACCATAAGGCTGATACTGAGTATAAAACTTGGACTTGAAGTATAAAAATTCATTATGTAAATAGGTTCTTCCAGGTTCAGCAAACAATCAACTAATACCAGGACCAGGCTGCTGCTCTGATGTGTGAAATGTGACCAGCCTACAGAATAACTGCTCTCCATGTGATGGTAACACCTACTCAAGAAAACTTTAACATTTTTATGCTTTATTGCAGAAGTACTTCCCACAGTAATAAATTACACACTGTCCCCATAGTGCAGTAGTTGTAATCACTGATCAGCAGAATGTCTCTTCTGCATCCAGTGCTTTTAGTAGACAGATTAATCTGTGCTAGCATTAGTAGAGAACCTTGGCCTGGAGGACCTCAGGCCAGAGCACCAGGGATATTATTTTAAGGTCTACAGGATCTCTAACAATTTTTTCAAGTTTGGCTTCACTTTCATCCTGACCCAAAAGGTTGCAAATTTAAGTGTACGGTAATTTCTCCTCAGTGCAACACTAATTATTGACATGCTGGCAATGAAACTCTGAAGTATTATGCTATTTTTCAAAAGTGGGAAACATGGGAAATCCCAATACTTTTAACTCTGGGAGATGCTCAGGTAGAAAACTCTATGGATTACCAGGAAAAGTTCTGATAGTCATGATTTGCAGTTTGCAAAACATTGAAACAGATACAGAAAGCAGAGAGTTATCCATGCCTATCAGAGCTTATCGTAACCCTCAAGCTGCAGATCCCTCAGCATTTGATGTAGAGCAGTTGTAGGATTTGAACTGAAACTTGCACCTATCATTCACCATCCACACAACACATTGAACAGTTCACTTCCCAGAGCAGGTGTGGTACTCACAGACAAGGTTTGGAAGCCTCTAATTTGGAAGCCTCTAATTCAGGTACACAACAAATGTTCTTCATCACCTCCTGGGAGTGGAAAACATAACGGTCCGAAACAGTGTTTGTCCTTTTGGTAATTTTGAACCACATCCATGATAAGGGCATTCAATTAAGGATACTACACTCAATTCAATCAAAAATAAGTTTCAGGATGGAGCTAATGTGTTGGCCCTGGCACCAATGACTTCAACCTGTGGTCTGTTTCCACTCAGTCAAATGACTTGCAAGTGGAAATACAGCCACTGCATTACTGGACCAGTAAAATCAATGCAACAGGCAGATAATTACATTTCTAGGGGAAAGAAAAAGGCAAATCTGCAATTTTCAGAACTACTTCTTTAAAATCTTATTGACATCTGTACATTCATAATCCCCATATCAAATACTTTCCAAAATACTGCTTGAAAATTGCATTAGGTCAAGTAGTATCTACCAAAATTATTAAGCAAGACCTGTACAGAAAATTCATTAGGGAACTTACGTAAGAATAACTTTACAGGTACATTATGCATGGATTAGCTGTAAAAGAAAGACTTAAATTCAGCCCAAACACCTGAGCTACAAAAGGAAATTTATCTCATCCCTTTTCTCATGTCTTCCATTTGTTCCTGTGAATCTGACACCTTCACTGGGTGTTGCTTTTCTGCCAGGGACTTCTCAGCAAGGTGAGTTCCCACAGCATGATTGTCTGATACAATATCTGTTCTGACTCTCACTCATTCGTTCCTTATGCTGACTTTGTATGGGTTATCTGATTGTGCATGTTATCTGAAGTGTATACTTGTGAAACAATGTTACTATTTATCAGACCTTGAATGTTCAAGTTTTCAGCTGAGTCACACACCGTTTCATTCCTACTTGTGCTGTGGTAATCTGTCTTTTCAATAATGGTTGTTTTGCGCCATTTTTCTAGTTTGTGCATGTTATGTACTTCTTTGTGACAGAACAACTGAAATCCTGGCAATAATTTAGAGAGGGATTAATTCTTTTGTTAACATTTATAACAAAAGGCCAACCCTCAGCAGGACAGTTGTCTCTAGAGTAAATTAGGTTATAATCCATCAAACAGATGTTAGAACCCCATAAAAATAGGAGAATATGTGTACACTGACAAATTAATGTGAAAATCATACAGATGATGGCATGAGAATATTTTATTCTTCCCTTAAGCATCATGTATGAAACACATTTTCTGAATTTCAGTTTGCCATATTTACTGAATTTGTGATAATAAATAACTTTATCTGTAACTGGCATACCAGTAGCAATGTAAGAACAGCATGTTCACTTCTTGTGATAATGACAGCATTTGCCAAGAGAAGGGAAAGGTAAGCCAAGGACCAGCTGAAGAAATTGGCTTTCAACTTTGAGTTTTATGTTGCCTTCATCTTTTTGTGCACTCCCAGAGAGAAATCCAAGTACCCATGAATTTTCTCTCTGATCCCCACACGAAGGGAATCCAAGTTCCAGGCTGGAAAGGAGCTGTGGTGTGTCCTGGCTGGGACACAAATGGCTAAAAGATGATGTTTCTGGGGTGTACCATGGCACTCATACTACTTTGGATAGTTCTAGTCTGATCCCCAGACTCCCAAAATTACCTTGTTTAAGTTGTAGACAGAAAGAGCCATCTAGAAGCTATGGGACCCACTGAACACACAAAGCAATCTTGTAAACAGCAACTAGAGTAATCCCATGAGAAGGTCCAGAAATGTCAAAAAAAACTTGGAGCTCCTCATAAAGGGACTTTGGAAGTATTCAGTCCCTCTCTGGACACTTTGTCAGACACTTCACATCACTCTTATCTAGGACATAAATAAAAATTCAGCTTACATAGTTTTGTAGCCATATCATGACGTAAAATAGGTGCCTAACTTAGGTACTAAGACTGCAGCAGCACTTACATTCAAGAGAGCAATGAGGAAACAAACACACCGTTCATCCTGCCATACACTGGCTCCGACTGGGCACTTCTGCTGGCTATACTTCCTGTTTTGGACACATTTATTTCTTAACTGCATAGCAAATCAGGTCTAGCACCTCTGGTTAGTCCAAATAGTAAACCCAATCACAAGAAAACTGTCACACTGGCCATTGCAGTTATCTGTGCCTGATGTAATGGTACAAAACCAGGAGAGTCACTTGTTTTACCCATTAACCGTGCAAACCATGAACAGATTGTATTAAAGGGACTCTAAACACCACAGGTAATTTTAAGCAGTTTGCTTCAAATAATGCCTGGCCTACATTTTATTTTCAAAATTAATTATATCTTATGAAAATTATACCATTAAAAGATTATACAAATAGCAACTGCACAGAAGCATTAAAATTATTTTAAAATTTCTATACAGTTCATTTCACTGACTTGAACTATTTAGAGTAAATATTTTTCTGAAAAATTAGGCAATGTCGTAGAAAAATGTAGTGGTGGTTAATAGAAAATAGAGACTCAGGCACTCAGGTAGGGTTCTAGATAATTGGCACTCAGCTGTAATTAAAAATTATATTGTAACTAAAATGTGAACATTTCCCAGAAACCTAAAAATTATTTTTAACTTTCTGTTTAACTGGAATAATATCACCTATGAGTGTTTTCTTCTAGCAAATCAGGTTTTGGTTAATAAGAGACATTAAATCCATTTTGCATTATACTGTTAACAAGGTATTTTTAACTTGTTTGTATTTTGGGCACTTTTTGAGGTCTTTAGTTTGTTCCGTCAGAGTTGCTTTGAATTAAAACACATGTACTCCACAAAATGCATGATAAAAAGCACCTGAGTTAAGTGGCCATGATCTGTGCACTGTATGTACTGCAGCTGGAAAAAAATGCAGTTTGACACAGTATCTAATTTGCTGTGACATTCAAGTTTTAAGGGATATTCAAGGAGATGGAAGTCCTGGCTCTAAACATATCCCAACGTCTGCTGGTCTTCTGTCTGTTAACTTACTAATGAACCATGATTGAGTAAAGTAATGAAGAGTTTACAGAGAGCCCCAGGAAACCAATTTCCAATTTTGCAACCAGCAGGCTTTAACTTCACTGCAGTCTTTGCTAATTTTGTCTAGAAGGGGACTTGGATACAAAATGCCATTTCTGCTTTGTGAATCAGACAGACTTTTCCAGTCCCTGAATATTTACTTGCTAATGAATGTCTCTTCTGCAGATCCATTTTATTTCCATCTGTATTGTTAAAAATAGGATGAATAACTAAAAAACTTTTACTGAGAGAAATGAAATTATAATCACTGAAAATCAGAGACACTGTTAGAATCATGGTGAGAAGGAAATTTTAATCTTCAGTCTGATCTGGGATGAACCATGGAAATAGGTGTAAGAAAAATACAGACAGTTAATTTTGAGGGGGGAAAAAAATAATCAGTGTGAAAATCTTTTATACATAATGTCTCTGTGTGACTGAAGAACCAGTGCATCTACCTACCCTGCATACAAAACAGCTCCATATGCAGTGCACAGAATCACATTTGCAACAAAACTGTTTCTCTTGAGCCAGTATCCTCAATATTTGTCACACAAGGCAGTTGGAAAGAACAGTAAAATAGGAGAGAAATCAAATGTCAAGAGAAAAGATACATTTCTAAGTACAAGATTGTTGCATATTTCTCTGCCGTACATAAGGGTTTCTATAACCAGCCCCTATAAATTGCAAAGGCCTCATGTTTCTTTTTTTTCTCAGTAAAATACAATTTTAAAACACAGTTTTAAACAGATGATAACACTAGTACAAGATTTCAACAGTTATGTCTTTAAAGAATAATGCAGAAACACCTTTGTATTATTATATAAAAACAACTGCAAAAGCAGTCTCTGTATTTCGGTACCTTTTAACTGAATTAATGTACTTCACATAAATTGCAATCTAAAATGCTACCCATCATGCAGAAGGGCTTTTTTCCCTCCCATTTTTTACTGATCCTGAGGTTGTAATTTACAAAGCAACTTTTTCAGGGGATATAATCTTGCAATCCTCAAAACAGCTTTGTCTGTGTTTTGTGTTTGTGTGAGTGCAGGTCGAGATGATTTAAAATCATAGAGCACTGTATATTATTATCTTAGTGAATTACACTATTGTATTGACAGAGGAATGACTTGAGATATAATGATTAAAAAATGCGTAAAAGTGAAATTGTGTATTCTGTGGACAATGGAGTGAGGAGAAAGCTATAATCTAAAAGTCATAAAGAGTGTGCTGGTAACTGTGCAGCTCCTATGGCTGAATATGACTCATACAGCTCTCATGAATTCTGGACGCTGCTTTCGATTCTGTGGTCTAAAGGGCACTTAAATATGGGGCGTAGTTTAACATTTCAGAGCCTCTCCAGAGTAAATATTTGAGATCATCACAAACTGAAATTCATCATCTATCGTTGAAAGAATCAGACTGCATAATTATCAACCAGAAAAGAGCCCTTTTTAGTCTGGGTATGTAAAAAACAAAAAAGCATTACCAAGACAACATTGGTCTGGATTTCTGCCTCCAGTGCTATTATCTCAGTCAATATTTTATTTATCTTATTTGAGTGAAGAATTCTGTGTTACTTTAGGTCCTGATGGTATTGAAGCACAGTAGTCTATTTATTATCTCCATGTACTTAATATGCATTCCAGTTTCACAATAAATCCTGATGGATCCATAATCTACACACAGTATTTATTACTAATACATCAGATTTTGCTTTCCAGGCTTAAAATATAAACAAGATATTCACTAATGAACATAATTCTATGAGAATCTCAAGAATCTAAGAGAAACACTCTTAGAAATTATAGACATCTTTTAAAAAAATTTAAAATCTTAGGAAAACATATTCAGGCAAAATATATATTTTTCCAAACAACTAAACCACTGATCTATGTGTGTAGGCTGCAAAGGTGAAAGAACATAGATGGAAGAGACAAGACTGAAAAAAGGGAAAGCTGAATCTCTCAGATTATGTCTGTTATCTTTCAGATGAGGAAAGGTAAACCATTTTTTTTAAGAGCCTGTAGAAGGTAAGTCCTTAAATGTATAAACTTCTTCAGTAAACAGACTAGTGCAATAAGTTTCTTTGGTGAAATGAAATTGATTCATTATTATGGAACTATTATTAATAGTTCCATACTCTAAGTCTCACTATGTCTATCTAGAAACACACAATTATTAAAAAAATAAAAAAGTGAGTCTACTTTGTATAAAATTCCAAAACCACTAATTGAAAATGCATTATGAAAATGAATGCATGGCTGAGGTACTTTATCCAGTCCAGTAACAGATTCAATGACATTTGCAGCAATAGCTCTCTATTATCCACATTGTATTACTTGGTAAATTTAGCAGAAAGAAGAGGATGGGAAAATATGAGCACAAGAAATATGAAAATAATGAAACTTTAATGTAGCACAAAAAGTGTGACAGATGTAATACCACAATGAGTCATTAAATACTTCCCAGTCCATCTCTTTTTATCTCTCTCATCCTGCCACTATCAATTATTCCTAAAGTTTCTCCATGTTCCTGCAAGACTTAAGGAAGCAAATTTAATTTATGATTTTTTCTTGTTATCTCTCCATCTAAACTGGCTACTGACACTTCAAGATGCTGAAACATGTGATGCAAAATCTCTTTGAGTGGAGGAAAACATTAACATTTTATTACATATGCCATGAGCAATTTTAGTATTTGTTTGTTTCTAGTGTTCACATCTTTAAAAAAACATGTCTAAACAAAAGAATGGTTACAGTTCTTATCTAATTTCCTTATCACATACTTGCTTCTTGTTTTTATGCCCACAACATATTTAAGTAGAACTTATAGTCTTTTTAGCGTGGATCAATGAGGATGAAAGAGTGCCTTGAGCAGAACTCATTTGTCCTTGTCAGCTGTGGATAACCAACTAATACACTTAAAATAAAATTATACTGGAATAGCCTGATTTTATTAGGCTTATTTAAATTAATAAGTACTATGAAGTCTTTAGGACCTAATTTAAAGTTGTAATAGTCTACAGAGTTGTACTGAGTTCACCAGTATTTCATACAGTAAACTGAAGCAGTCTAGCATATAGAATGAAATCACTTTTTTTTCCGTAAAAACAAGTTGCTCACTCTGAAGACAAAGTCATGTCAAAACCAAATTAAGTATTTCTTAATTCTACTTATTCTTTTCAGCTCAAATTTTTTTCCAATAAGTATAACCCATGAAAAAATAAACAACAAATAGTAAAATATTAAGAAACCCATTTTCATTTTAGAGTTCCAGGTTATTCCAGACCAATTTATTTAAATATTTAGAGGGATGCATTATATATGGGAGTTACATAAGTGCAAGGTTAGTGTTAGTCCTATTTCTACTGTGTAACAGAACTGTTACTGTCTCAACATGGCAGGCTCAGTTATGGACATTTGTGCCTAGTTTCTATTTCCATTTAAAATATACTCTTAAAATAGCCATTCAAATGAGATTCAAGAGCACATTACAAAATAATAGGGAACATCTTATTAGATAATCTGAAAAGAAAATCTCATCATAAACAAATTAATATTCTACCATCTGTGTTGCATTTTTAATGCACAGTCTTTTTAAAATGACTTTATGATTGGAATAAATTGAACTGGTTCTATGTGAAATAAATATTAAAATTTTGGGAAATATATAGGGCAGATATAACTGCAATTAATTAAAATTCAAAATCTGCAAAATACAAAAGTCCTTTGTACCTTATTGAAAGCACAAAGTAATAGACACTCTAAAAAAATTTGCTCTGCATAAGCTGCATTATTATAAAGAACCAGAAAGATTCATGTAATCTACTCCATTGGCAAATTTGAGATATATAGGAAATCAGTGTCTGTTGCCCATTTCAGCTAGAATGATATCCTAGACATTTTCAGTTCATAGGCTGGGATTTCACTATGCAAATCACATTTCTGGTCATGAAAGAGGGAGCAGCTATTTTCAATAGCAATTACACAAGACATTTTAGACTGAGGTAGCAAAAATTGATATTTCTTAGGTTTTTGCAGTGGACAACAGCATCAGTTTCAGGAATTCCACTGAATAGACTAGACTCCACTGAATATAATATTTTTATACACAAGTAGGAGGTACATTTTAAGCATCCTAACCTTGAATAGAATCCAACTCATTCTATACTCTGCTGAGCCCCTTCTTGTACTCTGTTAAGTTCCCTGGTCTGACACCCTATTTCAGGCTACATTTGTTAGCAGACAGGCCTCTTTAGTGGAACTGATGGGCCTCAAGTGTTGAAGCTTTCCCCTCTCTGTCACAACAACCTCTTTTTTTTTTCTGATTACTTAATTTCAAATATGGTTTTGACAGGAGGTCATAAATATTATTTCAAAGTTTAACTGACTTGCCAGCTTTCTGACAACTCAGATTTCCTCAGTATAAAGAATACCTTAAAACTTCCTGTTTTGAATAATCTGAGAAATTTCTTACTCATCTGTACCAACCGGAAGTTGGTACTACATTAAGTATAATTTCCTCAATCTTCATAGAATAACAGCATGACATAAAAACATAAAAACATGTACTAAGTTAATAAATCTCCCCACATTACTCCCCTGTAATTACTCTGTCCAGCACAGCCAGCTTCTGTAATCTTCTAACAGAAGTCACAGTTGCAGCCCTCTCCCCTCCACAATCAAAAACTTGCCACATAAGCCAATACACACAAATGCAGATCACATATCTGTGGGTCCTCCTGAAGGAAGTGATTTGTATTTTGTTCAGCCAAGCTGAGAGCAATATACATCTCAACAGTCCAGGATGTCTCTTTCTGAATGGTTTGAGCTATCCCTATCTCTGATGGGGGCTAGAAACCCATGAGAGAAAGACAACGCTGTAGGGACTTTTTTCTTACAGCAGTATCCTGGAAAACCAGAATGGTTTTCAAATTCAAGAAAGACTGACTTCTATTTTAGAATATAAACTAGCATAGTTCATTTTTAAGTGACAAATACTCTAAGGAAATGTATCAGGTAAAATATTAATAGCTTCTTATTTTGTACCATGGTGCTCTTGCATACTTTAGGCCTGCCCCATGAACCTCTGTTTGGTGACTTTGCTTCAGCTGCCTAACTCACAGAGGGTCTGAGATGCAACAAAATCTGCCCAATCTTCTCTGCTCCATGGGATACTTTTTCCACCCTCCATGACTCCTGAAGCCTTTCTGCCCCCTCCTTCTCTTTCCAGTAGCCTGTCAGTGTCTGTACATACTGCAAGCACCCCTCTCATTGCTGTGCCTCCCTGATTACATCTCTTTCTCACGTCAGGCCTTTCCTGTGACCTTCTCTCCTTGAGCAACTGCTGTAAGAAAGAAAAACCATTCCCTCTGAGAAGGCCTCTGCGCTATATAGTCCCATTTCTTACAGAAATATTACATGAAACAAGGTATATGTGTTTTTGTCAGAGACTTCTAGGATGTTTTCCTTCCTTTCTAATCTTCCTTACTATTTGCAGTCTTTCTGTCAGTGTGGATGTCTGGCAGCTTCTAACCTATGTAGTAGGTTTTGAGTCAGTTCTCTCTATTCATCTTAGAAGCTAACATGGAGTGATGTTTTATGCCCCTCAACAATGAATATTCATCACTGGATGGATGGCATTTTGTTTTTTGAAATAAACTAAGAATGTGGAATGAGATTTTTAGTACTAATTCCAGACAGATAACTAAAGAACAGAGATGACACAAATACTACCTTTCTTAAAGTTAAAAAGGATACCTAGATAAAACCAGCAAAATAACGTGCTACATTGAAGCAAAAATTGGTGAACAATTTCTTGAGTGCTATCTACCTTACAGACTACACAGTTAAGGGATGTATTCCAGAAATATGAATTTTCAGATAGAAAAGTATTTCTAGCCCCTAATGCAAAAAAAGGCATTTAAAACTAAACTATTGATATGGTTCATTAAAAAAAAAAAATTCAGAATATTTAAAATGCTATTATAAATGTGGATAAGTATGAAATCCATTTATGGATATTCTAAACTGGTGTCATATATTTTTCTCTTTGAAAATGTTAAGAGCTAATGATTAGGTTTAAAATTCAGATTCTAAAAAAAGTGTAAACTTGTCATCTGTAAGGTCCTGAGACAGGATTTGGGATTTGGTTACAGCCTCAGAGAAGAACTATGTTGCTTGGCAGGAAGAGGAGCATTGTCCAAGGGACCAGCACAAGCCGCAGGCTCCCTTGGGTCAGGCGCCAGGAGCCATGGGGGCTCCCTTGGAGGAGCAGCAGAGCAGGACCTCTTAGCCAGAGCCCATCAGCCAGGGGCATCTCATTGCTGTTTTCATACCCTAAAGGGAAGCACTCTTAACCAGACTGCCATTGTTTGCAAGCCAGACCAATCAATGTTAGATATGCATGGTACCTGGTAATGCATGAAGTCTAAGATGCAAATTCTTGTCTGTAAAATTCCATATGACAGCGTGACTTTTCCCCACATTAGTAAGGAACTGATAAAAGTTGTGCTGTTACAGAAAGATTTATTTATTGTGGCCATTTGCCTTGCTTGACCCCTGGAAATATCCCCTGAGTTGGAAACCTTGTTAAACAAAGCATTTACACTGAACTTTCTCAGGGAAGCCAGAAGAGAGCAGTAGGTTTATCCCAACATGACTGTAAAATTTTCCAGTTAATAAGAAACATTCAAATTGAAACTTTCAATCAACTCCTAAACACTAAAACTGTCAAAAGATGGATATCAATACCAAAGGGTCATAAGACTCGACAGAGAAAAATCTAAGTCCTTCTCTGTTTCAGAAAGGAGCTAAGCACGTGCCTAGATATACATAAAATGTTTGGTGCAAACAATTCCGCATTTTTTCCTCCATATGTTCATATTCTGGGCACACTCTAAGATGATGACTGTTACAAAAAAACAATGAGATCTTTGTACTGGCTCCTGTTAATTCAATGGGTTTGAATTCGCCAGCTGAGAAAATGTGTAGATATCTGTGTACTATCAGAGAAGCCCAAAGACAAATTATCTTGTCTGGTCTTTTTCTCTTTTGCTCAAATTTTTACATCAAGTATTTAATCTAAAAGGTCCATTCTTATGAATAGCACTATTGTAGCAGACTGACTAATGCATAATGCAGTTTTTATATTCATATTCTATATTCATATTTTTCAATATTCACATTTATCCCATGGCAACTGCTGTATGGGTACAGTATCCCATTCTACTAAATTGATATCAAACACTTTAATATAAAAAGATATTCTTTATGTGCATCCCAAACACTGCTTCAGTGTTACTATTTATCTTATATTAGTGAACATAATTTTTCAGTTAAAGAAAAAGTGCTAAAAATGTCAGTTTAAGTATGATCAAAGCCATGACAAGCCATGGGTGATCAAACAATGAATTTTTGGGGCATGTAGGCAGGAGTTGTTGTCCAGATGTTTTCTAGCCTCACAAATCTAGGTCTTGCTGGCCTAAGTTTTAAACTATATTTTTATTATTTTCTAGTAGAAGATTTAAGAAAATATTTTCACCTTTTTTTTTAAGATCTAGAACTTGAGCCGTGCACAAAACAACAGGAGAGGGACTGCTATGTTAGCATAAGACTGAGACACAAAAGCCAAGATCCTAAAAATGCTTCAGCACTATGGGGAAAATATGTTTTCCCTAATTTATAGATGTTTCGTGAGGCAGTCTCTATATTGTAAATTCCTATGCTTTCAATGAAGAGGAGGATATCCTTTCTGATCATCAGAGCAAGATCTGATTGCTGGTCTCCATTTAAAATTAAGTAACATATTTAACAGCCCTGCAATCCATTACTAATCCTTGTACAGTTATTTCAGTCCTAGTCTGAGTGATAGTAAAGAATAGGAAGGAAGGGAATACAGAATATTTTTCATGTTTTGAATGCACTCAACGTGATATGACTAATGCCAGCTAAATAAATAAGCAAAAGCATACTGAGATTTCACAGAAAATCACTACAATGAGACCTGCTTTGAAGCAGAGGAGAGTTTGACTCATGTAATAATGGGACTTATTTGAGCTGACCAAGAGGAATGAAGTGCAATCCCAGCTGAGATGACTTTGGCTGTATGTTTTATTCCTACAAGTTCCATAAGCAGGAAAGAATTGGAATTTGGCAATCTGAAAATAGTATCAGAAGGCTTGTTCTTTTAAAAAAACTACTGAGAGGAAACTACTGGGGAAACTAACCACACAAGGATTCAAACTGGTTTTGTCCTTAGTGCATGTGTTTTGCAAATTATTTGACAACCATAAAAAAACTGCTAAGAATTCAGAAACCCCTGTGGTAAATATAAACTGACAGCATCCCTCAGATGATAGGTTTGAAATAACCTTCAGTCCCTTATAAAAATGCACAAGGTTTTTCATGCTGTTCTGAAGCAAAATGTTTACATATCTTAGTTCATCCATCACCAGAGTAAGAGGATAGAGAATAATTCACAGCTTTAATTCAGAAGTACATATCTTGGTCTCTGAACCAGTTTGGTATTTGTAGCATGGATTTTCACTGCACTAAACTAACAGGTGGCTGTCAAGCACATTTGCAAATAACAGGGAGAAGCTGATATGTAAGAAGTCTAGGTATGCACCAATTATTCCATTGCTAACAATTCCATTTACTTTTGCATCCTCATTACTGTTAACAATTTTTATTACAATCTGTGGGCTTAAAATTCTGCACTTTGTTTCTGCACTGACTTCTGCTGAAAAGGGTAGAGATTTTTTGGCACTTCTACCTTGTCCTAGTTTAGGGCAAATTTGGGGAAAACCCTCTGAAAGGAGCCCCCAGAAAACAAACCCCCACGGCCCCTCCCCACCCACCTGGTTCAGGAAAAAAATTTCCTCTGAGAGAGAAGTGGAAAAGAACATGTTTATTCAACGAACAAAGCACTCCCCAGCACCAAAACAATTAACAACACCAGATGACAACAAAACTCTTTCACCACTCTGAAGAGATGAATAAATCCAGAAAGTCTTTCCTGGGAGTGGTCGCCTGGGTCTGGACGCTGGGGATTGCTCTCCAGCACTGGGGATGGCTGCTGCATATCACAAAATGCAGGCTCCTGGTGTTCCTTGGTGTTTCCCAGATCCCAGTCCGGAGCAGGTTGGATGGTATTCAGGAAGAGGAAAGGAAAAAGCAACAGTCCAGGGAAAGAACTGGACTGCTTAGCTAAACTAACTAGAAAGCAAAGGCAAAAGCAGAAGCAAGCAAAGCAAGCAAGCAGGCAAAGCAGGCTAGCCAAGCAAGCAAGCAAGCAAAGCAAAGCCAGCCAGCCAGCCCTAGCCTTTTCTAGACAGCAGACCATGGGGGAAGGTGAACCAGATGATAACAAGGCAAAACAAACCTTCACTTTCTGAGTCAGTTCTGAAAGCACAGAACATAATATCAAACATAAACAGAACACACGATTGGAGATACAAACACCATAACGTCACCCTAGGACATACCTATAACTGTAGTGGGGGGAAATTGATGAGACAGCTGAAAATCTTGACCAGACAGCTGAAGATACTTTAAAACTTCAGAAGTCATAAAATTCTTTTTGTCTTCTGCTGTATGTATGTATGTCTGTCATTCACTAGGATCTGCTCTGACTGAAACACACTCAGTTTAACAAATCCCCAACAAATCTAACAAACGAGTCCAAGAGGATCTGGTCTGGATCCCACCCCAGTGGCCTCAGGATTCACTGCCCTAGTGCAGTTTATCAAATCCACCCTATGGCATGATGATATGCTTGGTGTAGGATATGGTCCCCAGTGCTAAGACAATGCAATCTGTGACTAAGCCAAGTGCAACTGTGCAAATGGCTCAAGACCAGAGAATGTGCCAAGTCCCCTTGGCCAAGACAAGTGCACAGAGTCAAGGGAAAAAAAAGAGTAAAGGGGTAATATTGCTTGTATTCATTTACTAATAAGAGCATGTGAGCCTGAACTAGTCTATCCAGCAAACAGAAATAAGAACAGCTGTGAAATTTGATCTTCTGCACCTTATATACCTGTCTTAGAACAAATGTTTGTTCCTTCTTTCTTTTGTCTACAGGAAGACATGGACATGTAGTCAGACTGCAAGGTCTGTCTTGCAACAATCTCACAAAGTCTCTCTATTTCTAGTTAGCCTAGAAACCTTGATCAGAATTTACAGAACAGTAATGCCAAGCAGCTGGAATCCTGAGGATACCCCACTGTCATGGTTTGACGCTGGCACAATGCCAGCGCCCCATGAAAATACAACTTACCAACCAAATGCTGTGAAATGTGATCAAGAACAGAGCAAAGCAGGCCAAACTTAATAACAAAAGAAAAACTTTATTACACTACTACTACTACTACTATAAAAGGAAAAGAAAGGAAAGAAAAAAAAAACACACAAAATTCGAAATGAAAACCTTTCAAAACATTTCTCCTCCCTCCACCCAACTCCACCAAACCCCAGCGAGACCCATTTGGATCCTTAATCAAGTTTTCACCCTTCAATATAATCAATACTGAGTCCATCGGGGAAGAGAGGAGTCCCCCTTGCAACCATAGACCCCCCCAGGAAACACAACTGCCACCCTTTGTGTTTCCAATGTCACACGTGGCACCGCCCAGATACACCGGCCAGTGTGACCCTCTTCTCTCCATGTCACAGTGCTCTCACCACTGGGCATGGACAGAGACTGCTTATAGGGCCCCTTTAAGGATGCTTTGCCAAGGACCACCAGGAACAACAGTCCAGTATCACAATTCGGGACTAGAGTCCCCCCCATTTTCCCCTGGGGCCGAGGGTCCAAAAGACAGAGATCGCCTTCTCTTCTTCCTGAAGATGGAGGGCATCCTCACACCCTCCTCAGCTCTCTCTCTGTCCACTCCAAAACTGGTAGTTGCTGCAGAAGGTCTCTTGGTTCACCAATGCATCCCCCTAAAATGCAGTCCCTCTTGAAAGAAAGAGTGGTTCAGTCTATGGTAAACAAGCAGAGTCCAGCCAAAGGCCACTCTATCATCTGCCCCCAACCTTCTTCTCTGAACATCTGAGGTTTCAAGCTGTCTCTCTTTTCTTCAAATTCAGGAGGAGCAATATTTCATAAAGCCTTCATAACACAGGAAAGGGTTAAAATTCCCGGACTCCCCGGATGGCTGAAATCTCAGCCCAGGACTCTTTCTCTAGTCTCCCACGCTGGGCATTTTCCCCCCCCTTCTCCTTCTCCTCCGCCGGCAAACTTCTAGGTGTCTGCTGGCTCTCTATCTCTTTTCCCTCTGGCTTGGGGGGGGGGGGGAACAAAAACATCCCAGATGTTCTCCACCCTTCCATCTGCAGGAGCTGACCCAGTCGGTTCCGATCCTTCACCCCCTGGCCTACCTGTGCAGGCCGCATGGCTCCCCTCCCCCACCCAGCCCGGGCTGGGGGGGGAGGTCCGTACCTTGCGATGACCGGAACCAAAGAAGGACGAGTCTTCCTGGGAATTCCGCTTTTAACCCCTCTGTGTTCTCAGAGGCGTGTCCACCTTCAATTGGTCACCCCAAGTGTCAGTATCTAAACCTGACCCCTGACTGGTGAACCTCTTCCTTCTGAAAAAAAAATTCTCTTCCCGTGTCAAACCATGACACCCACCTCAGAAGCTGCCTGTGGAAATACTTGGGGGGAAGCTCACATGTATCAATACTGATACTGATCAATACTGATTCTTACCTGAGTAAGAATTAATGGGATCAATAACATTGTGTTAGAATTATTTGGGCCAGAAAAAAAGTTTTTGAAAAGCAAGATTTTTGACAGGAATGAAACCCTCCATTCTAGTCACTTCTGATAAGGGACTCCACTTCTAATGCAATCAGCAAGCAATGAGGGGGAAAAAGCCTGAACTCACAACTCACTAGTATGCATCTTTTTTCTGAATACATGAATCAAGTATATATTCAATATTCTCTGTCATCTAACCCTAATTTATAAAGAATATTTATTTTAGCTTATATTTTAAAACTAGTTTAATCTCTCTTAGTAGATAAATAAATACATTATTAGGTATATTATGTTAAATTTTAAAAAAAACAAAAAAAAAAAAAAAACCAAACATGTCCACAAAAACTGCTGTGAAAAGCATTAAAATAGATGCTTTTTCTCCGCTGTATTTTTGTAGTATTGTCTGCTGTAATACTTTTTTCACTGGCAAGTTTTAGGTGTGTTATCCTCTTCAGCACTTCAGAAATGACTTTGTAGAATATAAATATGACAAATCTTCCATTCTGTCACATTTGAATAAATTCCAAACACCTTTGAAGTTTTCATGACCTCCTTTTGCAAACTCTTTGAGAACTGTAGATGAAAAGTAGTCATGATGCTAGATAGATATTATCAGCTCTTTTTTTATGCACTTAGGGACAACTGACATTTATTTTTTGCCTATTTGACACATCAAATAATATTTAAACTCCAGATTTGCTAAATGTTAAAAAATGGTTTCTATTGTGTTGCACCAAGCTGGATCGGACTCCAAAGGCCCCAGGATCAATCTTACAGCTTTCCACCTGCATCTTTGAAAGTCACTTTTTGTCTTAGGGCAACATTGTGGACAACTTCCAGAATCATGTGATGAAAAAGACATTTTCAACATCTAATTATGTTTTGTATTGTTTGTCTGTAGTTTCTTTCTATACATCTATTTATATAATGATAATTTTTTGAACTAATTCATGCTTCAACAGCCATTTTTTTTCAGTTACCTGCCTGTAATAATCTCCCAACCAAATTCACTGTCATAATACAGTACAGTCTGTCCAAAGACCAAGGACTTGATAGAGAAATTAGGGTCCATACAGTATCACAGGCATGTTTTGCCTACACGTCAAACAACAAATTGCAGATAGACACCAATATGCAATGCCAGGTGTGGGTGTATTTTCTTTGACTCAGTATGGCACTAATTTCAAACTAAAGCTATACTTGGTTGAAAGATGCTAATATCCTGTTATTTTTGGCAAATGGGTAAAACAAATTTGTGATGATTGTGTTCAATAATCCTTGTAGATGTACCATAAACATGAATTTTTTTAATGACCATGAAAGAACAAGGAACTAACTTCCCTAATTGCAAGACAGAATATATGAAACAGAGAAAATTATTGTCATCCCTTATCCTTTAACTATTATTTTGGAGCACCAGCTAACACCTTGTTTGTTAGTAGTTGGCTAACCAGAACATAATTTGCTCCATGAAATTTTAGTAGGCCACTCTGAGTTCTTTTACGCCAAAATAAAGAAATAACCTCTAAACTCCTAGTCCTCTGCACAGGATATGTAGGCACACTGAATTGGGAGTAAGCTGCATCATTTTGCCTAACTAAAAAACAAAAGGTCACTTACTGTCACTAACTGTGTCTTCTGCTGTATTTGCAACTATACTTTTGCTGGGTTCAATCTCTGTTATTGACTGACATGGAAGTGCCATTGCTAAATAAGAAAATATACGGCCTTTATTTTGCATATAATATACTGTGTTTCCAAAAGGAGGGCTATGAGATCACTTATAATTTTCTTATAAAAATAATGTAACCTTTAATGAACCCTAAATGTAAGATCCTCTGGTCTTTTTACCCAAGACATAATCAGATGTCATGGCACTATCCTAAAATTTGTTGGGGAACAAAAGCAAATAACAAGTTCTTCTGGGCATTGCTGAGTAGAGGAAATGAAATTAGTCTGTAGGAAATTAGGCTACGATTCAGAAGATAAAATCAGATATACCAATTCAACTGCCTATGGTCTAAAAATGATAAAATAAATTTAAACAACTACTGACAAATTTGTTTAAGCACTGTCAACATCATATTATATCTTGCAACCCAGGTACAGTATCTGCTTTACTATCCCCATTTCTTCCTAAAATTTCAACTTAGAGGTGATCTAAATTTTATTGGCCTGGACACCAAATGACAAAAAATAATTTTTTGTTAACAGTATCATCTTTTTTGCCAAAAGAATTTTGAAATTTCCTTTGAGACATGTTTTAAGATTTCAGGTACTTCCACAGCATAACTACCTACACCAAGGACATAGGTAAAGAAGGAGCAAAAGTAAGTTGAAAGGCAGAATATGTGCAAGTCCAAAGAGGAGCAAGCTAGTGGTGAATAAATCTAAAATAGAAAATAAAAAATTAAACCAGTAACTGAGGAAATTCTTCTCCTTTGTTCAGAGGTAACAGGGCAATGTACAGTTCAATCTGCTTAGACAACAAAATATAAGACCCAGTGGAAATGAGCTTTAAAATTACAGCAGGCAGTAAATACCAGGAGAGGAGCAGGGAACTATATAAGCTAATAAATACTGCAGGCCTGTGAGCAAATAACAACATGAAATTCTCTCTTTGCATCTGAATATTTTGGTGGACCAGATAGGGAAGTTCTGAGGCAGTTTTCCTCTTGGAGCAGAAAGAACACAAACCGATTTAACATTAGTTATCAGACTGATAAACTTATGAAAGGAAGCACACAAATACTTGTCTGTGAGTGCATTGAGATCTCCTTGGTGAACGAAGGATCCATCTGCTATTCTGGGTCCTGTGTATGTTTCCAGCTTCTAAAATGACACCAAATTACATGATATATTTTTCTTTAGTAGGCAATTTCAGTCTAAATCTAACCTACATTAGACAGCATAAATTAGGGTGGGAGAATGCAATAGCTAGAGTGCACAATGTGTGAGTAAGAAACCGAGGCAGGGGGAGAGAGCTGCTGCCTGACAAGTACAAGAATTTAGAAATGTCAGCCTGGCTCTACCAAGCACAGTGGGACTCCAGAAAGTCATATCAGAAGAAGCAAAACCAGAGTGCAGGAAGCCACAATTTCTGTGCTAGGCACCTGAAGCTACACTCACCCAGCAGGGACTCACGCCTTATGTCTTTAATGGAATGATCCCTTATGGATTGCACCCACACAACTAGACTTACTTACCCTCCAGAACATGGGGGCTTTTCCAAACTGCCCGCTGAGAATGCTCCCTTGCCCATGCCAAAGCCTGGTTTGGGGTTTTGTCTGGAAGAGAGCAAAGCTGGGCACATGTGCTCTGTTGTACTCCCTAACTTCTCACAGTTTAATATTACAGATGCAGCCACTGGGACCAGTTAAGCTGCACATTGTCCTGCATTGATAGACCTCCCCTATGAAGTTCCTATAAATTAAGAAAAAATTCATAACTCTTACCATTTTTACAGGATTTCTGAAAATATTAATTGTATTTAGAAACCATGCTTTTCAGAGCATAAAACACTTTTCCTACTCTGTAGTTGAGGGGTTTTGATAATGAAATAAGCCCAAAATTTTTATTTCTTTGATTATTATCTTAGAGTTTATTTACAATATCTTTACATCTTAGCATGTAAAGAAAATAAATATTAAGTAGAAAAAAGCAGTTGTAGTTTTTGTTGTTAAAATCTATTTGACAGAAACATTCACTGCTTCGTTACTGGATTGTGGATATCCCAAAATGAAATCTATAGAGTAATAGCAAGACAGGAGAGACTGGAAGACTGCAAGAGTCTTCATGGATTGTCTGCTCTGTTATGGGATAGTCTGAAGGCAGATAGAAGATCCCTGATACTCTGTATCTGAACCATATTTAAACCCATGTTGTGGATATCTTTCTGACTTTGCCATCTACAGTGGGTACAGAGGTCTCAAAGTTAAGGAAAACATTTCTCCTGTGTAGTACACAGTTTAGAGTTTGTTAGATAACCAATGTAAACCCAGCTTATGTAGAAGTAGCCTCTTAGTTTTGTAGCCTATTTGTTTTGAACCACTGTAGACATCCCAGTGGCTGCAATTCCTGTTGTGTAAGGCCTGATTGCAAAGT
Source organism: Taeniopygia guttata (assembly GCF_048771995.1). Lineage (NCBI taxonomy): Eukaryota > Metazoa > Chordata > Aves > Passeriformes > Estrildidae > Taeniopygia > Taeniopygia guttata. Next base: position 26,958,626 of record NC_133027.1, on the reverse strand, counting down.
AGAGCCAGTCTGCTCTTTTCCTGTGCTTTGTTTCAGTGACTGAAGGAGTTACTTTTTAGCATTGCTTTTTCTAGGACTCATTAAATTCTGGCATTTTTGTTTGCTTGCCACAGCCACTCGCCTGATTAAGATGTCTCTATAAGGAATATGTTATATGATCTTGCTTTGGAAAATCCAGAGATCAACAAAAGAGCCCTGACAATATTTTTAAAAAATATTATTTAGATGCAAATATTTGTGTTTAAACTAGATCCTTTAATATTTGAGTAACGAGATAAGATTTTTCAACTGATACAATCAGAAACCAAATAATGATGCATTTACTTCTGATTATTGCATAAGTTGAATTTTGTCAAAGCATAGTAGAAAGAGTTTACACTATGAATAACCTTTATTGTTTTAGTAAGTTGCTCTATCTCTAAATTTCCTAATAGCTAATCCTGTTCTAGAAAGACAGATTTTTATTTATATTTTTCTCCCTGAAATTATTACAGAATTTTATTTTATGTCTACCAATAACCACGTTGAATGTATACATAAAAATATACATAATACATTTTTATACTAATTTAACATAACTAATTTTGACTAAGAATGAGGTTGGAAGATTGTTGCTTCATGAGTTTATCATTTTAATAAAAATGTGCTTATCTTTAAATTTCACTAAAATTAGGCAAGTATTAAGAAGATAGATCTTAAATTATTTATGTTTTCTGTCTTCCAAGTTAACAAAAGTATTTTTACTTCTGCTGATAAAGTGAAGAATGAATTTTCATTACTTCACAATGCATAGGCACCAGAAAATGTGCAGCACTGAATTACACTGACAGACAGGCTCCTCTGAGACATTATATGGTGTATCATCAAATGTCACACAGTAACTCCTTTTTGCTTCAGGGGATCATTGTTCATCCTGATAATTAAGAGGACCAGTAAAGCTGGTGTTTCTGAACTGGAATGGGAAAAGTTAAACTTATTCATGATAACCAACTCTTTTTGTGGAAACTGAGTTTCATTATAATCATACAGCCCTTAGTCGATTTGTAAAAGAAATATGAAACTATTGCTTAGATGCTTAAATATACCTGTGTTTTCTAGACCCAAATTTTGGGGTAGAAAACAGAACAACTTTCTTATGAATTGGTGTATTTTTTGTAATATCCTTTAGCAAACTCAGCACTGCAGATCTGCTGCAATGGGCTTTTCAGCCCATGTATAAACAGGCTAATGCCCTGCTCCATGAAGTTCATGCTGGCCTTCATTTCCCATAAGGATGGGCAGCCTTGCCCAATGCACAGATTCTAAAGGGATTTTGGTTTAGGCAGTGTATGTTGACTGTGAGGACAAATACAGATAAGAAATTTTAGGTTCATAATAGGTTCTGGTAACCTGGAGCCATTAATGAAAATGCCAATTAACAGAGCACCACAAGTGGAAGAGCTGAAGATGTCACACTGTGCTAGCAAGCTGCCTTGTGTACTACCAGAACCCCAGCAAACATCTTGCCATCACCTCTGAACTACTGAGGACACCAGAGAGAACCAACACACCCAATGAGATGCTGCTGAGTGGCACCCACCAGAAAAAAGGATTGGAGGTAAGACTAATGAGATGAGACCAGATGAGAAAATTCAGTCTGCATCCACAGTAAATGTTTTGGCTGGCTATCTCTCCGTGGTCTGGACTGATGGCAAAAATATTAGTCTTTTAAGTCTGTCAGCAAATGTCAGCAAATGTCAATGAATCCGTATTTCCTAGATTGCTTCTCCTCCCCTATTTCTCCTTATGTCTATCTGTTTTCTTACAGGAACATAACAGCAGAACTTAAAGGTGAGTTAAACATCCTCCATTAAGAGCTGTATGACAAATCAGAGAACTCCAGTGGAGATGTCTTAGACTAACACTTTTTCCTTTCCAATAAACAGGGAACTGAAAGCATCATTTTACATTGGGATTTTCCATTCAAGCTTCAATTTCTTGAGAGTAATACACTAATACTACTAAATTTAAAAGCAAGAAAGCACTTCAATTTCACTTGTAGGGAACAGCAGGCAATATTACTGTTATCTGTTGGAAAGAGCTCAAGGTATTCTTAACCTTACAGTTTTCCTCTTACCTCCCGCAATTTTAAGCCTACTCTTGTTTGGAAAAATTCTCCAGCTACCCCAGAGGTGGACTAACTTTTTCCTGGTTTGCCTTTCTTCTAAGTTAGGTCAAGTTTTTCACTTTTGCTTTAATTCAGTGCATTTCAATTCTTTGCTTCTGGGGATTTTTTTAGAAACTGGGAAACAGTTTCTCCAGTTAGTAAAGCAACAGGATTGATTCAAAGCCTTGTTCCTATTTCCCTTCTGGACTGAAGAGAATTGAGGCACACAAAATCTATTGCTTAGCATTCTCATATCTTTGTTATGTCTCCTACATGCTTTATTTGATTTCTAGATTATTGCTGCACGCTATCCACTAATATTTTTGACATCTGCTTAGTCTGGAATCTCCCCATAGCAGAAGTATTTTTAAGAATATTTAGATAATTTTCTGTTGGAGAAGCTTTTAAGAAACCCAAAGATATGATACCAGTAAATATCAATATACAGAATTATATCTTACACTACCACCATTTGCATATGGTGTTGATATTTATAGCTACAATTTCTATTAGCAATTAGACTGTCGTGTAACCTTACTGTGAGCCTTCTAGCTTTTATCAAAAGTGCATTTCATCTAAAAATGATGGGACTTTGAGATGGTTAACTAACTTCTTTACTGCTGCCTGTTTTATTTTAAAAATGCTTTATCCTGGTTTGGGGTAGCTTCATCTGTAAACAGCCATCAAATCAGGTAAATGGGTGAATAACAACCAACATAAAATCTTTATAGGTGTAGAAATTAAAGGACAAAATAGGAAAACTATTAGCAACAAGATTGCTCAGATAGAACACTGATAGTGACACAGAGAGGGTGAAGTTGATTAGAAGCTAAGGAGAAAAACCCAGTTATGATACTCCATCTACTATATGATATAGACTGGATAGAAATAACTTTTCAAGTGTGAAATCAAGACCGCATTTCAGCCAAAATGACAGCTTTGCAGACCTAATATAAAACTTACCTTCAAAAATCCTGATGAAAAAATATAAATATCAATTATCTATTGAAAAAATAAGAAAAGCTATACTGGCACTGTAGCACCATTTAATTTAAAAAATCATTACATTAAAAATGAGAAAAACTTCTAGAGAGAAAAAAACCCCAAACCAACAAAGCCAAAACTGCAAACATTGGCAGATAACACATTAGAAATTCAAACCTAATGTGGAAACGTCACAAATAAAGCCAACATGGCTAAACAAAAAAGTAAAGAAGTCTATTTAAAAAAGAAGGCATACTTCAAAAACTTGAAATTGTGTTGCAAGGATAAAAAATGTAAAAATGGTTTAGGTACAGCATATCAAAAAGCATAGACACATTTACTAAAACCTTGTTCCAATGTGTTTAGGGTTAGGGAATCCTCTCCAGGGATGCCTTTGAAGACATGACCCAGGTATAAAAACATAGAGAAGACAGGACCACAACAGACACATGATATTATTCTTTTCAACCAAGTTTACCAGCAAGCAAGGTAAAGCTTAGAGAGACATCTGTGTGACAACACTTTAAAAAATAGAGGATTTATCTAGAACTGGACTGACAGCAGAAGGTATGAGCAGTCTTAAAAATTTTTGGGTTTTTTTCTTCATTTTTCTGGACACCCACATTCCGCTGACATTAACTCAGTTGAAGCTTCCCAGGTTTGGAGATGCAAGACTAATTGCTTGTTTCTGACAGATTTTTGAGAATTTAATATCTGAAAAATGACAATGTTTGTATTTTCAGAGGTACTTTTCAAGTTATTTCTCCTTAAACAGTGTGGTGAACATTATCTATATAACTGTTTGTGAAGAAAATGAGATTATCAGGCCTATAAGTAAAGAAATGTGCCACTTGCAAATGTTAAAGATCTCTACAGACTGATTTATCAGCAATACATTGACTAATAGATAAGACAATATTTCTTTGAAGAAAGGGACTGTCCCAAAATAAAAGTTGCCTTTAAAGCAAATGGGGGGGGGGGGGATGGAAACAACAGCTTATTGAATATGTCTGTTTAGAATTTATATGTAGGTAATTGGAATATCTTCACAGATGTTTTAATGTAAAGAAGAAATTCAGGAAAAAGTGTAATAAAGTGCAATACTGTTTGTCTACTTATATAATGTGAATGTAATGATAAAGAGATACACCTTAATATCTTTGCAATGAGTAATGCAAAAAGTAAAAAACTGCCTTCATCCTCTGGATATTATTCAAAAGTTGTTTCCTGGACTATTAAAGACTGGCTGTTTTGCTTCTGTGAAGGAGAGGATATACATCTGAAAAAGCTGTAGTAGTATTTGAGATTCATTTTAAAAATTGGTAAAACTGATTACACTTTTATTTTATGGTTCCATTAAAACAGTGGGTGACTAAAAATGTTCTTACTGTGGAAGAGAAATAATGCTTTCCCTTAATTAAATTTTCTTGTGTATACCCTTTGTGTATACCATGCCTTTTTCTTGCAGTAAGATTGTCTTAAAATAAAACTGATTTTCTCAGTTCTATCAATAGGGCCAAGGCCTTCCCCCAGGCTAAGGTTAGCAATGTAGAACTCTTGAGCCTGAGATCTTGAACCAGTTGGAAGAACAGGAACACTCTTGTTCATCTCCCTTGTTGTCAGAGCCAACACCGGTAAATTTGTTGTTTAAAACCCCCATCAGAAGATGATTTAAACTTTTTTTTAATATGTCACAAAAGCCTAGTAAGAAGTGTGATAGAAGGGATGAAAAGGAATAAATAAACACATGAAGTCATGTACTATGCTGAAATTATGTCACTGTGTTTTTATTCAGAAGTAATGTGAAAAAGAACCTTGCAAAGACATGATTCAATTACAAGAATACCACTCCCACTAATGTGTAAATAATATTGCTGTTTTCACACCTTTTAACCAATCAGTTCTACTTTCACACAGCAGTCCTAAGTGGACCTTAATTCCTTAATGCCATGAATAATTTTTTAAAGTCTAGGACTACAGAAAGGACATTACATGTGTAATTAAACTAATTCTACAATGTAGCAATGAAGACTTTGCAACTCCCTTTTGTTGGTCTTTTGCTGGAAGATGTGGAATCCTGCTCTTAACTTTACTTGCATTTAAAAGAATTGGCTGAACAACTCTCTGTCTTACCAGCTACAAAGTAAATACATCCAGCCAAAAACTCTTACTGTCTGTAAAAAAGATGCTTCTGAAGGAAATCTTATTTCATGTTAGCTGTGACTTGTCTGAAGGAGACAGATTTCCTGGAAAGGCATACAAGGGGACGATGGCCAGTTTTCTCTCCAGAATTTCCAGGGATTCACACCTTTAGGTACAACACAAAAGAAGCTTATAGTGGGCACAAATGAGCAAACAAGCACAGTATAGCAGAGGGGAGGGGAAACTAACTGATATGTTTAATAACTATTGAGGTTTTACTAGTATTTAATAAAAAGATCTGGCATTAAAAGATCCTTTCTCATTTTACCTAAACTAGTATTAACATATTAAACCCTGGGAGAACTTTCTAAAAGTAAGACTAATCAAGCACTGATATAATTTGTAATTTCAGTGGGGACATTTCATAACAGAAATTTTAGGGGATAGTGGGTTGTTCAGTTCAGCATTTTCAAAAACAAATAAAATAGAAATCTGTCAGGAATTGCTTAAAAACTGTTGGTTCATTTGTGGCCCATGAGAAGGATTTGACATTTTCCTTTCAACCCTCTTTCCTACATTCAATTAATTAATTAAATTAATTCAAGAAATAATGTTGCTTCATTTTGAGCAGTTATATAAGGACAGGAATAGAAAAAGTGATTTTTCAGCAAATTATAATTGTTAATATTTGTTCCATTGGTGACGAGATGTGAAATGTATTTCTGTTGTGAAGATGGTTTTAGTAGTCTAATTATTAGACTTTACCATATATATATATATATGTATTCAAGGTAAGAAAATGGAGAGTTGTGGTGGCTTGTATCAAGAACACTTTAGAACACTTTCTTAACCTTCTTGTTATATATACCTCTTTTCAATTCTGTTTACCTTTCTATTTTGTCATTTGCATTTAATTTCTAGTTTGATTTAGCAAAAAAATGCAGTGCAACAATATTGGCTTCAGGTTACTAAAGAGCCTTTTAAAAGTAGTATATACTTCAAGAAAATGTCCTGAATTTAGATGCATGTGTTATTAAATAAGATAGTGTAATACTTTGATTGCTTTTGAAATTAAATCTCCCTTTATAAATAAAATCTAGTAGATATATATGCTGCTAAGTGAAAGAGGGGATACATAGCCCCTTTAAAGCACAAAGTTACAGATCTTCTGAACAGATAAGATGTTGATCCACACATTTTGTTGTTAGTACTTTTTTCTAGTGAGTGGCAAAGATACTCCATTTCACCAAAAAAATATGGCTATAGATGCACAGCAACACAGAAAAAAAGATGAGGATTTTGATTTATGAAAGAAAGAGTACAAAAGACAAATAAATACAAGATTGCTAAAAGAAACAAAAGCCTAACAGGGAGCAAGTGGAGTTGACCACAGAACTCAAGCTGAAAACAGACAGTTTTTTAATACTTTGTTATGAATGGAGACAAGCTCAGACAAGTCCTGCTGTTGACTCAGATTTCTGACAGTAGCTCTGTTTGAGGCAGCCAGCACCCCAAATATCTCTCGATTACAAGTTCTTAATAATGACCTATCAGGTCTGTGAATAGACACAAGGAAAACAGACATAAGGTTTTAATGGCTTCTTACTACACAAGATAAATAAAAAAACCACTACTAGTAGGTTCATAAGACAGTGCATGGTCATAAAAGTATTTGTATTACAGCTAGAAAAGAAATAGTATAGATTAGGAGCCAATGTAACTTATCAGGGAATGACAGTGATGTACAGAAGTTTCCCCTCACTCAACTTCCAGAAGAGTAACTCAGGACCAACATCTCCAAGGACACCTCCCCACACACTCAGAGTGAATTAGAGATTTCTGATTTTTATGAAAATTATAGTGGGCTTTTATATTTTATTGAAGTGCAGTGTCTGTCAGTCATGAATTTTTGCTTATCCTTTCCCATGCATTCAGGGAAGGATGTTTATTGCTGGCTAAGGATGTTTTTTAGCCGAGGCAATTCACCACAAGGCAAGCTATTCCAGCTTAACTGAGCCATGAAGGGAAAAAAGATAAGCCTTTTCAGTATCAGGGCTGAAAAGTCCTGTCACATACTTGAAAGAAAAGAAGCAGCCTCAGCCAACTCATCTGCCTCTCTTACTATGGAGTACTGGGCACATAGCTTTAAAACTAAATACCATGAAAAATGTCCAAGGAGGACTGGGGAAAAAATTGCCACAAATCAACAGGGTTTTATTGTTTTCTTTAGCCCAATGGCACTAAAAATGCCTATCAAGACAGACAAAAAATAAATTGAAAGCCAGCTAGAGACTTAGAAAAGCATATTAAGGGACAACATAGAACAATAGGGGTCTTACTGCTTTTCTGGTCTTCTGTACTATTCTTCAACAACTTCCTCAATTCTTTCATTCTTTTCTTTCTTTCTTTCTTTCTTTCTTTCTCATGGTTAATTTTTCAATTTGAAGAGCTATTGGTATAAAGCACGCCTCATTAACTCGTGGGAGGTAGTAGTCTCCATTAATTCAGTTCTCACTTCATTTGCTTTGCATATAGTTATAATTAGCTTCAAAATAACTCTGGTAAGTTCAGCAGATTTATAGCTTCAGTTTTATTCTGCATTTGGCTTTTCCCTCTTGTTTCAATGTGTTGTATGAGTTTTAAAATATCAAAAACAACAATGATTGCTTTAGGGAGTAATTTAATGTTGCAATTTTAGAGTGACAGTCTGTTTACATCCGTCTGTCTGCTGAGCTACATAAACAGTTAAAACACTAAGTTTCACATACTCTCCAATCCTGTTTTCTTACAAATAGGCAGAAATTCACACTGTCTGATTTGCATTCTCTGAAGAAGCAATCCTATGCCATGTATGCCAAACCCCACTGGAATAGATGTGGCAGCACAGTAACACATCCCACTCCTCATAATATTCTGAGCTAAGGAAAAAATCATGTCAGTATTTTAGTGACATCCTATAGTCAAGAGAGGATTTATTCTGTTCCTTGGTGGCATACTCCTGTAGTAAGAATACACACACAGCACTACACAATTCAAACTTGTTTACGTAGGCTGTCAGGGCAGCAATGCTATTTTAAGAAGGGCAAAGAGTTAAAGACAACAGAGCCACTGCATCTTCTGACACCTTTGTAAGGTTGATACCACAGAACCACAGAATTGTTAGGGTTGGAAAGGACCTTTGGAAATCATCTAGTCCAACCCCTCTTCATATTCACATACAAACTGTGTCAGTGTACTTAGTACATCAGGTCACCCCTGACCAAGCTGATGATTGATTTCTTCTTGCAGCAAAAGCAAAGTGCTTTATGCCACTATATTGGGCCATATGGAGTAAGAGAAGGGAAATTAAACCCCTTAGAAAAGTTCCAGAACTTTATATAAATTACCATTTTCTTGGCACGTGCCAAGGTACACCACCAAGAAAAATGCAAACACTTCCAGAAAGAAGCCACAGCCTCTACTAGAGATACCACTAAGGAATATCTGATGTTGTAAGAAAGTTTAATTGAAAAACATATGTGGCAAAAATAAGATGTCCTGTCCCTCCACAGACACCATTTGAGAACACAAATGTCAGCACAGGACAAGAGTGGGGGTTATAAGTGCAATGTTAACAGCAATGCTGCAAAGACTGCTTTTTTCCTGGCTTAAATACAAATCAGTCACATAGCTCTGGAATCTGTGTGCATCCACAGTGTGTTTAGCCAGCCTAAACTGTCTGCACAGCTCACTGAGAACTCCAGTACTTCCCAAAGAAAATCAGAAACTATGGGTTAATGCTCTGTGACTGTTATACTTCTCCCTTATTTCAAAAACCACCTACCAGACACCATCTAAAGTAAAATTAGGCTGTGAGGAAGTTCTACCAATAAGTTGCCAGCAGTTTATAGTAAGACAGAAGTAAAGTGATATTGTACATGTTGTTAACCTGCCAAAATCCTATTAAATTCTCTGCATGGGCTACTAAGTTGTGCCTTCTTGTAGCAATCCGTATGCTGATTCTTGGAGAACAGCTCTCCCCCTTGTTAGCCAGCATGGAAGCATTCCACTGAGCCAGAATGGTGATGGTCCTGCCTCCCTCCACATGTTCCTAAGAACAATGTTTTATTTGCTCGTCAGTACTATCTTCATTACAGGTCAAAAGTTAGATTCTCAGGGATGTGATCCATCACATTACTGCCACCAGATGCATACTTGGCAAGCCCAAGCCTAACACTCAAGTAGTATCCTTACATCTGCTGTAAAACCCATTGGTAATTTCACCCTGCATGCTCACAGAAATGATTAAATGACATGCCTTCAACAGCAGACTACCTTGCAGAGGAAATTGTTGATGGAAATCCAAACATGCAGAAAATTGAGCTGGCTTAGTACTTGTAAGACCCCTGACAGAGCCTCATGAGCAGAAAGTAAGTTTGAGCAGCTTGTGCTGGTCAGACTTTGGACAGGTCCTGGCATCTGCAAGGGTATGGGAACAGTCTATTTTCCATAAACCCTCAGTCACCTGTCCCAGATAGTTGATTTTGTGATATCATTCCTCCCATAGAAGAGTCTTCCCTGATATGACCAGTTAAAGAATTTTGTATCATATTGGACCTGCCTCATTGAGAGCACAAAAGAGAGTCAAGCTATGTCATTGAGGAGTTGGTTATTAAATCATTTGTGATCAGTTTTGATGCGGAAATCTCAAGAGTTGCTCATACATCTGCCCAAATACAAGAGATATTTATCTAGCCAGCACTATTTTTTCCCCCTCATTTGTCATATAAAGTCTCCAGCCTGGAGAGATTCCAGAGAAAGGTGATCCAAGGACTGGGAAGGCTGCCATATGAGGAAGGTCTGAGAGAACTGGGTTTGGTCAACACTGAGAAGAGAAAGGGAAACCTTGTCACTATGTTCCAGTATTTAAAGAGCGGCTAAAAAGCTTTTTTAGGAGTCACATAGAAAAGAGATGGGACAATGGGAAAAATTTACTCATGAGATGATTCCAGTTAGACACAGGAGGAATATTTTTCACAGTAAAAACAACATCTATTGGAATTATCTTCCCAGGGAAGTATCAGATTCCCCAATATTGGATGCTTTTCAGATTTGGCTGGACAAGTGCTGGGTCATGTCTAAACTGTGCTTATTCCAGAAAAGGCTAATGCCAGAAAAAGAACTTAGAGGTTCCTTCCAATGTGGTATTCTATGATTATATGATATTAAAATAGATGCTTTTAAAAAAATTTAAAAATATAACATTGTAGATGAGTAAATCTTATGTCCCTTCAAATGCTGGGTATCTCTCCATGGATGCATTCCGTGGCACACCATAGGAAAATCTATTTGGTGTTCATTTGGTGCTTTTTGAAATCAAGGTGACATCCAGAGAGAACCCCGTATCATCTCTCCCCTCAAGTCCTTTCCCACCCCCCCATCCCCCCCACCCCAAGCAGGACATGTATCTAGACAACAGTTCCTACAGCACATCTGTGGCACTTGGAAATTGTGCCCTACTGTAATGATTTCCCTGGGCAGGAAGACCATTCTCAATGACACACTTGGCACACAGCCAGAGGCTGCTGTTGGCAGCAGAACAGAAATGCCTGAAACCAGTTTGAGACACTTTATTTCCTGGGCCTGCAGGAGCTGGAACAGCCCTGGGTGAGTTTTCAGAGTGATTATTCTGTTTTTGTCATCCCAATTATCCATCACACAAATGGAGAGGTCTTAGGTGAAGTATCTAAGGTTACCCATGCCTCAGTCTGTTGCAGAACCTTTCTTCTATAAACAATAAAATAGATCATGGCAGACCTAGCAGGATATGGAGACTAATTGCTGAAAGAATACATATTTTAAGCTGGAGAAAGCTTTGCAGAATTTTTATTAATATTAAAAAAATACTATTTATCCCTTCTTAATGCATCAGTATATTTTCATGTTTTCTAGTTAGAGCAAAGTAGTGAGATGCACAAAGCCACAAGAAAATGTTTTTAGATTAATTTTCTCCACCTTTCCTAATTACTTTCCATTTAAGAATTCATCAAAAGACTTTAAAATTAGCTATAATAAGGTGAAGGCTGCAGCAGTAATAGACCATCTCTGAGTTTTTTGAGAGATGCAACAAATTGCTTTAAAAAAAAAAATTGCAAGCAATTCTGTGAAAGTTCCAACATCTGGAAAAGGATCTGTGTTGCTAGCTACCATGAGTAGTCTCTAATTATACTGATAGTCTTAATCCCAAGAAACAGAGGTTTTCAGCTCAGGACAGAGGGCTGCAATCAAAGGCACACGCTGAATTCCAGTTCCAAGAAGTTAAAGATGCATTGAAAAGTCATAATGAAGGGTACAATTGGAAACATTTATCAGTGATTCTGTTCCAGCATGAGCCAAGCAATTGTCTGAAATCACTGCAAGCTGGTCTGTTGGCTATTCAAAATCTAGATTGAACAGTTGATTAAGCTTGCATATAATTTTTTAACAACTTAAGCTTTCTGACTTCAAACCAATGGGAGTGCATGCTGTATGATTGAGATGAACTTTGACTAAGTACATCCAAATTCTGCCATTATATACTCACATAGTCCAGATTTTGAACAGTTCAAGCTTAATTTCCCATGCTGAGCAGACAACAGCAACACAAGTGGAGGGCCCAGGGCCAATCTACTTGTTCTTTTTCATAATTTAACATGAAGCAGAAAAATAAGGCAAGAAATTTGGACCCAGATCCCCATGGTCTCTCAAAGCTGGGCTTTGTCAGCAGAAAGAATCCAGGCACATTCTCCCTCATTCCAAAAGTGTCATCAGGAGGCTGAAATAATTACATTGCCTTTTTTACCTGAACATACAATTCCTCGATCATCTTATTCACTTCATGGGTTTTTTTTGTTTTTATAAGGATCTGTTACATGATGAAAAAGTACAATACTATTTCAATTCTTCTGTCAATTGAAAACATCAATCTGAACACAGTTCCTTCATAAAAAATCACCTTTTAAGATTAAAAAGTGGTCTCTTGTGTTTAATAAAGAAACTTTAATGTAAGAGAAAGATGGAGATAATATTTGGGATCCAGTCAACAGAGTGTATCTTTTAATTGAGAAAAATACAACAATTTTGCCTGAATACCAAAAGCAATGGATATACAGATATGATGTTTACCAAATATTGTTCATCATTTAATGGAAAAATGGGTGGATTATCATCAAGGATTGTTATCTAAAAGATGTTCAATTTCTGCATTTTTAAAACATGAAAGAGGGAGGGTTACCTATGGTGACAGAAAGCTTTCACTTCTGCCCAGACAGCTAAAGGAGAGGCCTCCTACTATGCAACTTTTCAGCTGTGATGAGTTAAGTATTGTGAATTGAAACAGAGAATAATCTACATAGGATCTGAAAAAGGCTCTCAGGAAAGCCATCCCTTTCCTTCCCTTTCACCCTGTCCAGATACACCTGAGCCCATCTTCTGGCTGTGCTGGGCTAAAATTTCCTGACAGAGGGGATCTTAAACTGTAGGGCCCAGTTCAGTACCAAAGTCACCTATTCTTCCCCAAAGCCTCACAAAGAGCTCCTTCTCCTAGAAGGGCAGGCAGAACACAGCCTTTATAAAAACACCATGAAAAGCCAAATGATAAGTCAATGTGCTTTCAGTCTGAAATTAAAACCTATGTCAATTGTGATGGCAGAAATATATGTTTTAAATTGGACTCAAATTGCTTTCAGCAAAAAGACATTTGAAAGCATCATGAACAGATTGAAGTTTCCAAAAACATAGCAGCTGCCAGCATCAGAAATCCCTGGAGTGCAGTAGAGAACAAAAGAGCCTCCTCCATTGAATTTTGCCTGCAGAAAGCCACTGTAGCCTGGAGTGTCTGGATGTGTGGAAAGAATAAATTTTTAAATGCACATTAGTCCAGACTAGGTCAAAATACAAACATGAAAGAAGGCTTGATATTTCAAAGACTATGGAAGTGTACCATTCATTTTACAATTGAATGCAGCCTAAATTACAAAGCTGCAGATTTTTGCCCTGCCAGGATTCAGCCCTGCAAGTGCTTAATCAGTCATCCTAACAATAGGACAAGGCTGAGAACTGCTTTGGTTTCTTGAGGATTATGTTGTTGGCATTATCCTATAATGACACAACAAATTCTACAGACAAGTTTTGCTGCAAAAGCAATTTCTCTCATTTTCACCTTAAGAAAACCTGCACAGTAATTAACTTCACAGCAGTTTCATTTAGCAAAGTAATACAGCACATGAAATAAAATATTCATTAGGAATAGATTATGAAAACTGTAGTTAAACTATGATCAGCTAATGTAATAGCTAACAGCTATAAGAATATATGGGCTATAAGACTGTTCAGGACATGGTTCTTCATAAAAACAAAATATTTCAGTCTGACAGTGTGAGGGATTTTGGAAAGCATAACTCCCATAAAATTGAAAAGGACTCTACAAAACAGATTGCCAGGGGTGCAGTGAGCACTTTTTATAAAACTTCGACCCATACTACAGAACACTTCCAAGAATTAAATCATTGATAATTTCTCCAAAGCCAGTAATATATTTCTTCTAAAGATTTCAAGGACCAGTCAATTTGTTCTCAGTGATGACTCAAACTGCAAGGAAACGGAGCTGCATTACAAATGAAACCTGATCATGATGTATGATGGAATATAGAAGGAAATCACTGATAACTGCTCTGAACATAGCCTTTTGTTTCCATGTTAAAGCTTTACCCTTTTACTCTTTCACAACCCCCTTAATTTCAATTTCTTGTTGATTAATGGGAAACAAACAGAAGTCTACTAACCATGTTTGCCTGTGATATGTGCATTTTTTCCCCTCTCACTTCTTTCTTTGCAGTATCAAAATTTGCTAACTAATTTCTGCCAAAAAGAAAACTTAAAGCTAAATGGATCTCTGGTCTAATGCTTCAGCTTTCATATGTTAAGCACCTGCAAAACCTTTTAGTCAGGAAAGAAAACAAGGGCAATAACAATATTTAATCCCAAGCTGGCTTTTTTTTAAACCATGTAGCTCACCTTTCATAATTATTCTACCCATGCAGCCTGAATTATGCTGGAAAACAAACCAGACACAGTGAATTGGCATGTTCTTTCTGAAAAGAAATGTTATAAACAAGCATATATGAACTCCAGAATGCAGAAATATATTTTGATAAGGATAAAAACATACTTTAAAGAATGTTATCTCTTTCTTCCCAAGGGATCAGGTTTTCCATGGTGTGAGTCTTCATATGAGGTCAAGCTTTCTTTGGTCCATGGATAAAGCAAATAAAATCTAAAATGCCTGCAGAGATACTGAGCTTACCAGCCACAAAGGCATCAATATAGACGCCCACGCCTACAGATCCTTCCATCCATGTCCAAAACCTGCACAGACTGGCAATATTATACAAGACTTATAGGAGAGACATGCATTTAAATGGTAATCTATACAATATAGATCTTTAAGAGAGTCATGAATATATGTGTTAGCACTTTTGAATGAGGTGAAACACTCTCCAGCGCCCCATGGCTGGGAGCAGGATCTAGCTACCAACACCACTGTGTGTCCGAGATGTCACAGGATATCAGAGACACCTCCACAGGACATGAGGTAGGACTCACAAGGGATCTTTTCTTTCTGGACAGGCTGCTCCAGCCCAGACAATTAAGTAGCACAGTTGCTGTTACAAAGTAGCTGAATCCCTCACTAGAATCTTCATGCAGGAGTTTGGGCAACTGGATGGCTTGTGGACAAGTAAAATTGGGAGGTTTTGTTTTGAATTAAATCCCAACATAGAGTTCTGTATGGGAACCCTACTTCCCCAGGTTTCAAAAAAGCTCAAAGAGTTCTAATTCACACTATAGATTTTTCACCAGAGTCCCAAACAAGTAACAAAAATGTTCAAAATGAATAAATTTAAACCTCAGTTCCCAAATTTCTCTCTTGCATTCATGCCAACTGTGTATCCTATCAAAGAGAATAATCTCTGTCCCCATCTGTGCATCCAGTGTTTCTCAGCTAGTGATGCATGAAGCCTTCTTTTTTTTTACCAT
The DNA here is from genome assembly GCF_048771995.1 of Taeniopygia guttata. Classification (NCBI taxonomy): domain Eukaryota; kingdom Metazoa; phylum Chordata; class Aves; order Passeriformes; family Estrildidae; genus Taeniopygia; species Taeniopygia guttata. The sequence continues at coordinate 26,943,301 of NC_133027.1, read as the reverse complement.
GAAAAAAGCACTGATGTTAATCTCATTAGAACTAAACACATCCTTTTCTTTTTTTGGTTTTCCTCTTCTGGTTGCAAAAGAAGAAAAAATAATTTCTACAATCATGCAATAAAAAATAGATTTTGCTTACTGACACCAGAAGTTTTGTAAGTGGTATTGAAAGGACTAAGTCTGTTCAAATCCTTCTTCAGACAGCAATTGCAGCTGCCAGGGCAGAGGGTACTGTCTGTAGGCATTGAGAACAGTTGTATGTGATCACTGTAGTCATATCATTCCTTAGATCCTGTAAATTGAGGAAAACAAATTGAAAAAATTCACTAACAGAAACATAAATATGCACTTATTCTTTGGGCTTTCTAGGAACTCACATAATCACCTTTCATCACATACATGCTTCAGTTACATTTTCAATCATAAAACAAAAAGCATTAGAAATGACTATTGTCCAGGTGAGAGACACTTCTAACAGCAAAACAGAAGATCTTTAATAGTACATACAATATACAACAGTTTTGGATAGTAAGTGAGAGCTAAATTTCCCCTTGGGAACATGGGATGAATGTGGATTACCTGGTTCATTCTTATATTGACTATTAACTAAAACCTTTATTATTAGAAACTACCTACAGTCTTTTTAAGGTTAGAAGTATCTGAGACATCTGTCATTTTCAAAAGAAAATTAAAGTTCAAAAAATAAAAAAAGCAGATTAGAGGGATTGTTTACATTTATAATAGACCTATCACCTGTCCTAAATTATCATCAGAATACTAGCCCATGAGAAAAAAAAAAAATCCCTTTTTTAAAGCAAATAGTTAAAGTCTATTAAAATCACCTGCAACTAGTCAGCCAGATGAATCTTGATGTTTTGCAGCTCACTACTAAGAGAAAGTTGTTTCTACACCAGTAAAGGATTCCCAGAGATATTCAACTGACCTTCCTAACATCACCTAAACCCAGTATAACAGTGCAAATGAACAGCAAAGCAGTGGAGAGACCAGGCAATGGGAAGCATTAGGTTTCTAACCCTTAACCAACACTTGAATTTCAGCCAGCTAAAGATAGAACTGCACAAAAGTGAACTCCACTCCAAGGGCAAGAAACATCATTTTTCCCTAGACAAGAAAAGCAGAATGGATTTACTCCAAAGGGAGATAATCTCAACAGTTCTGCCCACTGATAGCTAACATGAGAATTAGGACAAGCCCTCCAGCCAGGAGGCACAGAGATTGGTGACTCTGGCAACTCTGCTAAAAATTAGCAACTGGACATTAAAGGAGAATCGCTATCTGCTGAGAGAAGATCATAATTCACACTTAGATTTAACCAGGATACTCTGCTGTCTTTTCTAATGAAACAAACAAGCAAGCAAACAAACTAGACTGAGATTTGTTCCTTTATCAGTATATTGCCAGACCTTCTTCTTTGCTGGATTCTTCTTCTTCATGCCCAAAATCACCTGCCATGCTAATTGCATTAAAAGCAAAAGATCTAATAGACTATTAATGAAAAGAGAACAGAATAAGAGGCCATTGCATAGACTGCAACATTGCAAGGCCATTGACAGACAGGCAACATCTTGAGCAGCAAGAGGTAATTCTACTAAGTGCAAGATAACATTTATTCAGTCTTATCTAAAGACAGCTTTCATTTATTTTCAAACTCCCAAAATTTTAAAGTCTCCACATTAATAAAAGAGACTTCTCTCCCTAAACTAAAGAAAGACTATTTTAAAAATAATAAACTGACTAGAAATTTTAGGTTTTGTTTTTTACATTATCAGTAAGAAAAAAATTATAATGTAAAACAAAATATTCTAAAGAGTTTATTTTAATTCCTTTTAATTACTGTTAATAAAATTTTCTTTATACCTTTTTAAAGTTTTGAATCTGCTTTACCTTTCTCCTAATCCTATGTCACAGCAGGAAGTGAGTACACTAGTAATTAACCAGCACTGAAACCCACCACACTCATCAACGCATTTGTTTAAAAAATGTCAAAATTAGAAAAATCTTAAATTAGCAAACCAAAACCACTACAGTAAATTGATGTTTCTGCCCAGTTTCCAACTGAAACCACCACATCTTTATTAGGAGTTTTGCTTTCTTTCCTGTTGCCTGAAGAAGCTGGGTGTGCATCCAACAGATATCATATTTCAGGTCCATGTGTCCTCAGAAGGACACATGAATTATCAGCTGATTAGGCACTTACAGACCTTGTCTGCCCATTCCAGGAATGAGACTGCCTGTACTAACAGTGTTAAAGCTATAAAGACAACATTGTTAAAACAGTTTGGGAGAAAACAAAGGAGTAGAATTTCACAAAAAAAATACCTCTCTGGCACTCCTAGTTTTTACTCTCCAGTATTGACTCTAATGTAATTTTATTCTTCCATCTGTCTATAGATACTCTATGTGAATCTGGGGAGAACTTAGGCTGAGTCAGTGTTGCCATAGTCAGATGCATCTGTTGGTGAGAGGCCACTAAACTTTTCACCTCTCTGTGGCTGCCTAAGAAGAGTTTCTTTCTTTATCCATAAGGATAAAGAGCCCTTATGGAACATGAGGTTGTATTCAGAAATCCTAGCACTAAAAATATTTTTTATTCCACCTCAGAATCCAGAATACATGAGAAGACTAATTGAAGGACATGGAGATTTCAAAGTCTGGTACAATTCCATGTTGTCAGAAAAGTTAAGCTAAACATCTATTTTCTAAGACCCTTACCCAGGTTAAAACAGCATCTTATAGTTTTGGGGGTTTAAAACAGAAGACAACACATGACCCAGTACATTTGATAATAAAAGCACAACATACTGAAGTAAAATTACTGCTCTATAGGATGTATTTTCCATTGCTTTTCTTTTAATAAGTTTTTACTCACCTTCCTGGCTAAAAATGGGACTTATTACTCCTCTGTTATGCCAAATTTTGTATTTTGGAGGGCAATACATTGCAAACCTCAGTTTCTCTGTGTTCTTTTGAAGACATCCCAAGCAAACTAATGATTTTCATTTCGGACTCTCATTTCACTCTGCACTTTCGTTGCTATGAGGACTTTGTAATGATCACAAAATGCTTACCCAAGCAAAATAAAGTCATCAATGGTACCCAGAAGTCTACTATACTACCACTGAAAATGTGTGTTATTCTTTTCAGTATTTTGTCGGCTTAATAAAATGTGACTGTGTAACCTTTTTTATTTCTTTCATCCAAATTCATACTACTATTAGCAATAGAAAAGTTACATATTTTCAGGTGCAGAAGCAAGATATTCCTCTTTTCATAGCTAATCAAAGTCAGCTTCATGTCCATTTTTAAACCAAAATGTGTAGCAACATTCTTCATGTGCTTCGTTACATGACAAATTATGTGCCACTTGTATTTCATTGCAAAATTAAAATTACTTTAAAAATTCTAATTTTTGCTTTATTACCAAATGCTGATTCCTGATTTCCTAATATTTTTGAGCAAAAATTGTCTTTTAAATGTTCACATTTGTACCAGGCTTTTTTAAATTCAAATCCTTTCATAAATTTGTTTTCTACCTGCATATTTAAGTGTGGTCTGCAGATTTATTTTTTAATTTAAATATTTTAAAATATTGCATAAGGAATAAATCACACAAAACTGCATAATAAAACCTTTGATATACAAATTAGGTCATAAAAATAATGAAAAAGAAGCAATCTAATTCATACATAGACAAAATTGCTCCAAACATAACCTATCATCCTCTGAACCTTTAAACAGATCTGTTAACAGAGAGGTTAATGACTGTGAGTTCTTTAGATATGTACTGTTTCCAGGTTTGTTATTATACAGCGATAGCAACAATTCATAGACAAGCAATACCTGAGGTGGTATTACAGTTGTTAAACTTAACTGCTTCCAATTCTTGTCAAAGGCAATTCAACACATGCTCAACACAAAAATAGGCATTGGACACAAATATTGTTTTAAAAATAGGTTCCATGTCCAGATAAATGATTTGTGAGCAAGCTGCAAAATCTGGGTTTGTAAGTTTTGCCCCAGTGTAGAAAAGCTACATCTAAGCCTTTAAATATTTCACATTAAATGTTTATGAAGACAACATGGACAAAAGAAAAGGTCACAACTTCAATGTCCAAGCTATTTCTGCACAAAGACATGTAAACACACATGAAGAATTACTTCCTTATATGACATCTGTGAATATTCCTTTCAAAAAGGAATTTTTACCTTGCAAACCATTCAAAAAGTATCTGTAATTATTTTAAAATTAATAACTATGGAAAAAAATCGAAAAGCTGAAAAATAATATATGAAGGGTAATAAAATGAACTTATACACTAACATGTATATGGCAGAAAGGAGAGATGATGAAGTGAAGATGCTGAGCAAGAAAGGAGACAGCAGAAAGTAAACATTCTGAACAAGCCAGCCATTAAAACCACTACTGAAAATGCTGGTTTTTTTGTTTTCCCTCCAGCATAAAATTTCACTCTTGAAATATGTTGTCTTCTAGATAGTACAATTTCTAAAACCTACAATAATTTGCTTGGCAGTCACAATTTAGTGATCCATTAAAGACTTATCTTTAGGCTCCAGCTCTTTGAACCCATCAATCAGAGCTGAAGCAATAAAAGCTTGCAGAGGACAGAATATTTGGGGCTCATTTTGAGAGCAGCTAAGAACCCTCAACTGTCAAAGTCGCAGGTACAGTTCCCCAGCACAATAAAAAAGCCCTACTTCTCACGCTCTGTTTTGGTGGTTTCCTTCACCTGCACTGTCACTGAGCAGAGAAAATCTGCTTTAGTGTAATTCAGCTCTCACATTTCCACAAGTAACATACATGCCAGTGTGTTAGGATCTGAATCAGTCATTCAACAGTGGTAACATATTTTGCTTGGTCACAGTAAAGAACTGCCTAAAACTACAATAAAGGAGGAGACAATAAAGTTGTACTATGATGACAAGAAGCATTAAGGAGAAGATGGATAGTCACTTTCTCTTGCCACTGAACCAACATCCTTCCAGGGGAAATAGCTGCCAATGATCCGTGAAGAAACTCTCCAACAACATTGAAACTGTGTGGGTTTACTGCATGGTCTAAATTTTCATTAGGGAGAGTTAGAATAACAATATTTTCATTTGCATCTCAAATATGTCTTTCTCTTCCCCATAAATTTAGATCTGTTTGTACCAAGTATATTGATTTAAACCTGTTTAGGTGTCCAAACTGAAATTCTGGTCCCAATTTCATACCTGAAATTCAGATACAAAACTATGAACTGCTGTTCATAGTTCGAAAATGTCCAAACTCAGCAATTTTATTCAGTATGTGCATGGTTCCAGACCACCCCAGGTAGGACTGACCAAGCTGAATGTGTTCCACCAAGCTACCAGGTGCTGCATTGAGGCTGATGATCTGTTCTGGTCAGCTAGCAAACCTTTCTGAACAAGAAGCTGGGATGTGATTTCCAAGACTCCTAAGATGTACACAAGACAACAGTGTTGTAAGCTCCCCCACTGTTGCAATTTATCTCCTGATAATATTATTTTTCTTCAAGTTCCAGTTCCTGAAATGAATGCCACAGTTTTCCTTAAAAAAAAAAAAAAAAAAAAATTTTTTTTAAAAAGGGAAAAAAAAAAAAACAAACCCTACAGATTTCTAGCTCTTTCTGTTGCAAGGAAAAGTTGGAAAATGAGACTTCCTAAAGACCTGAACATTTTAGAAACCCCTGAAACAAATACTATTATTTGGAGATATTTCATTTAAAAATTAATCTGGGAAATCTGATTCCTTGTTTGTTAATCCACAAGAATGGTAATGATGAGATATACACAGAGGGTCCCTAAGCCAGGTCAATGGGACACCGGGAGAGATGCAGAAGGTATTTTGGTTCTTTCTCTGCAAGAATATCTCTTGTAAGTCAGTAAAAATTGCCAGTGGGAAGACAGTTGCTGTGACTTGCCTTCTTTATGTTTTATTTTCCTTTCAGAGCAGCAAAAAAGTATGCATGGTAGGCCTGTGTGAGCTGCAGAGCTTGCATCATTTGTGTAAGCAGTGTAGCCCTAGCTGGAGACTAGCTGGAACACAGCTAACATACCAGGAGAGGGCTGCAAAGGGACATAAGTCACGATCAATTTATTGCCAACCAGCAGAACTACAAACACACCAAACTCAAAGACAAGAAACTCTTGGTCTCCTGGATACCAGATGCCAGGGTAACAAGAAGAGTGAAATGGAAATTCCCATGGATAAGGGGAAATGTGATTTAATTGGCAACACTAAAATTAAAAAAGAATAATTCTTATGATTGGACTGGTAAAATCATTGGGATAGCTCTGAGGAATAAAAGGTGTCAGTGGGTGATCTGGTGTGCTACATGAAAGAGAAAGCATTTCTTGTGGAGTAAATGAGGACACTGAGCAGCAGGTTCTGTACATATTGTTTTATGAATCTATGTGTTAAGGAAGGTCAACACAGTCTAATAACAGAGTGTGTGACAGACCATTAAAACAGTCTGGTTAAGAGGATGAGTCCATCCCCCATAATGAGAAAAATGGAGGAGTTCCTCTTAATGGAGGAGCTTTGGTTGGACAGAGGAGTTTTGGTTGGACGGGAGACCACAAGCAGCCAATGGCAAACATGATTAGAGAAGTTTACAGGTACAGAGGATAATGGCCCAGCAGAAACTCCAGCAGAGAATTTACACAAGTGGGGCTTGTTTGAGCTGAATTGATGGACTAAAGGGATGAACTGATGCCTGTGGTAAGAGCTGTTGCCTATTACTAGTTGTCAAACTGAGTTAAGACTACTTCGGGCACACTGTCTCTTTGTTAGAAGTTCCTCCAGATGAATCCTGAAATTATTACAGATCACCAGTTGGTTTCAACAGTAATCAAGAGTACAAATCAAGTTTTTGATTAAATCAAAGCATTTGTTTATTTTGCTTTATCTTAACTAACTTCATCAAAATATGGCTGCCCTTCTGGAACAGTCTTTAAAGGAGAACCACCTGAGCCTGTACTATGTGTCCCATCATCAGTTGCACCTTTGTTAAATCTTTTCAGTATCACCTGGAGCATGCAGGCAGTGTGCATGACCCTGCAGAAAACACTGGAAGACAGAAATAAAGCAATATCCATTTTTAAAGTGTGGCTACTTGTAATCAAACCAGAGAGGAAAAATATGAGGCAGAGCGCAAAACTCTCAGCATCAGATAACACCTAGGGATCTAGAGGTGCTCCTGGGAGAAATACCTGGATCTGACAAACCTGTGACACATCCCAAAATCCATATGTGCTGTTGATGCCAATGTAAGATGAACAGGGCTTGAATCTCACCACATTGACCCTATATGCTCCTTTCTGATACCAGCAGAGAGAGACAGCTGGGACATGGTTCTGAGCCATAATACAAGGAGAATGTTTTCCAGTCCTGTCAAAGGATAACCCGAATCTGTTGCAGTAAAGAGGCTCTTTTACTAATCTGGAAAGCCCATAGCACTGTATCATACAATTCACATACAATCACTAAAGCCATATTCTGTTGGGGTGGTCTCATAGGTCTCCCAGTCTTGGTTTATGCAGCGCTAAAAGCTTGATCCTTAAGCAGCATTTTAAAGAGATAATTACATGTACTGGTTTTTTTCTGGGTATATATAGTTCTAAAATAGATGGGCATTGCATTCCTTTTTTTCTTCTTCGGTACAGATTGCAAAAGAAAATGGCTATGCAAACTGTGGAAGTCATAAACCAGCTTATCGTAAGCCATTTGGGATTGTATTTTGCCAACTTGTATTCTTCAGTACCACCTCCAGGCAGAAATTTGAGAAGAAAGATTTGTGTTTGGTTTATTTTGTCACAAGGTAGACATGGATTTTTTTAAACATACCTATCTTATTTCCATAATACCCTTCCCTTTAATGTGCCCAAACCAGAATTGCCCCATAAAACCAGAAGTATGAAAGTTAAAAGCCATCAGTAACAGGAAGAGAGAGTGAAAAAAAATTATCTGCCAGTTACAGGGTTCTGGGGAATGCTGGAGAATTCTCACAGAAATTCAGTCATTAACTCCTTCCTCTGCCATAAGTGAATTTGATGAAGCTCCAATAAGTATGTCAAGGTCACGTTTACCCAATTCTAATGAAGCAAAGCAAAAGTCACAATTTGTTAGCTATCCACTGGGAATAAAAGTGTAATTTTTTTTAACAGCTAAGTAATTAAAAAGGCAAATGTGTTCCATATTGCAAGAGTATTACTATATTATATAAGGGAATGGTTCATGACCATGTTAATATGATCAAAAATTATCTGGTCTCCTAAATTACTATATTTCCCTTAGCAGAATGTTAATTTCAGGTTAGTAATTTTAATTGCACTACTATCTGACTGCTTAAAATTTCATTTCATGTCTTTTTTAAGTTACTCCTCTTTGAATTTATTTTCCTCCTACTCGGGGTTCTGTTTATTTTAATTCGGAGTTACTTATGCCAGATTGTGTACTGACTCCCCATGATTTTTTAAAACAAGCAATTTTTTAAAACAAGTATTTTTTTTCAAACACACCATACTGTGGAAAGAGTCATTATAAATAACAGAAATAATTTAAAATCCAGTCTCCCTTGAATGGAGGATCTCTCTGAGATGCAGCATTATCTAATAGTTTCAAGACACTACATGTTTTTGCTTGATTCTGTCACCCTTCTCCATGCTTATTAAAAATGTCTTTTGCAAGTAGTGCCACTGAAATCAGTGCAAGAGGAAAATAATAATTTTTACTTAATCATCTGTTTTCCATAATGGTGGAACCATAACATGGCTACTTTATCCAGTGTGGAAATACAGTAGGATACAATAATTATATAACTTCTCCTTTTCTATTAGTTTTGCTACAAAACTTACAAACTAGTTTTACTGCTTTCCCATTAAAGATAATATTTGCATTGTACTTTTTTTCTTTACCAAATGTTTGTTTCCTTGATAACTAAAAACTTTACCACAAACTCCAAAGAAGGACCAGCGAAGCAACTAAGTAGTTAACAAAGATGATTAAGCCAGGAGCACTTACCATCAGCAGCCATACAATGGTACCTAAGATACCACAGTTTTTCTTAATCAAGTGTAGGTTCTGCGCAGGTAAAAATGCAGGGAAGGCGGGTGACAAAGAGGAAGAACTGACAGAGAACTGTAAGTAGTGCTAAAGGGGGGAAATTTGGTACCAATTTTTCTAAGACAAAACGTTTCCTGAATTCCTAGGAAAGCTGAACTGAAAAATATGCAGGAGTTTTTGCTGAAGACTTTTACTGATCTCTTATTTATTATTGTTAATGAGGCACTCACTGGGTACCCACCGTGTCGCACGTGCAGGACACAGCAAAGGCAACAGCAACGTATCTTTCTGGCTGGTGATGTGACCTGCCATTCTGCATTCTTAACCTTTTGACATCTCAGTTAACTGAGTACCTTCCTTAGTAAAACAGACACCTGAGGGACTCGCACTCACTGTAACCACCTCTGGCCTTGCTGTAGCACCCTCTAATGCAACCCTGAGCAAAGCGCTTCAGGAATCACATGGAGGGTGTCATGATGCCCCCTTTTAACCATGCCAGCATCTTCTAGCAGATATTTCCTCAGAATAAAAGATCTCACTTGAGTAAAGATGAATTAAAATCACTAAAGACAGAAGTATATAAGTAAATGGTCATAAATTAATCTTGTATTTTTACCAGGAACAGTAATGACTGGAATGCTGTGTATGGTGTCTTTGTTACTCAATCTCCATTTCAATAGGCACAAAAAGTGAGAATGAAAGTTGGAGAAAAATGAACACAAAATTATTCTCTCCTAGAACATAGCTGACTTTTCCTTGTGGCTGAATCCTTATGTAAGGAGCAAAGATGATTTTTTAAACTTTCTGTAAAGTATATTTGCATTTGGAGTTGTTTTCAAGACAAAATAAATAAGAACGGTTTAAATAATAGCAGTTAAACTTACAAAATGACACTGACATTCTTTGGTATATGATTCTAATTCATAAAAGAAACTGATGAATTCACAGATTTTGTTGAAATTTAACATGTGTTTAAATACTATCAGCACTGTGTACTTCCAGATAATTATATGAGTCATTCTGATACCAGCAACTGAAATCACTAATGACAATCACAATATACCATCTACCAGACATTGTAGGAGAGATGTGTGTTCCTTAAGAATCAAGGAAAAGGTACAGGTGTTGCTTTTTCAACAGGATATTGGATATACAATAGTTTCCAGTTAAATCATAGTCTCAGTGATTTGTCTTTCTGTAGCATTTCTTAAAAAAAAAAACGTATAAATGAAAGGTTTTACTGGCACAGAAGAGATAATAAAAATGCATACTGATTTAAAACTTCAAAGGTACAGGTGAAATCAATTCACCTCAGGAACGGCAAGATCTGCAAGAGCAGATTTGATTACTGTTTTGAGAGGTAGTAATAATTGCAAGATTTGGCTAACTGTAAAGAGATAAAATAACTCCATAATGAGTTTACCATTATTAAATACCCATTGAAGAAGTAAACAAATTTTTCTCTTTAAGAACAAGTTTAAATTGTATACACTAGATATCACAGTATTTGGAACTCTTAAATGACAAACAAAGGATTAAACGTATCCATAAAACATTGTTTTTATTAATTCAGATGCACTTAATGCATCTCGGTCCTCTGATTTCATTTGAAGGAACTGAATAGCAGAAATATCACATAGTCTGGGGGAGTCTACAGTAATGTACAGACCTTCAGAACAAACTAATCAACACAACTTTTACAAAGAATATGAGCAAGAATAAACTTGCTTTGCAGCCCTATATCTGAGTAAGCTACAATACCTCGTCTACTAGCTACCCACATTTTCCTATTTCAATAGAAAAGGAAAGGTCTGATATTATTGCAAGGTCATGATTGTGAGGAACCTTTTTGTTTGTTTTAGTTTTAACTACTATAAAAAAATATGACTGAACCAGTAGGTAAAAAATGTAATTGAATGATCAGACCTGAAGCTTCCACAAAGTATATTCATTATTAAAATTGCTGCTTATTGCAACAGATGGGGAACTGATGCTGAAACCCTTCACAGCCTTTGAACCTCAGGAATTCTGAAACTTTTGAACAGACATAGCTCCATTCTCTACCTTGTTTGTTGCAAGGTGAATGTTAGAATCCTAAACAAAGTGTCTTTGGCATTTTGTGTACACAAAATTATATACTGCTCTTGATTGTGTGCTTTCAGAGGCCCCTGAGAAGGTGGTTAATCTTCATTAAAGCTCTTGAGCATTAGTGGCTAATGGAGGCTGGTGAGTATTGCAGAGTAGTTATTAACCTCATTGGGATCCAGTAACAAGATTTTCACAGTATCTGCTTCTTACAGGGAGTTCTTCTCTAAGAAAGTACATTATTAATAGGCAAAACTCTAGAAAGGGCCATAGTATTTGAAGGCAGGAGAGTGCGCTGGCATCATCCAGTCCTTATGACATACAGGGAGAATTCCAAAACCATATGCTTTCAGCTGCAAAATGCCTACTTCTGTGTAAAAGTGCCTCATAAAATTAAAATTATCTTCCTGCAGAACTCAAAGTCATTTGCAAGTCTGCTACTTTTAAACAAGCTCAGAAGTAAGATTAATGAAGTAATGACATTAACTCTGCTCCAAAGCAGCTCTATATTCTGGCTCTTCCAGCATGTTCTGAATTTCCATGACTCCTATGCAAACATATATTCACAGGATTCAAATCAAAACTGTTTATCATCTTCTTCATAGTAAACACTAGTTCTCTCTTGCAGCATTGTTCTTTTTGTGACATCTGGAGATTAGAAAAAGTCAAACATCATTTAAAAAAGAACAATTAAATGCTTAGCTTCACTCTTTTTTCACTGTTTCTTCAATTACTTCATGTCACTTACCCTGATGAATTAAAACATATACTAAAAAATATCTCAGAAAAATAATATTTTCGTGTTGTGTCACAAGATTTTTGCTATTAACCTTGTTCTAATTACCAAAAGTACACATTGCAGACAGAGATGCTCCACAATGTCCAGAGATGATTCTAAAGAGAGGCACAACTCCCTTGTACAGTGCACTCATGTGATCTATTATCATTCCTTTGGTAATAAAGAATCAGTGGTAAATCAATTAAAAGTGCTAAAGTTATTGGCAGACTAAAAAAATAAATACTGACAAATGTGGTAAATTGAGAACCTCTTTTTTAGTATCAAAGCAAGAGACATAGTTTAAGGGAGGTCTAACCAAGGGTTGAAAACTGCTACAGAAATAGCCAAGGGCAAAGTCATTCCATCAGTGCAGCCCACAGGGATGTTAATTCTCACTCTTTTAAGAAACCAGTAAGGGATATACCAAAAATGTGTTGCAATGTTTAACAGAGTAATGAACAATGTAAATGCAGACTTCTGAAATGTAACATGTTTACATTTCATATATATATATATATGTTACTTGCTGTATTTTTCATTGCAGGGATGGTAGAATATCAGTAACATAGATAATTTTATTTTTTTATACTGGGTTTGCATGAGAAGTTCACAATACCTGAAAACAGCTATGAAAACATATAATTCAAGCTGTATTATCCAGGACTCTATGTAGCTTTCCAAAGTGGTCTAAACAGGGCAATACAGACCCAGAGATGGATTGTTATTTCTTTTCTCTGACTGACACAAAGAGCTTGCAGTGGGAAGGAAATTGTATTGTGAATCACACACCATCAAATGACTGTGGCATACAATGGGCTCCATATATCACCACCAATATTTAAAACAACCAGATTTCATAACATTATCAGCCCATCAGGAAGTGATTCACCCTCAGAAAGTTTTAATTTTCATTTTGAAAACCCTGCCAAAAGGGCTTTGTCTTTCTCTTCCATTGCAGCAGACTCAGCTGCCTGCAATGTATTACACAACGGTTTCACTTAAAGCCAACAACTGAGCTTTGTTATCAGAGCTATATTCAGAAACACTACTTCAGCCTAAAATTGAGTGAAAAATCTATTTTCACCTGTTATACTGAGTGCATTTGCTCCTTCACTGGGGTAAGACTATCAGAGGCACATACAGCTTAAACATATTATTGATTTTTAGAAATTAAAGCCAGTTTCACATAGCTCAGGGCTTCAATGAGTCATAAAACTCCATCAACAGTTAGTTCAGACTTTTTTTGTTCCAGGAAGATATGGATGAGTTCATGTGAACTGACAGATGGAAATGTATTCAGTGTGAGAACTTCTAAAGGAATTTTTGAAGTACAACTTAGCAGAGAGAGGTTGATTTTAACTAACCTACAACCAGCTGAGTACAGAGACCAATTTGTAGAGAAATGAGGTCATTGCATTAGGGAAGTCTGAGACTCAACCTGCAGATGTTCATACTGAATGCTTAACTGAACCTCTGGAGTCCTCAAAGCTGTGCTTTAACAATGTATTTTTGGGGTTTTTTTCTTATGACATAACCATCTCATAGTAATACAGAAAATGCTCAGATCACAATCTCCAGTTCAATAATTTTTTATCTTTCTTGTTTCAGGATATCTAAAGATGCTAAGGTGAAAACCTCATTTTAAAATGAAAGGGGAAAAATCAGCTTACAGAAATAAAACCATATATTTCTGAAGAAAAAGTATCTTGAATTTGTTCACAGTGTTTCTGTCATGACCCAATGCTTTCCTTTAGCAGATATTCCACTACATACAACTATCTAAAAAGCCATTCAATTTTCTCAAAAAAAGTATATATCAGATCATGCTCAAACTCAGATGTGTTCAGATTTGGAAGATGTCTGTTCCCTAATATATCAGTAAGTAGAAGCTATAAATACTACCACCAAAATAGTTATTACTCAGACAGAGGCCACTGAGTCTCAGTGTCCCACTCTATATCAAGAAATTATCAGGTATTCTGAAAACACTGAAATGCACAAAGCTATCCAGCAAAGAGCAAAGAAGAACCCCTAAATTTTTTTTTTTTCTAGAATTCTTTGTAGCTGTTTGCCTCCTGTCCAAGTTGTGAGCAGCCATGAGTTCCTCCAGGAGAATGTTCTGGGAAATGGTGTTAAAAGCTTGACTAAAGTCTAGGTAGGCAACATCCATGGCCTTTCCCTCATCCACTAAGCAGGTCACCTTGTCAAAGAAGGAGATCAAGTAAGTAAAGAAGGATGTGTCTTTCATGAACTCACACTGGCTGTCCCTGATCCCCTGGTTGTCCTGTCCACACCACGTGATGGCACTCAGAATGATTTGTTCATGATGGCACTCAGCACCAAGGTCAGGCTGACAGGCTGTAGTTCTTTGGATGCTTCTTCCAACCCACCTTATGGATGGATGTCAGACTGCCTAACCTCCAATCACTCGGAACTCCCTAGTTAACCAGGATTGCTTTTCAGTGATGGAAAGTGGCTCAGAACTTCCTGTCAGCTTCCTCAGTACCTTTAGGTGGATGCAGCCCCACAGACTTCTGTGTGCTTAGGTGGTGTAGCAGGTCACTGACCATTTTCACTTGGATCATGGGGGCTTCCTTCTGCTACCCATCCCTGTCTTCCAGCTCAGAGGCCTGGTATCCAGCTCTTACTATTAAAGACGGAGGCAAAGAAGGCAGTAAGTAATCCCAGTCTTTTTCCCATCCTTTGTTACTGTGTTTCCCTCCAAATTCAATCAGAGATAACTCTTTAGTAATCCTTCTGTTGCTGATGTATTTATTATTTATTAATAAGACATTATTTATTGTCTTTTACAGCAGTGGCCAGATTAAGTTCTAGTTGGGCTTTGACTGTTCTATTTTTCTTCCCACATAACCTCATGAAACTTTGTAGTCCTCATGATTTTCCTGCCTCTTCTCCCAAAGGTCACAAACTCTCTTTTTGTCCCTGAGTTTCATCCAAAGCACTCTGTTCAGCATGATTTCTGCCCAACCCTCACTTTTAATTCTTCTACCTTTCAGATAGAGACCATCCACAAGACCTTAAAAATTAAGTGAGTTTTCCCTTTCTTTTATTATGCTTTAGCAATTGGTATAATGAATGGATCTAAGATCATCTATAAAATGGCACTCATGGGACAGCAGGTCCAGGTTACACACACTGTTTTCAAAAACTCTCCACTCACATGAGCGATTTGCACACCAGTGTAAATCATTGCTTTCTCAGCAAGTACATTCCTGGAAACTAATATTAATGTCAAGTTTATACTCATGAAAGCATGCAGACTGAAAAGTGAAGTGACAGGAATTGATTTAATTTCTTGTCATGCATAGTATTTGCATAGTATTTGCAGATTAATAAATGATACATACCTTGTGTAAATCAATAGCTACCCTGCCTGTATAGTGTGAACTTCATTATTCATGGTCTTATGCTATGTTGAATGAAACATGAAAGATACAAGTAAAACTACTATGCATTGCTTTGAAGGACATAGGGAAGGTCATTGACTTAGAAAGAACAAGCAGGGATGTACATGATTTCACAAATTTCACTCTCTGACCTTTCCTTGGTTCTTTCATAGCTTTTTATCTATTTCCCACTCCATCAAACACAGATGAAAGCATCTCAAAGGGTCATCATGAGAGGTACCAGTTAATGTTTGCAAATGTCTGAGAAAAAGAATAATATTTTACAGACATGGATGCCTTCTAGTTTACAGCATCATTGGGCTATTCCCTTACCTTGTAAATTCATATGAAGTGATTACTTCATTTCGAAGAAAGGAGGCTACATGATAGAGGACAGCATTTGTAACCTATCTCCTCATAGAATTGTATCAATTTAATTAATTAATTAAATGGTTAATTTGTGATTACTGTTATAGATTAAGACAGCATAATTTCAGCTTCTTTCTGTTCCCTTTACAGAAACAAGACTCTGTGGAAGGTGCTCCATGTGTGTGAAAACACCTAGAAGTCCCCTAGGTCATTTCTGCAAAGCACATTGGGTACAAGAGTGAGGAGACAGGGAGAAAAAGACTTATGACACACTCTATAAAACACAGCAACAGCTGTGTCCTAGGGGAGCACTGCAAGCAGCAAGAAGTTTGGTCAATCTGGTAATCATGCTGGAATGACTGCTCCTGGACAGCTGTGTCGTATAATGGACATTGGGCTAAGGTTTTCCCAGCTAACACTCAGGACAGAAATAGCAGCATTCACTGTGACAACACGTAGCTCCTAGCCTACTTGGTAAGGCAGAAAAAATAAGTGTTTGGGAGTGGAATAAGTTCTGTGACAAGACAAACAGGAGATTTGTCATCCGCTCAGTCCAGAGTCTGTTCAAGCATCTGGCTTTCCTTCCTTTCCTCCAGGAGGTAAGGCAAACCAGTCCCCACAGACACCAGATTTGGCTCCCACAGACCAGGAAGCAGAAATCCCTCAGATCATGAAGCTGATTTGACTCAGTCAACTCAAGGATCTCCCCCATACAAAAAGGATGAATGTACTCCTCCCTCACCAGCACATCAAGTATTTCCAGAACCCAGATTCTAACTGAAAAACATCAAGTCATTCCAGTCTGTTCTTACCATACCATGAGCATCTGGTATATTTTCTTCCTTTCTTCTTCCGTAATTGTTATCTCTGCAATAAAGATAACAATCTTTATTACAGAGATGGACTGAGCTGAGATTAGGAATTGTATTGGGTTTGTGTGTCCTGGTTTTGGCACCAAGGGGGTTACAGGGGCGGCTTCTGTGAGAAGATGCCAGAGGTTTCATTCATGTGCAGCAGAGTCAATCTCAGTCTGTTCCAAGAAGGAAACACCACTGACCAAGGCTGGGTCAATCAGAAACAGTGATAACACCTCTGTGATGACATATCTAAGAAGAAAGAAGAAAGTTATTATGTAGATATAATTGTGGCCTGGGAAGAACAGACTGAGTACATGTGAGAGGAGCAGCTCTGAAGATACCAAGGCCAAATGCAGAAGGAGAGGGAGGAGGTGCTCCAGGTGCCAGAGCTGAGATTCCCTGCAGCCCATGGTGAGGCAGCTGTGCCCCTGTAGCCATGGAGGGCCACAGGGGTGCAGAGATCCAGGGGATCTCTCTAGTGTGGGAGGAGCCCCACACTAGAGCAGGTGGATGCCTGAAAGGAGGTTGTGACTCTGTGGGATGCCCATGCTGGAGCAGGTTTCCCATCAGGGCTTGTGACCCCATGGGGTGCCCAGATTGGAGCAGCGTGTCCTTGAAGGACTGCACCCCATGGAAGAGTCACTCACTCTACAGCTGTTTGCAGGGAATTGTCTCTTGTGGGATGGACTCAAATTGGAGAAGTTCATGAAGATTGTCTTCCATGAGAAGCACCCCACAAAGGAGCAGAGGAAAGAGTCCTCTCCCTGAGCAGCAGCAGAAACAATCTGTGACAAACTAGGGTTGTAACCCCCTATTCCCTGTCTCCCTGCACCTCTGGGAGAGGAGATAGAGCTGGGAAGGAGGGAGGGGTGGTGGGAAGACTTTTTTTAGATCTGTTTTTGCTTCTTATTATCTGGCTCTGATTTTGTTAGCAATGCATTAAATTAATATATCTGATTCTAGTCTGTTTTGCCCCTGACAGTATTTAATGAGTGATCTCTCTCTTACCTTATCCCAGCACATGAACCCTCCATTATATTTTCTCTTCTCAGTCCTGGCATACGGCAAGGACAACCCACTAGAGGAATATCATCATACCATAACACATGCCACTAATCCACTGATACAGTTTTGTGCCCAGATTCTATACATATTATGTTCGAACTTTTCCGGTTTTCAAATCTGCAGTAAAACCAGTAGAAGCCAGTCTACTGCATCAGGACAAGTTCCTTTAACATGGTATTGATCAAACTTGCACTATTTTCAACCAGTAAAATGTTATCACATTGAACCTTGAACCAATCTTGCTTTTCCATAACTGAACAAAACAAAACTTGACGAATCATTGGTGCTGAATTCCAGTAAAGAAAAGGTAATCAGTAGAGATCACTGAGATTTTCAGGAACTTGTCTTTCATCTGAAATTGTGAGCTGGGAAGCAGAAAAAGGATACTGCTGGAGACAATGCAATGGAAACTGTGAGCCCTCATTGCTCAAGCCAAGCATTGAAAGCTGATGTTATGAATTTATGAAGATAAAATGCAACCAGAAAAATCCTCAGTATACTCTGCCTGATCCCATAAAACTTGGCCCATTGCACCACAAGATCTAATCTTATATGGTTGACAGCACTATTTGTCCTTCATAACATTAAAGAAAATAAATCCTCAAAGAAAAAACTAAAGCTCACATAAAAGCATGGTTTAAATTTTGGGTTACTTCTCAAACACCTTTTGCTCACCCTTACTCATCTTAGCCTGATCAAATGGAAAACAAATCTCCACAGAAATAACAGAGATGTCTCTCTGGGCTCTCAGATTCTTTGGAGGGGTGAAGAGGGCACTCAAAACTTTAAAGTGTTGTTTTCTGGTTCTCTTTTACCTCCTTCTCAATATGAAAAAAAAAATTTAAAAGAGCATAGAAAAGGGGGTGAAGTCCTTCAAACTTGGATGATAAAAACTTCTGACTTTCTTAGCGAAATGAAGAAGTTAAAAGAACGTTCAAGACTATTAGTGGTAGCAAACACAGGAAAATTCAAACACAGTGGTTTCTAAAATGGCTTAAATAAAAACTTGCAAGTATGTCCAGTCTTAATATTCAGACCTCAGATAGGATTCTGAGGACATGAGAGGGGGAATAAATGCAATAAGAGGGATCAAAGGTCTTCTGCCATAATTTGTCCAGGAGATAAACAAGGATGAAATGGATGAAAGGATGAATGGTGCATGAGGTGTGCTGTTTGGTAGTCATATACATCTACAGCTGTGAAAATGTAGGAGATTGAGGAAGGGATGGGGCATTTTTCACATGGAGTGAATGAAAATAGCAAAAGAAAATGGAAAATCTCTCAGTTGGGAGAAATACTAGACTGTACATTGACAAAAACCCAATAAAGCAACTTGAAAACTAATTGCTAGAATATAAGGGGCTGAGAGGACAACAGTCAGAATTTCAAGTACCAAACAAAAAGTCAGAACCTAGACACCTGAAGGAATAAAAAACTACTTTTGTTTTTTCTAAAGTCACCACAGCCTACACACGTGCACAGACACCTTTGCAGGAACCCACCACTGCTAGAATAAAGCACAGTTGCAGCAGAGAGACACCTTGTTTGGTACACAGCCAGACTGATTCTTTTCCAGGCACCACAAGTCAGAGAGGACAAAAAACAAGATTTCTTTTTATCCCATGATCCTAATGGCTATTTTTGTTATTGTTCTTCAGCAACAATGACAAAAATAGTGGAAAACTGTACTGAACAGCAAACTAAAGCATGCCTACAGCAAGAAGCAGCTTTTTAAACTTCCATCTCACTAGTGCTTGTCTATACAAATAATGTCACCATGTCACTTCTTTTCCTGCATTCTGTTACAGAATATTCTTCCCCCAGTTTTGTTATTCTATTCTATTTCAACTTGATGAATTATCTATATTATATTTTTTGAGAAATATTCCCTCTAGAGATGCACATACTTAGTTTAGAAAGTTTTCAGCAGGATGAAAAGGGGAAGAAAAAATAGAAATTTCCACATCTCTACTTTTTTTCAGCTACTCCTGGGACTAGGACATAATTATCTACATTCTGCAATTACCAGTCAACCCTTAGCTGAAGGATGAAAATCAGCGATACTAAGAAGTGATGTTTGGGCAAGTCTAGGCAGAAGGTAAAAGGAGTCTATTAGCAAAGAGCAAGAATGGGAAGCTGAAATCACAAGGTGGGGGACAAGTTAAATAGTTTCTTTGGCAGTGAGTTTGTTTTTCTACTCCTTTCTCTATGGCTCCAAAACCACTTATGCATTCAGCCGAAGATAATAGGCTCAACAACCTTCTCTTTGTAAGTGGCACAAAATAAGAAAATAGCTATCCTCATAACAACATTTAGCAGGAGAGTAGGTGGGTATGCTCTGAATTGTGTAGTAAAACAGCTTTCATGTCTGATAGACACCAATTCAAGGTTAAAATATGTGATTCTATGGATATAGTTTTAACTTTTTCCTCATCTCCAACATGAGAAACAAAATGAAATAAAGTATAGTAAGTCACCTTCCCTTTTTGGGTATAGTTATGAAAGGATTTTATTATATTACTTCATTCCAACAGACTTTAACAAGCATTGCTAATAAGAGATCTTCTCCCTTCTGCAATGCTAAGAACCCCACAGGCCAAGCATGCATTTTTTGGCTTGGCTGCTTGGCTGCTTCCAAGCAGTCTATACTTCCACATGAGTATATAACCTCATTCCTGTGGTGTCAGCCTGGAATAGAAATTCAATGCTGAACATTAAATCTGTTCAGCTGGGTTGATGCAGATATGCTTTTATGCTCAGAGATCTGTTTTGTCACCGTTGTAATTTTGGACAAGGAGACCCTCTAGACTTTTTTTTTTTTTTTTTTTTTAATTAAAACCAAAACAACAGCAAAAAAAAAGTATTTTGGGAACATAAGTTCTATCAGCTGAGTTAGGTTTCAAATAAGCTTTTAATTAATAATATCTGTTCTGCTACTGTGAAAATCTTTATAGGCTTAAACAGCCCATGAGGAACTGTAAGCCAGCATTGCCATGTAGGAAAATAGTGGTATAAAACCTTGTACTTACCCTTTCTTCATATTTGGTTGCTTTATTTCTGTTGACTACTAATTGGTTTTTAAGAATTTTAAATACTTAAAATTCAAGAATGCTTATTTGTTTAGAATTAGGAAATATCTTCCTGTGCATTGTTAGAATGTAAAGCATTTTGCAAAAATCTTCACAATTAAGCATATACCACAAAAACTTTACGTGCTTAGTGCTGTTTTCTTTCTTTCCTTTTTGGAGATATGGCTCGTTGCTGTTTTGTTATGTTGAGGAAATGATCCACCTAGAGAGCCTGGTAAGTTTTCCATTGTTAAGCAAGTGTCCAAGGCTTAAATTGCACACTGCAACAACAGGTCTTACTGAAGACACATTATGGCAAGTTCTAGACTTATAGTCCAGCTATAATTTTGTCACATCACTTGTTTTAGGACATTTCCCTCATAGAGAAATTTCATGGTTTTGGTTCACCATGGATTTGGGACTTATGGGTGTAGTTATGAAGTGGTTACATGTTCTTGTTTCCCAGTTGCTACTTGGCTACAATAAAAAGAAGAAAGACACCACTTCTCTAGTGATTTTTCCTTTAAAAAAAAGGAGAGAGTAGGGAGGTTCACTATTGCCTCACTGAGAAAAGTTGCTTACATACCTAGGGCATGCATATTGCTTCTTTCAACTTGTAGGTACAGGTCAGTTGTATGATATTACAATGGAGGCAAAGAGGTTGACAGTGGGGAAAACACTTTCTCTTCAGGAGGTATGTCTTCAATTTTCATTGCCCAGCGCATGCAAAGACAGTTAAACAAAAAGAGAAAGCAGTTAGCCAAATTTTAAAAAGCATGTTTATGATAAGTATTACATCTGTTTCCTGAGCATGTATTACTCACTAGTTTCTCTGCATGGAGGGGAGGAGGTTATACATTTTGGAAAAGGTTCATACATCAGCATCAGAATCCATTATCACATTTCCACGAGTTTTCACATATATTCTCTTGGGATGAAAAATTATTACACTATTTAATGTGCTTAGCCTTTGTTGCTTTAAAAGATTATCATATTTTTAGCTGACAGTTTCATTACATATAATCTTGACACTTCTCATCTAAGTTTCACAGAGGGGAAAAAGAAAGTCTGAAGGTGTCTTGCAAATAGTTTTGTTTCTTTTTTTTCCAGCTGGATGTCTTGTTACAGATAAGAAATCAAATTTTGTTTTACCCATGATTGGAATGAGTCTGTTCTTAGGCTCTTCAGGCTACTCACTTCTGTACTGACAGTCTTTACATTTACACCATTCCCCTCAAAATGAAAGACATTAAGTCTTGCAACCACTTGGAAAGAATCCTGAAACATCACTATACACAGAGTCATTATTTTAATTACAAGAAGCCAAAAGGAAAAACAGTGATGGTGGACTAGCCTAGAGGTAGAGCATTTGCCTAGATTGTCAGGTACTCAAATGAATTGGCAGCTGTAGCTTTCTCAAGGAGGCTGTCTCTTCTCTAAGGCCACCTTTACTCACCTGGATAGGGGTAGTAGGGGAAATCAGACTGGAACTTTAAAGACTCAGAGTAAAGGAGGAGGATCCAGTCCATTCTTAGGGGAGGCTCCACACCTTTAAAATTCATACTTTCCTTGTACCTTGAAACAGCCTGGTTCTGATGGCCTCCAGATCATATTGCATAGCACTATTTTTTTCAGAACTTGGTACATCGTAGAATGGGTGAGATGAAAAATGGTCAAATGAATGATTTTTCAGCAGGAGTGACTTTCAGTTCTGCACTTATGAAAAATTCTATATTATGTCAAAAGATCTGGGTTAAAATGAGTGTTTACTGTTTCAAAAATCTAAACAAATACATAAATTTAGACAATATAATGAACTGCAGCTTTCAAAATAATTGTACAATGTTAAAGTTACATATATATTTTGAGTAATGACCATCTCACTAAAATCTGAACAATGGTCAGGTAATGACTGTTCCACAAGGCTGCATTGAAAGAGCAGAAATTAAAAAAAAAAAAAATTGTATTTACAGATTCTTAAAATGTATTTTTTAAGTGTTATCATCTTAGCAACACATTTCACAAACAAGAAGACACAAACATAAATTGCTTTACATACAGGGACTTTTCTGTAGTCTTATTTCTCAACTGTTTTTTGGCCAAAAGAAGTTACAGGCACTAACTTTATTAATTTCATGAGAACCATTAAAAGGTACTTCCAGTTAATAAAGGTGCTAGATCAGGATAATTTAGAATCTTTCTATCTTCTAGAGGTCTCTGAATGATGTTCAAGAATGTGGTACAATTTTAAAGAAGCTAAGGTATTACTGTCTTGCATAACCAAATCTGTCCCTCCCGACCCTATATTCAGCAGCAACATCTGTTCTCTTTTGACCTGTGATAAGGTAATAATCTCAGGGTGGCCTGTGCTGGGTGAAATGATCCCAGTTTTGTAGAAAAGTAATTTTTCTCAAGAAACAATGCTGCATACTTAAAATACACAGAGTATATAAACCAAAGTTAATTGGGCACATAATGACTCTTGAGTCATAAGGTTAAGTATTGAAAAACAAGTAGATAAAGAAATCCCATACACCACCACCATGTTGTAACTGAGGTAATACACTGCTCAGCTTTCCTTCAGAGAGAAATAAGTTTTAGGGAGTGAAGCAAAGCAAATCATGCAATACCTTAACTGAAACAGTAGTCATTGTATTAATTTGAAAGAAATACTATATCAGGTAAGTCCTTCTAATCTTGTAAGAATCTATTTTAGGATTATTTTACAACTAGAGACTGCAGAGGCTACTTCTGTCTGTAGCTATATTTCAAGAACTAGATATTCTGAATGCTGGGTCACAGTTTAGTGCTGGTAAGTCTGGGCCTCACAGTTTTGCAGGGGTTTTACCTGCCAATTGATGTTTACCTGCAATATTTAAATCTTTATACACTACCCAAACAGTCAAACAAGTCCTGTCTATTCTATTAGATTTATTTATTTTTCCAAGATGCTTGCATTTTCCCTTTCTTCTGCGTTAGCCATTATTTTGATTTGAAACTGAAAGCTATTCTTTAAATATGGAAAAATTCTGCTGCTTCCTAGTAATATAAATTTAGGTTGCCATTCATTTTATTTAGGAAGTATTGTTGGTATGCATTTTTTAAACATTCAGAAATCTAAAACCTCTTATCAGAGATTAAGACAAATGATCACAGATATCTCATTTTGCCTATCTTTCATCTAGGATTGAGTGCTCTTGCTCAGTTTGAAACAGAAAACTATGCTACTAATGAATTTTCTTGTCAAATAAAAGAATACAATAATTGTCATAAATTCAACTACTAGAATAATGAACATTCCTTCATAACAATCAAACCCAAGAATTTTGTAGGAGGGAGACAAAAGAATTGCTGGAATCATTCCAGGATTAAAATTATTTTATTACACACATGCAAATGATGCTTATGAAAAGCTCACTAACTCTGAAAATTTAAGCAAGAATCCTTTCTAGACCCCTAAGATAGATTTTTGACGGCTATAGACTGTTAAATACTTCAGTAATAAAAGACTGCTTGTATCTGTCACCTTCCCTTCTCTGCAGAGTATATTTATGCAACTTGACACAGGGTGACGTATGTACTGTATTCTAGAAATGTGGGTATGTGTTCTACTGCCTAAATGTGAAAAAAAATCCAAACAGCCCTTGCCTTGCAGATGTAAGCAGACATCTCACATGACATGGCAGGAGATGCTGTCTTTGCTGCAAAGTACAGAAAATAAAAGAAAAATAAACCAGTAAGGTTGTCATCCAAAATAGCATTTTTATGCCTGAAATGCCATAAATCCCTCAAATTTTGTGACTAGAATCTTGCACACAGATGCCCACTTCTTTTACTGCTTAGAAACTCTTGCCATTGTGACTGAACAGGCTATTAAATGAAACCTACTTTTGCTGGGGTGGAATTTCTTCCAAAGTGAATATCCTTGAATCCAAGCCCCAAAGAGGTTTGATCAAGTATCCAGGAATTTTATCCTCCATGTTGCTGCAGAATGGCTACTAAAACAGCAAACAATTAAAGAAAAGGAGTGGTGCCTTCCCTTCCTTTTGCTGCAGCTCCATAAGTGGAATACCTCCCAAAAGCAGAGAGAAGAGACACCCCTTGACACTTGCCAGTCTAAAGGGGTAATGATCATTGCTACTTTCCCTTCCAGAGAAGCTGCATGTGCCTCCATAAAAAAAAAAGGAAAAACCTACAAAAAAAACCAAGGCATTTTTCATGTCTCGTTTGCAGCAAAATGCAAATAACTGGGAAACAATATGGAGAGCAAGAAAGGGGAATTCTGATTCTGGAGGACACATGGGGAACATGATTCTGAATCCTATCCCTGGTTACAGAACTACTTATCCTGGGATGAAAAAATAGGAATAATCCAGCTAGAGCTGACTGTAGTTGTTTGTCTCAAAAATGAATTGGGGCTTTACAGAACTTATCCAATGCTAAGATGGTCAGTCTGGAAATGATAGGCTTAATGAGGCCCTTTGGCATATTATTAAGGATACCATAGCCTCCTTTTAAGTTTATAGATTGTAACTACAAATAGCAGACACAGTCAAAAATCATAAGAATGAAGGGCTGGAAAGTGACTAAGCCTGCTGAGATATTTTGAAGTATTTCTAGTCCATCCCTAGCATTTGTTTCAGCTCTTCTTCAAAATCTCTGATGTCATCAGATCCTTAAAGCAGCCTTTTCTAGATTTCCACAATTTTAACAATGAGAAAGAATTTTTTAATATAAAATTTTTAGATTTTTAGCCATCTTTCCTTCAAAATAAATTGACTTGTTTTTTCTTTTCCCCACTGACTATGGGGAATAGTTGATCACATGTACATTTTTAAAACCCTTTAGCATCTCAGAAAATTCTCCAGTCTCTCCTTTGCCTTTCAGACTTTTAAAATAACAACAACAGGGGTTTTTTTGGGTTTTTTTGGGTTTTTTTGGGTTTTTTTGTGGTTTTGCTTGGGCTTAAAAAATTTCTCATAGGTACTGAAGATTTTTCTTTTTTCTGGATGCTATCCAATTTGTTTGCATCTCTTCTGAGGTTCAGTATAAAACACTGGACATAGTTCCCCAGATAACTTCGCTGGCATTGAGTGGGGTTCAGTAATTGCCTTCCCTGCCTGACATAATATCTTCCTTATAATAACAATTCTGGAATGACATCAGGCTCCTGGCACAACACCATTTCTTAGTCTATTTTACATGCCTCTTGCATTATAATCCCTTGCCTTTATCAGAAGTGCTGTCGTCCACTTATTTCCACCATTCTGTGTTTGTGTTTGATATTTCCCTGTGGAGAATAGAACGCTGTGCTCAGGCTCATTTCATATTGTAGCTATCAGAGCACTTCCCCAAACCATAAACTCAGATGAAAGATTATGGAGCCACTGTTTTAATCTGTTTTCCTTATAAAATCTGGGTGAAGATGGCATACTTTTCTGTGATTTCCTGCATGTTCTTGTCATTGTTAAGATCTAATCATAATCCTATTTTCTTACTCCCCTTGCACTTTTCACATAGCCAGTCACATTTTCATTCTCCCAAATTTTCCCTATTTCTTTCTTAATTCTTATTGTCTTTTACTTGGAAGAAATTGGAGAAAGATTAATATTTTTTTTTCCTTGTTGTAAAAAGGTCATTCTTGATAACATTAAAGTATTACAAAATATACCTGCACTGAGAAAGAAAATAAACATTTGCACCAAAAATTGAAAGATAGTCAAATATGGGC
The DNA here is from genome assembly GCF_048771995.1 of Taeniopygia guttata. Taxonomy (NCBI): domain Eukaryota; kingdom Metazoa; phylum Chordata; class Aves; order Passeriformes; family Estrildidae; genus Taeniopygia; species Taeniopygia guttata. The sequence goes on along the minus strand of NC_133027.1, from coordinate 26,916,844 downwards.
CCAAGACCAATCAAAAGATCATTTAGATCATTTAACTGAAATCAGAGACTGTGTGGGTTAATTCATGTCACAGGACTACTTAATATAATGTAAGTATTTACCTTGTCATCAGGGAAAGTGTCAAGGAGCATACGTTATCTCTCTAGGTCACTAACAAACCTAACTGAACCTGTTGGAAAGTGTTTTTCATAGGGGAAAAGACTACAGATATTGTAACAGTGGAGCTTTTCACATAGAACCAAACCAGCAGAAAATTTCTTTTGAAAATATTTTTTTTATTATTCTTTAGACAAGTGTTGTAATTAAATATCACAAAACACCATCAGGAGTTTCTAATCAGCAGGAGAAAAGTTATTGCAACACCAAGGGGAAGGGCATCTGGGGAAAAAAAAGCAAAAATGACATGATATGTTTAGAAAAAAAGTAGAATTGGGAAATTTTTTTTAAAAATGGTATTTGGGAAAACAGATTTCAATATCTTGAAAAAAGTTCAAGATTTAATCTCCTGCTCCAAGGAGGAAACCTGTTAAAGAGACTGAGTTCCTCAAAGAAACTCTTAATGATTAATACACAAACAATTTTACCACAGACAAAAGAAAAGAACAGCCAACAGATTGATACGATTAAGCCGTGGGAACTTTGTAGATTTTAAATGCAAGGAGGATTTATACAGATATGGTGAGAAGCTCAGCTTAGACAAGAAAAAAATCAAAATTTTAGCATGACAAGAAGAGAGAAGAAATAAGGTGCAAACTGGAAAGAAACTGGCAAAGACCATGGAGAATTTTCCACACCTGGAAGTTTTCCATACCTGTCTTAGTCTCCCTTGCTGCATTTTTGTGTGCTTTTCCTGTATTCTCATCCCAACATGAAGAACAGGGATTTGCATCAGTCTGTCAGACATCTAAAAACCTTCAGCATGGTGTACTTTGATCTCCTCTTCTAATCCTTAATTACATTATCTTTTTGCATTTTCTCCATGGGATCACCACTTCATTCAGTACAGCACTTGATATTCAGTATTTTTCTTCAACCTTCTTCTTTAGCTTGTGATTCAGATTTTTTTCTTCTCCTTTTTTTATTAAAGATATATACAAAGATTTTGTCCAGATCACAAAATTGTTTGTTTCCTTCTAGATTTTTCTTTTGAGATGCACTGCATTTGAACACTTTAGAAGCATTAATTTGTTTCTATCCATAATTCAGTTGTTGTGAGATGGATGCTAAGCTCTTTTAACAGAACAGTTGGGACCTAAGACACAGAAAATGAAGTTAGAATTGCTAAAAGAATTCATTAATCACTGATGACCAAGTGTAGCCAAATAAGAGTGTGATCCTTCAGATTTTATGCAAGCTTAATACCCAGTTAAGATGTTAAAAATCTATTTCAGCAGATTGGTCCCTCAGTGTAACACACTGGAAACACATTATGGCCCACATTCACTGGCTCACCCAGTGCCACAAAGCAGCTCTCTTGTAGAACCAGGGGAAAAAAACAGTTTTCCAAAACAGCACTCCAATTCCTTAATCATCAATCATTGCATATGTAATCAAAGATAATATCTCCATGTATAAAACAAAAAGTTGTATGGATAACCATATTTCTGTTATTCTTTATCCTGGTTTTGTAACTTGCGCAGTAGTCAGACCATCTCAGCAGAGGTGTGGAGAGAAAGAGGAAGAACTTCTGCCATCCTCACTTCTGACATTTGATTTTACAGCTTCCATCAGAAAAATAAGAGTCTCCAAGGGAAATGCCAGTAATTTCAGACTGGATCATACTCTGTCCTAAGCAGCCACTTAACACAAAATACTGAAAATCCCTGGTCTGTATGAAAAGATTCCAACATTCAGAAACATTTTCACCAGCACTGGCATCTGCTCAATATCTTACCACATGCCAAGACTTCCCATAACAAAAGAAGTTCATCGTTTTTTTGGAAAATGCTGATACAATAATAATAATGCTAATACTATTAGCATATGTGTATGTATAATAAAATATATTTTTAAAGTATGTGTATATGTACGATACACTAATAATAATGCTAATTAACAAATAGTGCATAAATTGAAAATAAATTTATTATAGCTCCAAAAAACAGATTACGGCTTGAAATTAGTTTTTAAATTAAGACACCATGAGGAATCTATTTGTTATTAAATACAGAACAAATCCTCAAGCTGCCCATACTGTTATCTTTGTATTGTGTCCAGACCAGGTAAGATTAAGTTGTCCTGGTGTCAGATTTTACACATGGTTCACAGCCCAGCCATCTGGGGGACTGGGAAGTTCCTCTGCCAGCTTCTCTCCCACAGTGTCCTAAACAGGAAAAATCAAAACATAATAGATATAGCAAACGCTTCCAAACCTGATCAGCACACAGAGGAGGAGCCTGTCGGGACCGCGCTGTACACACAATGCTGCAGGGACAGGCTGCAGTCCCCTCTCCTGGCTGGTTACCCCACCCCAAGGCAGCTGCTGTGGCTGGAGCCCAGGCCTGTCAGCAGCCCAGGAGTCACAGCACAGGACAGGTCAAGAAAAGAAGATCACTGAAGACCTGGCCAAAGGTCCAGAAACCAGGGTTTGTCTCCAGCAAGCAAAGATGCTGTGCAAAGGAACCGTCAGGAGCAAGAATTTCTATGCAGGTCAGGGCTCACAGCCAAAGTAAGTTTTGAAGCTAGAATAGAAGCAAGGCTTAGAAGGTCATTTCAAGCCAGTTGGTCTGTAGTGACAAAGGGTTCAATGTCTTGAACACACTTAGTATTTAATTTAGTATAGGCAGAGCCCAGGTGTCTGTAAGCTGCTGTGACGTAAAACTGCAGGAAGCTGTGTTTACATGGATTTGTTCAATGGCCAGAATAGAGACGCAATATGACTGTTCATCATTTTAAATATAAGCTTTTCCTCACTATAAAGAATTAAACCAAACTAGAGAGTGGCAAGATTGAATGTTTCTGTATATTTGTGCTATGGCTGCAGGTAAAGTAACTGGAAAAGAAACAAAATCAGAAATTATTAGATTACCTTGGGTAAAGTAACTTAACTGCATCTTCCTTTCCAGCTTGATCACATCCACCAAAAGATTTGAAAAATAACATTTTATTATCCTTGTTAATTGTTCAGTCCTTCCCATGATTCTAATTTGAGCAAGCAGTAACTGAAAATAGCAGAAATCCAATATGCATTATTTTTAAGTTATGTATCTAGACCATCTAAACAATGAATATAGAAAGCTTTGCAGGTTTTCTCAGACTGTTTCTATTTCAATCCTTCTTGGCATACTACTGAAACATAAAACATAAAATCTCCCGTCATAACAAAACAAGTGTGCAGATCTAACGTGATTTGCATTCTTTTTACAAATGCCAGGGGAAAATCAGACACATTGTCTGGTTTCACCAGCATTGTTCTACATCAGGTGTTTGCAACCTGTAAATCCTTAAGAAATTTTCAGAGAAATGTGGAGACCCTCATAGAGCAAATTTAAGCCAATTCTAACTTGGATTTTGAGGCATTTTCAGAATACAAAAAACAATTGGCCATCACATTTTAATTTGCAAGTCAGTGTTCAATTCAAAAGAAAATTATGTCACCTTTCTATTTCACCATTAAAAAGAAAAAGTTCAGATAATTACAGCTGCCAATACATTAGTGACTTTTGTCTCCCTGTGATCCAATCTGTTCATTGCTTCATGATGCTTTTGCATGACCAAAAGCTTGAGATGTTCACACAGCATACTACAGATTCAGAACAATGAGGAGCCCCATGCAGACACAAATATGCAGGTGACTCCTGCCCACCACAGCACAGTAGAACCTTAGGGTTATCCAGCAGAACTCAGAAGGAACCATTAGCATTGACCTTAAGTCCTGCACTGTTTCAGCTTTATGAATCAGAAACTGATTGATATTTCTACAAGGCAATCTGTATAAGGAATTACTTATTACACCCAATCCTACAACCAGTTTCTACATTAAAATGTGACTTCGCCCATTAATATCTTTCCTCCAGAGAACTTATTGTTCTTTCAGTGGTCTAAAATTTTCTGCATGCTTTTCTTCACAACAGAAAACTTACTACGCCTTTCTCTGTTCATATATGGGTCCTTATAAACTCCTGTCCAAAACCAAGGAAGTGTATTTCACAGACACACAGAAAAGATTTCAAAAAGCTGCCTGATCTTGTCTGTCTCCAAGCCTTGGAATCATTCAGTTCAGACCATTTCAGTCACTTCTGGCTCTCCAGTATCCTCCAGTCTCTCCTTGATTCAGTGAAATACTACCTCCCCTACAAGTGTGGTGTATTCCTACTATCCCTGGGCCAGCAATTCTCTGCATCATGAAGAATGCCTCCATCAATCCAGCCCCACTCTGTGTCACCCCTCGGCAGCCAGACGTGGCTGGTCCTGCACCTTTTCCCTGCCTGCTGCTTTCTGCTCCTTGCATCTTTATACTGGGGAACACAGACACCGTGTTCCACAGCCAGCTGTACTCTGTTCACCTCCTGCAGGATCCACCCACACATTATGAAGCTCCAAAGTTCTTTATAAATACAACCCAAAATTTTTAAAAAAAGTACACATCACATTTACTGCAATATATAATTTGGAAGGAGAGACACAATAAGTGCATTGTTTAAATATAAAGTCTGATTTTCTTCTCATGCAAACTACATTAATCCTGCAGAACAACAGGCAACACTGCAGGAAATAATCTAGCAATATTTTTGCAGCCACATAGGAAATCACAATAATGGATCAGACAATATGGTTTTATTTTTAAACAAAATCAGTTTCAGTTGTTGATATTCATCTTCTCCTGTCTACATACTCACAACTCTAGAAACTCTAACTCTTGACTTTTGGGCAAGACAGTTTGAGCTTGTACCCAAAGACTGCATTATTTGGAACTCTGTTCTGCAAGTTGGCTATGCCTATTGCACCAGTGCAAACAGCCCACTATGAGTAGTGGGGGATCACAAGGATACAGACTGAGTTTTTCACTTGCTACTCTCAAGGCTCATTTATGTATCTCAGAGCCTGTGTAAAGTCCCATCAAGGGAAATACATTACTTTTAAATAAATTGAGTGTTAGGAAATTTCCAGCAATAATAATTTTTACTCTAGTACTAAGACAGAAACATTCCTATAAAATATTCTCAAACAATTCTTTCCACAGAAGATCACACACATCAACAAAAACCGAACAACCCTGAAACTAAGACAAACAAATGAAAAACCCTACTGATAAAAACTGCTATACATATAGGTTTCCTATGTTCTCACAACATTCAATCTAACATATAGAAACTGTGAGCAGAATAGGAAAAATATTATGTATTAACCATACAAAATCTAGACACAAAATTTAACAGCCAATATATTATTCATCTGATATATTTGCTACTTGTTCCAGAGCCCATGTATTTCCCTGCTCTCAAAACTCAGTGTCTGAGTATCAAGCCATCTAATACTGCCTAAACACTACCATGGACTGCCTTCCCCTCAGTAGCTCCTGCCTCAACCCCAAACTGTCACATACTGCTATAAATTTGTACTTTACTGGGCATTACTTCACCCATATTGCTTATCTCAGACCTACTTTTTAGAAGAAAAGGTCACAGACAACAACGTGCCCCTAAAACAGCTCACAGAACTGATGATGTTGCATCTCCAGCACTTGAAAAACCAATGACTTCCCTCTGACAGAGTAGTTAAAGATCAGCCTTCTGATAAGTCCAAGCTACCATGGCCGCATGCAGCATCAACACAGCAATACTATTATTTAAAACAAACAAACAAACAAACAAACAAACAAACAAACAACAAATTGAGGGTCTATATACTTTTCTGCATGTCCTTTCAAATATACATATATATATATATATATATATATATATATATGTATGTATGTATGTATATGTATGTATATATAAACAGTATGTGGATGTATTTACTTATCTATTCTGTCCTTTTCTATTCTGTTCTGTTCTATTTATTTCATTTTGTCTGTGCAATGTTCTTTCTTCCAGCTACAAAAAATTCTTTTTCTCTTTTTCTTTGTTATTTCAGTTGTCCAGTATTCAAGGCTGTTTGACTGTATCTTGTTCACCACCATGAGAACAATTATATTGACAGAGAAGTGCCTCTGACAAAAAAGTATCAATGCTTCTGAAAGTATAGCACTAAGTGCACCGGTATATAGCTCAGGCTTCTTTGGGGCTAATAATAATAATAATGACAGAGAGATGTGTGATGCTCCCATGATGAGAGCTCTGGGCTCTAAGAACAACTCATTTGTTTGGCTGCTTTTGCGACCTCCCTGCTTTGTCATTCCAAAACAGCAGCCCAGCAGTGAGCTGCCATGGCAATACACAAGATTTTCTGGAAGTGAAAGACAATGATACATCCCTGAAGGAAAAAAAAAAAAAAAGGCTTAATCTAAACTTGTCAACAGCTCCATGCATGGCCAGAAGGTTGCCTGCATTCAACCCTCAACATGAATTTTGTCTTCAGAATTGGTAACGGGAGCGGTTCTTAGCATCATATTTTAGAAAGCCATGGTCAGTTTAGGGCTTCAAAGTGGCCTGGTTTCATACTTTTACAAAAAAAAAAACAAACAAGAAAGAATTCTGAATAAATTTTATTTTTTAAAAAAGCATAATAACCACACAGTGGGATTCCTAGAAATTCCTATCTGAAGCAGGCATTTTGCTAATGTAATGCTTCATGTATAAACTTAATTGGCCTACAACAAATATGTACAATTTCATTAACATTTATCTTATATAATACAGAGATTATAATATATAAAAGAAAAAGATAAGTAATTGGTGTTATATTTATACCATCAATACTTTCTTTACAATAAGAAAGTATTTACAATGAAGTTCTAAATTTACAATAAAGTTCTAAATTTGCATGGCTTTTAAGATAACAGTATAACTACTTCCAAACATGACATTTCATAGCTGCATATGCATATTTTTAAATATTTTTTATTTTTAATCTGTATACAGTTTCACTTATGTATGATGCATTTGAGGTTGATGCAGCAGAAGACATTTTACCCAAAAGGATTTGTGTCAGCTAATCTTCTATATTTAATGACAGCAGATCTTCTGCTGAAGAAGTTATGTCTGCAGATTACAGATAACCTATTCCATTGAAGTGGTTGTGATTAAGGATTTGCTCAGTGCCACAGCAGTGGCAGCCAACAATATCTTCCAGTTCAGCTATGCAAAATCAAAAGCCTGTGCACACTGGAAGAAGCAGTCCTTCAATCCTCTTATGAATAAATAACTTACATTATTGTGCAGCTAATCATACACCACCTTGCAAGAGGGAAACATCTGTAATATTCACTTTTTATACACTGTCCACATGGGGTTTTCATCTGCTTGGTTAGTTCTTGCTCTTTTTCAGACATTTCATAATATTGCAGCTGATAGAAATGACTTTTTAGTTTCTGCATAAAGCAGGATGGCAGAGCAAGATTACATCTGCCAGAAATGGTGTGTGTTTGCCTCCATGCAATGCACTAACAAAACCCACCCTGATATAGTCCGTACAGGTGTGAGGGGCTGCTGCTTTTCACACAGCATTCTGATTTATCTCACTGCTGTGAAAAGAAGCTGCAAAGAACAAGGCAATATAAGGATAACCACTTATCTGCAAACACAGAGAAACACACACCATTCCAGCTGGGAACAACAATTTCTGCACATGGCCATGCTGCTCCAATGGCTGTTCTAGAACTTGATCCCACCCTCCCTGCTCACAGCCCAGGGACTGAAACAGAGGTGAGAAAGAGTCTGAAGGGAAGCCTTTACTCTTTGTGGACTTAAGTGAACATGCCATCTTTATATCCTGTATATAAAATCATCATGAAGCCTGAGTAGTTGTGTTACGTGTGCACAAACAGAAATAGATATCTGTATGGACCTCAGGATGAGCCCTTTTAGAGAAAGGAGTTACTATGAAGAGAATCCTTCTTAAGACATTGAACATATTAATAATATCATTCTTAGGGAAAAAATATTATAGAGTTTATATCACTATTTGGGCGAGCCAGAAAAAGTGTTTCAGGGGTCAAAAATACTCATTATTTACGGAGGCAATAAAAGTGACATAATCAAACGTTACCCTTTTTGCTCTACATTTCTGGATGAGCTTTGTCAGAGCACAGGATCAGAAAGCTATAACAATTTAGCATTGCAAAGAAAAAAATCACAATGGATCTGCTCACATTACATTGCTTGCAGGGAAATGGCAGTAACTATAAGAAGAAAATTCAGAGCATTTAAGATATATCTTACATAGATATAACTCCAGGATTTTCCCTTTTGCTTCTGAACTCCAATGGGCATCAAAGGTGCTCAGCACCCTGCAGGAGCAAATCCTTTCCTTCCTCTGCTTGCTGGGCTGTCTGCCTTGTAGATATTCTCTGCTGCCTCTATGGCTTCTCCCTGCCACCCCTTACTCCTCTATTTAGGTACTCCAGTGCATGTCACAGGTAGCTCTGCTCACACCTCAACTGCATGGTTTTCAACCCATGTACATGTCACATTTTCTGTTGGTTTGTCTAAACACAGAAGTGCTCCCAGGTCAAGCAGTTACATGTACCCTTTCCTGCAATCCCCCTTAGCTGCTGGAGCAAAACCACCTGGCTGTACTATTTACACCAAAGACCAAGCAATAAGCTTGGTCTCTAGGAAGAAGCATGTGCAGGATGGTTGCCGTGCTCTGTGCCAATCTTTGCCAGCAATTTATATGAGATGATTAGCTATCTCACACTGTACAATGGACAGGCCTATTTTTACCCTAGCTTTTGGGTTATGTGTCAAGATACATATAATATTACTTTTTGGGTCTGAATAAAAACTATGGAAAGAAATCCAGATTTCCATGTCTTAACCTAGCACATTTTTGTCAACCTTCACATTACCAGAAAAATGTCATTCAAATGTGCAATGACATAAAGT